>NC_137160.1:23071382-23744239 GCF_951394435.1 Stenella coeruleoalba
ACCTTCAAGATAGCAGAGGAGTAAGACGTGGAAATCACCTTCCTCCCCACAAATACATCAAAAATACATCTACATGTGGAACAACTCCTACAGAACACCTACTGAACGCTGGCAGAAGACCTCAGACTTCCCCAAAGGCAAGAAACTCCCCACTTACCTGGCTAGGGCAAAAGAAAAAAGGAAAAACTGAGACAAAAGAATAGGGACTGGACCTGCACCTCCAGGAGGGAGCTGTGGAGCAGGAAAAGTTTCTACACACTAGGAAGCCCCTTCACTGGCGGAGACGGGCAGTGGGTGGGGGGGAAGCTTGGGAGCCACGGAGGAGAGCGCAGCAACAGGGGTGCAGAGGGCAAAGTGGAGAGATTCCTGCACAGAGGAGCAGTGCCGACCGGCACTCACCAGCCTGAGAGGCTCCTTTGCTCACCCGCCGGGGCGGACGGGGGCTGGGAGCTGAGGCTCGGGCTTCAGAGATCAGATCCCAGGGAGAGGACTGGGGTTGGCTGCGTGAACACAGCCTGAAGGGGGCTAGTGAGCCACAGCCAGCAGGGAGGGAGTCGGGGAAAAGTCTGGAACTGCCTAAGAGGCAAGAGACCATTGTTTCCGGGTGCGTGAGGAGAGGGGATTCAGAGCACTGCCTAAATGAGCTCCAGAAGAGGGCACGAGCCGCAGCTATCAGCGCAGACACCAGAGATGGGCATGAAACGCTAAGGCTGCTACTGCAGCCACCAAGAAGCCTGTGTGCGAGCACAGGTCACTATCCACACCTCCCCTCCCGGGAACCTGTGCAGCCCACCACAACCAGGGTCCCGTGATCCAGGGACATCTTCCCTGGGAGAACACACAGCATGCCTCAGGCTGGTGCAATGTCACTCTGGCCTCTGCCGTTGCAGGCTCGCCCCGCATTCCGTACCCCTCCCTCCGCCCAGCCTGAGTGAGCCAGAGCCCCCTAATCAGCTGCTCCTTTAACCCCGTCCAGTCTGGGCGGGGAACAGACGCCCTCAGGCGACCTACACGCAGCGGCGGGTCCAAACCCAAAGCTGAACCCCGGGAGATGTGTGAACAAAGAAGAAAAAGGGAAGTTTCTCCCAGCAGCCTCAGGAGCAGCAGATTAAATCTCCACAATCAACTTGATGTACCCTGCATCTGTGGAATACCTGAATAGACAACAAATGTTCCCAAAACTGAGGCAGTGGACTTTGGGAGCAACTGTAGACTTGCGTTTGCTTTCTGCATCTAATTTGTTTCTGGTTTTATGTTTATCTTAGTTTAGTATTTAGAGCTTATCATCATCGGTAGATTTGTTTTTTCCTTCCTTTTTTTTTAAAAAAAATATATTTTTTCCTTTTTCTCGTTTTGTGAGTGTGTATGTGTATGCTTTTTTGTGTGATTTTGTCTGTATAGCTTTGCTTTTACCATCTGTCCTAGGGTTCTGTCTGTCCTTTTTTTTTTTTTGTATAGCTTTTAGCGCTTGTTACCATTGGTGGATTTGTTTTTCAGTTTGGTTGTTCTTTTTTTCTTTTTTCTTTTTTTTTTTTTTTTTGCGGTACGTGGGCCTCTCACTCTCACTGTTGTGGCCTCTCCCGTTGCAGAGCACAGGTTCCGGACGCGCAGGCTCAGTGGCCAAGGCTCATGGGCCCAGCCACTCCGTGGCATGTGGGATCCGCCCAGACAGGGGCACGAACCCGCGTCCCCTGCATCTGCAGGTGGACTCTCAACCACTGCACCACCAGGGAAGCCCTCTTTTTTCATTACTTTTTAATTTTAATAATTTTTTTTATTTTAATAACTTTATTTTACTTTATTCTTTCTTTTTTTTCCTCCCTTTTCTTCTGAGCCGAGTGGCTGACAGGCTCTTGGTGCTCCAGCAGGGTGTCAGGCCTGAGCCTCTGATGTGGGAGAGCCGAGTTCAGGACACTGTACCACCAGAGACTTCCCAGCTCCACATAATATCAAACGGCAAAAGCTATCCCAGAGATCTCCATCTCAACGCTAAGACCCAGCTTCACTCAACAACCAGCAAGCTACAGTGCTGGACATCCTATGCCAAACAGCTAGCAAGACAGGAACACAACCCCACCCATTGGCAGAGAGGCTGCCTTAAATCATAATAAGTTCACAGACACCCCAAAACACACTACCAGATGCAGTCCTGCCCACCAGAAAGACTAGGTCCAGTCTCATTCACCAGAACACGGGCACCAGTTCCCTCCACCAGGAAGCCTACATAACCCACTGAACCAACCCTACCCACTGGGGGCAGACACCAAAAACAATGGGAACTACAAACCTGCAGCCTGAGAAAAGGAGACCCCAAACACAGTAAGTTAAGCAAAATGAGAAGACAGAGAAACACACAGCAGATGAAGGAGCAAGGTAAAAACCCACCAGACCAAACAAATGAAGAGGAAATAGGCAGCCTACCTGAAAAAGTATTCAGAGTAATGATAGTAAAGATGATCCACAATCTTGGAAATAGAAGGAGAAAATAAAAGACAGGTTTAACAAGGAACTAGAAGAAATAAAGAGCAAACAAACAATGATGAACAACACAATAAATGAAATAAAAAATTCCCTAGAAGGAATCAATAGCAGAATAACTGAGGCAGAAGAACGGATAAGTGACCTGGAAGATAAAGAGTGGAAATAACTACTGCAGAGCAGAATAAAGAAAAAAGAATGAAAAGAATTGAGGACAGTCTCAGAGACCTCTGGGACAACATTAAACACACCAACATTCGAATTATAGGAGTCCCAGAAGAAGAAGAGAAAAAGAAAGGAACTGAGAAAATATTTGAAGAGATTATAGTTGTAAACTTCCCTAATATGGGAAAGGAAATAGTCAATCAAGTCCAGGAAGCACAGAGAGCCCCATACAGGACAAATCCAAGGAGAAACACGCCAAGACACATATTAATCATACTATCAAAAATTAAATACAAAGGAAAAATATTAAAAGCAGCAAAGGAAAAGCAACAAATAACATACAAGGGAATGCCCATAAGGTTAACAGCTGATCTTTCAGCAGAAACTCTGCAAGCCAGAGGGCAGTGGCAGGACATATTTAAAGTGATGAAAGGGAAAAACCTACATTAAGATTACTGTAGCCAGCAAGGATCTCATTCACATTCGATGGAGAAATTAAAACCTTTACAGACAAGCGAAAGCTAAGAGAATTCAGCACCACCAAACCAGCTTTACAACAAATGCTAAAGGAACTTCTCTAGGCAGGAAACACAAGAGAAGGAAAAGACCTACAATAACAAACCCAAAACAAATAAGAAAACGGTAACAGTAACATACATATCGATAACTACCTTAAATGTAAATGGATTAAATGCTCCAACCAAAAGACATAGACTGGCTGAATGGATACAAAAATAAGACCTGTGTACATACGCTGCCTACAAGAGACCCACGTCAGACCTAGGGACACATACAGACTGAAAGAGAGGGGATGGAAAAAGAGGCTAAACAATACATTACTAAATAACCAAGAGATCATTGAAGAAATCAAAGAGAAAATCAAAAAATACCTAGAAACAAATGACAGTCAAAACACGACGACCCAAAACCTATGGGATGTAGCAAAAGCAGTTCTAAGAGGGAAGTTTATAGCAATACAATCCTACCTCAAGACACAAGAAACATCTCAAATAAACAACCTAACCTTATACCTAAAGCAATTAGAGAAAGAAGAACAAAAAAACCCCTAAAGTTAGCAAAAGGAAAGAAATCATAAAGATCAGATCAGAAATAAATAAAAAAGAAATGAAGGAAACAATAGCAAAGATCAATAAAACTAAAAGCTGGTTCTTTAAGAAGATAAACAAAATTGTTAAACCATTAGCCAGTAGCATCAAGAAAAAAAGGGAGAAGACTCAAATCAGTAGAATTAGAAATGAAAAAGGAGAAGTAAAGACTGACACTGCAGAAATACAAATGATCATGAGAGATTACTACAAGCAAATCTGTGTCAATAAAATGGACAACCTGGAAGAAGTGGACAAATTCTTAAAAAAGCACAACCTTCCGGGACTGAACTAGGAAGAAATAGAAAATATAAACAGACCAATCACAAGCACTGAAATTGAAACTGTGATTAAAAATCTTCCAACAAAAAAAAAAAAAAAAAAAAAAAAAAAAAAAAATCTTCCAACAAACAAAAGCTCAGGACCAGATGGCTTCACAGGAGAATTCTATTAAACATTTAGAAAAGAGCTAACACATATACTTCTCAAACTCTTCCAAAATATAGCAGAGGGAGGAACACTCCCAAACTCATTCTACGAGGCCACCATCACCCTGATACCAAAAGCAGACAAAGATGTCACAAGGAAAGAAAACTACAGGCCAATATTACTGATGAAGATAGATGCAAAAATTCTCAACAAAATACTAGCAAACAGAATCCAACAACACGTTAAAGGGATCATACACCGTGATCAAGTGGGGTTTATCCCAGGAATGCAAGGATTCTTCTATACACAAATCAATCAGTGTGATACACTGTATTAACAAACTTAAGGATAAAACCCATATGATCATCTCAATAGATGCAGAAAAAGCTACTGACAAAATTCAACACCCACTTATGATAAAAAAAACTCCAGAAAGTAGGCATAGAGGGAACTTACCTCAACATAATAAAGGCCATATATGACAAACCTACAGCCAGCATTGTTCTCAACGGTGAAAAACTGAAACCACTTCCACTAAGATAAGAAACAAGACAAGGTTGCCCACTCTCACCACTATTATTCAACATAGTTTTGGAATTTTTAGCCAAAGCAATCAGAGGACAAAAAGAAATAAAAGGAACCCAAAACGTAAAAGAAGTAAAACTGTCACTGTTTGCAGATGACCTGATACCATACACAGAGAATCCTAAAGATGCTACCAGAAAACTACTAGAGCTAATCAATGAATTTGGTAAAGTTGCAGGATACAAAGTTAATGCACAGAAATCTCTTGCATTCCTATACACTAATGATGAAAAATCTGAAAGAGGAATTAAGGAAACACTCTCATTTACCATTGCAACAAAAAGAATAAAATATCTAGGAATAAACCTACCTAAGGAGACAAAAGACCTATATGCAGAAAACTATAAGACACTGACGAAAGAAATTAAAGAAGATACAAACAGATGGAGAGATATACCATGATCTTGTATTGGAAGAATCAACATTGTGAAATGACTACACTACCCAAAGCAATCTACAGATTCAATGTAATCGCTATCAAACTACCAATGGCATTTTTCACAGAACTAGAACAAAAAATTTCACAATTTGTATGGAAAGACAAAAGACCCCGAACAGCCAAAGCAATCTTAAGAAAAACGGAGCTGGAGGAATCAAACTCCCTGACTTCAGACTATACTACAAAGCTACAGTACTGGCACAAAATCAGAAATGTAGATCAATGGAACAGGACATAAAGCCCAGAGATAAACCCACGCACATATGGTCACCTTATCTTTGATAAATGAAGCAAGAATATACAATGGAGAAAAGACAGCCTCTTCAATAAGTGGTGCTGGGAAAACTGGACAGCTACATGTAAAAGAATGAAATTAGAACACTTCCTAACACCATACACAAAAATAAACTCAAAATGGATTAAAGACCTAAATGTAAGGCCAGACACTATCAAACCTTAGAGGAAACATAGGCAGAACACTCTGTGGCATAAATCACAGCATGATCCTTTGTGACCCACCTCCTAGAGAAATGGAAATAAAACCAAAAATAAACGAATAGGACCTAATGAAACTTAAAAGCTTTTGCACAGCAAAGGAAACTATAAACAAGACGAAAAGACAACCCTTAGAATGGAAGAAAATATTTGCAAACGAAGTAACTGACAAAGGATTAACCTCCAAAATATACAAGCAGCTCATGCAGCTCAATATCAAAAAAACAAACAACCCATTCTAAAAATGGGCAGAAGACCTAAGTAGTCCTTTCTCCAAAGAAGATATAGAGATTGCCAACAAACACATGAAAGGATGGTCAACATCACTAATCATTAGAGAAATGCAAATCAAAACTACAGTGAGGTATCACCTCACACCAGTCAGAATGGCCATCATCAAAAAATCTACAATAAGTGCTGTACAGGGTGCAGTGAAAAGGGAACCCTCCTACACTGTTGGTGGAAATGTAAATTGATACAGCCACTGTGGAGAACAGTACGGAGGTTCCTTAAAAAACTAAAAGTAGAACTACCATATGACCCAGCAATCCAACTACTGGGCATATACCCTGAGAAAACCATAACTCAAAAAGAGTCATGCACCACAATGTTCATTGCAGCACTATTTACAATAGCCAGGACATGGAAGCAACCTAAGTGTCCACTGACAGATGAATGGATAAAGATGTGGCACATATGTAATGGAATATTACTCAGCCACAAAAAGAAACGAAATTGAGTTATATGTAGTAAGGTGGATGGACGTAGAATCTGTCATACAGAGTGCAGTAAGTCAGAAAGAGAAAAACAAATACTGTATGCTACATATATGTGGAATTAAAAAAAGAAAAAAGAAAAGGTTCTGAAGAACCTATGGGCAGGACAGGAATAAAGACCCAGATGTAGAGAATGGACTTGAGGTCACGGGGAGGGGGAAGGGTAAGCTGGGACGAAGTGAGAGAGTGGCATTGACATATATACACTATCAAATGTAAAACAGATAGCTAGTGGGAAGCAGCCGCACAGCACAGGGAGATCAGCTGGGTGCTTTGTGACGACCTAGAGGGGTGGGATAGGGAGGGTGGGAGGGAGACGCAAGAGGGGGCGGATATGGGGATATATGTATACATATAGCTGATTCACTTTGTTATACAGCAGCAACTAACACAACAATGTAAAGCAATTATACTCCAATAAAGATGTTTAAAAAATACATTTATGTTTCTACAGGTTGTAAGGGATTATAAAATACATAAGGTGAAGGCAAAAATTCACTTTTCCTGACAACAGTCTAAGTCCTTGGATAATAATCATTGCTACTCTTTATGTATTACCTACTACAGTGTGCCAAATATTTACCCTTTTTCTAATCCACACAAGTGTGGCAAGGTATGAAACATCTAGTAAACAGCAAGTGTTTTCATGGAAGTGATTTCAATGTAAACAGGTGTGGGAGAGTTTAGGTTGAAGGTGGAAATGTAAATAATAGAAAAGCCTGGAGCACACACTTTCAGAGGAAGTGAAGCCATCCAGATTCTTAATCTAGACGTCATATTTTAAGGTATTAGTAATATTCAATATTTAAATTCAGTGTACTAAAATTTTTTTGTTTTTAGAAAACCTGTTATGTAATATTTAAAAATCAGGCGAATTGTCTTGAAAACATGTTTTTGTCCTTTCACATCCATCGCAAACATTATGAGAATTTTTCAAAATGGAAAACTACATAAGACATTAAACGTTAAATATTTACTGATGGGAATATAATAGATTCTTCTGCATATCAATTCTTCTACCAAATATCAATTTGCAACGCTCATTTATTTCTTTAATCATCATAAACCATTATAATTATCATGCAATAGTTTTTAAATGGAATTTCTATTTGTTGAGAAATCCATGGGCTGTATATGGGGGTGCAGCAAAATCATCTACATTAGGATTTTAAGTTAATTTTTATGGAGCTGAAATTCACATAACAAAATTAACTTTTAAAATAAACAATTCAGAGGGATTTAGAAAATCTATAATGTTGTACAACCACCTCTATCTAGTTTCAAAACATTTTCATCATCCCAGAAGGAAATATCACACCCAGTAAGCAGTTTTCCCCACTCCCCCAGTGATTGCAACCACCAGTCTGCTTTCTGTATTTTTGTATTTACCTATTCTGGATATTTCATATAAATATGGTACCTAAATATGGGCACAAAACAAGAAATCTAAATGATCATAAGCACATCAAGAATCATGAGAGACGGGAATTGGGGAAAGGGATAGGACAGATGTTGTTTAAAGGTACAAACTTTCAACAAGAGGCCTAAGAGATAAGTCCTAGAGCTCTAATGCATAGTGAACACAGACAACAATATTGCATTATCATCATCTAACTTGCAAAGAGACTAGAACTTAATTATTCCAACCACTAAAAAGAAATTATAATTAGGTAATTATACCTATAGGTATAGGTATATACCTATACCAATATATTGCAGAGGTGCTAATTATCAGTACAATGGCAATATTACAATGTATCAAATTAACCTGTTGTACACCTTAAATTTACACAATGTTTCATGTCAAATGTATTTCAATAATGATAATAAAAAAGAATCATGAGAGACACCATAAGATAACTGATTGGTTTTCTTCAAAAATGTAAATGCCATGAAAAACACTAAAGAACCAATGCAACCTAAAGAAGACCGAACAGATAGGACAACTAAATGCAAAACCTGATCCCCCAAAATGCCATCAAGGATATTACTGGGATAACTGGCAAAACTGGGAGATATACTGTAACTTACGTAAAAGTCTTGTATAATTTAAAATTTTCTGAGTTCGATAACCATATGTAAGAGGTATCCTTTTCTGAAAATACACAGTGAAGTATTAAGGGGCCAAGAAGTATGATGTATACAACCACGTCTTTCAAATTATTTCAAAATAAATGCTGAAAAGACAGAAATTGAAAGTGCAGCCCTGATCATGTTTGTGTGGTTCTTCCAGGAGAGAAAGCATTATTTATCACAATTAAAACTTTGGTACCAAAAGACTGGATTAGTATTGCAGCATATTGGTGAGGTAGGAAAATCTACAACAGTATGGAATACCTTTTACTTTATTTAAAATCAAAGACTATCTGAGAAAAATACACTTTGCAATTAGTACTTGTGGTGTAATAAGAAATATATTTGGGCTTGGTCCCCAGATCTTGTACAGACTTCCTAAAAACTGCTGGAATTTCTTGAGTGACAGGAGTATCTTTTGCTATTCATAAGCAGCCCCTTTTGATCAGACCTGAGTTTATGCTAATGAGGTGACTTAGGGTGAGGCCACTACAGAACCTCGGTCACCAGAAAGACCAAGTGATTATTAGAGAGTGGGAACTTTCAGTACCACTCCAGTTCCCCTGGGAAAGGGGGTGGGAACGATGGCGATTAAGATCCATAAAAACTTTTGAACAAGGAGAGTTGATGAACTTTCAGGTTGGCGAACACATCTAGGTGCTGGGGGGTGGCAAGAGCAGAGGGCAAGGATGCGCCATGCCCTGCCCGACCCCACCCCCAATACCTAGTCCTATGTGTCTTTTCCATCTGTTCCTGAGTTGTATCCTTTTATAAGAAACCGGTAAATATAAGTAAAGTGTCTCCCTGAGTTCTGTGAGCCATTACAGCAAATGATCTAACCTGAGTAAGGGGCTGTGGGAAGCCCTGATTTACAGCTGGTTGGTAAGGATAGGTCAAAACCTGGGGCTTGCGATTGGCATCTGAAGTGGGGGCAGTCTTTCCGGGCTGAGTCCCTAACTTGTGGGATCCGAAGTTACCACCAGGTAGACAGTGTTAGAATTAAGTTGTAGCACACCCCGTCAGTGTCTGCCTAGAGCTGGAGAACTCCTGGGTGTGGGGAAAAAACACATTTGGTGGCCAGAAGAGTTGAGTCTGTGAGTAGGAAGGAAGTTTTTCCCTTCAGTAGTTAACTTAAGATCAGCATTCTGACATATAAAATCTTCTATTTTCAGCTCCTGGCTAAAATTTCACTTCTATCAAATACTGAATTTAGTCTGTAAAATAAAGATTACCTGTTAAATCTACCTCATAGGTAACTATAATGATCAAATGAGAGAATAGATGCAGAAAAGTATTAAAGACTTAAAGAGTAAAGTGTTACAGCACTCAAATGATTACTTTATGACTAAGTGATAGAGAGTAAAATAAAATATAAAAGTAATTTTAATAGTGTCTTTAAAACAAGTAGGCATAAGTTAAAAAACTTAAGGAGAAAAACCAATCTCTGCCAAAAATAGAACCAAGGACTAAGGAGAGAGACAGACAGACAGACAGCAGGCTTAATAGCAGCTGGAGGCAACTGGACAAAATGGGGAAAACCCACACCTAACTCCTCATGTTATACAGACAGGATGGAGGAACTGTAAAAATGAGTGAAGTAAAAACAGGAAACAAAATAAGGTGGGGCTTCCCATTTTGAACAAATATGAAAACTCAAGCTGCTTACTTGAGCTTCCTGGCTATTGAGGTATGCCTGTGGTTTCTCCCTCTGGTGTGTCATTCATCCTGCCTTGCCCTGGGGGTTAGTGAATTTACTCTCTGGGTGGTGTTTATAAACTGGACTGGGACTGAAACTGCTAGGCCACTGACTGCTGGAGAATACTCTCCCTGGCCCCCTAGCTGGGGTGTAGAAAGCAGAAGTTCAATGTAATAGAGACCAAAATTAGAGAGAGGTCATGACTAGGTACAGTGAGCACAAGCTCTGCAGTCAGTCTGAATCTGGACGCAGCTAATTACCAGCTTGGAATCAGTTATGTCACCCAGTCATTCCCAAATGGTCTCTGAATTGGTGTCTGTCTGAGACACGTTTTTCACTAGTCTATAACCAAATGAGAAAAACTAGGACAACGTAGTATTGAAATAGGAGGGAAGGGGGCAGGGCACAACCTTTGAAAGAATGACATAGCCCAAGGACATGACATAAGCAGATTAGAACCAAATGGGTCCAAGATGGCAGACAGGACGACTTCCACTAGACCTTGAGCCCCAGTAAAAGTTCATTCTAACTTAGCATCAGCAAGCTAAATGACATTTAGCATCAGCAAGCTAAATGACAAACCCACAGGTGCCATGACAGTTCCAAGGCTACCATAAGGATCAAAAAGTGGGCGGTGGCCCAATTCCTGGAAATTCCCACCCCTTCCTGAAACAGCTGGAATACTCCTCCCACTCATTAGCCTATGAAATTACCCACCACTATAAAAACTGACAACCCCATACCCTGGTGCCTTTCTCACCTTCTGAGATGGCCCACACTCTGTTTGTTGAGTGCATTTCTCCCAAGGCGTCTCGCCTTCTGAGACGGTCCACACTCCCTCTGCAGAGTGTGTTTCTCTCTAAATAAATCCACTTCTTACCTATCACTTTGTCTCTCACTGAATTCTTTCTGCGATGAGACATCAGGAACCTGAGCTTCATTAAGTCCTGAAACCAGGTGTGTGATCTCAGTTGGAAGACTGTGGGTTTTCCCTGGGTTCGAGTCCTGGCCTCGTGGGTTCAAGTCCCAATCTGGCTTTTGGCCAGGTTTGAGTCCCGGCCATGTGGGTTCAAGTTCCAATCTGAGGTGCATGGTTTCAGTATAGTTTTTTTTTTTTTATAACTATATGACTTTTGCAATGAAATATTCAAGTAACGCATGCAGTTATTTTTATTTTATTTTATTTTTTTGCGGTACGCGGGCCTCTCACCGTTGTGGCCTCTCCCGTTGCGGAGCACTCTCAACCACTGCACCACCAGGGAAGCCCCAGTATAGTTTTTCATAATACTAAATTTATTGTCTTCGTTTTCATGTTGTAATTATCTTCCTCCCTTTTTGGTGGTAAAAAAATTTTTTTGTTGTTTTGAAAGGATGGGGATGGTAGATTGTAGTAGTTTTGCTGTTGTTTGTTTGTTTGTTTGCGGTACGCGAGCCTCTCACTGCTGTGGCCTCTCCCGTTGCGGAGTACAGGCTCCGGACGCGCAGGCTCAGCGGCCATGGCTCACGGGCCCAGCCGCTCTGCGGCATGTGGAATCTTCCCGGACTGGGGCACGAACCCATGTCCCCTGCATCGGCAGGCGGACTCTCAACCACTGCGTCACCAGGGAAGCCCTATGCCTAACTTTTAATTAAGTCTTTACAGCTACCATAAAAGAATCAGATAACAGATTATAAATCGTTGCTCACAGTTGACTATTTAAAGGTCCACTATTAGAAGATAACGCTAAACAGTTTTCCTTTATTTCTGCAAACCATGTAACATAACTCAAATAGTTATAGTGGTTACACAATATATATTTACCTATCATTTGTGTAACTACTATAGTGTGTGTATATATATGTGTATACACACACGCGCACACACACAGCTGTGTATGTGGGGGTGTTGTAAGGTAATGACTGTTTCTTCTCTAATTTCCAGAATGCTTGGCAACTAAAGATCAAAACTTAGGAGCACAACACTGCACTTAGCTTTACAGCACGAACAGTGCTTAAGGAGCATACAAGCTTAAGAGGAGGCTGGAGTTATTAAGTTAGATTGCCTGAGTTCGAATCCAGGCTTTGCCACGTAAAACCTGTGATTTTGGGTAAGTTACTTAGCCTTTCTAATTTTCATTTGTAACCTGAAGATAATAAAGAGTACCAACTTCAGGGCATTACTTTGAGATAATTCTTGCAGAAAACAGCACTCGGCTCCTGATTAACAATTAATACGTGCTTCCATGTTATCAGTTGCAACACTAAAAGAAATA
Organism: Stenella coeruleoalba; assembly: GCF_951394435.1. Lineage (NCBI taxonomy): Eukaryota > Metazoa > Chordata > Mammalia > Artiodactyla > Delphinidae > Stenella > Stenella coeruleoalba. Next base: position 23,083,877 of record NC_137160.1, read on the forward strand.
ACAGTGCTATCAACTGTTTTGTTTTGAAGTGACTGCCACAAACATTAAGAAGGTAAATCAAACAGATATGCGATAACACGTTTTGTAAGGAAGCACTTCTGTTGAGGTCTGTTATTTTGATTAAGCTTCTTCTCACCAAATGGCAACGGAAATTTTCTAGAATTATCTTCGGGACCAAGAAAGTCAAATCCGGGACCTCAGTGTAACACCACACAAGCAGAAATGGGTATCACCAGCGTCAAAGAAACACCTGCCAATCCTGGTCCACAGATGTCATTTCACATGCATGGACAGAACCGTTCCAATCTTAGAACTTTCTAGCCTGCAACAAACGTCCTTTAAAGCAAGGAACAATCACAACACACAAACAAAATGCCTAAGTCCTGCCATTAATTCACCCCTGCAGAAAAAGAGAACTATTAGATAAAAGGATTTGGAGCGACAAAATCGGTCTTTAAGGGGCGCGGGAGTAAACGGTATAAGAGATGCTCCTGTTAAGGAAGCCGCAGGGCCTTACTCCAGGTTGGGAAGGGGGGGCGCCCTGGGACGAGCGAGTCTCGACCGGGAAGTCGCGTTCCCAAACCGTGCGCCAGGGAAGAGCCGCCCACGGTCAAACAGGGGGTGGCGAGACCCCACCGTTCCCCACGGTCTCAGCCGGGACTCGACGAACCCCTTCCCTTCACCCCGCCCTCCCATCCGCCAAGCTGGGACCCTGAGGGCCGCACGCGCGGAGGCCGGCGGCGGGTCCGCGCTCGGCTCCCCGGGCCGGGGTGAGGAGGCCGGCGCCCGGTCCCATCCCGGAACTCCCGCCCGGGCCCCGCCGCGGCAGGCCGCCCGCAGCTGCGAGCCGTGCGGAGCCTTACCCGACGTCTAGCCAGGCGACAGGTGGTGCTGCCTGCGGAGAGGCCGCGGTCCCGCAGCCCACCCAGACGATGCTCAGCTCCGGCCGAGTTCGGCCCTCCCCTTCTCGAGGCTTTCCGGAGCCGGCTCCAGGTCAGGATCGGAATGGCTGGGTCGGATGGATAATAGCCGAGGCAGCCAGTAAATCCGCGTACTGAGAAGAGGGAACAGGGAGTACAGCCGGCGCGGCCCCATGGGGGGAGACTGACGGGCGCGCAGACCAATACGGAGACAGGAAGCCAGCCTTGAGGGGCGGGGCTCCGCTTTGAGGTTTCGCGACTGGCGCACCCGCGTTCCAGCCTCGCAGTACCTTCCTCTGTTTGGTGGCTAGAGGTTATCATTTAGGGCCAGGTGCATGCCCTTAAGGGCCCGACCCCAAGGAGTGAGAGAGGGGTCGTGTAGGGTGGGGGGAGTCCGGATATAAGACGAATACCGCCGCCCCACGAAAAGACCTGGGGCTGGCTACCGCAGACTTCGCCTTCCCGCGGCTGGCGGTATGGTTGGGGGTGATGGCTGCGTTTTCGCGCGAGAAGAGGCTCTGCGCAGGCGCGGGCGAGGCCGGGAATGGGGTGGGGTGGGGCGTGTCGACGGGTACCAGTCTCCGATCCCGAGAAGAGAGGAAGGCTGGGACTTTGGGTCGGCTCTGGACAGCCAGTGGAGGCAGGGAGAGGATTACAGAGAATTAAGAGCGGGATACACGCCAGGAGAATGGAGAAGCAGAAGAGGGAGGACCCAGGAAATGCGAAGCCTCCGCACTTGAGGAACGCTTTATGTTTCTGAGCAGTTTTTGTCTAAGAGTTGCTCTTCTGCCGAATTCTTTGCTACTCTTCACGGTTGCTGACACACTTTGGCCTGCAGGGAATTTACTAATGATCCCTACAATCACAGTCACCATAAATAGATATTCAATGTTCCCTTTCAGAAAAGCACTGGAACCCTAAATTGTCATCTTGAAAGCTGCAGGACCATACCTTAATACATCTATACTCACCCACGGTTATGATATTGGAGGATATTTCTTCATTCTTATTTCAGAAAATGTTATCACCCAAAATTCTTTACTGTAGTCGGGTTCGTGTGCTTTTAAAGTATAATAATAATAGTTTTTAACTAAAGATGTAAAGGGTAAAAAAGAGGCAAGGCAGGGCTTCCCTGGTGGCGCAGTGGTTGGGAGTCCGCCTGCCGATGCAGGAGACACGGGTTTGTGCCCCGGTCCGGGAAGATTCCACAGGCCGCGGAGCGGCTGGGCTCGTGAGCCAGGGCCGCTGAGCCTACGCGTCCGGAGCCTGTGCTCCGCCGCAAGAGAGGCCGCGATAGTGAGAGGGCCGCGCACCGCGATGAAGAGTGGCCCCCACTTGCCGCAGCTAGAGAAAGCCCTCGCACAGTAAACGAAGACCCAACACAGCCAAAAAATAAATTAATTAATTTAAAAAAAAGTTTTAAATAAAATCAAAATGGGATAACTGTGGTTCAGACATTCAAAATGGAGCCTAGTGGCCCTTGTGGATATGGTTTCAGACACATGCCTGCATTACTGAGAACTTGAATTTTCTTTTATATTTTTTTGCGGTTCGCGGGCATCTCACTGTTGTGGCCTCTCCCGTTGCGGAGCACAGGCTCCGGACGCGCAGGCTCAGCGGCCATGGCTCACAGGCCCAGCCGCTCCGCGGCATGTGGGATCTTCCCGGACCGGGGCACGAACCCACGTTCCCTGCATTGGCAGGTGGACCCTCAACCACTGTACCACCAGGGAAGCCCTTGAATTTTCTCAACTATAATCAGACTCAAGGACACCACCAGCCCTTCTCAAAACGATGTCTGCTAGCAGCTGCCAGCTGCAACATTATGGTCTCAACGTCTCTCCTGTAACTCTGCCACCATTTCAAACCCCAACCAATCCTTGCTTAATAAGCCCCCTAACTTCTTGCCAGCTCCGATCCTAATTATTGACAAACAACTTATCAACTTTGTGGGTTTTGCCTTTATAAGCGTCCCCCGTTTTGTAGCCTGGCAGAACACAATTCAAGTCCTTCTCGAATCTGTGGCTCCGGGCTATAGTCCTCAGCTTGGCGCGAATAAAACTCTTTTCTATTCCTATTATGGATTGTTTATTGATTATTTTCATTGCCGTTACCATTATATCACCTGAAATAGACTAGATTTGAATTTTGTAATAGAGCTCTAGAGCAGGCATGAGATCTCCTCTTGCATGTCTATTCCGTCCCGTGTCCATGTGATTGGACAGAGGTCATGGGTGCAGGGCTAACTTTGTGTGATGGTGGGAGAGATAGGCAGGTTGCTAGGGTGAGAAGCTTCTGAGGATAACCATTGCACTCCTGCACTCAGCCTCTCTCCCAACTGCTGACCGGTTTCCTCTATACCAGGAAATAAGTTTTCATTCAACAACCCTCAGAAATGATGAGAAAGAAAGACAATGAACTCAAAGAGTTCTTGGGTGCCATACCTGTGTTTCTCATTGTCCCCAAATGTCGGAAATTCACTTTGGAGCCCATCACTGTCTCCAATCTGTTAAAAAACAAAATTTAACTGAGTAAATTTGAAGATTTAATTGGCTTTATTCATGAATCAGGCAGCATCTCATCTGGCAAACAGAGACATACTCCCAGAAGCGATTAAACTTGGGTTACCTAGAAAGCTCTGTGGAAGAGCACAAGAGCAAATCTTGACTTAAGTAGAAAAGTTCCTTAAATAATGTATTACCTACAAGTTCACTAACTCTTATCCATAATTCCGGAATCCAGAAGGTTTTTTTTCCCCATGATTTTGTAATTTTGGTGGAGCCAGAATTTATTTGGTGACAAATAAGAATTTGTCACAAGGCTGTCTATAGTCTTCATTTCTCCAACATAATGTAAATATTCACATGTTTCTCTTCAGTAACAAGAATGTTTTGTGGCACTACCCCAGATCCCACTGAGGATATTATAAAACATACAGTATATGCTCCGTATAATGTTTTCCCAAATCCCAAAATTTCTAAATTCTGAAGCCCAACTGGCTCCAAGAACTTCTTCCCATTTTTATGAGCCAATCCTTCTTATGGCAAAATAAATTAGGGGAAAACTACGTATAGTTCTTAATTTCAATTTTGCTGGGATTAAGCAGAAAACTTTTTATGTAAACACTGTTTATTACAATACTTAAAAAGCTAAATTTATTGTGAGTGAGAAATGATCATGACATTTTACTTGGTGTTGTGAGCACAGAAATGACTGATTGGATGAGTTATGAGAACTTAGCTTTTTTTTTTTTTTTTGCGGTACGCGGGCCTTTCACTGTTGTGGCCTCTCCCGTTGCGGAGCACAGGCTCCGGACGCGCAGGCTCAGTGGCCATGGCTCACGGGCCCAGCCGCTCCGCGGCATGTGGGATCTTCCCAGACCGGGGCACGAACGCGTGTCCCCTGCATCGGCAGGCGGACTCTCAACCACTGCGCCACCAGGGAAGCCCGAGAACTTAGCTTTTAAGGAGAAAATTTTTTTTTTTTTTTTGATACGCGGGCCTCTTACTGTTGTGGCCTTTCCCGTTGCGGAGCACAGGCTCCGGACGCGCAGGCTCGGCGGCCATGGCTCACGGGCCTAGCCGCTCCGCGGCACATGGGATCTTCCCGGACCGGGGCATGAACCCCTATCCCCTGCATCGGCAGGCGGACTCTCAACCACTGCGCCACCAGGGAAGCCCAGGAGAAATTTTTGATGATAGAAGTCAGTAAAGGTTAGCTTTAAGGGGGTTGGCTGAAAAGAGACACATTCTATATCTCAATCTGGACACTAGCTATACAAGTGTATTCATGTGTAAAAATTCATCAAGTTTGAGTGACGTAATTTACACACACTACTGCATGAATTTTATATCCACCCCAGTAAATATATAAAATAAACCATTTGTATTGTGCACTGCTGTTTCTTTTGGAGCAAATGTTCTCCATGGAAACTGTTATGGATCTAATACCTTTCTTCTAGGCTTTCCTCTTTGGTGTCCTCCACTGGACCCTCTAAGAAAAAGGTGGGGACCATTCTTGGCTGCTCAGAATGTAGCTCACCAGGCCTTCTGGAGTTGTCAAAATAGCCATGCAGAAAATACAAAAAAATGCTGAGCCTGGAAAGAAGGCACAAGCGTTTCCTGGAAGGATGATTACAAGGCCGGTGATCTGGTAAAACAAGGTGCCAAGGCCCAAATCAGCAGGAAACTAGGAGGAAGAAATACGTATTGGGGTAGGTCACTGAACAAACAGAAGCATGTGTGTGTGGAGCAGGCTGTGTGAGTCCTGTGCTGTTGGGAGTTGAGGCCACCCACCATCTCTGGGTTTGCCTTTGGTTGGGGTGGTTCACCTGTGAAGTGGGAGGAGCTATAAAGGGGCAGGCTGATGCTGCACACTTGGCTACATGACTTCCCTGTAAAACTTCATTAGGCAAAGTTTAAAGACGTGTGTAGCCAGTTGTCTCGAGATGGGTACACATTTGCCCACTTTCTCAAAATCAAAGAAGGATGCTTGGAAAAACTTTTGTATCAATTGCCATGAAAATAGAGCAGTTTGATTTCTTTCTTTTTTTTGTTGTTGTTTGTTTGTTTTTTTGCTTGCGGGATCTTAGTTCCCCAAACCAGGGATTGAACCCGGGCCCTGGCAGTGAAAGCACCAAGTCCTAACCACTGGACCGCCAGGTAATTCCCTAGAGCAGCTTGATTTAATCCAAACACCACAATGTGTTTTCTTAAGGGAAAACCATATTATTGATGTTTCAGAGAATTATGGAAGATCATTCTCTTTGTAATGAGAATATACGTGAGCAGGATCATTGGTTTTAGGTTGGCACATCATCTATCGCTAAAGCAGACTGTGCTAATCACATTTTTTTTTAAGTTAATTTATTTTTGGCTGCATCGAATCTTCGTTGCTGTGCGCGGGCTTTAGTTGCAGCGAGCGGGGGCTACTCTTTGTTGCGGTGCGTGAGCTTCTCATTGCAGTGGCTTCTCTTGTTGCGGAGCACGGGCTCTAGGTAAACAGGCTTCAGTAATTGTGGCACGCGGGCTCAGTAGTTGTGGCTCACTGTCTCTAGAGCGCAGGCTCAGTAGTTGTGGCTCACGGGCTTAGTTGCTCTGCGTCATGTGGGATCTTCCCAGACCAGGGCTCGAACACCTGTCCCCTGCATTGGCAGGCTGATTCTTAGCCACTGCACCACCAGGGAAGTCATAATCACATGTTTAGATTTACACAACTCCATCTGCCTTAGAATAGGAAATATGAATAATGAATGCTGACTGCGCTGCTGGGAATTATCCCTCAGTAAATTAGGGTTATTAAAAATGTAAACTCTTTAAAAATACAAGAGAAAGTAAACAGTATATCTAAAGGCATTTGTGCTAGACACTCTGCAAAAACAAACTTGTCAGCCTAGTCTGGGGGTGAGACATAAAAACATTTGGTGAAGGTAAGCACTATCATTAAGAAACAACAATGTTTTCATTATTCCCAAAATACAATAATGTGCTAATGATGATAATTACCTCCATAAAAGTGCTAACAATTCTTTATATAATTAAAATAAATAGAACTTTGCAGGCTGTCTGAAAGAGTAAACTAATAGCATAATAAACAGTGTCTTCATTAACAAAATATTTTAAGGAAAGTTCTGGAAATTTTTGTGAAGAACAAAGAGGTTAATATCATAGGCTTGTTAATAATCGAAGAACCTTTACTCCTCAAGGAAAAATAACATTTTGATGTTTATGGATAATATTGTATCACACTTGATTTTTCTCTAAGACTTTCAAGTATACTGGAGAGAGTAAGGCAAAAATTTGCTATGTCATGTCATTGTGGAAATAACCTCTCTCTTTTAGTGATCCAAAGTGATTTGGTCTTGCTAAGGCTGCCCCTAAGATCTTCCTGAGTCAGAGGCTTCTTGGTGTTGCTTATTCTAAATCCTAGTCCGGGCTCCATCATTATCTATAAGCTCTTAAGGGAGGACTCCAGGATCAGCAACATTGGTATCACCTGTGAACTTGTTAGAAAAATGAAATCAGGAACCCACTCCAGACCTACAGCATCAGAATCCAACAGGTTTAGGCGGTTCCACACAAATTAGCACTTGAGAAGCACGGAGGACTCCTGAAGTCCTAGATTCTGTGAATTCATGTTGCTGTGAATGGATTTTTATTTCTAGATACAGAATAAGAAGAAGCCCATGATACTTTCTATACCTTCAAAAGGTTCTTATGCCAGGGCAAACAGTTATTCTTTCCTTCTCACACTGAGAGTATGTAATGCTTAAATCTTGAGCAGTACAATTTTATTGTTAATTCACCAGATGTGTAATTACGAACTAGGCACCAGGTGGAATGTTTGCACCGAATAGGATGCATGTAAAGTCTCTGAATAATGTCTAGGAACAAAATCTCAGGAATGTTTGCCTTGACCATCCAAGTAGTGTTCCTGGTATCTTGAGCATAATTTTATATACAGGTCCTTAATAGACCCAGGAGGCTTCATGGCTCTCTGACTACGTGGGATGAAAAGCTACCTGAGATTCTGTCTCTTGGGGGCAATACAGGGACATTTTTCTATAAAGTGTTCAAGATTTCTCTGGCCAAGAGAGTAGCTATAGAAGAACCTGAATTGATAACTTGAGTTTGATTATCCAATATATTTTCCTACTGAGCAATAAATGGTGGGTTCTTGGTGCATGGAATATCAGAACCCTAGAACAGCTCTGACACTAAGTTGAATATTTCGTATTTTTTACATCAACAAGATGTGGTCTAACCACAAAGGAAACCTGGTGTGCCTTTCCTCCCAGTGCTCTTTGACCTTAGATTGACTAGCACTCTGAAATGCTTCCCAAAATGAATCACCTCCTACACCAATCTGCATTCCTGGGCTGGGAATTCTAGATATTATTTCCATGGCCATTGGTTATCTTAGGAATGTCTGGGGGACCCCGGGACCTCCCTGGAGGTTTGATTCAATTCTGATGGTTCATGTTGGGGTCTGCACCAGCTCCGGCAATTAATAGGGAGCATTCTGTTTAACAGGCATCCAAAGGGAAGTAGAATATCTTTCCTTTCTTACACTTGAACCAAAATTAAGTTGCATAGAACAACATGGAATAAATGATTAGTCCTAAACAATGCAACCTTGAAAAAATTATATCTGGATTCTAACTTACTAAGGGCACCAAATGGTGCAAACAGAATCTGTTGTTCATATCTTTGTGGCTGCAATTAGAAATGATGAACCATAAGCTCTATTCATAAAATACCAGATCGGGGTATTTAATCTTTTGTGTGCAATGGACACCATTGACAGTCTGTTGAAGCCTACAGACTCCTCAGGATGTTTTCTTAAATGCATAAAATAAAATACATAGAATAACTGAGGAATCCAATTATAATGAAATGAAGTTATCAAAATATTTTAAACCTCAAATTTCGGGTATAATAATACATATGCTACTTTATATTGCATTAAATAAAAATCTAAAGATGGGTCTAATAACTAGTAAAGATGAGTATAAATGATATTACACAGTACCTGCAACAACTGGAAGGTGATACGAAAATTCATGGTTTCTATAATCGTAGCAGTTTGTTACCTACATCCGTAATTGAAGAAAATGCTAAATTCCAGGTAGAGGTTAGTGAGAATAAATACATTTTTCTTAGTCCAAGTTCAGATACTACCTATGGTTAAGAACACCCCTGTACTAGGCTGTTTTGGTTCAAGTTCAGCTAAGAACCTCATTCTACCTGTTGGCAATTTACGAGTTCAACTTTCAATACTGGAAAATAGCTTCCTGTAGCAATTTCTTTTGTCAGAGCTCCAATTTCAAGGTTATGTGGAAACATTCTCTGTCAAAAGGTCTTTTGTGACTTTCAGTAAATTTTACTCCATTTTAATTTGTTGAGCGTTGCTTGGGACAATATTACCTGGGCTTTCCTGTAGTCTGGTGACTCAGAATTATGACACGAATGCAGATTTACCTGGCTAGCATTGCAGAGGTTGCTTTCAAGTTGAAAGCTGGCCAAAGTTCCCAGTCTCCAAGGTCTGTAATTTAGGACACTTCTGTTAGTCATCATCTGTTCTTTGTTAAGAGGAATTTGTTCATGTCTCTCCCTGTGCCAGAGGCACGTATTGTTAGACGTATTAAGAAAGTAATTTATTCCTGACATTCTTACTCTTGGAGTAATTGCTCTGGAATATATTTTCGAAAGCTTCCATGAAGATTTTTTTAAAAAGCATTTTCAATTCTTTTTTCTTGGTAGAAAAATATATTTTAGCACCTTTTGTGAAGAAAAATGATTTTTACATTTTTAGATTTCATTCACATTTTCTTAATAGACATGAAAAGCAGCAGTAGTCCTTATGTAAGTTTGGGGAAGGGATAGAATGTTATTTCATGCCAACTGTGAAAATAACATTCAATAAGCATTATTTGCCAACAGTGAGAAAACAGAAATTGAACTCTCTGTCATGAATTCAACCCATTCTGTGCTTATTAGGGGAGAAAGGAGAAGCTAGAAGAAAATGTGACAAGGAACATTCTGGAGCTCATTTTTTTGTTTTTTTAACATCTTTATTGGAGTATAATTGCTTTACAATGGTGTGTTAGTTTCTGATTTATAACAAAGTGAATCAGTTATACATATACATATGTCCCCATATCTCTTCCCTCTTGTGTCTCCCTCCCTCCCACCCTCCCTATCCCACCCCTCCAGGCTGTCACAAAGCACCGAGCTGATCTCCCTGTGCTATGCGGCTGCTTCCCACTAGCTATCTATTTTATGTTTGGTAGTGTATATATGTCCATGCCACTCTCTCACTTTGTCACAGCTTACCCTTCCCCCTCCCTATATCCTCAAGTCCATTCTCTAGTAGGTCTGTGTCTTTATTCCTGTCTTACTCCTAGGTTCTTCATGACATTTTTTTCCTTAAATTCCATATATATGTGTTAGCATACGGTATTTGTCTTTCTCTTTCACTCTAGGTCCATCCACCTCACTACAAATAAATCAATTTCGTTACTTTTTATGGCTGAGTAATATTCCATTGTATATATGTGCCACATCTTCTTTATCCATTCATCCGATGATGGACACTTAGATTGCTTCCATGTCCTGGCTATTGTAAGTAGAGCTGCAATGAACATTTTGGTACATGACTCTTTTTGAACTATGGTTTTCTCAGGGTATATGCCCAGTAGTGGGATTGCTGGGTCATATGGTAGTTCTATTTGTAGTTTTTTTAAGGAACCTCCATACTGTTCTCCATAGTGGCTGTACCAATTCACATTCCCACCAGCAGTGCAAGAATGTTCCCTTTTCTCCACACCCTCTCCAGCATTTATTGTTTGTAGATTTTTTGATGATGGCCATTCTGACTGGTGTGAGATGATATCTCATTGTAGTTTTGATTTGCATTTCCCTAATGATTAATGATGTTGAGCATTCTTTCATGTGTTTGTTGGCAGTCTGTATATCTTGGAGCTCATTTTACTCTGTCCAAATAGGGGAGCTGGACTCGCCTCCATGCTGCCAAGCCCTTTCAACAAACAGCCTATGTCTCTGCTCTCTTGTGAAAATGTTCCCTTCTTCATTTCATACAATCTGGCTTCCATCTCCACAAATCTTTTTTAAAACTGTGCAAAACTTCCTTTTTTTAAGTAGAATTCAACCATATATTTTTAGTCCTCAACTTCCTTATTCTTTTTGTTTGTTTGTTTTGCGGTACGTGGGCCTCTCACTGTTGTGGCCTTTCCCGCTGCGGAGCACAGCCTCTGGACGCGCAGGCTCAGCGGCCATGGCTCACGGGCGCAGCCGCTCTGCAGCATGTGGGATCTTCCCGGACTGGGGCACGAACCCGTGTCCCCTGCATCGGCAGGCGGACCCTCAACCACTGCGCCACCAGGGAAGCCCACTTCCTTATTCTTTCAGCAAAATTTGTCCCAATGGACTTGTCCTTCCTTCTTGAAACTCTCTTTGTTGTCCCTGGCACAATACTCCTCTGGATCTCTGGCCTCACCTTTGCCATCTCCTCTTCCTCCTGCTCTATAATGAAGGGTGACCCCCAAGGTTCAATCCTAAATGTAACCCATTGAGATGACTCACAAATCTGGGTCTTATGCTGAGTTTTCACCTTTGATCCTGTTCTTTTCCCCCCAAAAGGCTCCATCCATTCAGTAAACATTTTTTGAGTGCCTACTTGGTTTCAAACAAACATTTGGTTGTCCCCGCCCTCAAGGAGGGTTCAGGTGACGGAGGTGTCAGGGCAGGTGAAGGACTGCAGAGTGAAGAGAGGTGGGAAGCAGACACATCTGCAGGTAATTATGTCAGTACAGTAATAGAAAGAGCATTACAATGTATAATGGGGATACAGAGAAGACACACCTAACCCATCTGGGATAGGGGTGAGGAAACTCATTAATTTAATTTAATTGTATCATATTTTTTTTCCAGTTTTATTGAGATATAATTGACATACAGTACTGTACAAGTTTAAGGTATTCATCATAATGTCTGGACTTACATATATCATGAAATGATTACCACAATAAGTTTGATGAACATCCATCATCTCATATAGAGACAAAAGTAAAGGAAAGCTCATTAATTTTAATTCAAACATTAATTAACATTTATTCAACAAACTGTAGCAAGGACAAATCTGTAAGTTATCAAGCCAGGCACTAAGGCTGCAAGATAAGCCTAGTTCTTGCCTTCATGGAGCTTACAATCTACTAAGTGGGAGAAACAGGCATTAAACGAGTCATACAATTTTATAATTGAGATAAGTTCTCCAAAGAGATAAGCACAAGGTGCCAGAGAGTGTTTAATAGGGGGAGGTAATCTGGCTTAGGAATCAGTGAAGGCTTTCCTAGGGAAATGACATTAAAGCTGAGGCCTGAAGCTGAGCAGAAAATGGGCAAAGTGAAGAAAGAGTATTCAGGGTGTATGATGACTCCAAAGAAGGAGACTTTGACAGAGGACTGTTTGATTGATACCAAGATGATGAGGTGAGAGCGACAGGCACAAGATGATTTGCAGGACCTTGAAGTTAAATAATTTAGCCTTTAAATTATTTAACAAAAACAAATTATTATTTAAAAAACAAAGACCAGGGCTTCGCTGGTGGCGCAGTGGTTAAGAATCCACCTGCCGATGCAGGCGACACAGGTTTGAGCCCTGGTCTGGGAAGATCCCACATGCTGCGGAGCAACTAAACCCGTGCACCACAACTACTGAGCCCGCGTGCCTAGAGCCCGTGCTCCGCAACAAGAGAAGCCACCGCAACGAGAAGCCCACACACCGCAATGAAGGGTAGCCCCCGCTAGCACAACTAGAGAAAAGCCCATGCACAACAACGAAGACCCAATGCAGCCAAAAATAAATTAAAAAAAAAAAAAAGTGTCGTTGGTTAAAAAAAAATGTAAGGAAATGGAAAGTGATCATTCTTTGGTCAGATCTCAGGAACAGGAGAATGTTAGAAATGCAAACCAACTACTTGATAGCGGGCAGCTCAACTGTTCTGTGAGCATTTCCCAGTCTTGGAGTGAAGGTCCAGCCAGAGTAGGTGGAGTAGTGAGCTTTGATAGGCTTTGCCTCTGGAAACAGAGTCTGGAAGCCGCCTAAGGCTGTGACCTTTTGAACACTGTAAACGGTGCACTGTGTATTTATAGAGAACTACTGTTTCCTGTGCCATGGCAGTGGCTATAAAACCCCTCCTAGGAAAAGTGATTAAGTTTGGTTTTTGTTTTTTTTTTTGTGGTGTGACTAGTCCTCATTATCTTTTTAAAAAATTTTTATTGTAATATAGTTGATTTATAATGTGTTAGTTTCAGATGTACAGTAAAGTGATTCAATTATATCTATCTATCTATATTCTTTTTTCAGATTCTTTTCCATTGTAAGTTATTACAGGATACTGAGTATAGTTCCCTGTGCTATACAATAGGTTTGATTAGGGGTTTTTTGACTTAATTTTGGCTTTGGTGGCCACTTTTGGATAAGGAGGGGAACTCTCGCTTCATCCCTGGACTTTGTAGCAAAGATGGATGGCATTTAATTAGGCTAAGAGAGAAAGAGTTAAGGGCTTTGTTTTTTTTTTAATTCAGACGATTTTATGAGTTACAGTCTAATGACAGTATGAAAAAAATCAAAGCCCACAGCAGTCTTAGTTAACAAGGAAACATTGTGATTTAGATGCTACACATAAACGCCTCTGAATAGGAGGGTATTGTACTCTCAGTGGACCACAGTATCTACATATAAAAATCTAAGGAGTTTCTCAGAGTCCAAAGCACTGTGGTCAGGGTGACGACCCACACCTGTCCATAATAAGCATCTGTTTAGTTGAGTAAATGGGAAGCATTATTCAGTCATCCAAAATGTCTTCATCCAGGCTGATATCTGTTGTGTCAATATCTTCTAATTCCAAATTATCCAAATCTACTTCCAGTTCAAGTAAACTCTTTTCTTCTTTGTTGGCCATGGGGGGACCCACAATAACAGGAGTAAGAGAAGCACGTTGCCCGTCAAGTTCCTGCTGAGCTGCAGGTCTTGAGGGCTGAAAGCCTTTTGCCTCTTCCATAACATTTCTTTCCTCATTTGGCATGACAAGTGGGTATTGTTTGGCCGGCCACAGGTCAGCCTAAGCCTAAGCAACCCCAAGGGCTGCTTAGTAGAAAGGTCTGGAGGCTTCCTGACCTGGGAGAGAGATGTTTATCAAGGGTTGAGGAATCAGAAAGAAAAGCAAGCTTGATGTGTGGAAAGGCAAAGTGTTCTATTTTGAACCCTCGAGTCTGAGGTGCTGGCTCTATGAAGATAGTCTAGTCGTGGGGAGCCAGACATGGACTGATGGGGCTCAATGGTTGGAACAAAGCTAGCATCAAATGAAAATAAGCTCTGAGTTGGGAAGGATGGTCAGACAGGCAGTATATGGGTGATATGCCTCTTATCTAAGACAGAGGGTTCTGCCCCATGACCCTGCTGACTCAGGCTAAGTTGCTTTATCAAGACAATGTCCTGGGTGAGGGAGGAGCAGCCTGGCACTGTGAGAGCTGGCATAGCTTTGTCGAAGAGGAAATGATTTGGCTGAATAAGATGTTCCAGCGATTTCGCTGTAGGAACGAATCTGCTCATTTGCAGTGGAGAAAAGTTCCTGACTAAGTCAGTCAGCTGACTGCCTTCAGAGGGATAGAGCTTATAACCCAGAGAAGGAATTAACGTGCCTTCTTAGAGTGCAAGCCTGTCTGCAATTATTGCATATGCACGGCTAGCTCTGACTTCTTTCCGGTAGCAGGTAAACACATTCAACAAGTGGACTTGAAATGCAACAGGAGAGAGAAGAAGGAAAGGCTATGAAGCAAAGCATCTTCCATAAAGAAAACGTTCTCCTATGCATCCCTCTCCCTCCTCTATCTGCCCCTTGTTTGTTTAGACATAATCTCTTTCATTCATCAGCCGGCTTTTTAACCCAGCTCTCTTTTCTTTTCTGCTTCTTCACTTTCTCCTGAATACTCCCTTAAAGGACTTCTCCTCTAAGTCCTCTCCTTTAAGTAACACACGTCTTCCTTTTTTTTTTTTTCTTCCCTTGCTTCATTCTTCCCTCAATTTACTGAGAATCCATCTCCTGTAGGATCCTCTGCTAAAAGTGCCTGGCTACACATGAAGTCCAAAGACTTCATTCTTGACACCAAGGACTTTACAACTGAGTAGAGAAATAAGATTTTTTACATCCTTGACCATAATATTGGTGCTGGAAGGTGGAAGAAACTGGAAAGTGCAATAAAATAGGGTGAAACAAAACTGAGGAAGTTCAAAAGAGGGCAGATTGCTTCTGGCTGGAAGGGGTGGGGAAGACTTCCTGGAGGGGGGGACATTTGCATTAAGCCTTGAAAACTGGAGACAATTTAAACACGTAGAAATGGGGCATTCTATCTGTATTATACCAAATGCATACACTTAACCACGTTCATGTACAGTGGCCTGTGTACTCTTAAAACTAAATGCTCAAACTAATAAACTTGCTAATTTAAGGAGCAGAGGATGGTTTTCTAGAATACGGAATAAAATAATATCAGAATTTGAAGGGAACACAGAGATCATCTGGTTTGTGCAACCTCCTCATTTTACAGATAAGGAATCTGAGGTCCAGAAATGTCAAGTGACTGCCCCAGTTATGTGTCCTTTTATTTTTATATTTTCAAGTGGCTCTATTTATAGTGTATCTGACTTGCGTGTGAGTGTATGTGATCAAACAAAACAATGTGCTTTTGTCAGACAGGGTATTTATCATAACCTCAAATTATGTACAGTAAGTGAAAAGGGTTCCTGGACCCAATTCCAACCTGTGTCCATGGAAGCTTCCCCACATCCAATTCTCAGATGCCAGCAGGTTGTCCTACAATTCAACTCAGTCTGACACTCTACCTGGAGATAGAATCAGATTCCACAGGTTAAGTGCTCAGTTCCACAAGACCACCCTCCACTTCAGAGGCCAAGAGCAAGTCCAGGTTGTTACCTGTGCTTCTGACTGACCCCCTCCTTGGGTTCAATTAATTTGCTAGAACGGCTTTCAAAACTCAGAGAAACATTTTACTTGCTAGATTACCAGTTTATTATAAAAGGATATTAAAGGGCATGAATCAACAGCCAGATGAATAGATACATAGGGAGAGGTCCCCCACAAAGGAGCTTCTGTCCTTGATGTGCTTGGGGCCTGACTCAAGGGCACACAGAAGCCTTCTTCTTCCCCAACATGAAAGCTCTCCAAAAGGACCAAGAAGCTGTCCTTTCTGGGTGCTTATGGAGGCTTCATTACATAGTCATGATGGACTAAATCGTTGGCTAAAGGCAATGGATTCAACCTCAAGCCCCTCTGTGCTCCCCAGAAATGAGGAATGTGAGGTGGGGGGTAGGACTGAAAGTTCCAACCCTCTAAACATGGGGTCAGTTCTCCTGGCAACCAGCCCCACCCTTGGGTGGGATCCAAAGGTCACTTTCCCTGAAGTATTTTCAGGAACAGAGGACAAGAAGCCAAACATCCCATTGCTCTTATCGTTCAGGAAATTCCGAGGGTTTTGGGAGCTGTGAGCCAGGAACTGTGGATACAGACCAAATATAGATTTTTCCTATAAATCACAATATTGCAGTCTACTTTAAGAAATGTGTGACGTCAATTCTTCTGAGTCGATACTACTGTTTATAAGTAGTCATGAAATAATTGTGTTTTATTGTTCTGCACTCAAGAAGGATCTCAAGAGCTTACATGACCAGGCAAAACATTACCTGTCAACATGTCCTTCCTGTGCTTCCTCACCTGTACAAAAGCAAAACATCCACACCACGCATTAACTTCTCTGTCCCAGTAAATGTAATCAAATGAGTGACATGACCTGCTCTGTGGGCTTCAGGGGCTGTTGTTGGTTCATTTGGTGAATTTACTCCCTGCCTGTTCTGTGTTACAATGGGGGATCATCAAGACCAGCCTTGCCATCTAGGAGTTGAAAGTCTAGTGGAGGAATTTCATTTACAAAGGACTTCAAAAACCTGGTAGGGGATTACAGACTGATGTTGGAGGTGCCAGGGGGCTGCCATTCGATGTGTTTGTGCTGAGGAATGACTCAATGAAGATGGCATTTCAGGGATATCCGGCACGGATGTATCAAGCAGATGGGATGGAGAGGAGCTTAGAGTCAGATGTGATGATCAGCGTGTGGTTACTGAGGACCTGCCCTGGCTGAGGACAGAAGTAGGGAGGATGTGAGACTTTTCAAGGAAATAATGCCTAGAAATGTAAAAAAGAAGAGTGAGTCAAAGGTGCTTCTTTTGGAATTTTAAGTGATTGAGAAATTGCTGATGTCATTAGACAAAGCTAGGGAAGTTGGGAAAGAAGACTTTTCCCTAAACTGAGAGGGAGAAACCATGGGTCCTAGTACTTCTTGCTCCTTGTTGACCTGAATCTGTCTGTATTTTCAGGATTCCTATTTCAATGAGTTCATCTGAAAGCCAATTAATGCTGTTGATGGTAGCTTCCTATTTTATTCTTAATAGATAATTACATCATAGAGAATCAAGAACATAATCTGTATGTAAATTCCGGATTATCCTTCTTTGACTACCTCTCAAAAATGGACAATCTCTGTCTTTGTTTCGGCTGAGAGAGAGGTATCTGACTGGGCAGAGGCGAGTACATTTGCAGCACCCCTGTCTTTTTCTCCATTGAGGATGGTGCACATTTCTGGTTTTATTCTTGGACCTGAAGAGCTGGAAATATGGGTGTGGACTGGCTTGTCAAGCCAGAAGGGGCATGAACTGAAACAGGAGTATAATAGCAACTTTGACCATGCTCTGACTTTTGATCCTCAAGAAGTGCTGTTGGGCCAGTTCCCGGATTTTAAGACTGGAATATCTTTGCACTGCAAAGCAAAGTCCAAGCAAGTGGCTATAAGCCTCTCCCTGATAGGAATTTGGCCCTAGCAGGAGGCTGTAGTCAGCCATTAAACCATAGGCGATTCTAGGTTTATTATGCTATTTTGCAACCCAGTATCTACCCCACCCCACCATGCTGTGGACAGTGTTTTTGAACTCTTGTAACTTGTCTCCTACCATGCTTTCTTTTATAGAAACCCCAGCACCCCAGAATAATTTTACTTATTTGTTTTATAAAACAGTAGTGTACTGGGTGGGCATCTTCAAACTGCACAGTGATAATGCTTGAAATTTATGGTGGCTGCTAAGTGCTGTGCTTAAAGTCACTTTAGTCAGTAAAAGTAACAAAAAGTCTAAAGAAACCAGCATCCTAGGGACGTATATAATTAGAAGGGAAATTCCCCTCCCTTGTGCTTTATTTTTCAACCAGAAAACTGTATAACCCATGACATAACTTATCGTGGCATTTCCCAACGTCCTTTCTAAAGAATGTAAATAAAACTAAGTGGTTTGTCTTTTCTGAGTGGGGATACTGTGGAAGCACTTCTGAACCATTAATATCATGTTTTTTTGCTGACATTCATGTTATGAGCTAAACCCTTGGTGTGTGGGAAAGCAAGTGCTTTTGACTTGGATAGCCCTTCACTCCCTAAGAAGGGCACTTTGTACCTACTTCCAAGGGGGAATAAACAGGATGCATAAGTAGAAGGCTGTAACATGCTGATGAACCGGAGTACAGGAAGCAAATATCTAGCAGCGCAATCATACAGTTGGGATAGCCATAGGATTTATTGACAGATGGAAAAATTCTTGGGATATTAATTCTTATTTTGACACAAAAAATTATTAGAACTGAACAAGTTATACTGTCTATCAGTATCTCAAATTCCTCCCTGGAGGAAGCCCTGTGGTTTTTCTCAGCTGGATTCTGGCCCTGCACTAATCTCCAGACCTCAGTTTCCACAAACAGGGGGTGGCAAATGCAAAGTGACTGGTAATGGGTGTGGGAAATCTTTTGGGGGTGATAAAAATGTTCTATATTTCATTGTGCTGTTGGTTGTGAAGCCAAGCAAGACCCTGTGGGGCCTTCCCAGGTACAAAAACCTGTCTGTTTCTTGTTTGTAGCAAAAAGGCTTTAGTCTCCTAGGCCTTCTCCTAGTTCCAAAGACACATCAGTTACTAATTAGGAAAGTGAGGGAATGCAGAAACAAAGGAAAAGCAGTTAAGCAAAAAAAGTATTTTTAAAAATTTATTTATTTATTTACTTTTGGCTGCCTTGGGTCTTAGTTGTGGCATGCAGGCTTCAGTCTAGTTGTGGCTCGTGGGCTCTGGAGCACGTGGGCTCTGTAGTTGTGACACACAGGCTCTCTAGTTGTGGCATGCAGGCTCAGTAGTCATGGCGCACAGGCTTAGTTGCCCCATGGCATGTGGGATCTTAGTTCCCCGACCAGGGATTAAACCCGCGTCCTCTGCATTGGAAGGCAGATTCTTAACCACTGGATCACCAGGGAAATCCCCAAGAAAGCTATTTCTGCACAGCTGTTAAAATTTTCTACTATGTTTCTGGGTATGATTATTGTCTTTTTAATTTTCTTCTGTTTTTTGAATATTATATAATGAGCATTTATTGCTAACTAAAACTATTTAATAAAAGAAAAGAAACAGGGGACACAGAAGGCTTTTGTACTGGGAGGACCCCACTCCTGCTCAGTTTCAGAATGGTACTGTTATGGACTGAATTATGTTCCCCTCAAAATCCATTTGTTGAGGTCTTAACCTCCAGTACTTCAGAATGTGACTATATTTGGAGAGAGGGTCTTTAAAGAGGCAATTCAGTTAAAATGAAGGTCATTAGGATGAACCCTAGTCGAATATGACTGGTGTCTTTTCAAGAAGAGGAGATTAAGACACAGACACACAGAGGAAAGACCATGTGGAGACACAGGGAGAAGACGGTCATCTATAAGCCAAGGAGAGAGGCCTCAGAAGAAACCAACCCTGCCAACACCTTGATCTTGGACTTGTACCTTCCAGAATTGTGAGAAAGTAATTCCTATTGTTTAAGCCACCCACTCTGTGGTATTTTGTCATGGCCACCTGCAATGGTTACTTTTAAGTGTCAACTTGGCTGGACAACCAGTGCCCATATATTTGGTCAAACATTATTTTGGACTTTCTGAGAAAGTGTTTTTGAATGAGATTAATATTTCAATCATGGACTTTGAGTAAAGCTGTTTACCCTCCCTAATGTGGGTGAGTCTCATCCAATCAATCAAGGCCTTAATAGAACAAAGACTGACCTCCCCTGAGCAAGAAGGAATTCTGCCGGAATCCTGCATTTGGGCTGCAATTCTTCCCTGGGTTTCCAGCCTGCTGGCCTACCCTGCAGATTTCAGACTTGTATCTCCACAATCGTGTGAGACAATTCCTTAAAATTAATCAATAAATCTCTCTCTCTCTGTCTCTTTTTTTTCTCTCTCTCTCACATACACACACATGCACACACACACATCCCATTCTGTTTCTCCGGAGAACCCTGACTCATATCTTGCTCTAGCAAACTAATACAATATGAGAATTATAATTCAAGAAAGCTGTGTAAAAGAAATTTCAGAAGGCTCTATCCAAAATGTTAACAATAATTATTTGGTGGTAGAATTTGGAGTGTTTTAGGTTTCTTTTTAGTTTAACTTATCCAGACTTGTGATTTTTTTGTGACCATGTGTTATTTGCGTAATGAAATTTAAGAAAAGATTTCCATTCGGAGGAATGTTTAGAAGCAAGGTCAGATAACAAAGAACCCAGAGGACACAGGGATATGGTGGCATGCATTATAATACCACTTATCATGAAGATTTGGATGAAACATAAATCAAAGTACATCTACTACAGTGAGAAAATCTCAGCATACAACACAGTTAGCTTATGATATAGCTACTAAGGTTGTTCCTGGAATATGGGTAATAAACATGGGTCATTTTTCCTATCAACTCTATTTTTCTGCCATTTTCAGTAATTCATTCAGTCAGCTGGCAAGCTTTTGCTGGGCACCAGCTATGTCCAAGAACCTCACTAAATACCAGAGATTGAAAGACAAACAAAATAGACTCACTCCAATCGAGACGTTTACATTATAGTGGGGGAGATCATACGGTACAATGTGATATGGGCTCCCACAGGGTAAGAATTGTTTGTGCCCATGGGAGGGGCTGCCAGCCTGGGAGAGCTGGGGATGAGAGGAGGCTTTTTAAATCATCAGCACAATCCTTCAAGTTAATTATTATTACTCCATTTTGTAGATGTGTAAACTGAGACTTAGATAGTTTAGATAATTTGCCCAAATCTCTCAGGTGGTAGAAGAAAGGGATGTGAGCACAGTCTGACTCCGAAGTCCATGTTCTTTCCACTGTACTATGTGCTGTGTCTCTAATGCATTGTCATGTGGACAAGCAAACAAGTAGGTTACATTGAAATATAATCAATTTAATTTCTACCTTGACGTAAGGACCCTGGTCTATAAACTCTCTATCATTTGTCTTAGTCTTAATTACCTTATCCTACTCTTTTACCAGTTCTCTTAATTGCTAATAATTGTAACAACAATAATTAACATTTATTGTTTCCTATGTGCCAGATACTATACTCTATACTTAAGATAGTTTCTCTCGGGTATTCCCTGGCAGGCCAGTGGTTAGAACTCTGTGCTTCCACTGCAGGGGGCACAAGTTCGATTCCTGGTCCAGGAACTAAGATCCCGTGTGCTGTGAGGCCAAAAAAAAAAAAAAAGATAGGTTCTCTCAATCAATCCTCATAACAACCTAATGTGGTAAGCTGTAGAATTATCCCTATTTTATAGACAGAGAAACTGAGGCTTAGAGGGTTAAGTGATTTTAAGTGTCAAAGCTGGGATTTGATCCCAGATCTAGATTTTTTTTTTAAGTAGTATAGTATTTATTTTTTTTTAATTTTTAAAAAAACTTTTATTGGGGTATAATTGATTCAGATCTAGATTTAGCCATTTTGCTGCAGTGCCAAAAACTAGACAACTGACAGCCTAAAAACTCTTTGCTGGTTGCTGGCTTTTTTTTTTTTTTTTTTTTTGCGGCACGCGTGCCTCTCACTGCTGTGGCCTCTCCCGTTGCGGAGCACGGGCTCCAGACGCGCAGGCTCAGCGGCCATGGCTCACGGGCCCAGCCGCTCCGCGGCATGTGGGATCTTCCTGGACTGGGGCACGAACCCGCGTCTCCTGCATCCTCAGGCGGACTCTCAACCACTGTGCCAACAGGGAAGCCCACTGGCTTTTTTTAATTAGGAGAAGATTCTGGAATGTAATTGATCTTCCAGATCACACAGGAATGATAGTGAATTTCTCTTCAGTTTCTGAGGAGGAGCTCCTTAAGGGAGTTTCAGAGAGTCTATTTCATTTTTTGTGTTGCTCTATTCATTAGTTGTCCTCCTTGGGATGCTGGGACTCTGGGTTGTACTAAGAGACAGACAAGGCTGCTGGGATGTTTGGATTTGGGACCAAGGGCACAGAAATGGACCCCATTGCAGATTCTGTCTGGGTAGCGAGCTTTGGTGTTCTGTCCCTCTGGAGCCATATCGGTGCTCCCCACAGAAATCTAGAGGGCTCTGGACTCTCTGCACAGAACAAACTAGGGAGTGTCCACAATGACGAGACACTGGGAGAATTTGTAAGACAAGACAGTTCAGCCCTGGCTGCCTGTTGACCGGGATGCTCTTTTCCTGGCTCGGGATAGGAGTGGCCTCACATGAGAGGCAGGCAACAGAGGCAACAGATGTCCTTGGCGTCCCAGGGCCTGGGGAAGTCTTGGCAGAGAGGAAGGGGAACCAGCCACAACCAAGGGTTTGATTGGGAACAAGGCTGAGACGCACCTGCAAACCCACTCACCTTCAGCATAAGGTACATCTGGTTCAGGTCAGAGGCAAAGAGGGCTCTCAGAACGTTGACTGCTTACTGTGAAAGCATTCACACTTTGCCTGTTTTCCAGGGAGTTTCAGAAAGCTCAGAAAAGCAGCAAAGGTTGTTCAGAGCCTAACTGACCCAGGGTGGACTTTCGTAAGGGTTGCCCAAGCTTTGGAGCTTAGTTGATAGGAACGTGCCTGACCTTCAGGGGTGGGGCCTGGGGAGGTGATAAGCCCCTGCTCCAGGAAGCACTCGCACACGTGTCGTGGCGGCAGTTGTGAAACCTTAGAGCCTCTGAGAGTCTTGCCCAATACCCTGGTTGCTCAGGTTATCTGTGGACCATCATGGTACTCTGCCCTCCACCAGGCTGCAAGCGGTCGGAGGCTGAGTCTTAGTCACCAACTGCATTCTTCACCGGATGCCTCTGCCACGACTCCTCACCCCGCAGCCCGCTCCCAGCACTCCCTCCACCCACTGTGCACCCGCAGGCAGAGAACTTGAGAATTCGTAGGACAATCTACCCCACGCAGGCAGGGAGATGGAAGAACAGAAGAGTCGTTGCGATGGTGCAGGCACCTTTCAGCTTGGCCCAGATCTGGCAAGCTGGGTACAGCACGTGACCCTCATGGGCACTGAGAATCGTGATAGTCCTGGACAGTGAGAGAATGTGGCTTCCAGGAAGAGCCCAACCTCTGGTGGCAGTGCCGGTGGGGTGGGGTCCACCATAGCCAGGAAAGATCAGCACTCAGCATCCAAGGCCTGAAAAAGGAACACTAGGGACAGGCACCTGTGACACTAGGCACCTGTGACAACCTCTATGCTGGGGGCAAGGACACTTGTGCCCACCTGCTCGGGTTGACTGTGAGGGAGGGGTTTGGACCAGCAGTGGACAGATAAGGATCTGAAGGCTCTGTTTACTAAGGACCCATGGGCTTCACACTTTCGTAAGATCTGTTTCTGAACATCGCTTAGAGACCTTAGGGTCTGTTTTATACAGCAGGTGGGGGGTTAAGCCAGATTAAAGGTTATAAAGCAGTCATGGTAAGTGGATTGATTTTTCCCTAAAAAAAGAGCATTTACTGAATCTGATTAACCTTTGAAAACCTGCTCTTGTCCTTCATTTTTACAAAATTTAAATAAAGGGTTGCAATGGTCAGTATCATACTGACACATGCAGACTTAATATTTGTTGAGTAAATCCACAAACACATACAAATTCTGTCAATTCGACAAATATTTGCTAGATGGCTAATAAGTGCCTTTATGAGGATTAGAATCTAGTTCAGTGGCTTAACTTTCTCCCTGTGACACGGTAAGAAATACATTTTACATTGTGACTATACACACGCAAAACCGGAAAAAAAGTTTCACCGAACGATTTTTATCTTACTGGGTGAAATGAATTCTGATTTTTCTATTCTGTTTTCTTTTTCTATTCTACTTCTTATTTAAAAAGCTGATGAAGACCCACTGAATTGATTTCATAACCTATTAATGAGTCACAGTCTGCAGTTCGGAAACACTAGTTGATATAAGAAGTCACTGAATTTTAAATTTCATCCATATTTAGCTAAAAGCTGAGGGAGTGAATTCAGAAGCTGGTGATCACGAGTAGATGCGTGCTTACCTGCTAGTGTTGTGTACAAAAGTGTGTCAGGGGAGCCACGTGGCCAAAAGGCAGAAAAGTGAGTGATCTCCCATTGACCCTGAAGGAAACTGGGAAATTAAATTTCCTCTTTGGCTATCTTCCCATAAACCAGAGATCATCATGATAGGCAATGACTAACATATCTGTCATCACTGAAAACACAAAGACTTTCCCCAGCTAACAAATCTTTAACTGAAGAGTTTATGACATATGCAGTTAACTAAGGGCAGACACATCTGAACGAGTCCCTCGAAGATACACTCAAACCAGAAACTGCTAGTTCTGGAGAAGCTGTCTGATGTTAATGACTCAGATTCTTAGAATTCTGACTCTTATCTGCTCAAGAAGTGACCACTCCTGCCTGTCTCTCCCCTTCACCTTTATAATTCTCTGGTAGCACCTATGACACCCTATTTCTTATACGTTATTGACTTATAAATCTGTCTCTCTCCTAGATTATAAACTGCTTGTAGACAAAAAAATGGTTTCTTCTCCATCTTTATATTCCCAGAATGAGGCACAAAATAAGAGCTTTGTCAATGTTTGTAAAACAATTGAATGATATTGGTTCAAATAGGTGGGAAAGGTATTAATAGGAAAAGTAAAGACAGTTAACTTATTGAGGAAAACTAAGTTGCAAAAAAGAAAACTGGACTTTATGAAAAAGATTTTATTTATATTTAAAAATTTTATTGACGTATAGTTGATTTACAATGTGTTAATCTCTGTGAAGCAAAATTTCTTCTACAGCAAAGTGATTCAGTTATACATATATATATTCTTTTTCATATTCTTTTCCATTATGGTTTATCACATGATACTGAATATAGTTCCCTGTGCTATACAGTAGGATCTTGTTTATCCATCCTATATATAACAGTTTGCATCTACTAATCCCAAACTCCCAATCCATCCCTCCTTCACCCCGCCTCCCCCTTGGTAACCACAAGTCTGTTCTCTGAGTCTGTTTCTGCTTCACAGATAGGTTTGGCAGATATATTTTTAATTTTTTGAGGAAGCTCCATACTTTTAGGAAGCCCTAAAGTCAAAACTTGTAAGCAGATAAAATCGATGATTCTTCGTTCCTATCTCCTTTCAAACAACCAACTTCCTAATTAACTAATTTAAAAATCTCATTGATCTTACATAAGTTCAGAAGCACATATACCTAGCAGCATGAATTTCCCTTTATTTACCCTCTGGCAATAATGTTGCTACATTTCAAGGCACATCTCCTGAATGTGCTCTGGGACTTCCAAATTTGGAACCATTCCGGGTTGACAAGACCTATTTTGATCGCAGTTGTAAAGTCATCCTGGACTAGAAAAACGCTGTTCTGTTCTACATTCAGCATGTGGTGCTTATTTTGATTTTTACACATTTTAGGTAGAAGAGGAGTGATGTCTGGATGTGCAGGGAGGAGGGAGGAAAAACAAAGATCTTTATTTAAGATCTTCCCAAAAATATATGGGGTTTCCATTCAGTATTTTGAATTTGCTTGCCTAAACTATTTTGGCAAAACTACTCTGCATCATCCAGTCACACCATGAAGACAAACATCTCATCCAGCAGGTCCTTATTGTAAGGAAACAGCAAGAAGAGGGAAGGGTGACTCCTGAGTTCCAGTGATTGGGCAGATTCAAGCTTTGGCCGTTAAGTTAATTCCAGGATGGATTTCACAAAAGCTCAGGTGGGATCAATACCGAAATAATTGTGATAGATCAAATGTCATTGTATAGAGCAAATGCCATTAGTAGAGCTATGCTAAGGGTCCCAGGCCACTAACTCCTCCAGGACACCATCTGGAGAAGTACTGTAACTGTACACTTAGATGGCCATTTGTGGTGCATGTGTGGTGTTTCCAACAATGAGGGAGTGGTGTGTGTTAGTAATACATAGGGAACGTTGCTTATGAAATTGGCTGCATCCAATTCTATTCCATTCCACGTGATCAACACCAGTAAAGAGAAGATCTTGCTGTTGCTTCCCAATCTGAGGAGGGTCACCAGTGTGATTCCTTATTAGGAGCCATTCAATAATGGTGTTATCCCCACCAGCCTCAAAGTAGCCGTGGAGACCTTCACCCAGTGGCCATCTTTTATACAATAAAGAGAGAGCCTAGCTGGTCATGAACAATTTACTCTCCCCCCCAACACCGCCCATGCAAATGAAATTTGTGCTCAGCAAAAGATCCATTTACTTTATCTCTTATTGCATTTAATTAGCTGCTGGGAAATAAGAAAACGCATTATTTTTTAGCAAGCTAACTTATTACAGTTTTACCTCGCTTCTGTAGAATTAAACTCAAGTGTTGCAAATGCCTCAAGCCAATGTTTGCTTTTGTTAAAGCAGAAAGAAACACTAAATATGTGCTGAAGGTTGTAAAGATTCAGATAAATGAAGGAATCATTTGCTAAAAGTCTGCTCTAATGGACCGAATATTTGCATCCTTTCCCAGATCCATATGTTGAAACTTAGTTCCCAATGTGATGGTGTTTGGAGGTGGGGCTTTTGGGGGGTGATTGGGTCACGAGAGTGGAGCCCTCAGGAAAGGGATTAGTGCCCTTACAAAGAAGAGCTGAGAGAGAGCTTGCTTCTCTCTCTGCTGTCCGCCATGTGAGGACACAGCAAGAAGACAGCTGTCTGCAAACCAGGAAGCTAGCCCTCACAAGACACCACATCTGCTGGCTCCTTGATCTTGGATTTTACTGTCTCCGGAATTGTGAGAAATAAATGTTTGTTGTTGAGCCACCCAGTCTGCAGTAATTTGTTATAGCAGCCTGAATGGACTAAGACACACACATGTGTAAAGCACTGTGCTGAGCCCACAGGTTTGGAGTGAGGTCTGCAAAGACTGGAACACAGGCCTTGCTTTCCACAGCCTCCCAACTCTGGGTCAGGGGGATAGGTTCCGATGTAATAATTTGAATACAGGGCTTCCCTGGTGGTGCAGTGGTTGAGAGTCCGCCTGCTGATGCAGGGGACACGGGTTCATGCCCCGGTCTGGGAAGATCCCACATGCTGCGGAGTGGCTGGGCCCGTGAGCCATGGCCGCTGAGCCCGCGCGTCCGGAACCTGTGCTCCACAGCGGGAGAGGCCACACAGTGAGAGGCCCGCGTACCACAAAAAAATAAAAAAAATAATAATAATTTGAATACAAGTTGGCTAGTGATAATCTTGTAATCACCTATAATGGAAAAGAATCTGAAAAGGAATATTTTATACACACACACACACACACACACACACACACACACACATACATACAACTGAATCACTTTGCTATACACCTGAAACCTTGTAAATCAGCTATACTTCAATTAGGGAATTCTCTGGTGGTCCAGTAGTTAGGACTCCATGCTTTCACTGCCATGACCCAGGTTCAATCCCTGGTCAGGGAACCTAGATCATGCAAGCTGCGGCGTGGCCCAAGAAAACCCAAAAAACCAAACAACAAAACAAACAAACAAATAAACAAATGATACTTCGGGACTTCCCTTGTGGTCCAGTGGTAAAGAATCTACCTTACAATGCAGGGGACGTGGGTTCGATCCCTGGTCAGGGAACTAAGATCCCACGTGTCGCAGGCAAATATAAATAAATAAATAATAAATCTTAAAAAAAAAAAGATACTTCAATTTTAAAAATTAAAAAAATTTTTTTTTTAGGAGAAGGAAGGATTTATAGCAAGTAAGGAGAACACCAAGGATCTGTCCCAAAGCGGTGTCTCCAAAGAAATCAAAATTATTTTTCAAAAATTGGCTAGTGATAAAGGCCATTGCAGGAGTGCAAGTGCATGGGGAGAAACTGACCAGGCTGTTAGGCCTGGGGAGGACTTTCAGGGTGGGGTTTGAACAAGACCTGGAAGAAGTGGTTAAACAAGCAGTGGTTACAGGGAGGGTAACCTGGGCATGAAAAATAGACACCGAGTGTAGACATTTTGGGGGGAAGTGACTGAGATAGCAGTGAGTGTGTCAGTGAATTGGGAGAAGGGCAGCAGAAAGGAAGAGGAGGCTATGTGGGGAGGTTAGGCAGCCAGGTGGCCAGGTAATGCCGTCTGCATTTTGCACACCCTGGAGAGCGGGCGTCTCCTAGAATTCTGTCCTAGGTGTCTCTCTTGCCTTACATTAGTCCTGGCCCTGATTGTACAGAACAAACAACCAGAAGAGCCCTTAGGCTCCCAGCCTGTGACCTCTCAGAGGGCAGGGATCATGTATTGATATTTTTATTTGTATATTTATCTTTATATTCCCTATGCCCTCGTGTTGGGCAGAGAGCATGGCACCAAGGAGACTCTCAATGAATGTTTATTGAATGAATAAATATTTGTTTAACGACACAGTCAGGGCAACCAAGGCAAATATTGTCAGCAAATAAATACTGGTCTCTAAATAATCAGTCTCCAAACAGAAATTCAGCAAGGTAGAAAGAGTATTTGTTACATTAATGTGTGGAGGGAAGACCTTGCCCTGGAATGAGTTCAGTATTTAAAACTTATTTTCCAATGTGTAGAATGCGTATAACTTGGTCTGATACCCTTAACACTAGTCTGATACCCTTAACACTGGAACAAATGCATGATTCACAATACAAAACTCTGAAGTAGAAAAAATGTTCTGTAAAATTTATCCCATTCAGTGTGCTTTCCTCCTACATCCATTCCTGGAGGGAATATTTTTTGAAAGAAATACAAATAGTTCTTTTAAAAAAAATACATACGTGTCACTCTATTGTTAGATTTGCGGTTGCTATGTTACTTCATTATATTAAATGTCACTTCTGCTCATCCAAGAACAATCTTTCTTTTCCTTCTCTCTTTTTTTTTTGAGGAATAACGTATCTGTGGCCTAAATAAACATTCATTTGGGAAAGTGAATTCTTAGCACAAAATTTGTAATAATGAATTCAGCTTTACTTTTATTCTAATAGAGTTTTAAATTCAGGAACAAATAGAAAGGAACAATTAGAACTCTCTTTTCTCTAGGGATCAAAATCAAAGGGAGAAAGACAGCTAATGTCCTTCTTCTACACCCACTTCGTACTGTAAAGTGAAGTAACACACAGTTAGTAGCTTTCTACCAGGTCCCTGGGTTTTAAATAATGGGCAACTCTGGAAGCACTGAATTTACACCCATCTAGAACCGAATTAATAGAAAAAGGTGAGTTAATGATACTCTTCATCTATGATTAAGTATATTCATTGTCTAACAGATAAATGACTTTAGTACTTGTTTTCAGAAGCACAAATTGAGAGGTGAAAATGCCCTAAGATGTACAGAGGGCTCTGCCTTCCTGCTTCTCCACCAGCCTTCTCCCTCCTTCCCCTCCTCAGCCCCACTGCTACAAAAAACAAAACAAAACACTGCAGCTTATTTTTTTAATGTGTTCTCTTGGGGGGATGTGCACAGTAATTAAGAAATATGTCTTAGACTTTTTTTATGCTTAAAAGTGCATGAAATAAAAAACACCTGTAACTATCTATTCTGATAATCCCTGTTGATTTTTTAAATTGAAAGCAATAAATATGTTTGGTAAGAAAAATTCAAACTACACAAAAAGGTATACATTTGAACTAAAAGCTTCCTTCTTCACCCAATGACTCTCCTCCTAGGAGACTTCTGTTAATGATTTCTTGAGTGCCCTTTTAGGAAAAAAAAAATAGCTATAGCAGCACATATTTCTTTTTAAAAATTTACATACATTGATTTATAATATATTTTCCTCTGAACCTTGATTTTTTTACTTAATAATATACCTTGAACATCTCTTTATAACAGCACATATAGATCTACTCTATTTGTTTTATAATGCTCCCTAGTATTCCATTGTATAAAGATACCCTAATTTATTTAAACTGTCCCCTGCTGATGGACATTGCAGTAATTTATTTGATGTTACAAATAATATTTCAATGAACACCTTTTAACATATATCCTGATGTCAGTCTTCATATGTATTTACAAGGTAACCAGGGTTAACATATACAGTTGCATAGGTTGTACACAGCACAAAGTGCCTCATCTGTGTGGGCACCAATCACTTTGTAGACATCATAACTTTATTTTAAAAATATTTTATATATATATATTTTAAAAGTTTTTATTGGAGTAGAGTTGATTTACAATGTTGTGTCAGTTTCAGGTGGACGTCATAACTTTAAATACTTATTATGATACTTTCCTGGCAGATAGACATAAAACGTCTTGAGGAAGGGGTTCTTTTTTCTAATTTGCACAGACTCATCACTGCCCTGGGTGAACCACTATCAACAGAACTGCTGAGTCAAAGGGCACATGCACATGGTCTTTTGATAGATATTGTCAAGTTTCCTCCCAAACTTAAGAGCTACAAAAAAAAAATTCCTAGTGGGTAAAATTAGGTGATTTGCTTGTTACCTACTTTCCCTTCCTTTCAGGGGACGATCTAACGTATACTCTCTTGAAGGAACAGAGACCAGTAGGAGAGAGAAGCAGCTGCTCTAGGCCCAGAGCACCTAAAGTCTGCAGACTTAATTCCTGAACAAATATATGTTGATAAAATTGACTTCTTTTTCTCTCTTCTTTTCTTTTTCTTTTTTTTTTGGCTGCACTGCATACGCGGCATGCGGAATCTCAGTGGAAGAGCGTAGTTTTAACTGGACCACCAGGGAAGCCCCTTTTTGTTCTTTTCTGGAGCAATTAAATGAACAATATTGGGAACGGTGCAGGAATGCTGTGACGGAGCTATGGTGGGAGGTCGGTATTGTGGGATAAAGATGGAATTGTTGAAATACATCTGTTGTGGGCTATATGAAAGAGTGCTCTATTACTGTAGTTTTCTCCAATCCCTCAAGGAAGAGTCAGCTGTCCCAGTCATAGCCTGGATTTCTAATCCAGTACACATTATAGGGCACTTTTGGACATGGATGTACTGTTCTGTTGGTCAAATTGTGCCTGACGTCGTTCTCATTGTCATAAAATGCCTATACACTTGTCTGTCACTGGAATTCTATTGGATTCTAGTGTAAATGCAAAATTGAAGGAAAAGTAAGTGCAATCCTGAGACCGATTCATTGCGGAGGAAGGAACGTGTGAAGCAATGTCCACAGCAAACTGAAAATGGAGACAAGGAAGGTGAGGGATGGGGGGAAGAAACCAAGGTGGGGAAAGGTCAAGGTTGAGAGAAAGGAAGACCATAGAGAGAGTAAGAGTGGCCTGTAGAGGTGAGTGGCCGAACCCTCCAATGACTCTGGTTGGTCAAAGCCGGAGAGGAAGCCCAGCCCCATCAACCAGGTTTGAGACTTTGGGCAAGTCCCCTGCTCACTCTGCCTGTCCCTCAGTTTCCCTATTTGTCAAAGAGGCCTGAGAATGACCCCCTTCCTAGGATTGTGGGGTACAACGTGACAAAGAGCATGAGAATGCTTGGGGATGTTAAAAGCAGGGAC
The DNA here is from genome assembly GCF_951394435.1 of Stenella coeruleoalba. NCBI lineage: Eukaryota > Metazoa > Chordata > Mammalia > Artiodactyla > Delphinidae > Stenella > Stenella coeruleoalba. Next base: position 23,115,219 of record NC_137160.1, read on the forward strand.
AAGACGACATGTGGTCACGTCTGTGGTCTTGATCTGCCTCTCACGGTGCTGTCTATTGATCCAATTCTCTTCTAGGATGGAGCTCGCGTAGCTTTCTCCCTGGGCCCTTGCAGAAACAGGAAACTAACACGAGAATCTTCAAAGTTTGCAAAACAGCATGGCCTGTGATGAATCTCTAGCAACTATCAGGGGCAGATAGCCTAAAAAGGTGTTATTATGTATTTCCCTCTCGTGATAAAACTCTAATCTGTTTTAATGTTTCATCTTCAAGGACAAAATGCAGCTGACAGCCGGCCCCGAGCTTGTTTAAAGGACAGCGGCGTGCCTGGAGGTAGTCACTTTGCCTTTCATCAGGATGAGTTCTGAGGCAGAAGCTCAGCACCCAGCTCAGGTAAGACAGCACAGAACATTTTCTGGATTCAACCGATTCCACTAAACCTTGTAGTTCACCACAGTTCATTGATTGCTACAGATTTAACCAGATGGGCTGGAAAATGTTTATATACGTTTATGGTTAATTTTTGGAAGTAGGGGTGTTGGTGATGGTGTGAATTAATGTCTCAGATAGGAAAGGTGTTTAAACTTGAACAACTTCTTTTGCTTTTATTTGCATTTGTTTAATGCTGAATTTATTCTTGCACCATAAGTTTTTGCTTCTTCAGTTTCTTCTGGGATATCTTTTGTTCTGTGCAACAATCTGCCCCTTTTCAGTAAGGCTCACTGGATGGTGGCAGAGGGAGTTCACGCAGGGGTGAATTGGACCATGAGCTCTGTAAACCCAGAGGCACATCTTGGGGCTTTGTTCACCTGGATGAGCTCAATGCCCAGAGAGAATTGACACCAGAGCACTTAAGTTCAGCATTACACTCTGCATGTTAAAGCATTTGCAGAAAACACTCAGCACTCTTTAGGGGCCACCAATGCTGTACCAGCCCCACCGCCGTCGTGACGATGGAGGGGCGCACATTGCTTCTGCAAAGTGACATCTTTCAGAGGCTTGGCGGTGTTTTTAGATATGCACACTTTGGTGGTCTGGGCAGTGAACATGGAGATTTGAACCTCTCGATTTGCATGATTCTGTCAGCTTCCTGGGTCAAGTGAGTAGCGAAGCACTTTCAGAGATCATTGAAGCTCATATGAAACTCTTCTATTTACAGAAGAGTTTGAAATATATTCTCGCATCCCGGTACTAATAACGACTGCCAAGTAATATAGTCAGGAAAACAGAAGGCAGGACAGCTGGACGGTGGGCTGGATAAGGAAACGGCTGAGAGCGGCTTTCTGTTCATAGTTTGTAGAACTGGAGAGACTTCACAGGCTCCTGCTTCTCTGTGCCTGAGGGTATTTGAAGAAGAAGCATAAAGCCAGTGCTTCTCCCTGTGGCATCTACTATACTCAAAGATTTGAAACAAAAGACTGTTGCTTTTATATTAAAATAAACCAGATATGTAGTAGAGTGGGAAGAAAACAGGGGGCGGGGTGGCGGGTGACGTTTGAGAAGAGCTTCCCAAGGGGTGTCCGCCTGCCACGGGCAGCTCTGGGCTCCCATCAGTGCTGGGGGCTCGTGGAAGAGTCTGGGGAGCACGAGGTCCCCTGGCTCATCCAGGGTCCTCCATCTGGGACCCCGTGCCCGTGCTCCTCCTCTCTCCCGGAATGCCTTTGCCTTTCTTCTCTGCCTCTCCCTGCTAAACCAGTAAGCCCAGGTGCTGATGCACCTTCTTTTACGAAGGATATCCCGAGGGACTGCTCTTCGTCCCCTCCGCTCTATGGCCCTTACCGAGACCATATCTCACCTGCGTTCCCAGGGGTCTCCAGAGGGCACAGTGCCACCTGATGCACGCTCTGCCTTGTTGAAAGTAGCATCTCCATAAGCCTTTGGAGAACAAGGAATGAATGAATGAGAAGTTGGCATTTCCAATTAGTGGCTCAGCAGACAGCCAATTTGATTTCGTTTTAGAAGTGAAAATCAAGACAGACTTTGGCCTGACCTGGGGGAAGTTTCTGAAAGAAGATGAGAGGGAAGAAGTTAAAAACCATTCCTTTTAACAGAGTTTACTGATGAGGCTATGCACAAGGAGGGGCTTCTGAAAATCCTGACACTAGAGATCAAGCCATGTTGATTGCCGCTGTCATTTGTCTTCACTTCCCAAGTCTAAATCAAAAGTGAATTGCTGATTGATTCATTCTGCCTGTTGCCCTTTTCATCAGTAATGCAGACTCAATAATTACCCTCTTTTGATTTTTTCTATCAGCCCCTGCACTTCTGACAGTAAGGAAATATTAATTGAGAGTGAAAACTGAGTTGTTAAACAATAAAATTAAATAATTATGGTATGTGAAGGACATCATCTCATCAGCCCATCAATCTGTTGCAATCGAATTATCAGAGAGACTTCCCCTCTCATTCCCAGAAGAACTGTGCTGTGTCCTAAGGCCATGTTAGGAGAACCTTTGTTCTTTTGGCATCATGTCCCGGTCTGGATGCTTCCCAAGTTTGTGCTGGGTCTGGGACTCTTTGGGGCTGTTAGCTGTGTCCTTTGTGGGAAGTGTTTAATAGAGCTGAATTTGGATCAATAAGTCTCCTGGGTACCAATTCTGGTTGTGCCCTGATTTTCTCTGTGACCTTAAGCCAACCAGGAAACTTGTCTGCCCTTTTGTTTTCCCATTTGGCAAGTGAGGAAGACATTATTTCTCTGCAAAATATCTCAACACCTGAACACAAAGAAACTTTAGACACGAGGGGTTATTAAGAGTCTATCTCTGTGACAAAGTGAGAGAGTGGCATGGACATATAGACACTACCAAACGTAAAACAGATAGCTGGCGGGAAGCAGCCCCATAGCACAGGGAGATCAGCTCCGTGCTGTATGACCACCTAGAGAGGTGGGATAGGGAGGGTGGGAGGGAGGGAGACGCAAGAGGGAGGAGATATGGGGATATATGTATATGTATAGCTGATTCACTTTGTTATAAAGCAGAAACTAACACACCATTGTAAAGCAATTATACTCCAATAAAGATGGTAAAACAACAAAAAAGAGTCTATCTGTTGTATTTCTGTCCATGGTGTGTGGGGGGGAGATTTCAGTCCTGAGTCACCAGTGAGACTTGGCAGAGAATCCTTATACTTGCAACACAGATTTTATTTCTCCAGCTGCTCCTGTGGCCTGGTTTAATTTTATCTGCTTTTTGGTCATCCTAAGCACTGCACGGATTAGTTCAATGCAAGGATATGACCTCCTCGCTCTTATTCTCACTCTTGGCAGATAACCCAACTCTGGTCTTACTGAGAAGACGGAGGCTGATTTGGATGAATTGAACTTGCTCATCCTCATTTTCACACTGATGGATCTCCACCTCTGCGGTTGTCTCCCAGTTTCAGATAAAAAGAGGAGGCATCTCTCTCCCTCCTCCCCAGAGCTGTCCCCTGTCCCCTAGACCCCTCCCTTCAGCTCTTCCTATTTCGCTTTTCACTGCTTGCATTACCCACCTCTTAGGCCTCCCTTGCAACTGTTTTCAAACATGCCCAAGCTTTATTCTATTTTAAAATCACACAACAAAACCGAAATGCCTTTCTTGACCTTGCTGTCTCTTCTAGTCTATTTATTGCCTTCCTTTTGCAGCAAGATGCCTCCATTTCCTCTTTCCACATAGCCCCTGAGCTCTGCAGTCTAGCTTCTTTGTTGAAATTGCATTCTCAATAGTCACTTGGGTGCCCTTGTGCACCCAAAGAGGGCTTTGTTTTAGCCTCATTCTTATTTTCTCAGGGCATTGGTTTTCTGTCCCTCTGCTTTTTTCTTCCAACCTTCCACTCTGATGTACTTCTCTGGTTTATATTTGCCCATCTGACTCCTAGTTAGATTTCCCAAACTTGTCTAGCATTGTGGCTAAGGGTCTAGGCTCTGACATAAGCCTGCCTGTGGGCGAATTCTAACTCTGCCACTAATTAACTGTGTGACCTTGGGCAAGGTCATCTCTGTGCCTCAATTTCCCCATTATGAAAATGAGGATCATAATAAGAGTCCTAACGTAAGAATCAAACAAGATAGTCTATGCAGTATTCACCCCAATGTTTGGCACATAGAAATAGTCAATGAACATTGCTTATTAGCATAACAATAAGCTCCTAGAGCTTTGAAAATATAACTTTTTCCTTTTAGGACACATTGCCCACATCACCCAACACAGAGCCAGACAAGAAATAATTATTGGTAAATAGATTCTTGCACTTGGATGGAGAGTCCAGGGAAGGATGGGGGGAAGGAAGCTCCCCAAATCTGCAAGTACCCAGATTTTTTTGGTTTGGTTTTCCCAATAAATCATTTAAATTGTTGAGAGTTTAAATCAGTCGTTTCAGGTCCTGTGGTGTTTGTTGGGCTGGAAGGGGCATCAACGGTAAAGCTTTGGCTGGTGGTACACCAATCAGTCACAGTGAAGCTACTTGGCCTGGAGCACAGTGTCCTGTCCTGAGATTAAAAGCTGCTCCAACAGGGATTAGGGAGGGAAGCGCTGCAGCGGCTGCGGAGTACGGAGGCAGCCTGGAACCGGTCCATTGAGTGATGCCGCCATCTAGTGGTCTCACGGGGAACGGTGCTAGACAGAGCCCTTTCATTCGGTGCAGGGGAAGGACCCTAGAATTGCAGTCTTTTCTTTAGAAACTGTGGGTGGGACTCGGAATGAGGGACGAATAAGGGGCAAACACAGCATAGGAAAGGAGGAAAAACACCTCAGCACAGTTTGGCGAAGTAAAGGGCCCAAGGGATGCTTATGCCCACCTAGAACAACCTTGTGGGTATCAGAGGACAGTTCCCTCCCCCACTTCAATTCCATCTAAACTTTGATTTTTTTTTTTCTTCCTCATATGAGTCTCTCTTTCCAACACTCTGCGCTGACCCGTTATCCTGAACAGACCCTGCTTCACCTTCTCATTTCCCTTCTTCTATGTTAGGAGCTCAGGGCTGGGAAAACTGACCCGCCTCATCCCATCTGGCTGCTTCCCGAGGAACAGCCGCTCTCCGCGCCGCCCAGGACCTGAGCTTCGGCCAAACCGCGCTTCTTCACCACGTGACCGCCGCAGGTAAGGGCCGGCTGCTGGCTGGGGCGACCCGGGCTGCGGCGAGGAGAGGCTAAGGTCCACTTGGGTTCCCCAGTCCCTTCTGGAATGTCACTCAGGTCGTTGTATCAGAGAGCTGACGTTCTCTTTGTAAAAATGTACTAGGCAATGTTGATGAAGCCGTTTTTTCTTTTCACAAACTATTTCAATCCATCTATGATCAATAGATGGATTATAGATTGTTATATTAAGACCACTGTATTAAGAGCTTTAGATGGGAGGGGACTGAAGGGAAGGTATGGATGCTTCAAACTGAAGTGTCTCTGCCGTGTGTCCGTACCTGGTCAGCGCGCAGGACACCGTCTAGGAGCTGGATAGAGGCTTAGAACATAGTGATGGAAAGTATAGATTTTGGAGTCTGGAACTCTGCTCTGCCACTACTAGCTATTTTACTTTGGGTGAGTTGTTTGTATTACTCTAAGCCCCAGTTTCTCCTCTAAAATGGGCATAAGTAAACCTGCCTCTCAAGATGATTGTAAAGGTTAAGTGAAGTACAGAAAAGACCTCATATTTGAGATATTGGGACTGGATTTTAGAAAGCTTATGGAAGAAGTTGGTTAAAGCAGTGAATTATAAAAAATGATATGTAATCAAATATTTTACCTTAAAATATAGAATTTCCCAATCTTTAATGTAGGGCCATGGCCTTTTCTTTGAACATGGATCCTCTAGTGGGCATCTTTTGATATGTCTCTCTTGCACATGCCACACGCATAATACTTCATCTATGAGTTCTAGTTTTGGTTTCTGTCAATGTAGTGAGACTTTAAAGGCTTCTGGGAAGAGGCATGTAAAATCACTTTCTGTAAGATCATCCCAATTCTAGTAAATCATTCCAGATTATTAAGACTGTTTCCAAACTTCTGTCCACATGAATCCTAATTGGACAGCAGTTATTTTTAGCAGCTTCCCATTGTTGAATCCTTCCAAAATATTCAATTTTGCTTTCACAGAAACAACTTCCTTTCTTTGTATACTCCTATTTCATCAGTTTCTATAATATTTAAATTTCACAATTACAGTAACAAGTACAGCTGTCATAAACTGATTCTTGGTAAGCCTATGAGGACTAGTGGAGCAGAAGTTAGCAGTGGGTACTGTCAGCCACAAGCATTGGTTGGTACCGTTCGTGGAGGGCCTGCAGAATACAGTTAACAAGTAGAGGTCAGCTAAACAGGCTCTCCTGCAGTGTATACAGAATGCTAAGTATAGTGCCTAGTATATACGTGTCCAGTAATAGTAGCTACTAATATTGTTATCATTAATACCTTCAGTATTGGAAGGATTGTTACAAATCTAACAGTTTCTTCCCCTCATTTTACAGTTAAGATCAAAGTATTATGTAATTTTGGCCTTCATAATATAGATTTTGGCTTTAATAAGTTGAAGGATTATTGACGATAAACGTAATATTTTGAGTCAGAAGGATTTAAATTTGCAAAGGCATCTGGGAGTCAGCATAAAACACAAAACTCATCTAAGTCACCCCAAATCCATGTCTGTTCAGGAAGACCAGGTAGGACCACAACATGGCAATGAAGACAAGCTGCAGGGTCGTGGTGACGGTGAAACTGTCCCCATCGGAGACAGGGCATTAGCACAGAGGGAAGGACTTCCCAGAGGCGGAAGAATTCGTTGAAGAACGTACACAGGGCTGAATGAAACTACAAGCAGAGCCTTGCCTTAGGTGTCCAAGTGTCCTCCCGGACTCAGTCACACTAGACGAGGCACCTGGGAAACCCAGAGCAACCTGCCAGAAGGAGGACCCAACACTCCCAGCAAAGAACGACTGTTTGGGGGCGAGTGGGTTTGTAGGTGGAGTTATGAACACCTAAGAATTCTTTGAATCCATATACTCTGTTTCTTCGTAGTTTATTTACAACATTCCTCTGAGAGCTCCTGTATTGCAACAGGTTTGTTTGATTGGGTTGGGTCAAAAGGACTTAATTTGCCAGAGAGGAGGAGGGAAGCCGGCAGCAGGGCACTTGGGTGGAGGGAGGCCTTTAAGAAGCTGCAAGCTCAGGAGACACAAAGCTCAGGTAAGGGGCTCTGCAGCCCCGAATGAACTTTTCTTCTGTGTTATTCTTTTTTTTTTTTTTTTTTTTTTGCAGTACATGGGCCTCTCACTGTTGCGGCCTCTCCCGTTGCGGAGCACAGGCTCCAGATGCGCAGGCTCAGCCGCCATGCCTCACGGGCCCAGCCGCTCCGCGGCATTTGGGATCTTCCCGGACCGGGGCACGAACCCGTGTCCCCTGCATCGGCAGGCGGACTCTCAACCACTGCGCCACCAGGGAAGTCCCCCCCTGTGTTTTTCTAACCACACGCTGAATCTCCCAAGCAAGGCGCTCAACCCTCATGTACTTTGCTCTGCTTGAGAGCCTTCCATGACCTTAACTTCTAGATGTGCCTTTTAAGAAGCGACAAGGCAGGATGCTTGGCTTCTGAGGCCTGGGGAAGTGGCCTTGGGTGGCCAAAGCCCTCAGCTGCTGTGCTAATGCTGCAAGAGAAGGCCCGTGTGAGGAACAGGAAACCACGTTTGCTTTCCTTCCCAATGGAGAGAAGCTTCAGGCATGATTTTCTTATGCCTCAGAACAGGGCCACCAGCTGTTTTTTAATGAGGTCTGTGCCCCCCTTGGCGAGTGACCATCAGCTTGAGGGAACTTTGCTTCTTCTAAGCTCCCCATACCCACTGTCCGGCGCCCATTGGCTCTGATCCAGAGCGTTCAACCTGGGGAGTGGCAGGTTCCATTGATACAGAAGCTTGTGTCCAGAAATTCCCCAGAAAGAAACAGCCAAGCATGTTTTCTGCCTGTGTGATTTTTTTAAAACTTCTTGTTCTGGAGAGGAATCGCATAGTAATGCTGGTTTCTTTCTGTTAATGCATTGGTTCTCAAAGTGTGGTCCCCAGACCAGGAACATCCCAGCATCACCTGGGAGCTTGTTACAAATGCAAATTATTGGGTCCTGCTTCAGATGTACAGAATCAGAAACTCTGGGGACTGGGTGTGGGAATCTGTGTTTTAACAAGTCCTCCAGGTGATTCTGATGCAGACTCGGGTGTGTGAACCACTGGCTTAATGTGAAGTGTATGGGAACACCTTTTCACTCAAAGAAAATCTTGCTAGTTAGTGGGAGTGCAATTTTCTGGGGTGGGTGGGTGGGTTGGGCTCCCTCATTTCCATGGTGAGGGGAGGTCTGCAGGCCAGAGATGGAGAAGAAATAGAGAATGCGGCTCTGGGGTAAAGAGGTGTATTCATGGTTCTCTTGAGTGTCTTCTGACCAAGAGAGCATGACCTAAACCTGCTGGCGGGGGAGAGGCACAGAGATGATGGAGAAACCAAATTCCCATGTACCTCCAGGTCAAACAGAGTCAAATATCCCGAAGCACAGCTGTTTAACAGGACTGGGCTCTATCCGTAACTTGCATTAAATAAGTTCCAAACTCCAGTAAAATCAGCGTGGCCAACCTGCCCTTGTTTGCCCAGGACTTTCCTGGTCTTAGCACTGAAAGTCCCATGTCCCAGGAAAGCCTTCAGGGCCAAGCTCCAATGTGTGTTTTTTGCACACCACCAATCAGTTCTCCAGTTCTCGGTGGATACTGACTGGGTGTCCTACATTTCAGTTCAATTCACTTCAATTCAACTCAGACACTATCTACTTGAAAATAGCGTCAGATCCCACAGGTTAAGGGCTCAGTCCCCATAATTTAGAGGCCAATCACAAGTCCACGTTGTCACCTGTGCTTGTGACCAACATGCTAAAGATTGAAGGTTCCCACAACCCTGTCCCTGGGTTCGATTAATTTGCTAGAGCAGCTCATAAAACTCAGAGGAACATTTTACTTCCTGAATCACTTGTTTATCATAGAAGGATGTAACTCAGCAACAGCCAGATGGAAGAGATGCATAGGGCAAGACATGGGGAGAGGGCAAGGAGCCTCCGTGGCCTCTCCAGGTGCACAGCTCTCCCTAAATCTCCATGTGGTCACCAATCCGGAAGCTCTCTATCCTTTTGTTTTTTTTGTGGAGGCCTCATTACTTAGGCACGATTGCTTAAATCATTCACCACTGGTTACTGAACTCAATCTCTAGCCCTCCTCTCCTCCCAGGAGAAGAGGGGTTGAGACTGAAATTTCCAGCCATCTAATTACAGGATTGGTTCCCCTGGCAGTCAGCCCCCACCCTTAGGTGACCTAGGGTCACTTCATTAATATAATAGAAGATACCTTTAATCACTTAGGAAATTCCAAGGGTTTTCTGCCAGGAATGGGGACAAAGACCAAATATATATTTCTTATTATAAATCACAATATCACAGGGACAAAACAAGATGATTGGTCACTGGTCACCCTATTCAGTGACTGCCCACTGGAATTACCTGGTGAGTTTTAAAAATTACTGATGCTCAGGCCCACCTCCAGATATGAGGGTAGACTTGGTCTGGGGTATAGACAGGGCATTAAAATGTTTAAAAGTTCCTTAGGGGATTCTAATGCAGCTAGGGTTGAAAACCACTGTTATTTCTCCTACTAAAAAAAGAAATTTAAAAACCAAAACAAATAAAAGTCAATGGTTCTGATGAAGTTGAACCCCTACTGCACACCATACACAAAAATTGACTCAAAATGGATCAACAGCCTAAGAGATAAAACTACAAAAATCTTAGAAAACGTAAGGGTAAATCTTCATGACTGGAGTTGGCAGTGAATTCTTTTTTTTTTTTTTAAAGATAGGTACTTTATTTAATTAATTAATTTATTTATTTTTGGCTGTGTTGGGTCTTCGTTTCTGTGCCAGGGCTTTCTCTAGTTGCGGCAAGCGGGGGCCACTCTTCATCGCGGTGCGCGGGCCTCTCACTGTCGCGGCCTCTCTTGTTGCGGAGCACAGGCTCCAGACGCGCAGGCTCAGTAGTTGTGGCTCACGGGCCTAGTTGCTCCGTGGCATGTGGGATCTTCCCAGACCAGGGCTCGAACCCGTGTCCCCTGCATTAGCAGACAGATTCTCAACCACTGTGCCACCAGGGAAGCCTGGCAGTGAATTCTTAGATATAGCACGAAAAGCCTGAGCAACAATGACAACACGAAGATAGATAAATTAGACTTTGTCAAAATGAAAAACTATTGTGCATAAAAGACATTATCAAGAAAATGAAAAGCCAACATACAGAATAGGAAAAAATATTTGTAAATCATATATCTGATAAAGGTCTAGTATCCAGAATATATAAAGAACTCTACGACTAAAAAAACCAAAAGTATAGACAACCTAATTAAAAATGGGCAAAGGATTTGAATAGACATTTCTCTGAAAAAGGTACATTTCTCTGATGTAGGGGACGCGGCTTCGTGCCCCGGTCCGGGAAGATCCCACATGACGCGGAGCGGCTGGGCCCGTGAGCCATGGCCGCTGAGCCTGCGCATCCGGAGCCTGTGCTCCGCAACGGGAGAGGCCACAGCAGTGAGAGGCCCGCGTACCGCAAAAAAAAAAAAAAAAAAAGTGCTAATCAAACCCATAATGGCATACCGCTGTACACCCACTAGGCCGAATGTAATAATAATAATTTTAAAAACTGGAAAATAACAACAGTTGGTGATGTGGGGAAACTGGAACCCTTGCACATTGCAGCCACTGTGGAAAACAGTTTGCGGTTCCTCAAAAAGTTAAACGTAGAATCACCATATGTCTCAGCAATTCCATTCCTGGGTATATACCCAAAGAATTGAAAGCAGATACCAAACACTTGCACACCATTGTTCATAGAAGCTCTATTCACAATACCCAGAAGGTGAAAACGACCCAGGTGTCTAACAACAGATGAATGGATAAACATATGTGGCTTATCCATATGATGAAATACTGTCCGGACCTAAAAAGGAATGAAGTACCCATACATGCGACAACACGGATGAACCTCAAAACCGTCATGCCAAGAGAAAGAAGCCAGACACAAAAGTCATAATATAATTTGATTTCCATTTATATTAAATATTCAGAATAGGTAATCCATAGAGACAGAGAGCCAATTAATGGGACTGGGGAGAGGGCAGAATGGGTAGTGATTTTTTAATGGGTATGGGGTGTTCTTTTGGGGTAATGAAAAAGTTTTAGGACCAGATAAATGTGGTGGTTGCACAATGTTGTTAAAATAGCTAATTGTATGTTACATGGATTTCATCTCGAAAAAAAAAAATCAGTGGTTCACTCTTATCTACAAAATACAATTAAAACTAAACTCTTTAGCAGTCAGTCCTTCACAGCAGGCCTTTAATTACTTCCTGTAGCCTTATCTTTTACCACTCTCCTATTTTAACTGTTATTACTACCACTACCATGATACTACATAGAATCCCATTAGAATCCCAATGTGTGAAATACGCTCTGCCTCTGCATTAAAGCTCACCCACGTGCAGTGGAACGTCTCTACCAGTTCTTCCAGCCCACAGTCCTCTCTTATCTCTTGGAGCTCCTAACTTTTCATCCTTCAAAGCGTGGTACTTGAGACCCGGCAGCATTGATGTCACCTGGGAGCTTATAAGAACGGAAAAATCTGGAGCCCCCGCCCGAAACCCACTGAGTCCAAACGTGCATTTTAACAAGTTCCTCTGATGATTCAAGTGCACATTAAAGTCTGAGACGCACTGGTTTACTTTACTGGGTCTCAAGTCAGGCTGTAGATCAGAATCACTTTGCAAGCTGTATTTATTTATAATGTATATTTTAAATAATATATACACATGGAAAAATTACAAATTCTATATCTCGCAAACAAAGAACAAACAGCATTGCTCTGGCCGTTCGGGTTTTGTGTTTCCATACGAATTGTAAAGTTTTTTGTTCTAATTCTGTGAAGAATGTCATTGGTAGTTTGATAGGGATTGCATTGTATCTGTAGATTGCTTTGGGTAGTATAGTCATTTTCACAATATTGATTCTTCCAATCCAAGAACATGGTATATTTCTCCCTCTGTTTATGTCATCTTTGATTTCTTTCACTGGTATTTTATAGTTTTCTGAGTACAAGTCTTTTGCCTCCTTAGGCAGATTTATTCCTAGGTATTTTATTCTTTTTGTTGCAGTGGTAAATGGGAATGTTTCCTTAATTTCTCTTTCTGATTTTTCATTGTTGGTGTATAGGAATGCCGGAGATATCTGTGCATTAATTTTGTATCCTGCAACCTTACCAAATTCATTGATTAGTTCTAGTAGTTTTCTGGTGGCATCTTTAGGATTTTCTAGGTATAGTATCATGTCATCGGCAAACAGTGACAGTTTTATTTCTTCTTTTCCAATTTGGATTCCTTTTACTTCTTTTTCTTCTCTGATTGCCATGGCTAGGACTTCCAAAACTATGTTGAATAAGAGTGGACATCCTTGTCTTGTTCCTGATCTTAATGGAAATGCTTTCAGTTTTTCACCATTGAGTATGATGCTTGCTGTGGGTTTGTCATATATGGCCTTTATTATGTTGAGGTAGGTTCCCTCTATGCCCATTTTCTGGAGAGTTTTTTTTTTATCATAAATATGTGTTGAATTTTGTCAAAAGCCTTTTCTGCATCTATTGAGATGATCATATAGTATTTATCCCTTAATTTGTTAATGTGGTGTATCACATTGATTGATTTGCATATATTGAAGAATCCTTGCATCCCTGGGACAAATCCCACTTGATCATGGTGTATGATCCTTTTAATGTGTTGTTGGATTCTGTTTGCTAGTATTTTGTTCAGGAGTTTTGCATCTATGTTCATCAGTGATATTGATCTATAATTTTCTTTTTTTGTGACATCTTCTTCTGGTTTTGGTATCAGGGTGATGGTGGCTTTGTAGAATGAATTTGGGGTGTTTCTCCCTCTGCAATTTTTTGGAAGAGTTTGAGAAGGATATGTGTTAGCTCCTCTCTAAATGTTTGATAGAATTCACCTGTGAAGCCATCTGGTCCTGGACTTTTGTTTGTTGGAAGATTTTTAATTACAGTTTCAATTTCATTACTTGTGATAGGTCTGTTTATATATTCTAATTCTTCCTGGTTCAGTCTTAGAAAATTGTACCTTTCCAAGAATTTGTTCATTTCTTTGTGGCTGTCCATTTTATTGGCTTATAGTTGTTTGTAGTAGTTTCTTATAATCCTTTGTATTTCTGCAGTGTCAGTTGTGATTTCCCCTTTTTCATTTCTAATTCTATTGATCTGTGTCCTCTCCCTTTTTTTCTTGATGAATCGGGCCAAGGGTTTATTAATTTTGTTTATCTTCTCCAAGAACCAACTTTTAGTTTTATTGATTTTTGCTATTGTTTTCTTCGTTTCTATTTCATTTACTTCTGCTCTGATCTTTATAATTTCTTTCCTTCTACTTATTTTGGGTTTTCTTTGTTCTTCTTTCTCTAGTTGTTTTAAGTGTAGGGTTAGATTGTTTATTTGAGATTTTTCTTGTTTCTTGAGGTGAGATTGTATTGCTATAAACTTCCTTCTTAGAACTGCTTTTGCTTCGTCCCATAGGTTTTGGGTTGTCATGTTTTCGCTGTCATTTGTTTCTATGTTTTTAAAAATTTCTTCATTGATTTCTTCAGTGATCTCTTGGTTTTTTAGTTGCACACAGTTTAGCCTCCATGTATTTGTGTTTTTTACAGGTTTTTTCCTGTAATTGGTTTCCAGTCTCATAGCATTGTGGTCAGAAAAGATGCTTGATATGATTTCAATTTTCTTAAATTTTCTGAGGCTTGATTTGTGACCCAAGATGTGATCTATCGTGGGGAATGTTCCATGTGCACTTGAAAGAAAGTGTATTCTGCCACTTTTGGGTGGGATGTTCTATAAATATCAATTAGATCTAACTGGTCTATTGTCTCATTTAAAGCTTGTGTTTCCTTATTTATTTTCTGTTTGGATGAACTGTCCATGGGTGTAAATGGGGTGTTAAAGCCCCTACTATTATTGTGTTACTGTCGATTTCTCCTTTCATGGTTGTAAGCATTTGCCTTATGTATTGAGGTGCTCCTATGTTGGGTGCATAAACATTTATAATTGTTATATCTTCTTCTTGGATTGATCCTTTGATCATTATGTAGTATCTCTCCTTATCTCTTGTAATGGTCTTTATTTTAAAGTCTATTTTATCTGATACAAGTATTGCTACTCCAGCTTTCTTTTGATTTCCAGGTGCATGGAATATCTTTTTTAATCCCTTCACTTTCAGTCTGTATGTGTCCGTAGGTCTGAAATGGATCTCTTGTAGACAGCATATATATGGGTCTTGTTTTTTGTTTTTTTTTTTGTTTTTTTTTTGCGATACGCGGGCCTCTCACTGTTGCGGCATCTCCCGTTGCGGAGCACAGTCTCCGGACGCGCAGGCTCAGCGGTCATGGCTCACGGGCCCAGCCGCTCCGCGGCATGTGGGATCTTCCTGGACGGGGGCACGAACCCGTGTCCCCTACATTGGCAGGTGGACTCTCAACCACTGCGCCACCAGGGAAGCCCATGGGTCTTGTTTTTGTATCCATTCAGCCAGTCTGTTTTGTTTGGGGCATTTAATCCATTTACATTCAAGGTTATTATTGGTATGTGTGTATCTATTACCATTTTCTTAATTGTTTTGAGTTTGTTTTTGTGGGTCTCTTGAGAAAGAAAAACAGAGCCGGAGGAATCAGGCTCCTGGACTTCAAACTATACTACAAAGCTACAGTAATCAAGACAGTATGGTACTGGCACAAAAACAGAAATATAGATCAATGGTATAGGATAGAATGCCCAGAGATAAACCCACGCACATATGGGCACCTAATTTATGACAAAGGAGGCAAGAACATGCAATGGAGAAAAGACAGCCTCTTCAATAAGTGGTGCTGGGAAAACTGGACAGCTACATGTAAAAGAATGAAATTAAAACACTACCTAACACCATGCACAAATGTAAACTCCAAATGGATTAAAGACTTAAATGTAAGACCAGACACTATAAAACTCTTAGAAGAAAACATAGGAAGAAACACTCTTTGACATAAACCACAGCAAGATCTTTTTGACCCAACTCCTAGAGTAACAGAAATAAAAACAAAAATAAATAAATGGGACTTAATTAAATGTAAAAGCTTTTGCACAGCAAAGAAAAGCATAAGCAAGACAAAAAGACAACCCTCAGAATGGGAGAAAATATTTGCAAATGAAACAACAGACAAAGAATTAATCTCCAAAATATACAAACAGCTCATGGAGCTCAATAGCAAAAAAACAAACAAACAATACAGTTAAAAAAATGAGTGGAAGACCTAAATAGACATTTCACCAAGGAAGACATACGGATGGCCAAGAGGCACATGAAAAGATGCTCAACATCACTAATTATTAGAGAAATGCAAATCAAAGCTACAATGAGGTATCACCTCATGCCAGTCAGAATGGCCATTATCAAAAAATCTAGAAACAATAAATGCTGGAAAGGGTGTGATGAAAAGGGAACCCTCCTGCACTGTTGGTGGGAATGTAAATTGATACAACCACTATGGAGAACAGTATGGAGGTTCCTTAAAAAACTAAAAATAGGGCTTCCCTGGTGGCGCAGTGGTTGGGAGTCCGCCTGCCGGTGCAGGGTACATGGGTTCGTGCCCCAGTCCGGGAAGATCCCACATGCTGCGGAGTGGCTGGGCCGGTGAGCCATGGCCGCTGGGCCTGCGCGTCCAGAGCCTGTGCTCCGCAGCGGGAGAGGCCACAACAGTGGGAGGCCCGCGTACCGCAAAAAAAAAAAAAAAAAAAAAAAAAAAAAAAAAAAAACACTAAAAATAGAACTACCACATGACCCAGCAATCCCACTACTGGGCATATACCCTGAGAAAATCATAATTCAAAAAGAGGCATGTACCACAATGTCCATTGCAGCACTATTTACAATAGCCAGGACATGGAAGCAACCAAAGTGTCCATCAACAGACGAATGGATAAAGAAGATGTGGCACATATATATAATGGAATATTACTGAGCCATATAAAGAAACGAAATGAGTTACTTGTAGTGAGGTGATGGACCTAGAGTCTGTCATACAGAGTGAAGTAAGTCAGAAAGAGAAAAACAAATACCGTATGCTAACGCATACAGATATGGAATCTAAAAAAAAAAAATGATACTGATGAACCTAGTTGCAGGGCAGGAATAAAGAGGTAGACATAGAAAATGGACTTGAGGGCATGGGGTGGGAGGGCAAAGCTGGGGCGAAGTGAGAGTAGCATCGACATATATACACTACCGAGTGTAAAATAGTTGGCTGGTGGGAAGCAGCCGCATAGCACAGGGAGATCAGCGGGATGCTTTGTGACCACCTAGAGGGGTGGAATAAGGAGGGTGGGAGGGAAGTTCAAGAGGGAGGGGATATGGGGATATATGTATACATATAGCTGATTCACTTTGTTATACAGCAGTGACTAACACAACACTGTAAAGCAATTATACTCCAATAAAGATCTATATATAAAAAAAAGGGCATTGCTCACCACCCAGTTCCTCAAGAAATAAGTCCTAACCCACTGCAGTCTTTGACCGACAGTGCACTCTGAGAGGTGTGAGGTGATCCCTCATTGTGATTTTGGTTTGCGTTTCCCTGATGATCAGTGATGTTGGTGTTGCTCTTTATCTTTTGATGCGACTGTTCCATCTGCTCACCAAGGTGACATCCTGAGGGGGCCTCAGGGATGCGGCTTCTTTACATTCTCACCCTGGCACAGGGCTTTGTGTGACGATGCTTGTTAATGATGAGGCTTCAAAGAGTGTCTGTGGCTCATATGATGATTTGTTCTTTTTTTAGTTCCATGGACCAAACACAGAAAAGAATGCTGGACCAGCCCCTTTGCATCCCCACTGCCCAGCCCAAGAAGAAAAGGACATCAGTGATATCTTTCTTTTCCAAGGTCTGAGACAAATTATTAGGAACAAATGTCCCTGCTCAGCAGCCACTATGTGTACTTGCTCTTCTGCCTTCGTTTGGTTCCTTCCATTCCTTCTACTGAGGTTCCTTCTCCCGAAAACAAGTTTGATGACAGCTCTTTAAACACAAATAGGATGTTTATATGATAACAAGAAGATGAGTTGGGAAGAATTTAGCTTGCTGCGAACTTAATGATAAAAATATAGAATGAACTGCAGTGAATATTCAGAAATACTGATGAGACTTGGTAATCACCTGAATACCAAATAGGGCTGTGGGTCTCCTCTCCAGCCCCCACCCACTAATAAGGATGGTGAGGAAGTGGTTTGTTCTTGGATCTTGGTTCTGACTCCAGGACATGTTGGTATGTCCTGTGATGTGCAGAACACCAGGACCTTCCTAGCATCAGGGGTTAAATGCTCTAAAAACCTATCTCTTGCCTTGAAGTTAATTAGAGTTTAGTCCTTGAAGTACAGATTTCTGCATCAGCCACACAGCGCTTCCAATTTGCATTATTTATGCATTTCTTTTCCTAATCTTAATTGCTCAGATGCTCGCATTCTGAGGTGGGACATCCGTCAGGTGCCCTGAAATGCCTGTAGATGTGCTTTGCTAATTGTGTCAAATGCTGTTGAGAGGCTGAGTGAGGTGAGCTCTGAGAATTGACCCTGGGATTTAGCTACACTGGGGGAGAGGGGGTGGGGAGGGGGTATGGATGCCATCAACCTGATTGCAGAAGGTTCAAGGGAGAATGGAGGAGAGCAGCTGAAGAAAGCAAGTATAGACACGTCTTTCAAGCGTTAGCTACGAAGTAGAGCAGAAAAATGGGGAAGGGCTGGGGGAGAGAGAAGGGTCAAGGAATCTCTGCGACAGGAGGAACACAGCTTACCTTGTCCTCTTTAAGGGACCCCTATTCTCAGATCACATCAACACTTCTAAAGCCCCCTTTTCTCAGCTCTGTCACACCCACAACTGCCTAGACACCTCTCTCCATAATGCCCCCAAACCTACCTCAACATTAGCTCTGCATTTTTTTTCTCCACCCCTTTCCCCTTCCTCCATCCATTTCTTCATTATGTAGATCAAACTAATATATTCCCAGCAAAATCCAGATGTCTTTAGGTGGAGAAATAAGGATTAAAATTGAGCGGGCAACACAGGATTTTCTTTAGAGGGAGGGATTAGGGTTGGCGATGGCTAGGGTGTGACTCTGAACACTCCCAAATCAATACATTTTTGACTCGCCACCCAGGTCTCTTGGAAACTGAGGCTCCAGAAGCAGGAGCCTCTGAAGAATGTGTCTTTCAACTTGGCAGAGAGAGCCTGCGACCCCAGTTTTAAAAAGCGTCATATGGCAATGAGAAGCCTAGGAACTATGGCCTGTGAGACCCCGGACAAGGTAGGAAGGGCAGGGGGCACTTGGCCAGCCCTCACGGCCTGGAGTCCTCAGCACTGGGATGGGGGGCTTCATGTACTAGTTGTCTACTGCTGTGTAACAGTCCATCAGGGGCCTGGCGTTTATTATCTTACAGTTTCCTTGGGTCAGGAGTCCAGGTACCACTTAGCTGCATCCCCTACTCAAGGTCTTGCAAGGTTGCCATGAAGGTGTGGGCCAGACTGCATTCCTTTCTGAAGTTCAGGGTCATCTTCCAAGCTCATGTGGCTGTTGGAAGAATTCATTTCTTTCTAGTTGTAGGACTAAGGTCCCTATTTCCTTGCTGAGTGGCCGCCCTCAGCTCCTTGAGGCCACCCTCTCACAACACGGCAGCTCACTTCTTCACGGCCAGTGGGAGAGTGTCTCCCACTCCTGTCTGCTAGATGGAGTCTCATATAATGTAAGGGAACCGTGGGAATGATGTCCGTCACCACTGTCATGTTTGAGAGGCCACAAGCAAGTCACTGGCTCCTTACACACTCAAGGGAAGGAGATTGTACAAAGGCACACATGACTCATTTGGGGTCATCTCAGGGTCAGCACACCTCAGGATCATCAGCCTTGGGAAACAGAGCTGCAGGTAGGATTAACACACAGCTGGACATCACCCTCCAGTGAATTTAGTTTTTCTAATCATCAATGCTTGTTTAGTAAAAGATGTTTTCCCCACCTCTTCCTTCAGCATCTGTAAACTTAAGCGACCATTTTGCCTTATCCCCTGTAAAGGTACCCAATACACCCAGATCGCTAGATCGTCCAGGTCCACCACCCTCCTTGACGTGCCCTCCCCAGCCTCACCTACCCATAGGCCATGCTGCAGACTGCTCTCCTTCCAAGACCAAATTGGGCTCTTGGGTCGGGTTAACGGAAGCATTTGTACTTTGCTGAGAGTTGTGGCAGCAGGTGCTGAAGAAAGCCACGGCCTCTTAGTCCAAGTCCCGGGTTATTGGAAGATTAGGAGTGGAGACACTTTTCAACTCATGGGGAGCAACTCCTGTGCTGCTAATGCTTTCCAAACCTTGGTAACAGGTGAGAAAGTATAAAATGATTGTCCTGGACCTGCTGGTGCATGGACGGTATGACCCCATGAGTTCTGAAGTCATCCACGAGAGCCTGAAGACCCTGACCGTCATGCTGGGCAGGATCCAGGGGAAAGGCTTTGGCTCCTTCTTCATAGACATCACCCTTCGGACCAGGACTTTGTTAGATGATGTAAGTGAGACAACGCAGGATGATTCCAGGTTCTTAAAGTCAAATGTGAGCCCTGCTTGGTGTGTTGCTCAGGAAACAAGGCCTCTATTATTCACTATTTATTAAGAAATCTTGTTGAGAGATTGGTACCGTGCTGGGGGTTATGGAAGACATATAAAGACATGTAGGATTTCATCACCACTCTGCGAGGAGTTTTCACTGTCATGGAGCAGTGAGTACATGTACACTGGTGATGGTGATGCTCATGTGTACTCAACGCTCTCTTATAAATGTAACAGTAAGAGTAGCTTGCACTTAGTGAGCCCTTACTGTGTACCAGGCACGGTGCTGGGCAATCTACATGGATTGTCTCATCTAATCTTCCCAATAACCCTGTGAGGCAGGCACTGTTATCTTCACTTTATAGAGGAGGAAACCAAGGCCTAGAAAGGTTAGGTAACTTGCCCACGGTTCACAGAGCCGGTAAGTGGATATGAAGCCAGGCCCTTTGCCCAGGGCCTGCGCTCTTAACTGCCGGGTGACAAGGCAGGTAGAGCAAAAAGTGCACAGATACAGAAAACGCGAGGACTGAGAAGCTAATCAGTTAGCTTACCCCAGTTACACACACACACACACACACACACACACACACACACACACACACACACACACACACACACACACACACACACACAGAAAGATAAGACCTTTAGAACAGGGAACAGAGCGACAGAGAACTTGCATTTACTCACAGAGCGTCTTGCGTGAGTTCCCAACACCTAATTCCCCGGGAGTGACCCAGCGAAAGCGAGGTGCCTGCCCCTCACGGGAGGAAGAGAAACCTCGAAATTATAAAACTTGGAGCATATAGAGGAGCTGCTGGGACATTTGCCTCTCCTTCCGCTCAGAGAGGCAGAGAGGCCTTTGCTCTGGGATGTAAACCGGCCCTCTCTGGGGCTGGGAGAGGAAGGTCTCTACTCCACCTCCCTGGAATATAAGCAGATATCTCCGGGCAAGCGTCTCTAAATCCCTCTGGAGGCGTCATCTTAATGGCCAGGGCTTGTTTGCCATGCAAGTATTTTTTAAACCCAGGTCGACTGTAGTGTTTGATCAGGAACTCCTTGGCATGGTGAAACCTGGGAATACTCATGGGGAGCTGTTTCTGACAGTTTGTATCCCTGTCATAGAGTTCTTCACTGCCTGCCTGGGCTGTGCCCCATCACATGATTGTCAGACTCCCAGGGGGACAGGCAACCCCTTACACATCTCTGTACATCTCACAGCATTAGGGTCATGCTTCAGGTAGAGTTAGGTCTCAATAAGTGCTAGTTGAATTGAATTAAACACATACAATTAAACACATACACACACACACACACACGTAGAACAGTGAAGAAAGTGCAACACGAAAGCAGTTTCTGTATGTGTCATGTGTGCTAAAAAAATTGTTTTAAATACTTCAGAAGATGATTGGTGGTCTCCACTCTTGCTGAGTGTCTGTGACCCCCATTTCTAGGTGAGGAGGCCTATCCCAGACCAGTCCCTTCTGGTTCACTTGGAGCTGGACAAGATCAAGAAACACTGATATAAAAATCCCTTCACCATGAGTCAGGAGGCTGAGTTGCTACCCTGGTTCGCTGTTCCCTGACGGTGTGACTCTAGGTGAATCACTGAAATGCCCTGAGCCTCTGTCTCCCTAACTGGGCAGGGAGATACTCGGACCAGACAGCTCCCCTGGGAGAGGGAGGAAGGGCCGAAGCCACTGACTTGCAGTCAGGGACAAACCAGCGAATCAGACCCAAAGCAGGGAGAGCTGGCAGGGCGTCAGGGAAGAAACAGAATTGTTATTTCTGCTGCAGGTGGGAGAAACTCAGACCAAGGTAGAGAGGGATGGCCTGGCAAACATGCTGGAAGTAGTAAGCAGGGGATGGGTCGAATGAATTAGGGTGCAGCCCAAGAAAATCCCTTTACGTATTGACATGGAAAGAGCTCCCAGAGAGAATGGTGAAAAATCAAGGTGTATAAAAATCAAGGTATAAAAATCAAGATGTATAAGGTCCATATCCATTGGTTTAAAAATGTGGGAAAGGGCTATGTAATATATATTTCATTTTTTTCTTCTTTATTTTTTGGAGGAATCACACAAAATTTATGACTTTGTGGGGAGGGAAATTTGGTGGCGGGTGGAGAGGTGTAGGAAGGGAGACTTACTGTTTTATAAACCTTTTTGGTTATTTTGAATTTCGAACCAAGTAAATATAATCAATCTCCAAAATGTTAAATAATGAAGAAAAAAGCTGGGAAGCTGGGAGTAGCACCAGTGAGCCCCCAGTCTAACCCTCTCGTCTGCTGAAGAAGAGGTTCACTGAAGACTCAGCCTGTCTCCGCTCTGTCCCGGAGCCCGGCTGGCTGAGTGCCATAGATTGGATCTAATGTCCCACCTGTAACATGCAGCAAGGGACCAGGGCTGTGCTGTTCTCTGATGCAGCTGCCTTTTGGCATTGACCCGAGGTTTCTTGTTTTGTTCACGGGGGACCCACAGGAGAATGACAGCCTGAGATACTCGGCCTTTGTCTTGTTTGGGCAACTGGCTGCCTTTGCTGGGCGGAAATGGAAGAGATTTTTCACCCGTCAGGTGAAGCAGACTCAGGATTCTCTCCTGAGCCATTTACAGGATAGGAATCCCCAGGTTGCCAAGGTGAGTCCGTGACTCTAGCCAACAGCATGAAACCTCAATGCCATTCCTCAAGGGAGTTGGAACGCAGCCCTGCCGCGTGGAGATGCCAGGCCCTCAGTTCCTGCCAGTTCAGTTATGGACACTCAGCCGTGTATCCATGTGAATCCTGGAGAAAGTGCCTTGTCGATGGCTAATCTCTCTCTGAGCAGGAGTGTTGTTTTCCATTTGCTCTTGCCCCACTTGCCCGGTCCCAGCACCTGTCAAATGCCAGATACACTCAGGTTAATGGGGGGGTGGGGGCAGGGAGGTGCTGCTTGCTCCGTGGGGCACCACCTCCCCTCAGAGGAGATTTATTCATGCCCAGTTAGCTTTTGTCACTGCACCTGGTACAGATTTCCCACCCTTGGCTTCTTAGTTTCCTATGAAGCTTTTGTGTTATTCTTGGAGAAAATGTGTCCTAACCGGGTTGGATCAACCTCAGGGCTGCTTTGGAGCAGGTGAGTGTTTCAAAACCACCAGGAGCAAAGGTTCCACCAAATCACCTGCCTTCTTTGAGGTCACGCATGAGGGAGGGCGAGAGAGAGAGGGAGAGAAAGGTTGAGATTGAATTTAGGAATCCAGCACTACTTTTGATGAGACAATAAGGGCTGTGATAAAGTGTGAAGCTTTGCCCTCCCCACCAGCCCCAAAGTATAGACATGGTCGTTTTATAAGCATAAATCCTTTAAGATTCAAGTTTTCAAACTTCCTGGAAGTTACTTTCACTCTTAGTGGCCCCCAGACCACAGATTGGGTGCAACACTTTTCCTTGCTTGGGATTATAAAACTCTCTAACATTTTTGACAATAAGATGGTAATATTATTTCTCTCAGGCTTGCAAAACAACTTTTCGAGCCTGTTCTCCGTATCTGAGACAAAGGAAGAACTACAGCTTCCAGAGTGAAGAGGACCAAAGGAACCCTAAACTCTGCCGGCAGCTGGTGAGTGAGCAAGGGCAGGAGAGGTTCTCCCAGGTTCCCTGCCCCCCCAGTGTTAATGCAGAAGGTGGCTGGGCACATCAGGGAGTTACCCCCCTAAAACGACTCAGACCAAGTATGTTTCAACTGTAATTGACCCATAATGTGATGTAAATGGCAAAACACCCAGAGGATTATGCATAAAATATATTGGCAGTTCCAGCTTAGATCGTTGGGTGAAATATATTGGCAGTTCCAGCTTAGATCATTGGGTGAAATATATTGGCAGTTCCAGCTTAGATCGTTGGGTGAAGTATATTGACAGTTCCAGCTTAGATCGTTGGGTGAAATATATTGGCAGTTCCAGTTTAGATCATTGGGTGAAATATATTGACAATTCCAGTTGAGATCATTGGGTGAAATATATTGGCGGTTTAGATCATCATTTGGATAATGATGCCTCCTCCACTGAGAATCTGAAGATTGTTTATCCTCATGCTCTGCCTTTGACAACTGTCTGCTCGTTCTAGAGTCAAGGAGGTTTACTGACTCCCTTCCTCACGTGTCCCTTTGCCAATTTCTTTCAGAGCCACTATCATCCAGAGCTCCTGCAGTTCTTCTATGCAAATAAAATCCTGTAAACACAGAGCAGCAGGGAAATGGTTCCAGTGAACACATTGCTGGGGGCTGATATTCCCCCTTTTAACTCTTTGGATACTTCTGCTGCTTCTTGTGATTATGATAGAAAAGGGGGTGTTGGGAGAGCAATTGATGGCAAAAAATAATACTGTGGAATTGTATAATTACACCAAAGTACATTCTAAATAGCTTTTATATGTCTCATTTTCTCCCCACACAAATTTGATGAGAAGGTGCATGCTTTAAAACATTTAAAGTATATGTAGATTCAGTGCTTATTTCTCAGCTATTTTCTTCTTAAGGATATCTCTGTCACCAATTTTTATTTTTAATTTTACTTTTAATTTCTAAGGCTTAGGAGAATAACTACTACCTGAAGTGTTTGTTTTTTTTTTAATCTGCTATTGATACTTTGGCATTTGCTATTAATACCTTTTTTTTTTTGCGGTACTCCGGCCTCTCACTGCTATGGCCTCTCCCATTGCGGAGCACAGGCTCCGGATGCTCAGGCTCAGCGGCCATGGCTCACGGGCCCGGCCGCTCTGCGGCATGTGGGATCCTCCCGGACTGGGGCACGAACCCGTGTCCCCTGGATCGGCAGGCGGACTCTCAACCACTGCGCCACCAGGGAAGCCCAACACCTTTTCTTGGCGAGACCTATTTAAAGTTGACCAAGGTACCAAGACGTTGGTGTGGAGGGGGATCATTAGCTTCTCATCATCTTCAACAGTCAGTGCCTCCAAGATCATTCCAAACAAGGATTAATAAAGACAAAAAAAATCGATGAACATGTGTTGAAAAACCTCAAGTTAGTGGTAATGTGTGGAATAATAATAATGAATAACATACATTAAGAATGTTTGTAGTTTACTGGGCACTCTCTAAGCGCTTTGCGAGTATTACTTAATACAGCAAGCTGTGAGAAAGGTACTATTACTACCCTCATTGTGTAGGTGAGAAAACTAAGGCACAGGGAAATTGACCAAGATGACCAGTAATTGATGGAGCTGGAATTCAAACCCTGATTTCTGGAGCCTACGTTCAGTCATCGTGTGATACTGCCTTGTTATGGAATAATTGACGGATGGTTAAAAATGTAAAAAAATAAAAGAAATTTTAAACACCCGCCACTTCTGCTCTTCTGTTTGACTCAGTTAACTAACTTTCGCTTTTGTGTGTACTAAGTACACATTTTTATTTAATTTGTGAGCTAAGTGTATATTTTTATTAATCATGTCTCGGCTCTTATGTCAATTTTGGGGTGATCAATCCTAGTTATAAGTAGGGTCACATTACTCTTATAAAAAGTTTCAAGAAATCTCTCATAGTCCCTCTCACCTTCCCTCCAACCAGATTGCTACCCAAGCTTCTCCCGGAAATCCTGTTACTACCACTGAACTTGGCGTTTGGGTCATACCTGGAACAACTATGTCCAGTATTGAAAATGGAAAACACAAGAAGGTCACACATGCTACAGAGGGATCTTAATGTCAGTTTGAGAGCGAGGAGCTCAGTGTTTCTGCCGTAGCTCTCCAGAGACAGGACCATGTAACACAGATGAGGGGCGAGGTGTGTCCTAGAAGAGACGGGATGTGGGAGGTGGCCGAAGGGGCACTTGGAGCCAGACATGAATGGGATTTCTTTCTTCCTGTTTTGAAGCTTGGGTACTTGACCAGGAGCTCTTGGGAGTGACCCAGGCTCAGGAATGAGCTGGTGAGATGCTTCTGAGCTAACAGCCCTCTTCCTTCCTAGATGTTGGCCTGTTTGAAACTATGTTGCAAGGTTGGTTTGTTCTAGAATCTGATGCTGTTCTAGTAAGTGATCAGTAAGTGGTGTGAGAAATGACTGCATTCTGCCAGCATTCAAAAAGGTAGGGGTAGAGTGGGGCAGGCAGGTTACATGCCCTAGAGTACAAACACCTGTGCACTGAATGCCCCTCAGTTGATTAAAATTGTGGAAGACGCTGTTGAATTATTTGACTTTAAGACGTGTGGTAGACTGTTGCTTTGGTGGCCTCCAATGAATCATGCCTCCTGATACTCATGTCCTTGTGTAAATCTCTCCCCTCAGATCTGGGCTGGCTTGGGACCTGCTTTGACCATTAGCATGTTCTGGAAGCACCATGTGCTACTTCTAGGCTATGCTTTAAGAGCCCAACAGCTTCCTCTTTTGCAGTCTGGGTTAAGCCAGCTGCCATGTAAGAAGCCAGACTACCAGAAATGAAGAAGAATGTCTGAAGTCTCCATTTTGGAAGGAAGACCAAGCGAACCACCCAGAGATGCCACGTGGAGGAGAACTGAGGAACCCAACTATACGGTTCAGCCACTCAGGATGGCTCTTCTCTTGCTCTCTGTACATGCCCTGCTCGGCCAGACCCTGCTTCACTCACACGACTATCCAATCCTCTTAATTATAGGGCTTAATTAGCCCCTGGTAACCAATGAGCCCACCTGATGTCAATTCCGCCTATAAATAGTAGCCTCCTTCTCCCCTGCCTAGCAAGACTGCTGGCATGTCCTGCCTGGAGTCTGCCGCACACGGTGGGGTGTTGCTCCAGGACCCTTTGTGTAAGATCCCCCTGTCCAATAAACGTCCCCGCCGCTGTCTCCAGGCTCTTTCTTTGGCCTCAAGGCTGGGCAACTACAAGGCTTGCAGGCCTGCGGGGTGCAGCCCAACACCAACCCATGGTGAGGTCTGAGACCCAGACATATGACACAAGTTGGCCCTTCCAGCCAGACCCCAGTCGTTCAAGCTACTCCACCTGTCATCCTGTGGAAGAGACCAGCTGTCTCCATCAAGCCCATCCCAAATTGCAGAATTGTGAGTAAGTAATCAAGTGAGTGTTATTTTAAGTCACTAACTTTTGGGATAGTTTGTCACTCAGCAATAAGTAACCAAAAAAAAAAAATTCCTTGTCACTAGTGTTGTCTTTTGGCCCATTTTGTTTTGCTCTTAATAAGTCCTCTTTGAGTTTATACTTCTAGAAAGTTATGTCGTCATGGAATGTCAACATGGAGAGCAAGGGCCCATGCCTTGTTTTTATTTCCGTATCTCACTGTATCTGTCCCAGCACCCAGCACATAGCAGATGATAAGGAAACATTTGCTAAATGACTGAATAGTTCCAAACTAGTGGGAATAGAGTCCAAACATTAGTTTGCCATTCTGGGCTCTCAGCCATGGGCTCACATGCTTCCTTTTCAGCTTTTTCTTCTGTTACTCTCTTTGCTTCAGTGAAGTTTGGCCCATCTCTTCCCTAAACACTGCTGGGTCTCTTAGGTTCCCTGCCTTTGCTCAGTCTGTACTTTCTGCTTCGAATCCCTTCACTCCCACACCCAGGCACACTCACACGTACACACACGCACATCTCGCGTGTATTTCTTGTCCCTACTCCAAGACCTGGGTCAAATGCCTGATCCCCTCAATCAGGGAAGAACTCGCATCTCGGAATGCTCAGAATATTCTAGCAATCTTCTGCCACTTAACATGTTTTACCTCATTTGAAAGTTTTTTAACCTACAGGTCTTTTCCCCCTCTGTTAGACTGAAGCTGCTAAAGGTTGTGCCCCATCTTGTATATTTTTGTATCTCCTATATGACCTCAAAGGTGCTCAGTAGGTGCTAGTAAATGAATGTTGATTGGGGGAAAAGCCAGAAAGTCATCTGAAGCTATTGCCCCTTGGGAGGAGCCCGTTTTGACAAGTGAGGGTGATCATTTCTCTCCTTATAACCGATTTACAGGTTACTTTTATGCTTATGTATTTAAAGTTTTTCTTCCCCCATGAGATGCCTTTTAATTTGAATGCCAACCTAAAGACAATGCTTTGACATTTCTTACTTTGAAACACTAGACATAGGACAGTTGAATGAATGAAAGAGAAAGGAAAGTTCAAGTGCTACCATGCTAAGTGGTCAGGGAGGGGTGTGCATAAAACTTGGTCCCTGCTTTCAAGTCTCTCATGAAATCGGTCTTTTTAAAGGGAAAGGAGAAGGGAGAGAAAAAGACACAGAAGGAAGTTGAGGACCTAACAAGTGTGATCAGTACTGGTCATCGGTGTGAACAGAATCCTGGAGAGTAATTGAGGGAATGCTTTACATGTTATAAGAGCACTAGAGTGTGGTTTGTAAAGAGAAATGGGCAGCCGAGTAGGAGAGCCAGCAGGTAGCGTTGGTAAAAAGGCAGACACATATTTCTGCTCTTCTATATTTTCCAAGTTTTCTGCAATAAGCATGTATTACTTTTACAATCATAAAACACATGCCAAAATGCTCTTTTAAAATTAAAGGTCAAAATTAAATGCTCTTTTAAAATTAAAGGTAAAAATTAAATGCCTATTGGTGTGTAAAGCGATATAGTTTGGAAAGCTTGGGATGGTTACTGTTCACTCTCAAGTAGTATGTGTTTGCCTTTGTCCTTTTGGCGCATTTTTTTTTCTTTATTTTTTGGCTGCGTTGGGTCTTAGTTGCTGCACACGGGATCTTTGTTGAGGCATGCGGGATCTTTGGTTGCGGCGTGCAGTCTCTTCATTGTGGTGCTCAGGCTTCTCTCTAGTTGTGGCATGCGGGTTTTCTCTCTCTGGTTGTGGTGCAGGGGCTCCAGAGCGCATGGGCTCTGTAGTTTGAGGCACGCGGGCTCTAGTTGAGGTGCACAAGCTCAGTAGTTGTGGAGCAGGGACTTAGTTGCCCCACGGCATGTGGGATCTTTGTTCTCTGACCAGGGATCAAACCTGCATCCCCTGTATTAGAAGGCAGATTTTTTTACTGCTGGACCACCGGGGAAGTCCCCTTTCGTGGCATTTTTGTCTTAACTTGTTGATGACATAACTTGTTGACAAGTGAAAGGGCTTATGGGTAATTATCAGGGTATTGATGATACTGAATTTACATTCTTCCAGTCTGACCATAGGAGAATAAGTCTCTTGTTTCTATATTTATTTATGTGTTAAATGTTCTTAGAAA
The DNA here is from genome assembly GCF_951394435.1 of Stenella coeruleoalba. Taxonomy (NCBI): domain Eukaryota; kingdom Metazoa; phylum Chordata; class Mammalia; order Artiodactyla; family Delphinidae; genus Stenella; species Stenella coeruleoalba. The sequence goes on from NC_137160.1 coordinate 23,144,093, forward strand.
ATCCTTGGGTTCTAGATAAACCCAATACATCCCAATTTACTGAGGAGAGATGGTTTGATATTCAAAGGCCCCTGTTATTTACCAAGTTAAGCACAGACTTCCAAGCCTGACATATAAGACTCTTCAGAGACAGCAACCTCTAATTTCCCTTGGCTCTTCTTAAATTCCTACTTCCTGAATACTTCACCCTCCATGTCCTTGTTTCCACCCACCATTCCCCGGGCTGATTCCAAATGCCCTTCTTCTTCTGAGGGAGAACAAAGCAGTTGGGAGGATGGGGCCTGGAATTAGCCACCCTCCTGCCCCCCCTCCCAGTGTGAATCTGGCTCTGCCACTTACCCATGTGACTCTGGGTAAGCCAGGGCAACAAGCCTCAGTTTGCTGATCTCTGAAATGGACACAATAACTCAACTCAAAGAGTTGCTGTGCTACAAATATTCAATTAAATAACACTGAGCACTTCACACAGTGCTTGTGTAACAGGGAAGAACAAAATCTGACTCCATGTTGGATCTGTTTCTTTTACATTTAACCTTTGCTCTCTGTTACTTTTTGTTACCATAATCACTAAAATGATGTTGTCTATAGCGGTTGGCATAAATAATGTCATGCCTAGGGGAACCCTGCCCGTCTGCCTGAATGTTAAACTAAAGTACCTTTGTTCAGCTCACAGGGAGACTTTCTGACAGTGCCCACCTGTGAGTGGCTGCAGAAAAGAAGAAATTAACACATCCCCTCCCTGATGCTGGCCAAGCCAAGAGATATTTTGCAAGACTAATGGCCTTTTCCCTTCACTTCCTCACCTCCTCCCCCTCTCTGTTCTATAAAGGAAACTGGCATCCATACCTTGATAAGATGGTACTCTAGGATATTAGTCTGCCATCTTCTCAGATGCCTAGCTTTCCGAATAGGGTCGCTATTCCTGGCCTCAACACCTCATCTTCCGGTTTATTGGCCTGTCGTGCAGCAAGCAGAGTGAGCTTGGACTCGGTAACAAATCTGGCTTACAGAAGGTGCTCTGGAAACTCTAGGTAATTTTGCTCCTCACCTGCAACCAGCTCTCCAGATATTGTTCCTTCTCTTTCTGAAGGCACCCAGGTCTTCAGCAAGGCCCACTCTGGTCTGGAGTATGGGGGTGTGAGTCTTATCCCAATTCTTCCCAATGAATGACTGGAGCCCCAGGGGTAGCTGTGCATCCTGCTGCTCATGAGGCCCCCAAGACTGTAGCTTTGAGCCTGGCCCACCACCCATATTCAGTGAAGATGGTTGAGCTTATTGAATTGCAAATGCTGGTGCCTCAACCAAGCCTGAATCTGTCACCTTGTAGGTGTTGGAATGGCTTAATGCATCTTAATAAGAAAGAATCGTAACTGAATAAGAATAGCAAGTTGTTCTTTTCCACTGGGCTCTCGCTGAGGTGCTGTGACTGCTCAGAGCAGGAGGTGGGCCTCTTCTTGTGTCTTTTCTTCCTCCAGAGATAGCTTCAAGGGCTCTCTTCATTCCGTCCTAACAGCTCTGTTAATCATTCTGTGCTGTATCTTGGGAGTGATCTCTTGTTAATAATTAACGCCTTACCTTCTGTTTCCAAATGTGACTGCTGTAATCATGTTCCTTTCAAGCTAATGAGTTTCCTGGGGCACTTTGCAAATGTTAACCAGGAAATGGCCCAAATGTCTCCCTGCAAGAAGAAGTGTTTTTCAGGAATGTAGATCAGAGAGTTAAAATGTCATTTCTTAACCCGTGCTACTAGAGGCACAGGCCACTGCCAGGCAACAATATGACCAGAAGTCCGAAGCTTTCCACGTGCTTATATTGACTGCATCAGCAGATATAGCCTCCCTGGAGAAAGAGAGAAACTTGATTCCCAAATGTGACATCATGTGCACTGGAAGGACACAGGACTTGGCAACAGAAGACCTGCACCCTGACTTTGTCACCTACTGGCTTATTGCCTTCAGCAAGTCACATAATCTCTCAGAGCCTCCGTTCCTTCATCTGTGAAGTGGGAGGAAAACTCACCACACAAGATATTCTGATGATCAAATGAGGTAGTCTGTGTAAACTGTAAAATGTTACCCCAAGATGAGGTGTTATTTACATGGTAGCCACTCATTATTGTAGCCTATTTATACAAGGAAAAGCGGTGGAAAGAATGAAATACAATATTAACACAGGTTTCTATATAAAAATAACAAACAATCGGGACTTCTGTGGTGGTCCAGTGGTTAAGAATCCGCCTTCCAATACAGGGGAAGCAGGTTCGATCTCTGGTCGGGGAACTAAGATCCCGCATGCCATGGGGCAACTAAGCCTGCGTGCTGCAACTACTGAGCCCACGTGTTCTGGAGCCCGCAAGCCACAACTAGAGAGCCTGTGTGCTGCAACTAGAGAGCCTGTGAGCTCTGGAGCCCACACACGACAACTAGAGAGAAGCCCATGAGCTGCAACTAAGACCTGACGCAGACCCCCCCAAAAAAAATCCATATATAAAAATCTTAAAAATATAAAAACAGTAAAATTAGGTACACTACATGGCTTTACATCAACATGCTTTGCCAGATAACAAGTACCCCTGTTACTCTGTGAAATGGGATTCCATTTACAAGTTCAACACGGATCTATTTTGTACAATTTAGTTACACCCAAACCTTTTCTATATGATAGGAAGAGTAATGTTCAGAAATCATGGCGATTTTCTTTTGGATCACTCGAATATTGGGATCAAATTTAACTCAAAACATTTATGACTCTGTTAAGGAAAAATAAAAGTTTCAATCTGTTTAGATTTAAAGCTGCTAGAGTGACAGTTTATTTATTAGACCCTTATAAGCCTGAGAAAAACGAACCCAGGAATTGGGGATTTTCTGACCAGCAATAAAATCCATACCGTGTGAAGAACGCTGGGTTAAATTAAGTCACTAGTGAGCTCATCTTACAACCTTAGCAAACGAATTCAATTCCCTAAACAGAAATTTTATGACATAAGGGAGCAAATCTAATTTCCTGTATTAAACATAGTTTACTTGTTTAGATGGTTAACCTATTTTATTTATGTGTTGCTTCTTATTAGCTACCAGTAAACAAAGAAAGGATATTATCTTGATAATGGAGTATACACAGTTAAGTCTGTTTTCAGGCGTACCTCATTTTATTGTGTTTCGTTTTATCGCCTTTCCCAGATATTGCATTTTTTACAAATTGAAGGTTTGTGGCAACCCTGCGTTGAGCAAGCCCACGAGTGCCATTTTTCCAATAGCATTTGCTCACTCATGTCTCTGTGTCACATTAATTCTCTAAATATTTTAACCTTTTTCATGATCATATTTGTTATGGTGATCTGTGATCAGTGATCTATGTTGTTACTATTGTAGCTGATTTGGAGGGGTCACAAACGTGCCCATATAAGACGACAAACTTAATAAATGTTGTGTGTGTTCTGACTGCTCTACCATCCGGCTGTTCCCTTATCTCTCCCCTTCTCACTGGGCCTCCCTATTCTCTGAGACACAACAATATTGAAATTAGGCCAATTAATAACCGTACAGTGGCCTCTCAGTGTTCAAGTGAAAGGAAGAGTCACGTATCTCTCACTTTAAATCAAAAGCTAGAAATGACTAGGTTCAGTGAGAAGGCACGTTGAGAGCACAGACAGGCCGAAAGCTAGGCCTCTCAGGCCAGTTAGCCACACTGTGAATGCAAAGAAAAAGTTCTTGAAGGAAATGAAGGGTGCTACTCCAGTGAACACATGAATAATAAGAAAGTGAAACAGCCTGTCGCTGATGTGGAGAAAGTTTTAGTGGTCTCAACAGAAGATCAAACCAGTCCCAACATTCCTTTAATCCAAGGCCTAATCCAGAGCAAGGCCCTAACTTTCTGCAATTCTGTGAAGGCTGAGAGCGGCAAGGAAGCTGCAGAAGAAAAGTTTGAAGCTAGCAGAGGTTTGCTCATGGAGTTTAAGGGAAGAAGCTGTCTCCATAATATCAGAGTGCAAGGTGAAGCAACAAGTGCTGATATAGAGGCTGCAGCAGATTAACCAGAAAATCTAAGTAAGAGAACCAGTGTGGGTGGCTATACTAAACACCAGGTTTTCAATGTAGATGAAACAGCCCTCCCTATATTGGAAGAAGATGCCATCTAGGACTTCATAGCTAAAGAGATGCCTGGCCTCAAAGTTTCCAATGACAGGCTGACCCTTTTGTTAGGGGCTAACGGCAGCCAGTGACTTGCAGTTGAAGCCAACGCTTATTTATCATTCTGAAAATCCTAAGGCTCTTAAGAATTATGCAAAATTTCCTCTACCTGTGCTCTATAAATGGAACAACAAAGCCTGGGTGGTAGCACATCTGTTTACAACATGGTTTACTGGATATTTTAAGCTGACTGTTGAGACCTATTGCTCAGAAAATAAAGATTCCTTTCAAAGTTGTACTGCTCATTGACAATGCACCTGGTCACCCAAGAGCTCTGCTGCTCCATGTACAATGAAATTAATATTGTTTTCACGCCTGGTAACAAAACACCCATTCTGCAGCCCATGGATCAAGGAGTGATTTTGACTTTCAAGTCTTATTCTTTAAGAAACACATTTCAGGGACTTCCCTGGTGGCGCAGTGGTTGAGAGTCCGCCTGCTGATGCAGGGGACACGGGTTCGTGCCCCGGTCCGGGAGGATCCCACATGCCGCGGAGCGGCTGGGCCCGTGAGCCATGGCCGCTGGACCTGCGCGTCTGGAGCCTGTGCTCCGCAATGGGAGAGGCCACAACAGTGAGAGGCCTGCGTATGGCAAAAAAAAAAAAAAAAAAAGAAACACATTTCATAAGGCTATAGCTGCCATAGATAGTGATTCCTCTGATGGATCAGGGCAGAGTAAATTGAAAACTTTCTGGAAAGGATTCACCATTCTAGATGCCACTAAGAACATTAATAAGAGTTTGGAAGAAATTGATTCCAACCCTCACAGATGACTTTGAGGGTTTTAAGACTTCAGTGGAGGAAGTAACTGCAGATGTGGTAGAAACAGCAAGGGAGCTAGAATTAGAAGTGGAGCCTGAAGATGTGACTGAATGGCTGCCATCTCATGATAAAACTTTAGTGGAGGTGGAGTTGCTTCTTCTGGATGAGCAAATAGAGAGGTTTCTTGAGATGGAAGCTACTCCTGGTGAAGATGCTGTGAAGATTGTCGAAATGGCAACAAAGGATTTAGAATATTCCATGAACTTAGTTGATAAAGCAGTGGCAAAGGTTGAGAGGATTGACTCTAATTTTAAAGACGTTCCACTGTGGGTAAAATGCTTTTAAGCAGCATTGCATGCTAAGAGAAATAGTTCATGGCAGGAAGAGTCAGTCGGTGTGGCAAACTCAATACGTCTTATTTTAAGGAATTGCCACAGCTGCCCCAACCTTTAGCAATCACCACCTCAATCAGTCAGCTGTCATCAACATCAAGGCCAGACTTTCCACCAGCAAAAAGATTATGACCCACTGAAGGTTCAGGTGATGGTTAGCATTTTTCAGCAGGAACATATTTTAAAATTAAGGTATGTGCGTTGCTTTTTCCGACACAATGCTATTACACACTTAATAGACTACAGTATGGTGGAAACATTCATATGTACTGGGAAACCAGAAAATTCATGTGACTCACTTTATTGCAATAGTTGCTTTATTGCAATGGTCTGGACCTGCAATAACTCTGAGGTATGTCTATAAACTTAAAAGACCTTTGCCCTACTTGGTTTATTTCTGGACCTAACTATTGATTAACCTCCTCTCTCTACCTTTCCCAAGAAAAGTAATGGCTGGCCTCGCATTTTGGATTTCACAAGGCTTTTTATTAAATATGATTTAAACTTACATGTCAATAAGTGAAGTCTGCCTGAGAAATCAAAGCCCGTAACTTCCGGTTTCCCCAACATTAATGTAAGGCTGTCCCCAGCTGGCTCCTGGGAAGGCACTTCTCAGACTGTAGCATGGGGAGGTGTCAGAAGGGGGGATGTGGTGTTATACCTTTTCTAAGGGGGATCCAAATCTTACCCTTCACGCTTCTAGGTGTTTCTAGAGCTGGAGCCCGTGGTGTGGCAAATGACCCACAGTCCACGGCAGGGGACTGAGCTTTGGGGCTTTTTTCATTTATAACGTTCTTTAATAACAGCAGTGAGTGGTGATCTCTCAAACAATTAAAGGCATCCGGCATTTGTTTTCCGTGCGTGGGCGTGAAACAACCATTCAAAATAAAAAAACAAACTGGCATCCCCCTTTGCCTCTTCTTTGGTTCATCCCTCCAGTCTCCTCTTTCTGGCCCTCCCCTGGCTCCCCTGGGCTGAATAAATGCAGTTTCTGTGCTATGTGATGTCCTTGCATGAAGAGGTGGTGGACAAGACAACATAGGGGGCTCACCGGAAGTGGGGGTCTGACTAGGATGGGATTTGCCTGCTGGGTCTGTTGGGTGGAAGGTAGAAATCGTTTCTGGCCTCAAAACTCAACTCCTCCCTCCCCACTACGAACAGAGCTGCCCTCGGGGGCCCATCAGGCACTTTTCCTTGTTCTTTTGAGCACAGCCCTTCCGCTTGAGGTCAGCTCAGGGAGTGAATGCTTAGTATTCAGTTTAGGCTTCGCACTCTTCCGCTGGGTTATTCATTGTAGCCCTGCCTGTTATGGCAGGTTTGAAGGTTGCCTGAAGAACTCCGAGTTCCTCACGCTGCCCTGGCCTTTCTAGGACTACTTAACAGCACAAGTTGAACTAACCACACAGAATCTGCCAGGAAGGCAAGCATAGTCAATTAGGATCGCTGTACACCTCCTCCTGCCATCAGACTGTCATTTCTTGCCAAATTTAAACCTATTTCTTTGGTATTAATTCCAAAAATCGGTGGGGCATGAATGTGTGTGTGTGTGTGTGTGTGTGTGTGTGTGTGTGTGTGTGTGTCTGTGTACAAGGTATGTTTGGGTAACTGCAGAGAGAAAAACTCTTCCAAGCATACTCCACTTATTAAGGAACCTGTATCACAAAGAGTGCTGGAAAACTCAGTGCAGCTGCTCTAAAAACACCTCCACCCACCGCAACAAATAGCCCAGTCTAGCCGGGCTCCCATTTTGTCTTCTCCAATTTTTCTTCTGAGGCACTTAGGATTTGACAACCTACTTTTGGGCTCTAGGGATAAATCCCTTCTCTGATCCATTCATTACATTCAGGGCCCTTAGAGACCATCCAGGACCTTGGCGCCCACTTGATCTCTTGAAGCAGGCCTTCTGTATTAAGAACTGCTTCTCTTTCCCTGGGACCCCATTTGGAAGTGCTGCCTGTAGGATTCTGCCTACGTGGTGCTGATATGAGCTAATGTATTCACTTCAGCTGCATGGAATGTTCCTGGGAAGAGAGGTGCTCTGAGTGGATGACGGCTAACAATGTTGTCAGCTGAGGCAGCCTAGCTGGATGGGGATGGAGGCGTGAGGCCCTCCTCATTTCTCTGTATGGCCCTGTGACACCCCTTCTCACTTCCTCTTCTGAAAGTTGTCGCCAGGGGCCCTCAGCCCTGGGTGTAATTACCCTCTTGCAGCCCCTTGGCCTGCTATCTCAGACCATGGAGCCAGGGGGAGAACTTCTAGTGTGGGACCCCTGCCCAGCGGCGGGTGGCAGCAGCCCCAGGTGAACCTACACTTCTTAGTCTGGCCCTGACTTTTCTCTACTACAATCGATAATCAATAATTCCATATCCTATTTCATAAGGGCCCTGTTCCCTCTGACCTCCAAGGAGACAGAACTGTTGGATTATGACACATGAACAGTGACTGTGCAGTAGTATCCTCCTCAGGGATGTTTGCATTGTGTCCTGGGCTTCTAGTATACACAGTCCAGTATGGTAGCCACGAGCCACAAATGACTATTGATTACTTTAAATATGGCTGGTCTGAATTAAGATGTGTTGTGAGTGTAAAAAAATAAACTCGTAGTGCTCCATTGTGTGGTTGTATTATGATTTATTTAACCCATCTCCTATTGAACGTTGAAGATTTCCCCATTTTTGTTTTTAGGAGCTGTATTGCAATAAACATCCTTATCATTTCATCCATGTAGAAGGATATATACTTGATGATACGTGAAAGTTGAATTGTTGAGTGAAAGCATCTGTGCATTTAAAATGTTGACAGATATTGCCGAGTTGTTCTTTGTAGAGACTGCACTAATTTTCACTCCCATGTGCAGTGAATAGGAAACGGCCTGGCTTTGCCAACTTGCTAATTATCAAACTTTTTTTTTTTTTGGTGGGCTGTGCGGCTTGCAGGATCTTAGTTCCCTGACCACGGATTGAATCTGGGCCATAACAGTGAAAGTGCTGAGTCCTAACCACTGGACCACCAGGGAATTTCCTTATCAGACTCTTTGATCTCTGCCAATCTGGTAGTAAAAAATAGCATCTCACTGCAATTTTATGTTGCGTTTCTCTTATCAGTTGTGAGATTGAGTATGTTTCTGATGGTTTATGAATATGTCAAAGTAAAGTGGTCAGCTAGTAAAGGCTGTATCTTTGGGCGGGCAAGCTTGTCGTGATCTCTCCTGTTACCCTGAGCGGGCAGCTCTTTATCTACATAAAAGGTCCAGGGCAGAAGTTCTTGTGGTCTGGGCAGCCCCCCGTTAGGTCTTCAGAGATGAAATGAGACCACCTGAGACAAAGGGGACACCTGTTTGCCAGTCTGATCTTCATCACTGGCCTGGGAAGAAGAGTCTTCTTGGTGAGCAATCCCAATGGCCCTCACTGTGTCTGGGCAGATTGAAGGAGAGAGTGTAGGACAGTTCCCTCCCTAGGAATGGGAGCTGGGGTCATCCCCAATTTATCACCCCACAAAGGAGAAGTCTGGCACTACAAGTAAGAGGCATTATATCTTTGTAATTTCTCCAGGTTCTCAGTAGGGATTAGCTGTGAACGTGGAGGAAGGCGTGAACCTGTCTTCTGAGCAGCGAGCAGAGGGATGTGGGTGTCTGCAGGGTCAGATGGAAGAGGAGGACAGGCTGGGACCCAGGAGCCTGCTGCATGGGAAGGTGGAAGGTGCAGGACACCAGTGTGTGTGTGTGAGTGTGCATGTGAAGGGGTGAGGGGACAGCAAAGGCTGTGCTGCCTTCACAACCCCAGTCCCTCAAGCTTCCTGAACATCTCAAGACCCCAGAATACACGCACAGAGTGAGGGGGGAACCTCTGGTGCCTCAGCCAGCGGGTAGTAACCACCTTCCCGGTGGTTTTCTCAGAGGGAGAAAACCAAAGCTGCTCAGTGACCAGAGGAGGGCGACAACGCCCTGCCTTTCACCTTCTAAGAGGCATGCTTCAGGTGGTGGTGACTGCGTGACGATGATTTAGGATTTCCAGGGCACACTCGGAATTCTCAGGGGAGAAAGGATATGCTCTTCTGCTGCAGGTGAAGTGGGGACGGGAAAGTATCATTCTTCACCGCAAAGGCAGGAAGTTTCTTTCATTTCTGTCTCCAGCCCTTCAATAGGAATTTGTTGAAGTCTTTCATGTGCTTAGTTGGCAACTGCCTAAGGGTCACCTTAGGCTGTTATGTGGAAACTGCAGGTGCACGTCTGGGCTTTTGAGATGTCCCTGCCCTGCGGCTCCCCTTGGCCTGGGTTGCCCCAAGGGAAGCACCTCTCCTTGTTTCCCGCGGCTGGCTAACACCCCCTCACTCCGTGCCAACTCCTTTTCCATATGTTTTTTGTTTTGTTTTGCTTTTTTTTTTGGTGGTCATATTCATATAACATAAAACTCACCATTTAAATCACTTTAAGTGTGCAATTCAGTGGCATTTAGTATAGTCACGATGTTATACAATCATCACCACTATATAGTTCCAGAACTTTTTCATTACCGCAAAGGAAAATGCTATACCCTTTAAACAGTCACTCCTATTTCTTATCCATTCCCCCCTCCAACCCAATCCTTGGCAACCACTAATCTACTTTCTGGATATTTCTTATATGTAAATGGAATTGTATTGATACAATATATGGTCCTTTGTATCTGGCTTCCTTTGCTTAGTGTAGTGTTTTTAAGGTTCGTCCATGTTTAGTGTTGTTATGACTTTGTGAAATGAACATTTGTTAAGTGGAGCACAGGGTGCTGGTGAGTCCCCTAGTTCAACAGACCACAAGAGAAATTGAAATAGAGACGTTCATTACCCACAGGTCCTGGCGGAAGTGCATGGCATACCTCAAGGGGCCATGTGGGAGGGTCAAGGCAGGGGCAGATAGAGAGAGACAAGACCCGGGGCACATGCCTTAATAGGCTCCATGGATGGAGTGTTTGTTTTGTTTTGTTTTGTTTTTGTTTTGCCATAGAAGGGTTTTATTATTCCATGTCATCTTTCCTGAATTCTTTTTTTTTAAGTTTTATTTTAATTGAAGTATAGTTGATTTACAATATTATATTAGTTTCAGGTGTAGAACACAGTGATTCAATATTTTTAGAGATTATACTGCATTTAAAGTTATTATAAAATATTGGCCATAGTCCTTGCGTTGTACAAGATATCCTTATTTATTTTATAAATGCAGTTCGTACCTGTTAATGCCCTACCATACCTTGCCCTTCCCCGCTCCTCTCTCCCCACTGGTAACCACTAGTTTGTTCTTTATATCTGTGAGTCTGTTTCTGTTTTGTTGTGTTCATTCATCTGTTTCATTTTTCAGATTCTACATATAAGTGATAATATATGGTGTTTACCTTTCTCTGTCTGACTTATTTGACTAAGTATAATACCCTCTAGATCCATCTATGTTGTTACAAATGGCAGGATTTCATTATTTTTTATGGCTGAGTAATAGTCCATTGTATATATCTACACCACATCACATCTTCTTTATTCATTCATCTGTTGATGGACACTTAGGTGCTTCTGTATCTTGGGTATTGTAAATAATGTTGTTATGAACATTGGGGTTCAAGTATCTTTTAGAATTAATGTTTTAATTCCCTTCAGATATATACATGGGTGGAGTGTTTTGGGGTGCCTTGCTCAGAGCCAGATTGGTCAATTCATAACAAAAGAGTAGGGTTTTGGTAAGCTCCGCAGGGGGTCTCTCCTAAGGGACGCCTAAGGAACACAAGTGCTGGGCAGTGGGGAGGCTCTTGATCACAAGGGCTGTTGGGGAAACATATCAGGAACTTACATATGCTTGTAACTCCGTGGATGCCATCTAGGGCATGTGCTTGCATGAGGGGATAGTGGCAGTTTAAGGTCTCTATAAGCAACTTGGCCAAACGAAATGTTTGCTGAGGCAACAATACTCAGGAGTAGCTTAGCTAGACTCTTGACAAGCCTGCATCAGTACTTCACTCCTTTTCACTGCCAGATGATATTCCATTGTGTGGACATACCACAATTGGTTTATCATTCATCTGCTGATGAATATTTAGGTTGTTTTCACCTTTTGGCTATTGTGAATCATGCTGCTATGGACATTGGTGTATAAGTATCTGAGTCCCCGCTTTCAATTCTTTGGGGTATATACCTAGGGGTGGAATTGCTGAGTCCTATGGTAATTCCATGTTTAACTTTTTGAGGAACAGCCAACTGGTTTCCACAGTGGCTGCAACATTTTGCATTCCCACCAACAATGTATGAGAGTTCCAACTTTGCCACATCTTCACCAACATTTTATTTCATGTTATTATTGTTGTTATTGTTATTATATCTTTCCTAGTGGGTATGAAGTGATATGTTATTGTGGTTTTCATTTACATTTCTCTAATAACTAATGATGTTAAGCATATTTTCATGTGTGTGTTGGCCACTTGTATATCTTCTTTAGAGAATTGTCTATCAAATCCTTTGCCCACTTAAAAAAAATCGGATTTTTTTGTGTTTTTGTGGTTGAATTTTAAAAGTTCTTTATATATTCTAGATACTAGAACCTTATCAGATATTTGCTTTGCAAATGTTTCTCCTAGTCTATGGGTTGTCTTCACTTTCTTGATAGTGTCCTTTGATGTGCAAAAGTTTTTCATTTTGATGACATTTAATTAATTAATTAATTTAGTTGCCTGTGCTTTTGGTGTCATATCTAAGAAACCATTGCTAAATTTAAGGTAACAAAAATATTAACTCCTATGTTTTCTTTTGAGAGTTTAATAATTTTATTTCTTATATTCAGGGCTTTGACCCCTTTTGAGTTAATTTTTTAATTTGTTATGAGGTAAGGGTCCAAGGGTCAACTTTATTCTTTTGCATGTGGCTATCCAGTTGTCCCAGCACCATTTGGTGAAGACACTATTTTTTCCCCATTGAAAGGTTTGGCGCCCTTGTTGAAAATCAGTTGATCATAGATGTATGGTTTCTAGACTCTCATTTCTATTTCATTCCCTTTGCTTTTAAGCCCCCCGGACTATTTGAGAATAAGGTGCTTCCCTTCTATTTTCCTATTCCTTGTCACTCTTCTTAGTCACTATCATTGATGCTCTCTTTTCATTCTCCATGTGCTCCCCTCCAAGCCTTTGTCTAAGATACTGTGATGTCTGTGTCCATGTAGACAATTCTATTTATGACCTGATCTTTCAGGTCTGAAGCCTCTTCTAGTCTAGTATTTTTCCCCTACCCTACCGTATCTGCCCACTTCCACTGATATTCCATTGACCTTGTCGTCATAGTTTCAGAAATCATAGTTTCAGAAATCCCAGGTTTCAATCACCAAGTCATACATCATTAGAGGATTGCAAATTAAAACAATGGGATACCAATACACACTTACTAGAATGGCTAAAAGCCAACACACTGACCACACCAAATGCTGGTAAGGATGTGGAGCAGCAGGAATTCTCATTTATTGCTGATGGGAATGCAGAATGATACCGCCACTTTGGAAGTATCCATCTTGCAACCGTAATAAGGCTGAACACAAGACCAAACTCCCCAAAGCGAACAGAATTTTTAAAATCCCATCTTTGAAGATATTGAAGGGTAAGATTAACCCTGAAATTGCCCCCTTTCTCGTAAGAAAAGAAATCTCTCATTGTTGTTACTTTTAATTGATCTTCATTTACCCTCAGTTGAAAACATCCTAATCCATGTATGAGTCTAATTAGCCCATTTTATACATAAGTAAACTGAGGTTAGGAGAGATTCATTGCTTTTAGGTAGATAAACTGCTTGTCCAAGATCACACAGCAGTAGAAAACTAACAAATTATCCCTTGCATGAGCCATATTTTGATTCTCCACAATTATCTAAATTGTGTTTTACAAATCTTGACATTGATACAAATATTAGATTTATGTTTCAGATGGGTAAACAATGATTCTGGAATGAAATAATTTGCCAGCAAGAGTTCTTATTTTCTGTTTTGAATTTCAGAAAAAACAAAAGAAATGTGTGTCATTTGAACTGAACATAATTAAACTGTCTTTCTTGAGACCTTGTATCAATCTGATTAGCAAGCAAATTTTTTTTGCGGTAGGCACGCGGGACCCTCCCAGACCGGGGCACGAGCCCGTGTCCCCTGCAGCGGCAGGCGGACTCTCAACCACTGCGCCACCAGGGAAGCCTGCAAGCAAATTGTTTTTGCTTTTAGTTACCTGGGTTGTAAATATTCTCTCTATCTTCTAACTCCTTTTTCCAGAAGGGATTGATGACATAAATAACACAGTACTTTCTGGTCCAAATGATTTGTTTCATAGTTTTGTTTTTTTTTTTTAAATAACGAAAAGCTTATCCTATTTTAAAGAGACCCATGCAACTGATTTTATATTTCTCTTTCTAAAATAGGGACTTAAATACGCTAACTATACACATAGACCTCACGTAAGCAATTCCTGTTAACAGCCCTCCACCAGACAAAGGGTAAAATCTCTTATATTGTGGAGGTGTAGCTGAGATGCAGCCTGGAGGGAAGAATCATGATTTCCTAGCCCGATCACCCCAGCTCACAGGTTTGACTTACAAAAGTGAGATTCTGTTAAACTGAGGACCAAGGGGGTGGAGAGAATTTCAAAGCCAATCCCAGGCCCAATTCTAGACCATAACATTAAAACTAGCCAAGAACTCTGGTTTTGAGTTACTAGCATGTGGGACTGACTAGAAATAGACTGGAATTCTATTAAATTTTTAAGGAAGCTTTATTGTCAAAGAAATTCCAGAGCTGGCAGACAATCACTGGGTCAATTCTTAAGTTGCTCACAAAGAAAGGGCTGCCAAACCTGTAGGATCCTCAGAAAGGACGTTCTTTCCAATGGCCACCTGAGAAGTGACTGTGGAAGACAAGCTTCCCCTTCAGGGAGCAGGACTCTGGGCAGCCACTGGACTGCCACCAGCATAGGGAGTCCTCGCTATTCCTATTCTAGGGACCCCGGTGTGTGGTTTACCTTTCTTTTTCCAAGTGGGAGTTCGTATTGCAGTTATCCTTTTCTCTTCATAGCTGGATTTTGGGCTTGACAGGATAGACTGCTTCTTCTTTAGCCTTTGGTCACTGATTTGCTCCATCAAGGCCTGTTAGGGGATTGGTCATATCTCAGCGATCCTCCGTTTGGATGTGGATGAAGCAACTAGCTCAACCTTTAGACACTCTCTCAGGGAGGGACTGAGCATACAGCATATGACCTGAGGTTTTGGAAAGTGTACTTACAAGAGGAAGGACATAAATGGAAGTCAGGTAGCCAAGGGCTGAACTATATTAGATATTTTCTGGTTGTCTCTCTCTCCTCCATTTCTGTCTTTTCACCTGGAAATTCCCTATGGCAACAGTGAAAGTGTGTGCCCATCTGATAATAGTTCTTTGAGAAGTTGACCTCTCTCCTGTCATTTGTATGACCTTGGAAGTTATGACTGTTAAGCTACATAAAGTCAGAGAGATCTGCAGAATCCAATCAAATGTCATTTTGATGGATTCAAATGGATTCATGGATTGGAGGGAGACTATGAAAAGAATCACAGGAGAAATAAGTAAATAGTGAAATCCCATCAAGTGGCTGCCAGTGATTTAGGTACACAATCATTAAGATTTAATGAGGTAAGGTGTAACGAATTCAAGCAACTTAATCAGTAGGATCACCCTGTCAAACTGTGGTTAAGGTTAATCCGTTAGAACCACTTTACTAATAAATGCATATTGCAAGTAAAAACGTCCCTTTAGCTATGTGCCTAATGTTAAGAAAACTGATTCAGTCCTTTTCTATGAGTTGAGTTCATTTGAGTCAGACAAGTGCTGTCATAGTGAATTAATTTGTCACCAAGATTGTTGGGAAAAATCAACTTCCTACGACAAATGCAGCTTATAACTCCAAGTGAACAAACACCATTTTCTACAATAAACATCCTTTCAAATGTAGTTACACAAAACAAACATATTAGTCTTAAGATTATAAGTCAAAAATCCTTGGAACTGTAAGAATAAAACTTTTAATACTACAACAAAGCTCTTTGTACTTTTTAGCAAACTAGACAGGATTTCAACTGTGATGACAAGATACAGAATGTGCATAGCATTAGCTTATGTTATCTGTTCACAGGTGTGTAAATATTCACTACTATTTCCTTTTCTACCTAATAAGATTTAATGGCTACCCCAGGACTTATGTTTGCAGAGCACCTGTATCAACAATCTCTCATTTTCTCAGGCATCTTCTTTAACAATGGCTGAGTCTTAGAGATTCTGCCCCCTCCTCCATTTTCCAGCCAAAGCTGAATGAAAAAATATGTAGGATATGATCTCTGTTTCCATAATTCCGTTCAGAAGGCATGGACTTGGATTCTCACTGGCCTGGTGACTGTGCAAGATGTTTCTGTGTCTCCTCACCCTGGAGAACCACAGTTTCTGTTCTCACATCCTGTCAGAATCTCTGGTCAATTTGAGAAATGGTCAGCTGAAAGGTAACCTCAAAGTTTGCTTGGAAATCCACTAAATTGATTAGAATAACTTAATTGTTCCCTTAGTGTTGTTATGAATTGAATTGCATCCTCCAAGAAAGATAAATGGAAGTCCTAATTTCCAGTATCTCAGAATGTAATCTTATTAGGGAGTAGGGTCTTTGCAGATTTATCCAAGTTAAGATAAGGTCGTTAGGGTGGGCCCTAATCCAGTGAGTGGTATCCTTATAAAAAGGGGAAATTTGGACACAGACACACACAGAGGGAAGACGATGTGAAGAAACACAGTGAGAATGCCGGGTAAAGGCAGACCGTAGAAGCTGCAAGCTGAAGGACTCTAAGGATTGCTAGCTGCCACCAGAGCCTGGGAGAGGTGAGGAAGGATTCTACCCCGAGTCTCAGAGGGAGGAGAGCCCTGCTGCCACCTGGATTTCAGACTTCCAGCCTCCAGAACTATGAGAGAATACATTTCAATTGTTTTAAGGCATCCAATTTGTGGGACTTTGTTATGGCAGTTCCAGTGGGTCTTTAAACCTGGGGATGATTTACAATTGAGAACAGAGATTATGAGGCAAAACAAACCCATGGTATCACTACTGTGTGAAATCTGGGAATCATATGTGTGTACTGGTATTTGTCTTAGCCTGCATCACCCCTAGGAAGCAGAGCTGCTATGATGATGGCGTTTGGGCAGGTAATTTGTTTTGATAAGGAATCCCAGCGAATAGGAAGAAAACAATAAAACTGGGTGCATGATTGAGTTGGTCATCGCTGTGGGTCGCTGAGGCTGCATCTTTCAAGTACCTCTGAGGAGCCTTGTGGAATGTACCATAGAATTGTCTGCCCGGGGAACAGTAGAGGAGAACATGGAGAGAAGCACTGGCTTCTTTCTCCTGCTGGATTTCCCCTACATGACATCAAATCCCTTACACTTCTGGGTCTGTGCATGTATGAATGCAGAGTGGTTCCCAAGGGGTCCTTGGCCTTGGGTCTGAGAAGCAAGACAAGGGTGAAAAGCAAGAGAGACTGAGGATGGGAGATGCTGTCAGGCCTCGTCTGTGCAAAGCTAGGGGCTGCAGCAGGGACTAGTGCAAAGGATGTGAGGTGGGACACAAGAGTTATCCAGAAGGATTTGGAGAATTTGGCCTATTAGGGTACTGAACAATTAATTCTGATTTTAAGCTGAAACACGCAAAAGACGTGTAGTCTATAAACAACATCAGAACATTTAGAAGAACTTAACCATCATATTGATAAACTTTATTAGATTTCTAAGAATTACTTAAGTACTTGGAAAAGTTGTTCGGTTTGCCAGCCACTGACTAACTTTAAAAAGGAAATTGAGTATGCTGGATTTATCCATATAGTTAAAAATAGTTAAAGGAATTTAATTAAATTATAAAAGTCTCCTTAAACATTTTTGTGGAAATTTGAAAGATTTATAAATAGAACTTATTTCTAAATTGCACTTAAAAACTTAAGGAGAACCAGGACTTTGAGTGATTTGAATATTAACTTTAAATACCAAAGGAGCTCCTGAGTGTTCTTTTCTGTAAAAAAAAAAAGCCACTCCTAAAGACTAAAAAAAAATTCATAATTACATCTTCCACTCCTATGGAAATCATCATTCTTTCCTATACTGTTCATCTGAAAAGTGGGATAAATATAACATATCCATTTAATTTGCAGCTTAAATGGTGTTTTAGTTGGGGTTCTTTGGTTGCAAACAACAGAAAGCAATTTTGGCAAAGTAAAGGGAACTTACTGGAAGGATTCTGGGTAGCTCAGAGAGTCAATGAAAAGGCTGGGATGCAGTCTCTGAAATGGATAGGAATCACGTTTGCTTGGTAGTCTAAGCAGGGTGCATGGACTCTGCCCCAGCGCGATTCAGTTGCAGGTATCAGAAGCCACTCTGGCTCTCGTCCGTGGAAAAGGATTTAATACTGGGAGTTGGGTGCTTCCAAGACCCATGGAAAGGCCAGAGGAGCGGGGTGTAGAGCACCTCCAGGAGACTCACCTGCCCAGGGAGTACTAACTTCGCCACTGCCAGGAAGTCCGAGAGTCCTACGAGCTGTCCTTCCCTCCCCATAGCCTCACCTTTCCTGGTACCAGAGCATCTAAGTTCCCCGCAGGTCTCTCCTGGTGCTGGGATGACTGGAGCTCAAGCCACTTTCTCCTGCCGTGCACTGGAGAGTCGTCCTCAGCACCTGGGGCTGGCCCAGTGTCCTCAGCTCAAGTCTTTGTTGTGACTGATTCATTGCTGCAAAACAACTATGCCGATACCTCGGGGTGTAAAACAATGACCGTGTTATATCACAGATCCTGTGGGCCAGCAATATAGACAGGCATAGAGGACAGGGCTTCCTCTGCTCTTCAGGGTCTGGGAAGACTTGAATGGTTAGACTCTGGAGTCGCTGGAAGGCTTCTTTGCTCATGTAGCAGGTGTCTCTCTCTGAAGGATGGGCTGGGCAGGGGCTGCCACGCAGAGCTCACACGTGTGGTCTCTCTGGGATGCCGTCTTAGGGTAGTGGAATTTCAAATGTGGAAGCTCAGTTCTCCGAGGGCACAGGTTCCAATGAGCAAGATGGAAGTCCAAGGTCAAGGTGCCAGCAGATTTGGTGTCTGGTGAGAACCCACTTCCTCATAGATGGCCTCTTCTCACTGTAACTTTACATGGCAGGAGGGGCAAGGGAGCTTTCTCAAGCCTCTCTTATAAGAGAACTGAACCCATTCATGGCTGCACTCTCATGAACTAATCACCTCCCAAATTCCCCATCTCCTAGGGGGTTAAAATTTCAACATGAATTTTGAGGGACACAAATGTCCAGCCTATAGCACCCACTTTCCCCCCAAGACCTCCATCATAGTCTACCTCCAAACCTCTGGGCCATCTGGGCCTCCAAACTTGGAGGCTCAATTCCATAGCCCAGTCCAGCCATGGACCAGTTATGAAGGCGTGGACAGAGCGCTGAAGGCCCCTCCCTCGGAGTTCTTATCTAGAACTTTCCTGCCTCCCTCCTGGGCTGTGTGGGGCTCCTAGTGGAAGCCCCCTCTGCAAGTTCAGAAGGCTTCTCAATAGGGAGGCACGTGTGCTTTTAGTTGAAGGTCTGTAGTATTTATCTGTTTTCCCAGGTCTCGGCCCCAGTCGCCGGGATATATAGTAGGTCCTCACTCTGTATTTGTTCATTGAGGGAATAATTGAAGTGATTTTATATTGCCCTGGTTTTGCACCTCAGGAAGTAGAGGCACGGAGGCGGGAGAGGCCTGACCTGGGCTGAGGGACAGGTGAAGTTTCAGATGGACACTTGCTGAATCGCCCATTGTCTCGGCCCCCAGATGCCCTCCTTTCTTATTGTCCATGTCGGTTGGAACAATGAGGCCCGAGGATCAAATTCAAACTGTGGCTGCGAGAGCGCTCAGGCTTTGTCAACTCAGCATCTCTTTCTACTCAATTCAGCCGGTTCCTGCTCATTTCATTTCTTCCCTGATTCTGATGGAAGTTTGGCTCCAGGTGCCGGGTCTATAGGTCAGGCTCTTGGATGCGGAGTGAACATTCCTGGCCGAATAGTGCAGAGAAGAGCAGAGACCCACCAGCTGGGAGTTAGAGGGGATCGGTGCAGACTCCTCTCGCAGGGGCCTCATTCCAAGGGCAGGAAAGGCTCATTCCACGTCTATCGCATGTCCTCTAGTTTTCCCACTTGGTGGGTGTGTTTCGCATATGTCGAAATAGATGTCTGTCCTTGGCCTCCAGAAGGGCAGGTTGTGAATTAGGGGAGATGCTGGGGAGTGTGCTGTTAGAGACACTGATTAGAACAAATAGCTCTTGAGGGTAAGTACACAAAAAACAAACTGAGAGACATTCTCAGTCATATGAAAACAAGCCCCTGGGTCACGGGTGCCAGATGAGGTAAGTGGAAAACATGATGTCATTATTCAGACAGGAGTCTCTCTCTGTCTCTCTCTCTCTCTGGCACCCCTCCCCACTCCCTTCTGCTCTGTGTCTCTTTCCATCACCTCTTGTTGCCTCCCTCCGTCTCCCACTCCTTTAATCTCAGGGTAAGCTCACCTCCTTGCCTTCTCTCTCTCTCCACCAGTCTCGGGGGCATCTTATCTCCTTCCCTTGGGCCCTTCTGACAAGACCCATGCAGGGTATCTCCCTTCCTTTAAGATAAACTCAGTAACGTGAGGTGCCGACAAGGCATGAAATCTGTTGGTTTCCGAGGGCCCTATATGGGCCTTTTGTCAGGTGACAGGCATCTCAAAGCCTCCTCCCCAAAGGAGAAAAGGGGTCTCTAACGGTGGAACTTCCTCCCCCATCCCAGGAATGGGGGGTGCTTTTTTGTGTTTGGGCCTATTTTGGAGTCGTATCCTACAGACCCTACCTACGAGGCTGGCAAATTCAGAATTCAGCTGAGTCGAAGCATTTGGGGAGGTGGGAAAGGAAGGGACCCAGTGAACTCGGCCCAGAAGCAAATCTGGTCGGTTTTGCAGGCCTGTGGGACCTCCCGCCGCCCCTCCCTCCTGGAGCAGGTGGTCGGTAGAGCCTGGACAGGGGGTTGGTCCTGCCTGTTCCTTTGTCTTCGCTCAGGCGGGTCAGATCTCATTTTCCTCTCCTCCAGATCTTTGCAGCAGCTGCTGGATGGTTTCTCCTCGGCAGTTCCCCCCACCCCCAGCCTGCTGCCCTCACTTCTCCCCCTCCCAACACCCCCAGTCCTCCTTGCACTTCCTAGTAATTCCATCACCAGGCATTTGATCCAATTTTGGGTGCGCAGCTTCCCAGGAGTGGCAGATGGAAGGCACCAGAGTCCCCAAGTAAAGAGCTGGCTTGGGACTTCCCCTGAGTCAGAGTGGAGATGCTCGAAGCCTAGAAGCAGTCATGGTGGATCAATTTCCAACTCCCTTCACCCGGCTGCCAGGTCCTTTAGGGGAGGAGTGGATTGGTTTTGTTCATGCTGCATCTCAGCTCTAAGCACCATAAAAGTGCTTCATCAGACGTCTTCAGCGTGTTCAGTGTTAACTTTGTCCTGTCCTGCCTGAGGCTCTTGTTGCTGTGGAGACTTGCCCAGAGGAAACCTCTTGTGGCCCTAGAACCATCCGTCCAGGTGTGTGTCCACCTTAGCTCTGTCTTGTGAAGTAATCTTTCCCACTACACGTACGTGCAGGACTTCATAAGAGGGCCCATTTCTGAACCCATCATCTCGTGCAACGGACACAAGGCATGGTCCACACTCGCCATGATACAGGTGGGCAGGCGAGGGACCCAAACTCCTATCTCCTGGCCCTGAGGTCTTCTCACTACTATACATGCATGTGCCCCAAGCCTTCTTTACATTTCTGCTTTCCCACAGTCCACCTCACTGGAGAGGGAATCCACTCTCCTCCCCTCTGTCTGGACCAGCCGTGTCAGGTTTAAACCTGGGCTCTGTAGTCTAGCCCTACATCTCACACCCAGAGCCCTGCTTCCCTGACCCAGCTGCTTGGATTTCGCAAACGCCGCCCAGGGCCCCTCTCTGTCTCAGCCAGATTCCCCACTTACGCTTTCACATCTTCCTCAGCATAGCGAAGGCCATCTTCTGGCCCTGACCTGAGGATTGGTCCTCTCCTTAACACCCCCCGACCCCTGCCCCTCACGTTTGACCCTGGTTCTGTGGGTATTTTCCAGCAAATTCTTAGCTTCTTGAGATATCTAAAAATAATGCACCTCCTCCCACTGTTTGGAACTGCTAACCCCTCTGCTCAGTATGTGGGGTTCGCATTTCAAAGCCCTAATTAAAATTGCTTAACATTCCTTTATAGCTAACTACCCCTAACCACTACTTCCCAGGCTGGTTAGGAACAAAACAGCAGTAAAGGTAGAAGCTATGGTTCCTTTGACAGTGGTCACTGTTTCTTCCTCGCACCCCACTGGTCCTCCACATCCAGCCAAAGGGAGCTGGGAGCCATGCGGGGGGCGGGGGAGTGACAGGAAGATGAAGGATGCTCTGGGCAGGTGAGGGCAAGGTGCCTTTGATGGAAACCCAGCGCGACGGCTCCGTGCGGCTGCTTCATCCTGGGGCGGTCGCTGAAAACTGTCCCCTCTCAGTTGTGAAGGAGACCAGAATACGCCACCCCCAAAATATGCCACTTTAGCATAAAGATTATTTTGAGCTGAAGACAATTGAGAATCAAAAGATACAGAAAGAAACCTCCTTGGGGCTGCTTTCCCCATCTGATTAAAAGCAACAAACTCTGGGAAATAAGGCTGCCGTAAATTTCTTCTACAGGGCAGATCTACCCCCCAGAAGGGAGAATGCAAATGAAATCCACATTAAGTCTCTCCTCTAGGGGAGTTTTGAGGCCCTGAAGGAGATGGAAAGTTTATTCATACTTGTACAAACACTATCACAAGTTTTATCTCTTGATTGCTCTCCTAAAAACTCATTTATTTTTTCCAAAAGCCCATAAAAGACTTTTCCTTCCCCTACCTTTCCCCTACTAGAGGTATATAATCCTCTAACTTCACCTACAGTTGACCCTTGAGCAATGCAGGGGTTAATCTGTGTATAATTTGGACCCCCGCATCAGAGGTCCGTCTGCACCTGTGGATTCAACCAACCCTGGACCGAGTAGTACTGTAGTATTCACTATTGAAAAAAATCCATGAATAAATGGACCCTCACAGTTCAAACCTGTGCTGTTCAAGGGTCCACTGTACTTACCAAGCCAGTTACTTCTTTTGTTGGCTTTCATGTGTACACAAATAAGTCTTGTTAATCTGTCTTTTGTCAGTTGAGTTCACAGACCCCAGATTAAGAACATAAGAGGGGGGAGGAGAAGTTTTTCCTCTCCAACAGTCGCATGTCTTTTTTGTGTGTGTGTGGTACGCGGGCCTCTCACTGTTGTGGCCTCTCCCGTTGCGGAGCACAGGCTCCGGACGCGCAGGCTCAGCGGCCATGGCTCACGGGCCCAGCCGCTCCGCGGCATGTGGGATCTTCCCGGACCGGGGCACAAACCCGTGTCCCCTGCATCGGCAGGCAGACTCTCAACCACTGCGCCACCAGGGAAGCCCTTGACTGCTTTTTTTATCTGACCAGGTCCCATTAGGGTTTTAAGGGATGAAGTTTTGTTTATACAGTCCTCCACATATGCAGATCTTTGTAATAATGAGTTATCTTAACGAGTTCCCTCCCTTGTGACCTAATTTTACAAGCTCCCTGATGGCGAGGAGGCACACCCACCATTAAATCAGTGTCCATCCTTGGCACAGCTCCTTCTGATTCAGACTGAAATTTCCTCTGTGCGCACCAGGCAGACTCATCTCATTGTCAAGTCTAATAAATAAATCACAGCTCAGCGTGACGGGATCCAAATGTAAAATGCAGTCTCTGGCGCCACTGGAGGTAAAATAAATTACCTGTAATCTGGTAAGCGGGTCATCTTGATCCTCCACGCTGTTCTGGTGACTTCAGTGATTGATTTTGCTAAACTCAGAAAAAGCAGAAGGACGTTCAGGTTCAGGGCTCCAAGTGAAATGAAAGTGGTTGGGTGGGCCAGGAGATGAGATAATAAAACCCTTTGCAAAGGGAGGTGAAGAGAAGAACTTTGATTCTTGGCTTCTCCAGGGCTTCTGTTTAAGTTCCTCATGAGGCTCCATGCTGCTTCTGGCCTTCAGATTTCAAGAGACACTATTGTATCTGTGTAATAAACACTTTTTTTTGTTTGTTTGTTTAGGGCTGTTTAAGTGGGTCTGCAAACCATCTTTAAGACAAGAGGCCAACACTTTTATGATCTGATTTGATTTGAAAGAGACCTGTTCCACATAGACTGTTTGAGGCCTGGAATTTTGGGGTCACTCTTTTAGTTTGAGAAGATGGAGACCTCACTGAAATGAAATATTATTGTAGAAGAATTAAGGCCATAGTCAGTCCATAGAATTCTAGAACTGTACTGTCCAACAGAAGTACAATGCGGGGCACTTATATAATTTTAAACTTTTGTATTAGCCAGCTACATTGAAAGAAGTAAAAAGAGACAGGTGAAGTTAGTTTTAATATATCTTATTTAATATGATTTCAAAAATGTTATAATTTTAATATGTAATCAATATAAATAATTATGAATGAGATATTCTACAGTCTTTTGCAGGGGGTACTAAATCTTTGAAATCTGGTGTGTATTTGACACTTACAGCACCTCTCAACTAGGACCGGCTACATTTCAAGGGCTCAGTAGCCACGTGTGACCAGTAGCTACTGAATTGGACAGTGGCTGGAAGTCATGAGGGAATGGGGCTTGCAGGTGGGCACTTCTCTGGATAGATGTCTATCTTCTCCCAGGAAGTACAAAGGTGGGAGATAGGAGCAGATATGAAAGCCAGGGAGGAAGACTTGTAAATCGGGGACTGTGGCTATTTCTGAGAGGAGCTAGGTGTCCAGTAAACATCTCGGGAAATAGGCTGGAGAAACAGGATGGCTAGAGAACTATAGGTTAAATACACAATAAATAATGCAAGAAGGTTTCCCTGGGTGGCAGGAGGGGATGAGAGCAACATTTGGCTGCATCTACAAGAGAGCCCAAACACTCATTTTGGTTGGGAACTTTTGCACGTATGTTCTAGGAAAAGCCAGGTTCTTTGCAATAAAAGGCATAACCCCGAGCAGAAATATGCCCCTGGGGCCAGCCAAGAGTCTACCAAACTGCAGGAGCCCAGGCTGTAACAGTGACAGGAATGAAGCAGAATAAGAGAGTGGAGGAATTAGGGACCATCAAATAAGTATTCACTGGGATGCTTTCAGCTGCAAGTTAAAGAAAACTTGTAACTGAAGACTAATGGCTTAATCACAAGGATATTTATTGTTTTCTTAACAAACAGTCTGAAAGAAGGCAGTTCTAGGGCTGGTTCAGTAAATTAATGACATCATTATGAACTTGGGCTCTTTCTATCCCTCTTTTTTCACCCCCACAGTCTGTTTAACTTTTGTTCTGTTCTTTGGCTTTGTTGCCTCATGATCTTAAGATGGCTGCTGCCGTTCCAGCACTGCGTCCAAATTCAAAAGCAGGAAGCAGAGGTAAAAGGTTTTCTTCTCATATGTATTGAGAAGATCCTCAGGAAACATCCCTTTATACCTCGTTGACGAGAACTGGGTCACATGGCTGTAGAATGCTTCCAGGAAGGTTGGAAAAGCAAAGTTTTTCAGCCTCTAGGGACGTAGACAAGAGGAAAGGGTGTTGGAAATTACTTCTGGATAGCCAACCACAGTGAATGCTTCAAGCCCCAAGATACGGCATCATGCTGTAGAAGGAAGAGCATTAGATTATGAGCCAGAAGCCACCATCTTGCTATATGATCTTACTCTGGTCAGCCAGCTCTCCCTGAACCTACAACCTTATCTCTAGGGTAAAATTCAGTAGATGGTCTCTTTCTGCCCTGACACTGCTGATTTTTATTAAAACTCCTTGAGGGCATTGAATGAGCTGTCCAGTGGTAATGTAATTAATTTAATGAGTTCCATTTGGTAAAACTCAGCTGTGGCTCTTTTCCTTCCTATGGTCAGAGGACGTTTGTTGGCTGGATAAACTCTCATGCTCACAGATTTTGATAGAAGTTTAATTATACCAACAGCTTGGTGTCCTTGATCTTTTGAAGTTTGTTCCCAATGAGAGTGTCAGAGAGTGCTATCCAATAGAAGTAAAAGGTGGGGCACATACGTAATTTAAAACTTTTGTATTAGCCAGTCATATTAAAAAAATAATGGGACACAGATGAAGTTAGTTTTAACATATTGATATTTTATTTAATACCATATCAAAAATGTGATTTTAATATGTAATCAACATAATTATGAATGAGATATTTTACATTCTTTTTTGAATGTAAATCTTTGAAATCTGGTGTGTATTTGACACTTACGGCACATCTCAATACGGACCAGCCACACTTCAAGGGTTCAGTAGCCACGTGTGGTGAGTGGCTACCAAATTGGAAAGTGGCTGGAAATCATGAGGGGGTGGGGCTGGCAGCTGGGAGCTGCTCTTGCCATCGACTGACCTCTGCCCTGCTCAGTTCAGAGCAGCCTCAGGCAGAATTTTAGAGGAGATGAAATTGGCCCCAGAGGTCCTTCCACATCTTTCCCTGCCACCTGGCACTCATTACTCTCCCACAGTTGGGTTCACACAATTCTGACCCAGGTGAGGGCTTTATGTAAATCCTTCCCAGAGCCCCTCACTTCATGGAACTACCACGCAGTCTCCTCCCTTTTGCTGCAAAGCACTGCTCACTGGAGGCTGCTGTGATGAGCGACCTGTGCCAAAGTGTGAAAGGATGCTGGGGGATACAGGTCCTCCACATCCAGGTCAGGTGTGGAGGTTCAGCACAGGCTTGGGCTCTTCTCAGCCCCCAGAGGCCAGTCAAGGGAGTTGCACATAAAGCGGTGTTAGTCTAAGGTCATGGGGTAACCGATGGGAACCAGGGGCAGAAGGTGCAGTCAGGTCCCCACGAGACACTGAAACTGGGAGAAACCTGACCAGCACTAGGGCAGTTTCTTTGCCTCTGTGTCTCTCTCTCCTCTTGCTTTTTCCTCTCCCTTTGTGATTAAAGATACACAGTGAACTTGGTCACCTCACAGTTCTGAGGTTGGTTTGTCCTCAGTTCAAGCAACAGCAAACTCTGACAAATGTCTCTGCATCTTAAATCTAAATTCCCAGGAGAAGGAACGTGATTGGCCCAACTCAGGTCAGGTGTGTGCCCTGGTCCAGTCACCTGGGTGGAGGTGGGACAGGTGAGGGAGGAAGGTCACCAAAACACAAACGTGGATGCAGAGGACTCCCCTGTGAATGCGGGAGTACACTTCTGAGAGAAGGGAGGTTGTGGGCTGGGCAAATACTTCAGATGGTGGGGTTTTGCTCTTGACTTTTGTTTTTAATGGAGATGTGGATTTTCCACATGTTTGATATAATGTAAAAACCCCAGAGAACAAATAACACTGAAAGTGTTATTTATTAGGTACAAATTTGGATCCACCACTTACTATTGGTATTATCTTGTTTATCTTAATTACTAATCAAACACTTATAAAGCACTTTCTACACATATAACACTGTATTGTACAAAGACAAAGTGCTTTACATATTTTAACATCTTTAATCTTTGCAATGATTCTATGAGATAGCTATTATTATTATTATCCCCATTTTACAGATGAGGAAATGGAGTCATAGAAAGGTTATGTAACTTGCCCCAGGTCACACAGCGTGTGAGTGGTGGAGCTAGAATTCCAGCCCGGGCTGTCTGGATCTATTATTCCTTTTCTGAAACCCTATGTTATACTGACCTTGGATAAGTTATTTAACTTCTCTGTGGCTCAGTTTCCTCATTTCTAAAATGGATTTAATGACATCGGTCTCCTCAATTGTGGTGAGGATTAAAATGGATAGTACATTTAAAGCCCTGCCCTCTTCACTAGTCAGGGCTCTCCAGAGAAACAGGACCAATAAGATGTGTGTGTGTGTGTGTGTGTGTGTGTATGTGTGTGTGTGTGTGTGTGTGTAGAGAGAGAGAGAGAGATTTATTTTGAAGAATTGGCTCACACAATTATGGAGGCTGGAGTCTGACAAACCTGAAATCTGCAAGGTAGCCCAGCCGGCTGGAGACCCCACGAATAGCTGCCGTTACAGATTAAGTCCAAAGGCTTGTCTGCTGGCAGATTTCCTTCATGATCGGGGGAGGTCAGTTTTTTTCTCCATTCAGATCTTCAACTCATTGAATAAGGCCCCACCATATTAGGAAGGGCAGTCTGCTTTACTCAAAGCCCACTGATGTAAATGTTAACTTCATCCCAAAACACTCTTAAAGAAACATCCAGAATAATGTTTGACCAAATACCCAGCCACCATGGCCCAATCAGGCTGGCACATAAAATTAACCATTACACCCTCTAATCACACCTGGTAGGTGCCCGTAGGTAAAGAGTCTGGGCTTTCCCTTCCTTCTCACCTCCAGAGCCCCCCGAGCACCATCTTCTTGAGGACTGGAGCTGGCCGTGGCTCAGCCTGACTGTTGCATCCTCAGTTCTCAACTGTGCCTCTTGCTTCACGTGGTCATCCCTCAGGCAGCTGCACAGCCAGAGAGCTCCTTCAGCCGCAGAACTCCGCAGCTGCAGCACGGTGTTCCAGTGCAGATCTGGTATCGTTGGGAATGATTGCTTCCCAAAGCAACACATCATGCATGTGGCACAATTGCCCCAGTGGTAATAACCACGCTGACAGAATGAGCAGTGAGCTAGCTTGCAAATCTGGTGACAGTCGAGGCTTTCATAAGCAGATGGTGATTTAATAAGAAAAGGCATCTCAGGTGTTAGATTGCCTAACACCTGCCTCAGCATGCATGCTATTTCTATTATTTTATATATATATATATATATCTTTTTTTTTTTTTTTTTTTTTTGCGGTACGCGGGCCTCTCACTGTTGTGGCCCCTCCCGTTATGGAGCACAGGCTCCGGACGCGCAGGCTCAGTGGCCATGGCTCATGGGCCCAGCCGCTCCGCAGCATGTGGGATCTTCCCGGACCGGGGCACGAACCTGTGTCCCCTGCATTGGCAGGCGGACTCTCAACCACTGCGCCACCAGGGAAGCCTCTATTATTATATTTAAATAATGCTGCATATTCTTAAAAATAAGTAGGCATATTTTACCAAATAAGATTTCTATTATAAGCAGTTGTGTTGCCTCAGCTTTGCTGTAATATTCACATTAGACAAACTCTCATGTGACTTTAGAATTGCAGGAGACACAAATATATTCAATGTCACCATGCAGTAGAGGGTTAACTCAGCAGGGCCTAGTACAGCTGATCCTTGAACAACGTGGAGATTAGGGACACCGACCCCTACACAGTAGAAAATCCACATATGACTTTATGGTCAGCTCTCTATCAGTTTTTCCAGATTTGCAGATTCAACCAGCTGTGGATTGGGTAGTACAGTAGTATACATTTATTGAAAAAAATCCACATATAAGTAGACCCATGGAGTTCAGACCCCTGTTGCTCAAGGGTCAACTGTACATTCCGGAGGAAGGCCTATCTCCAGAAACACTGGCCCTTGACTGGCCCCTGAGAGATAATCTCTGAGCCTTTGGAATGCCCTGCCTGATAAGAATGATTTGTATATCTGAGGCTCTGGGCCATGCTGTATCAGTTTGACTTCTTGGGGGGCTGGAGACTGAGTAACATAGATCAGTCCAGAGTCCTCCATGAGTGATCCCCAGTAAAAACCCTGGACACTGTGGCTCAGGTAAGATTCCCTGGTTGATAATACTTCACATGTGTTGTCACACATTGCTGCTGGGAGAAGGAAGCATGTCCCCATGCAACTCCACTGGGAGGGGAAACCTGGCTTCTCCTGGATTTAGCTCATGCACCTTTTCCCTGTGCTGATCTGTATCCTTTCATGTAATAAACCATAACTGTGAGTATAACAGCTTCTCTGAATCCTGTGAGTCCTTCTTGCTGTGAATTATCAAGCCTGAGGGTGGTCTTGGGGACCCCCAACACAGTCACTTGGCTGACAGTTCCATGGTAGGGGGCAGTGGTGGAGAGGTTGCTTTTGGGAAAGTTAACAGCAGGAAATTTATAATGAAAGGGCTGGAACTGGGCCTTGGAGTGCTCACCAGGTGGGGAACTTTGAAGGTCTCTTATTTGCACCTCAGAGGTTTTATATAGTTGCCCCATTTATCCACTCAAACCATAAAAGTCTGCTGGGCAGTCCCCTTTTCTCCCTCTTTATCCCCCATAGTGCCTAGTGCAGTGCTCTGTGATGTGGGTGGTACCCTACCCAGATAGGTCCCCTTCAGCAGTGAGTCTGCCAATTGCCCAGTGGCTGTGGGTTTGCCTGCTGAATGGCTCACGGCTGCTCCTCGGAGAGCTGCTTTTGGTGAATAGGTTCTGCTCCTCCACCTTACCCTCACAGCCTGCAACCAGGGACTGGCTGACATGGAGGCACTAAAGGCTGTCCTCTTTTCCTCAAGGTGGGGTCAATTCCATGGTGCAATTTGTGCTCCAGAGCTCTCTGTGGGGTGGAGCTGAAGCTGGTTTTTAGCCTGGACCATGTTCTTGCTGAGTGTTCTTCCCCAACCCTAATCTGCATCCCATACTCCCCCTTGTCTTCAGGCATCCCCTCCATCAATCATTTACTCAGGAATTCCCATCCCAGGATTCCTGAGAACCAAGCCAAGACGGTAGTGACTAAGCTCTGATGGCCGTTGGGACCCCTACAACCATATTTTGATGCATCTCAGCCTGGCTCACAGTGTCCTTGTTTCTGAAAAGGAATTTCTGAGTCATTTAAAGCTCTATCTTAGTTTTGAGCCCATGAATTAAAGTGGAGAAGATGTAAGCCTTGTTTTGGTCCAGACAGAGGGTGGAACAATTGTTGGATGGGAGCTTTTGCTCTTAGACACAAACTTGTTCTTTCCCATAACAGAGCCTGTTTGCAACAAGCCTGTCGACTAAGATTGACCAGAGGGACTGGGTGAAGTAGGTGCTCCGAGGGCCAATCTGATCCCACATTGTCATTCCCATGGGAATTAGCCACTGGGCGCTCAAGTAACAAGGCCTATGAGTGTTAACGTTCCTGTTAGTCAAGAATGTGCAGAGCAAGAAAGAGACATCAGTGGAGATTAAGTAACTTGAACTCAGAATGTCAAAGTCTGGAAGGGTTTTTTATGGTCTTCGTGAAGTTCTTAGTGTAAAAAGCAAAATTCAAGCCTCAGGGATCAAAGTGGCCCTATGCACAGGCAAGAAAAGTGCTCCTGCGCTCACACCACAGGCCTGCCAGTAGGTTCTGACACAAAGACCCCCATTGGTTTGACACCAAATCTTCTCAACAGTGACAGGGATTGCTGATCCCAGAGTTTGATGAGCGGGACTAATGGCTGGGACACTGATGCTGGGCATGGGATGTTTAGGAGGTTGAAAGGAAAAGCCACGGGTAGCTTAGGTAGCAACCCAGCTTAGGCAGTACCTCCAGCTTCTTTCACCCCTACTTGCTGAAGCTTTATGAAAGTGCAGCTTCCTGCCCTGTGACCAGTTTTAATTGTTATAGGCCGGGAGGACGGGATAGGAAGGGTTGAGAAAACCTGAGTGTATTGCCAACACTAGGAGATGTTCTCTGTCTGGGTCCTGAACACTCTTCAACGTTAAATCCCGTTGTTGACACCTATGGGTGTAGTTGGTGCTCTACCGAGATCCCCTTTGTCCTCATCTTTCTGTGCGTGCCACTCCAACTTCCACCTGCCAGCACCTGTGTCCTTTTGCCTGTGGCCTTTCTCTGTCCACTGGAGCCTGTGCTGCAGTGCAGAACAGGCCAGAAGTGCTGGGGAAGTAACAGCCAGGAGTGTGTTCATCAGTCAAGGTTGGGCAGGGTGGGAAGGCCCTGAGGTGGGTGTTACTTCCACTCTGCCTAATGCAGCTCCACGCCGGAATGAAGCTGCTTTGCCCACAGTGGTGACACGCACCCTTTGTTGGCTTCTTTCCCCTCCCCATCACTTCCCCATCACCTCTCAGTGTCTCCTGAGGTCATTCCTCCCACCCCCAAATTATTTGCACTTGATTCTTTGTCTCAGAGTTTGCTTCTGAAGGAAACTAAGCCAGTGCCCCATTTGACTTTCCTTACTGATAGAGCCCCAAGCTAGGAAGAAGCTATCGGACCAGACTATCCTTGGTCAGAAGGTTTGGAATGGGCTCCAAAAGTTGGTTTGAAATCTACTATATGGACACTGGGCCTGACCCAGGTGATTCTGGAATGTCTTCCCTTTCTACCAATCTGTGTAGATTCTCCCCTCGCCTCCCCTGCAACTGCCAACCCTCGAAACGCTGGCCTTCATGGGTGCAGGGAGAAGCCAGGCAGGCTCCAATGGCTCATCTGCTGTTAAAGACGGGATCAGATAATGTGTAAATGAATGAGAGAGTAAGTCAATGAACAAACGAATCTATGTTCCAATGAAGCTTTATTTGGCCCATCCTGATCAAGTTTAATAATGTTTAATAGATTTTTTTAAAACATGAGTAAGTAATAGCAATTCCTCTGTAATAACAATTATATATGAACTCCTGGTCAAGGTCAGCAGCTTGCTCCTATACCAAAAAAGTAAAGCTGCCCTTTGAGGACAAATGGCACATGAGGAGTGGTGTACATTTCCTTCTCTTTAAAACAAAAAAGAAAGAAAAGAAACCCAAACACTTCATATTTACATATTTTCCATTTAAAAATTGGTCAATATGGTTGTTTTTAAATATAAGTTTCTAACGTGTTGCAGGTTTCAACGCACAGATCCTAGTTAGCTGATTAGATTTAAGGTGCTGTTGAGGTGAGGGTGAACCCAGCCTAAGCTCAACACTGAGGAATCCTCTGTTTACAGACTGGCTCCTGTGGGCATCTTTGGGGGAAGCTGAACGCCAGGGGTGGAAATGGCAGAGCTTTTCCAGGGGACTGGGCTCCATGCTTCTGCAGAGGGCCTGCTGTGCCCACACACCAACCCCCCTCAGGCTCTGTGTACAAGTGCACCTTTGGTTTGGCGTGCTCCGAACTCATCCTGGCCTAAGCTAGGAGGGACATGGTGGCCTCGAGTCCTTTCTTTTGTCGTGGGGTCCCCATGCTGGTGCCTGACCCCTGAAGGCCCTCAATGTTGACACCCCACCTTTCATACCTTCCTACCCTTCCGGATTCCCTGTCCCCAAGGCCTCTTGCTCTCCAATGCATTTTTTCAGGGCCTGCTCTTTGCCGGGGCTAAATGGATAATCAAAATCAAGGGCAGCATTAATGAAGTCGGATGGGCCCTGTGTGAAATCTTCTCTCCTAACACGTTTGCTCTAGGCAGGCACCTCACTGCTCTCCACCAAATGAGCAATTCATGCCGAGAACATGAGTTCCCAAGGTAGGCTTGGAGCGGGGCTATGAGTATGGGGGTTCGGGTGTGGGGCAGGCTGGAGGGATTCTTGGAATTGCTGTCTTCAAACTCGCCCCTGTATGACATTCCCTCGGGAGCAAGAGCTGTGTCATTGTGTCTGTGCGTGTGTCAGGAAAGTGCATAGGAAGTTCTGCAAAAGGTGTGTGCACAGGCCTGGGAGAATGGGTTATTTTACCCACAGAGCCCAAACTGGTCTGGTCTGCAACCAAGATTTCAGACCACACTGTGTGAGGCAGATGGGAATATTTACGTACTTGAGGAGCCAGAAAAAAAGATGCTTGGTGACTAGGGGAAAGAAGCTGGCTCAGTTTCCAGTTTCAGAGTTCAAGGGGCATTGCTCTGAGTAAAAGCACGTAGAATGGGTCAGACGGTAATGGACAGGGAAGAAACATCTTGAAGCAAGTTTTCTGAGCGAAAAGCCAGAGTGACGCCAGTAGAGGAAGACACTGTTTAGTGGACAGACACTGGCCTAGGGGCCAGGGGCCTGGGGTTCAAGGCTTTCCCTGACACTGACTAGGCCCTGAACTTAGAGTCACTTTGCTTCCCTGGGCCTCACTGTCCTTCCACACCTGTCAGCTGAGGCTAGTTGGGCCAGGTGGTTCCAACACTCTGCCTGCAAGGTTCCACTGCACACAGCCACCCAGGTGGGGCCTGCAGACTGCTAAGACATACTTCTGCCCTGTACACCGCCACTTATAAAAGCACAGGGGCCTCGTCCTCACTGGGAAAGTGATCAACCCCCAATCTCGGCTCCTGTTCAAACCCACTCCCAGAGGTTAAAGGCTAGTTATTAAGGCAGTTTAAGAAATGGACATTCCTCTCGCTCCTCGGATCCTTCCTGTGTTCTGCTAACCCCAAGGCAGCAGAGAGGGGCGGCAGGGGTGGTGGAGATGCCAGGGAGGCGGCCTTCGGGATGGCCTGGAGCGCCCCTCCGCCGCCCTCACCACCTTTCTTTGGAGAAGGCCTCAGTCTGCACGAGATCGCCAGGGTGCTCGGATATGCAGGCGCCGTTGAGGTCGCCCAGTTTACTGTCCGGCAGGTCCTCGGGCTTGGTGCAGAGCTTCAGGGCGCGGGAGATGAACACGTCCAGGTCGAACTGGGGGCTGGCGCCCCCGTCGATGGGGGCCGGACGGCCGGGTGGGGAGGCCGACAGGCGGCGCTCGGGGCCGTCGGGGGGCGGGCTGGCGCGCTCGGGAACGCCCTGCGTGCTCTGGACCCACTGCGCGATCTCCAGGAAGAGGCTGGCCGGCTCTTCGTCGCGCGGCCCCGCGTCCGCCGCCACCGCGGCGGTGGGGGGCGCCCCGGCCGCCTGCTTCCAGTGCGACAGGTCCAGGATGAGCTTGGGCTCCGAGTAGTGGTGCGGCTTGTTGTCGCGCCACAGTAGCTTGTCCAGGTAGGACGGCGACCCCACCTTGTAGTCGCAGGAGCGCCCGTAGTCGGCCTCGAAGGCGCGCTCCATGGACGAGTGCGACTGCTCCAGGAAGCGCTCCGAGCTGCTCTGCGAGTCCTTGCGCGGGTCCACCTGCACGTCCTCCGCCAGCGGCGCCGAGCCTGCGCGCGGGTCGAGCTGCACCTCGCTCGCGTCTTGGTACCTGTCGGGCCGCCACTCCAGGTCCGACGACAGGCTCACAGGGTACCTGCAAAGGTAAGACAAGATGGTGATTGGACCCTTCCAACCGGGTTGGCTTTGTGGAGGGAGCCAACCCCCCTGATCCCTGTCTGCCACCCACAGGCCGGCTTTCCATTCCTTCCCAGTCCCTCCAGCTCCTTCCCTCACATCCCAAGGTGGGAGGGTGATGGGACAAAGTAACGGTGAACCTCCAGGGCTCAGGCAGAAGGACTGATTGCCCGGCTTAACTCTTGTATCCTTTTGTATTCATTGAATATCCTACAAATATTTCTTGAGCACCTCCTACGTGCCAGGCGGTGTTCTGAGCATTACCAGACACAGCAGGGAACAAAACAAAATCCCTCTCCTCATGTAATGGTACTTTCTAGTGGATGCACCTGTGCGGTGCTCCTCAAACTTTGATGTGCACACAGATCACCTGGGGACCTTGTTGAACTGCAGATGCTGATCCAGTAGATGAGGCAGGGTCTGAGAGTCTGCATTTCTAACAGGCCGCCAGTGATGCTGATTCTGCTGGTCCCTGGCCCACACTTTGAGTAGCAGGGCCCTAATGAGGGCTTCACAGCCTTGGCTCAGATTAGAATCACTTGTGGGGGGGATTCAAAATAAAATTCCATGCCTGCCCCGCATCTCCAATGCTGATTCAGGAGGTCCAGGGAGGGGCCCAGCATCTGCGTGGTTGTCAAACCTCCCCAGGTGTTTCTAAGTTCCAGCCAGGGCTAAGAACCCCTGCCATAGTGGATCTGGCTGGAGGCCCTGCAGCACCTTGCGTAGATGCTGAGCAGGCAGGGCGTACTGAAAGATTACAGACACCCTCAGGAGAGGCCAGAGATCCTTGGAATTCTGCCCTCCGTCAAATGTCCTGCGGCCCTGAAGAGCCAAGTCTGCTAGCCAAGAGCAAATGAAGGGCAGGTGGGCAGGCCATCAGCTTGGGCTGAGCCCTCCCTCCCTGTGCCAGGTGTTCTATGCAGAATTGAGGGGGCGGGGAGAGGCAGGGAGCCCAGGGGAAGCCTCAGGCAGCAGCCAGCCGCTCCCAGAACAGGAGGCCTAAGGCTCACACAGGAAGAACCAAGGACAGGCAGGTTTGGCTGTGTGACCGGGCAGGCGGGCAGCTGCAGTCCACGCCTTGTGGTGTGCGAGGCACAGGAAGGTCCCAGGTCTCCCCACCCTCCCAGTGATGCCATTAACGTAGGAGTCACTCCTAGAGGTGAACACTGCCTCCTCCCATGAGGGTCCTTGAAATTGCAGGGATTTCTTGGAGGAAGAACTTGTGAAGCCCGTCACCATTGGCTGCTACATGCCAAGGGCCAGATGTAAGGTGTCTGCAGTCTCCAGGCAACCCTGTGGAGTGCGTGCTACCACCTGCTTCACAGATGAGGACACTAGCGTTCAGAGGTAAGCAGTTTGCCCGAAGCAGCAGGGCCTGTGGGAAGGGGTTTGTCATTGTCTTTGTTGCCCGCCTTCCTCATGCAGGTGTGATGGGACACGTTGGGAGCAGAGGGGCACCAGGTTTAGAAGTGGTCAGAGTTGATGGGCAGGGGCCAAAGAAACCCTGCTACAGTCTTCCTGACACCAACGCCATGACATAGCCATGATAAGCAGAGGACAAACCCTGCAGAGCCAATGCTCCGTGCCCCCAGGTGCTGTGGAGTGGAGGACGAGGGGCTGCAGGAACCACAGTCAAGGGCAGGGCTAGCATGGGGGCGGCAGAGGAGAGAGTCTTCATTAATCTCTATGTGCTGGCAACTCTTGATAACAACAATCAACAACAACAAACCAACAAACCTGTCCTGAAATAGCAACGTTGCCCTGACCCTCCCTTGGAGCCTCCTTAATCTGAAATCCATCATCTGTCAAATGACTGGAAAGGAGAAACTGCTCATCTGTCACTTATGTAACTAGCTGTCACATTCTCGCAACAGCAGCGCTCCCACTTAGGCCCCCTCGGAGTCCTAGCTTCTAAGCCCTCGACTTCTATTTCTAAACCGAGTGGCTCCCAGTGCTTCCTTCCAGAATTAGCGGATGGTGATGCCCAAATGTTTAGGTGCCTGATCTAGGAACATCAGATCAGGAAGGGACCTAGGAGATCATTGTGTGCTTATGCGGAGATTGTCAAAAACTGTATCTTCTATCCAACTCTGATTCATTGGTAGTGACTTCCGGGCACACTGTGTTGAGAAGGATTCTGAGGCCCGGCTCAGTTTAGCAGGGAAGAGTCCTGTGATTGCTTAGCAGTGTCTGACATGGGTGCAGATTGGGGAGGGCCCCACATAGGCCAGGAATTAGGTGTGTGACACAATGCCAATCTCTAACCTCTCTGAGCTGTGGCTTCCTCGTGCGTCAATGAGCGATAATAATAATGGTGCCCCTTTACTGGCATCTCAGGAGGTGCAAATGATGTGAACGGCATGAAGGTGTTGTGTGGTGGTAAATGTCACATTGTTTTCTTGTCTTGCGTTGCTGCATTTTGCTTTTCTGGGGCAAATTCCCAGCCTACTAGACATGAGCTCTGGCTGTGCGGGCTCATTAAATGCTTGCCCAACATTGTATTGAGCCCTGTGTGCAGTACACTCGGGGTGGGTTGGAAAGCTGGTGGTGACCGGTGTTGCACAAAGGCAGGCCCCGACCACGCATGCAGGTCATAGCTGGTCATCTACCAGGAATGTCTGGGGACAGGAGAGAAAGGCAGGAGGCTAAGCTGGGGAAAGCGCCCTATGGGCTATAGAACTTGGGAGACGGAAGGAAAGGTCATGGAGGATCAGAGGCAAATAGAAATGAGAGGACGGGAATGTCGGTTCCAGACTCCAGGGCTGGAACCGCACCTGTCCCAGTTGGAGAGCTGGCTCTGGTTGGCGGCCATCAGCAGGATGTCGTCAATCTCATCCTCTATGCGGAAGGGGTGCTGCGAGGTGGGCTCGTCCTCGGGGCAAGCGTACGGGCTCATGTAGGGATGCTGCAGCCCCATCTCGGCGGTCAGGCGATCCATGGGGTTAAAGGTCAGGATCTTCTCCAGAAAGTCGATGGCTGTGGAGAGCAGAGCAGGACAGGAAGGTCATTTGTGCCCTTGCCAAGCTGAGAATAAGACGCCTCAGCATGGGGACACCCCCTAGTGTTTGTACTTTTCCATTTGTCAAAAGGCTTTCGGATGTTTCCTTTCTCAGGATCCTCACCACAGTCCAGGGACAAATCCAGAGCAGACGCTGCTTTTTGACTTCGCTAATGAATTCATAGAGGTCCAGAGGGGTACAGTGACTCAGGTTACAGGAGGTCCAGGGCTAGAACTCTGCCTTAGGCTGGATTTCCCCAGAGACAAGGAATGGGGTGGAGGCAGTTTATGTGGCAGTGATGCCAGGAAGCACCGGTAGGGCAATGGGGAAGAAGCCAGTAGAGGATGTGCCAATGAACCGTTCCTGCTGAGAGCCCCTGGGGCTCCGTTCCACTGGGTCCTCCAAGAGACAGCATGGGACACATCTCAGAGATGGTCCCACTTTGGGACGGGGGAAGCTGGAGTATCTCCATCCCCACCCTCATTTGTCATGGGTTGAGTGCTGCTGGAGCGGGTGGAGGACCCAGCAGCAAAAAGCCTCAGTGAGAAGGGTCACCGTGGAGCTAGGCGGGTGGGACAGAGCCTGACAGCCCAGCGCTCCTAAGTCCAGAGCCCTTTCTACCATATGTTGCCCCTGGAGGTTTGACAAATAAAGGCCATCTTCAAAATATTTATCCCCTGGGCTGAAGCCCCCGTGCTGTGCCAGGCAGTAACCCTTCAGTGGCTATAGATCAAGGGGAGGACCTGGCAGCTGAACCTGGGCGTGGAAACAGGCACTTAGGAGCCCTGTGCGGTGGCTATTTGCCAACCAGCATGAAGGTATATCAAGATGGCAGCCACCTGTAGGGCGTTGTGGGTGTGCACTGGCTGAACATCACCTCCGCGCACAGGTGCCCTTTGTCCTGAGCGGGGGTAGGGACACCTGTCTGCCCTGTGAGCTCAGCCCCGGGTTATCTCAGGGCAAGTCCGGTCTGGAGGTTTGTACTCCTTCTCAGCCCTGGAGGCTCCGCTTAAACCATGGCTTGGCTAATCAGGTTACAGCCCACATGGAAAAGGAGGAAAGCAGCTGAACCCAGGGCCAGGCTTCTGTGCCCTCTGAGGGGCTCCCGGGTGGGCCTCAGCCTGCACCATTACCCTGCCCCTCACACCAGCCCTGGACCTCTCTGCGGAAAAAGTTATCAGTGATTCCGGAAATCGATGGATTCTGAAGGTCACTGGCCTCCCAGGAGGATGCAGTTCTGTTCCATAATCCTAGACTGAAAGATCGGTTAAGCAGCAGTGACTCTGATCCCTCCCCAGTGCTCGGGGGCTCAGGGCATGCTTCTGGGCCCAGGGCTGCAGACCTGAAGGAGAATCAGCCTCACAGATTCCCAGGACTGGGAAGAATCAGGCAGTGCAGGGCCCAGCTCGGCCACTGCCCAGCTCCAGGATGGGCAAGTCTTTTCTTCTTTGGGCTCCCAGCCCCTCGCTCGGCCCCACCTACTACCCTGAACCTTTTGACAAGGAAGTGAGAGAGTTGGAGCTCTAAACGTTGGCAGGCGTCATCCCCATCATCATCAGTATTAAGAAAGACCCAGCGAACGCTGACGTTGGAAAATGCCAGCCCTGAAGGCCGCTTCACTGACTCTAGTAAGGATGAGAATCTCCCCTTACCTCTCTCTGACAGCTGGTCCTCCAGCAGGTGCCCAGACACTTCTGGGAAGCCCAAGTGTTAGAAAATCCTGCCTTATAGCAAACCTAAATCTGCCCCTTTAACTCCTGCCCTGGAGCCTCGCTCTGCCCTCTCTGGTCTCCCCATGTCAGCGTGCTCTCTCTTCCCCATGACTGTTCCCATCATGTTTCAAGGCAGCAGTCATGTCCCACGCAAGCCTCCTGTCCTCCTGGCACACAACTGGCCTACATCTCCTAGCCTCCCCCGCAGTTCGGTGTGGCCGTGTGACGGGCCAATGGGAAGGGGCTGGAAATGATGTGTGTACCCCGCTTCCAGGCCAGACCCATAGAAACCTCCTGCAGGAGTGTCTGCTCTCCCTTCGCCTGTCTTTGGCCGGAAGTTGGTGCCCTGCGGGTAGGGGGGAGCCTTGAAAGTTACGATTGAAGATGTCACATGGCCAGCATCCCAGGCGCGGCCCCCAGGTTTCCCCACTCTGTCTGAACTCGAGTTGAGCAGTGAATACACAGCTAGCGGGTAAGCCACAGAGACTTCAGGTTTATGGGCTACAGCACTGGCTTCACCTTAACTCATAACCACACCGCCCCGCCTCCACCAACTCCTTTTCTCTAAGTTCAACCTCCCACATGTTTTCTTTAGTGCTTCTAATATAATGAGGCTTCTGTACAATTGCGTCACCTCTCTGTGGCCCCAGTGGATTCCCAGCTGGACTTCTCAGAGCCCCCGGGATCCTCAGGAAGGATTCTCAGGGGCGTCTCTGGAGATCAAGAGGCAGGTGGGCAGGGCCCCTCACCCCTCACCCCTGCTGCACCCAGAGGACTCCTTTCCCTGTTTTGTCTATTAGATTTCCTCATCAGCTCTGTCCTTTGTGATATAGTTTCTTCTTGTAAGTGGAGCTCAGAAGGGAACGCCCTGGCGTGGTCTCAGGCCTGCTCCCTTGTCCTGAACCTGCGGTGTGACGGCTGTCTCGGCTGCTGAGGGATACAGTCCACCCAGACTGTGTCCATCGAGCCTCTGAGGGTGACAGCCAGAGAGGACTCCCACCTCTTCCCAGGCCTACGGGGCCTCAACTGGACAATCCAGGACAAACCGAGAGTCACCAACTGACTCTTAGGGACAGGTGCGCGTGATACCCTTTCTCCCACTGAAGTTTCATTTCAGCCATACCTCATTACCCTGAGGCCAGGCTGATTGGGGCCACTTTTCAAGCCCAGTGGCAGACGAGAGAATTGTGGTTGAAGCGGGCGCATTGGGAGGGTGAAGCTTTCGTGAACATCTGTTCGGCTACAGGATCAAGTCTGTACACGTCCGCTGGGTATTCAGAGCCCTGCAGTCTCTTGGCCCTTCTCACCTATCCAGCTTCACTTCCTGCAGTCAGCTTCCCGCTGATCTGAGCCCTCACCAGTCCTCCAGGCCGGTTCTTTATCCCTCTCAGTGCTTGGTGGCTCTCTTCCCCTCCCCAAATACCCAGAGCTCTTGTTAGCCCCTTAGGATGTGTTCCTTCATCTGCTTATCTCTGACGTGTACTCCATCTTCCCAGCTAGGCCATCACTTATGTCTCTGATCTCTGCGAGACAGGCCCATCACGCTCAGAGCCAAGTCACCGAGGGACTGCTGTGCGTGTGGTGGTTTGGGGGATGGGGACATGGGTGACACATCCCTGATCCAGAATTCCTGAGAATTCTGAACCTTGTGTCACATGGTGGGATTTCTACAGAGGCCTAGGAATCAAAGTAAATGTGGATGGGCTGAGTCTTAATTTGTGGGGAATCAGATTGCCCCCTCCCTTAAAGATGGGGAAACCGAGACAGATTGAATGGGGATCACGGCCAGAGAAATTGTTAGTCCAAGTTCTTGGTTTCTTGATGGGGAGGAGCGTGGCAGAGACAGCTGTACCCCATGTCTGTTCTCCTCTTTCATAGTAATGGACACAGAGTGGCAATGGAGTAAGTGTCCAATTCCCAGCCTCACTGCAGCGAGGTGGGACCATGTGACTAAGTTCTGGCCAACAGGACACGAATGGAGGCGAGCTTAAGTCAAGGGAACTGCCCTCCTTCCCCGCCTTCCCCCAGCTGGTAAGGGCAACACCTTAAGGTGGCAGAAATACAAGACAGAAGGGGCTTGGGCCCTGGTAGAGCAGGTCTACCACATTGGCCCTAGACGATCTACTTTGGATTATTATATAAGAGAGAAATAAACTTAACTTCTTTTTTCTTAAATAAGAAATACATGTTATTTAAGCTGTTGATAATCTGGGTTTCTTTTACAATTGGCAAGGCCGTATCCTACCTGATATAGGGGTTTCCTAAGGGAGCCTCTGGCAGGTAGAGGGCTGGTGGCAATGTAACATCTCAGACGATGGAGCAACTATCCTATGCTAAGGGCTTTACAAATTCTGTTTTACTTACTTGTCACAGTGACCCTGTGTGTCATGTATTATTACATCCATTTTACAGTTAAGGAAACTGAGATGCAGAGAAGTTAAGAAACTTGCCCAAGGCCAAACAGCTAGTCACTGGTGGAACTGGGAACTGAGCCTGGGTCTGGCTTTGAAGCTGCTGAAACCATACCATGCCTTACAGAGGGAAAAATAAAGGGAGATGGAAGAGAGGGAGGGAGGCAAGTGAGAAAGAAGGAAAAGGAAGCAAAATCAGGGGTAGAGTGTGGAGGACCAGCTGTGACCGCCCTGAGGGTGGCCTGATGGCCGAACTCAGTCTGGAAGGAGCGAGGGCAAATGCCCGCTGCCAGGGGTCCCCAGCTTCTGTGTCTAGGGACTCGGTTTGGTCCTTTTGGAAGAGACTGCCTGCCCCAGCCCCCCAGGGTGAAAGCAGAGTGCTGCCTCCAGGTGCTGGCTTGGCCGTCGGACTCCGGTACCTTCGCTGTTCACTTCGGGGAGCAGCTTGCGCAGTGGCCTCTTCACCTCCCAGGCGCTGCTGACGAAGGAAGGCATCACCTTGAGCAGCTCGTCCTTGTCTTCCTCCCGGATCACAGGGATGGTCTCCAGGATGAGCTGCATCTGCTCCAGCTCGTGAGCCCCTGGGGAGGTAAACACCAGATGGTTGAGCGTGCTGCCCACGTGGCTGGCGTGTGTGGAAGCTCCCGGGCCGCTCTACGACCCTGGGGCAGGGGGACCAGAGCTGGGCTGGGAGCCAGGGAACCTGAGTTCACTCTGCCACTAACTTGCTGTGTGACTGTGGGCAAGTTGCTTGCCATCTCTGGGGCTTGGTCAAATGTAGAAAGAAGGGGTAGTCTCTGGGGCCCCATCCGTTCCCCTAGCATTCTGTGCCTCTGGAATGGACCAGTCTCATATAGCCTGAGTCAGCCATCGCTAAAGTGATGGGAACAGCCTGGCCCAAGGCTTTCCAAATGCTCTTTCCCATATGCCTCTGTGTATGTCCTTTACTGGGCTGGGGAAGGAAGTGATTTTAAGGCTAGGAATGAGTCTTACCTTTTGGATTTCCATTAGGAGGAGAAAAAGTCAGGAAGAACAAATTAAGCTTGGGACGTGTCATGAGCACACTGCCTCTGTGCTCCTTTGGGCAGAGGGAGGAAGACAGACTGTGCCGGGTCTGTGGGACAGGATGGAGTCGAGCATTCAAGCACTCATTCACTTATTCACTCATTCAGCACATGATTATTTATGGAGTGTCGTCTCCATAAATGGAGTGTAATCTCCATGAATACCATCCTCATCCGTAAGAAGCTTCAGGCTTTGTGCATCTTGGAAACTCAACTCCTCTTCTACGCTTAGGCCATCACGGATGCTGCTTCAGAGCTTTGACGCTGCTGGGATGGGTCAGGTCTGAATCCTTGCTGCCCCCTCTGACTTCCAGGCTGTTCTTACCTCCAGTTCCTCCATTTTCCCTTTTGGCATGAGTAGCCTTGCCATTTACCTCTACCAGGTTAAATCCAACTAGGCCCCATCTTCCTGAAGAAATGCCCCTGACTCACCCAGCTGCACAGAGCTCCCTCCCCTTACCACCGATTCCCATGGGGTCCCAGTCTTCCAGAAGCTGGTAGCCAAGGGCGGGGCTCTTCCGTGTCCCCCATGATGCCCTGTGCGGCACTAAGCACTTGTGGATGCTGTGAGCGCTGACCCAGAAAGTGCCTACGGATCAGCATCCGCTCTGAACGAGTCCCTTGGCCTCTCCCTGCAGTGGGCTCATGTAGGCTCAGTTCAGAGACTCTGGGAGACTTGTGGGGTCCCCTCTCCAAATGAGCACTCCAGACCGACTTCTCACAGTGGCAGGGAGAGGGGAGGAAGGGGCTGAAAATGTAGGACGGGTGTTTTCAGGGGTCAGTCTCAAGATGTTCGAATATACACGATTATTGATTTTGAAAGTTCTGTGCTCAAAAGGCTTTTTTTTAGCCTCTCCAGTATTTTGCCTGAAATGGTTGATAATCAGGTGCCATAAAAGCTGCAGAGGTGACGCCAAAGACTAGCATGTCTGTGACTAACATGTGTTTCCCCCACGTTTTTTTTTTTTTTTTTTTTTTTGCGGTACGCGGGCCTCTCACCGCTGCGGCCTCTCCTGTTGCGGAGCACAGGCTCCGGATGCGCAGGCTCAGCGGCCATGGCTCATGGGCGCAGCCGCTCCGCGGCATGTGGGATCTTCCCAGACCGGGGCACGAACCCGTGTCCCCTGCATCGGCAGGCGGACTCTCAACCACTGCGCCACCAGGGAAGCCCTGTTTTCCCCTTTTATTGAGCTACAGCAGAGGAGAAGGAAGGTGCCTGGGTAGCAGCTTACCAGCAAAGAGCATCCTCCCCGTGAGCATCTCTGCCAGGATGCAGCCAGCGGCCCACATGTCAATGGCTTTGGTGTAGTTGTTAGGGGAGAGGAGCAGGCGTGGTGAGCGGTACCATTTCGTTACCAACCCTTCTGACAGGTAAC
Organism: Stenella coeruleoalba; assembly: GCF_951394435.1. Taxonomy (NCBI): domain Eukaryota; kingdom Metazoa; phylum Chordata; class Mammalia; order Artiodactyla; family Delphinidae; genus Stenella; species Stenella coeruleoalba. The sequence goes on from NC_137160.1 coordinate 23,188,121, forward strand.
CCTGGAAGACAAAATCCAGGCTTCCAGTAATCAGTCATTTGTAGACACCCCCCCTCCCATGCCTCTCCTCCTTTCCCTTCCCAGGGAGACAGGACCCCTTTCACTCTCCATCCTTTCCCATTGATCGTCGGGTTAGAGGGGTTTAGGCAGCGTTGTGGGGCTCAGAGGCTTCGGCGGGGGAATCTTATGAGGCCCTGGCGTTCTCTTCTGTGGAAAGGGATCCAGGATGACACTATTTAAGAAGCAGTGCTTTCCCAGCCCATCTTGATGTAATGACGCGTAGCACTCTACCCTCACCTAGTAAGAAGATGGAAAAGGAGGAACCATACTTGAGTTTGTTATCACCATCAACAGAGTAACGATGAGACAGTGGGATTTGATTTATTCAGTGGCTGGATGTCAGAAAGAGCTGTGAAATTTAAATCAAGCCAGTTGCTTTGGTGCAGATGATTAAATTAATTCTGCCGTGATGTCAGACGCCAAGCCCCTGCTGGGAATGGATGAGGCCAGCTTCATAATGGGTGCGGGTGAAGGGCTTTTGGAAGCAGCCCTAAAAGGCAGAGTGGACACAGCTTTGGTTGGCCCAGAGGATTCTGGGAGTTCTACAGAGTGTCTTTGGGGGGATAGATGTTCTAGCTGATTTCAGCCACTGCTCAATGTGCGGTCTGGCGTGGAATCCCTCACTACGGGATATAGTGACAGCATAGGTGCTTTAGCACAGATAGGGAAGTATAGCCAGGCAATTCGGAGCTTGTTCTCTATGTAATTCACAAAGCTGGCCCAACAGTGGAATCTGGGAAATGTCTGTTGAATTACATGGAACGGTCTCTCTAAATTGAAAAAATAGACCTATTTGGTGGTCAAGGTCAGATAATTAGCACCAGGGGGATCCAGTGAGAAATTCTAGGGACGGTTTTGTTACTTGCTGTTGTAATTTCCAATTTAGCATCTAATTTTCCTTTTTGCTGATGTAAAAAGTATCACAGACCTAGGTTAAAAGCAGGTGAAACGTTAGGAGGCCCAAGTACCCAGGAGCTTTTGATCAATTAATCTGAAATCTCGTCACTTGTTGAGCAAAGATTTATTATGTTTTAAACCTGAGAGCCCTGAGTTACAGCAGTTTTCTCTCCTCTGTGGCACATATTTCTTTAGAGCAGGTCCTCAGACTGGTGGAAGGAAGGAAGACAAGACTAAGGTATACCCATTCCCCAGCCTCGATGCTCCAAAAGGAGCTCCTTATAATTTTTAAAATATGCCCCCTTTCTCTGTCCTTTGGGCCTTTGCATGTGTACTTGCCAGGGATGGGTGTCCTCACACCCACTGTCCTTCCTGGCTAACTCACACTCAGGCTGCTTCCTCTCAGAAGCTTCCCAATTCCCTGGGATGAGGTTGAATGCCCCTTCCCAGGAGCTCCATGATCCCTGTCTTGTTACTGTTTCTTTACTTCTCTGCAGTTCCACCTTCACCCATCCCACCCCCAGGACCACTAGACTATTCACCCCTCATGGGCAGAGGCTGTATCTTGTTTCACAGCCATTTCTGCATTGCCTACTGCCAAGTCTGCCTCCTAGGAAATGTCCAACGAACACAGATGGAGGGATGAGTAAGGAACGTCTCACATGGTCTGAGCCCCTTCAAAATGGGGCACCTTCTGGGGGAACCAGGGATCCCCTTCTTTAACAGACCTGATTTTATGGAGAGATCCAGTTCCCACTTTCAATGGTGGATGAGGAGTTTAGAAAAGTTGTCAGTTTTTGCCTTATGCCTTGCCTTCTTCCAGAAAGGACTGGCAAGTGTAAGTAATTTTTTTTTTTTTTTGTGGTACGCCAGCCTCTCACTGTTGTGGCCTCTCCCGTTGCGGAGCACAGGCTCCGGACACGCAGGCTCAGCGGCCATGGCTCACGGGCGCAGCCGCTCCGCGGCATGTGGGATCTTCCCGGACCGGGGCACGAACCCGTGTCCCCTGCATCGGCAGGCGGACTCTCAACCACTGCGCCACCAGGGAAGCCCAGTAATTTTTTTTTTAAGTCAGGTTTATTGAAGTATAATTTATAAACAGTAAAATTCACTCTCTTTAGGGTATAGTTCTATGAGTTTTGACAAAGCGTAGAATCATGTAACCACCATCATAATCAAGAGACATACAATTCCATCAGCTCACACAATTCCCTCGTGCCCCCTTCTGGTCACCTCCGAGCCCCAGTTCCCTAGAAACCACTGTTTTCCATCCCTTTAGTTTTGCTTGTGCGGAACGAACGTCATATAAATGGAATCACAGCGGGTGGCCTTTTGCGTCTGAATTCTTCCCCTTAGCATAATGCATCTGGACTCATCCACATTGCTGTATGAAGAGTAATCTGTTAGGAGTTTAAGTTTGATTCTAGAAGGAAAGAGACAAGCCAGACTGTAGAAGCTCACATCTGGGTGGGTGACTTATAAATAAAGAATGGTCCGATTTTATTTTCCAGTCAGAGGGTGAGTGTGTCAGAGAAAGACAGAGTACCCAGAGGGGAGGTGACTTAAGGTGAGTTTATTCTGATGTGTAAATGAGCAATCTTTTATGGGACAGAATTCCCTATAATTAACACCTGCCTATCTGCAGAGTCTGGAGCTGAAGTGGGACACAGGGAGCTTCCTTCTGAAACACCTTCCCTGAAAGTAAAAGAAAGATGTTTGCATGGGCAAGGCTGCCCCAGGGCCAGAATTATGGGCAAGGCCATGATAACAGCTGAGAAAGTTCACCCCTGGCTCTTCCTTACCTTTGAATGAAAACCAAGAACCTGCCAGATTTTTGTCAACTACTAGCTGCTTCCCTCAAGTTACTTGTCCCTCAAGTCAGGGGATTTACTGATATGTTTCAGAAGCCACAGGACAGAGGAGAATTTGGGAAGGTGCAGTAGCTGTTCTGCCAGGCTCTGGAGCAAGGGGAGCCCTGGGGAAGGGGGGGATGGGAACGGAGGGGAACCTCCATTCCTGGGTCTGTGGGGCAGACACGGGGAGGGGCTGGAGGTCTTGCCCTCAGCTGAGATGAGCCCTGGGTGTCTGAGTGGGAGAGGCACTGGAGTCCACCGCACAATACTGGTGATTTGAATTCAACAGAGGAGTTTTAGTTGAGTGGATGGGGCAAAAGTCAGAATTTTCTAGAATAAAAAAAATCTTTAAGGATACTCAGGAGTGGAGACTCAGTTTTATCAGAAGGGCCCATAAATCCGTAAGTGTACTGGCTCAACAGAGATCCTTAAATGGCTTTCCTGCCGGAGCCTGCAGGGTGAAGATAGTTTCAGCTCCATTTGGATGTAGAGGAAGCTGTCTTCAGTGATCAGACATGGTCTCTCCTGGGGCTCGCCCATCGGCAGGCTGACCAGTGGGTGGGACAGCGGGCACAGGCAGGGCGTGTTGTCTCATCACCACGCTGGGGAGACGGGAAGCGGACACTCCTCGCGTCACCCCCTGAGTGTAAGAGGCAAGACCAGAATCACCCTTTCCCTAGTGTCCCAGTCCTCCTGCCAGCCTGTCCCTTGGTGTTTCCAGTGAGAAGGCAACTCCGGAGGCACCACTGGGAGGGGTGGACACGGTTTCCTGTCTAGACCCCACCATGGGGACTTTGGACTTCTTCAGCTATTACTCCAACCAGCCCATTGTGCTGGAGTCATGTCCAGCTAGTGAGAGGCTCTGACTTTGAAAGCCTTAAAGGTGTTTGGAAATAATCTGGTAGCAGCTGCCCCAGGAGGAGAGTAATTAGGGACCCCCCACAGATCCAGAGGGAGGGTAGAATTGAAGCTGAGCATTCTCTTTGCTGAAGGAGCAAGGAAACCACACTCAGTCCCAGCTGCCTGCCAAGGAATTCAGAGCAGCCTCCATCGAACTCACCCTGGAAGGGTGGGCACCCATCCGCTGCTCCGGCGAGCCTGTATTAGGTGGGCTTCAGCTCTGCTCAGCTGGCCTTCTCTGTGCCTCCACTGGCCCAAGCCTGATCTCTTGGGTCTGGGAGTCAGAAGGCTGGAGGAGAAAGCTTGATCCCATAAACTTTCCACTTCACCCTTTAATGCACCTACTGGCACCTCGCAGAGGTAGGGCAAATTTAAATAGGGACAACACTCTCCCAAGAATAAAAGCCCTGGGTGTGGGAAGACGCCAAGGTAGCGTCTCCCCACAACTAGGGCGCCTGCCAGCTGCTGGTGGGGACCCTGACGCCCAAGGAGATGGGAGGAACCCCCAAGTGAACCAGTAGGACGCGGGGGGACTGAAGGGGGAGGAGAAGTGGAGGCCAGACAGGATTGGCACCCCTGAGGCTGTGGAGATTAGGAGAGGCAGGCGGGAAGGACCCTCATGAAAGAGTGGAAGAGGAATGGAGGGTGATCTCCCAGCCCACTCGGGCTGGGGAGGCTGCTGAGCTCCCAGGCCGATACCCCCCCCCACAAAGCCCCCTCCAGGCTGCATGGGTCCTGGGGGCATAGGAAGGAGGCCGAGGGGCGAACAGCAGAGGCAGGCGGGAGGGGCCCTCCCAGACGGGAGGAGCAGGAGAGGAGAGGAGGGCATTTGCCCTGCCCACTCGAGTCTGGGAAGCCTGCTGTGCTCCCAGGTGAGGTCCCCTGCCCTCTCAGACCAGCGGTGGGGGGCACGCCTGGGCCCCTTCTGTTCCTTGAGGCTAAGGCCCACTCCCCACAGCCCCCAGGGCCTTTTCCAGCCCTGTGGATCCTGAGCATAGGCTGCACCCACCACCAAACCTCGCCCATGCTTAGACCTCGCCCTCCACAGCCAAGGCCTCCCCCCGCCATTTTTTTCTTTCTTTTTTTTTTTTTTCTCCTTCTTCCTCCTCCTCTTTCTTACTATTGTGGTACTGATGTACCTTCTGGTTGTTGATTCATCTATATTTTTATCTTTATATTCTTTCTAACATATCTGTTAGTTTCCTAGCCTAATTTTATTTTTTACTTTGTTATTGTTCTCTCTCTGTTTTTTTTTTTTTTTTTTTTTTTGCCACCCTACACAGATTGTGGGATCTTGGTTCATGAGCCGGGGGTCGGGCCAAAGCTCCTCCGGTGGGAGCTCCGAGTCCAAACCACTGGACTAACATAGAACCTCAGACCACAGGGAATATTCATTGGACAGATGTCTCACAGAGGTCCTCATCTCAGCACCAAGACCCAGCTCTACCCAACAGCCTACAAACTCCAGTGTTGGAATCCTCAGGCCAAACAACCAGTAAGACAGGAACAGAATCCCACATTAAAAAAAAAAAGAGACGGCAAAAAGTATGTCACAGATGAAGGGGCAAGGTAAAAACCTACAAGACCAAATAAATGAAGAGGAAATAGGCAACCTACCTGAAAAAGAATTAAGAGTAATGATAGTAAAGATGATCTAGAGTCTTGGAAATAGAATGGAGGCATGGATTGAGAAAATACAAGAAATGTTTAACAAAGATCTAGAAGAACTAAAGAACAAACAAACAGAGATGAACAACACAATAACTGAAATGAAAAATACACTAGGAGGAATCAATAACAGAATAACTGAGGCAGAAGAACAAATAAGTGAGCTGGAAGACAGAATGGTGGAAATAACTGCCAAGGAACAGATTAAAGAAGAAAAAATGAATTGAAGACAATCTCAGAGACCTCGGGGACAACACTGAACACACCAATATTCGAATTATAGGAGTCCCAGAAGAAGAAGAGAAAAAGAAAGGGTCTGAGAAAATATTTGAAGAGATTATAGTTGAAAACTTCCCTAACATGGGAAAGGAAATAGTCCAGGAAGCACAGAGAGTCCCAAACAGGATAAACCCTAGGAAAAAGACACCAAGACACATATTAATCAAACTAACAAAAATTAAATTCAAAGAAAAATTATTAAAAGCAGCAAGGGAAAAACAAAAAGCAACATACAAAGGCATTCCCATAAGGTTATCAGCTGATTTTTCAGCAGAAACTCTTTAGGCCAGAAGGGAGTGGCAGGATACACTTAAAGTGATGAAAGAGAAAAACCTACAACCAAGATTACCCTAACCAGCAAGGATCTCTTTCAGATTCCATGGAAAAATCAAAAGCTTTTCAGACAAGCAAAAGCTAAGAGAATTCAGTACCACAAAAATCAGCTTTACAACAAATGCAAAAGAAACTTCTCTAGGTGGGAAACACAAGAGAAGAAAAAGACCCACAAAAACAAACCCAAAACAATTAAGACAATGGTAATAGGAACATACATATCAATAATAACCTTGAATGTAAACGGATTATATGCCCCAACCAAAAGACACAGACTGGCTGAATAGATACAAAAACAAGACCTATATATACACTGTCTACAAGAGACACTTCAGACCTACCTACATACAGACTGAAAGTGAAAGGATGGAAAAAGAAATTCCATGCAATTGGAAATCAAAAGAAAGCTGCAGTAGCAATACTCATATCAGGTAAAATAGACTTTAAAATAAAGACTGTTATAAGAGATAAGGAGGGACACTACATAATGATCAAGGAACAATCCAAGAAGAAGATATAACATTTATAAATGTTTATGCACCCAACATAGGAGCACCTCAAAACATAAGGCAAATGCTAACAACCATGAAAGGAGAAATTGACAGTAACACAGTAATAGTAGGGGACTATAACCCCCCAGTTAGACCCATGGACAGATCATCAAAACAGAAAATAAATAAGGAAACACAAGCTTTAAATGACAAAATAGACCAGATAGATCTAATTGATATTTATAGAATATTCCACCCAAAAGTGGCAGAATACATTTTCTTCTCAAGTGCACATGGAACATTCTCCAGGATAAATCACATCTTGGGTCACACATCAAGCCTCATAAAATTTAAGAAAATTGAAGTCATATCAAGCACCTTTTCTGACCACAATACTATGAGACTGGAAATCAATTACAGGAAAAAAACTGTAAAAAACAAATACATGGAGGCTAAACAGTGTGCTACTAAATAACCAAGAGATCACTGAAGAAATCAAAAAAGTAAGTAGAAAAAACATAGAAACAAATGACAATGAAAACATGACAATCCAAAACCTATGGGGTGCAGCAGAAACAGTTCTAAGAGGGAAGTTTATAGCAATACAATCTCACCTCAAGAAACAAGAAAAATCTCAAACAATCTAACCCTACACTTAAAACAACTAGAGAAAGAAGAACAAAGAAAATCCAAAGTCGGGAGAAGGAAAGAAATCATAAAGATCAGAGCAGAAGTAAAAGAAATAGAAAAGAAGAAAACAATAGCAAAGATCAATAAAACTAAAAGCTGGTTCTTTGAGAAGATAAACAAAATTGATAAACCCTTAGCCAGACTCATCAAGAAAAAAAGGGAGAGGACACAAATCAATAAAATTATAAATGAAAAAGGAGAAATCACAGCTGACAGTACAGAAATACAAAGGATTATAAGAGACTACTACAAACAACTATATGCCAATAAAATGGACAACCACAAGGAAATGGAAAAATTCTTGGAAAGGTACAATTTTCCAAGACTGAACCAGGGAGAATTCGAAAATATAAACAGACCTATCACAAGTAATGAAATTGAAACTGTAATTAAAAACCTTCCAACAAACAAAAGTCCAGGACCAGATGGCTTCACAGGCAAATTCTATCAAACGTTTAGAGGAGAGCTAACACCGGTACTTCTCAAACTCTTCCAAAAAGTTGCAGAGGGAGAAATACTCCCAAATTCATTCTACGAAGCCACCATCACCCTGATACCAAAACCAGAAAATGATATCACAAAAACAGAAAATTATAGACCAATAACACTGATGAACATAGATACAAAACTCCTGAACAAAATACTAGCAAACAGAATCCAACAACACATTAAAAGAATCATACACCATGATCAAGTGGGATTTGTCCCAGGGATGCAAGGATTCTTCAATATACACAAATCAATCAATGTGATTCACCACATTAACAAATTAAGGAATAAAAACCGTATTATCACCTCAATAGATGCAGGAAAAGCTTTTGACAAAATTCAACACCAATTTATGATAAAAAACTCTCCAGAAAATGGGCATAGAGGGAACCTACCTCAACATAATAAAGGCCACATATGACAAACCCACAGCAAGCAACATATTCAATGGTGAAAAACTGAAAGCATTTCCACTAAGATCAGGAACAAGGATGTCCACTCTTGCCACTCTTATTCAACATAGTTTTGGAAGTCCTAGCCATGGCAATCAGAGAAGAAAAAGAAGTAAAAGGAATCCAAATTGGAAAAGAAGAAGTAAAACTGTCACTGTTTGCAGATGACATGATACTATACATAGAGAATCCTAAACATGCCACCAGAAAACTACTAGAACTAATCAATGAATTTGGTAAGGTTGCAGGATACAAAATTAATGCACAGAAATCTCTGGCACTCCTATACAGCAACAATGAAAAATCAGAGAAATTAAGGAAACACTTCCATTTACCACTGCAACAAAAAGAATACCTAGGAATAAACTTGTCTAAGGAGTGGAAAGACTTGAACTCAGAAAACTATAAAACACTGATGAAAGAAATCAAAGATGACGTAAACAGATGGAGAAATATACCACGTTCTTGGATTGGAAGAATCAATATTGTGAAAATGACTATACTACCCAAAGCAATCTACAGATTCAATGCAGTCTCTATCAAACTACCAATGGCATTCTTCACAGAATTAAAACAAAAAACTTTACAATTCATATGGAAACACAAAAGACCCCGAATAGCCAAAGCAATCTTAAGAAAGAAAAACAAAGTTGGAGGAATTGGGCTCCCCGACTTCAAACTATACCAGAAAGCTACAGTAATCAAGACAGTATGGCACAGAAACAGAAATATAGATCAATGGTACAGGATAGAATGCCTAGAGATAAACCCACACACATACAGGCACCTAATTTACAACAAAGGAGGCAAGAACATACAATGGAGAAAAGATAGCCTCTTCAATGAGTGGTGCTGGGAAAACTGGACAGCTACACGTAAAAGAATGAAATTAGAACACTCCCTAACACCATACACAAAAATAAACTCCAAATGGATTAAAGACTTAAATGTAAGACCAGACACTATAAAACTCTTAGAGGAAAACATAGGAAAAACACTCTTTGACATAAACCACAGCAAGATCTTTTTTGACCCACCTCCTAGAGTAATGGAAATAAAACCAAAAATAAACAAATGGGACTTAATTAAACTTAAAAGCTTTTGCACAGCAAAGGAAACCATAAACAAGACAAAAAGACAACCCTCAGAATGGGAGAAAATATTTGCAAATGAAACAACAAAGGATTAATATCCAAAATATACAAACAGCTCATGGAGCTCTATATCAAAAAACAAAACAAAACAATCCAGTTAAAAAATGGGTGGAAGACCTATATAGACATTTCACCAAGGAAGACATACGGATGGCCAAGAGGCACATGAAAAGATGCTCAACATCACTATTAGAGAATTGCAAATCAAAACTACAATGAGGTATCACCTCATGCCAGTCAGAATGGCCATTATCAAAAAATCTAGAAACAATAAATGCCGGAAAGGGTGTGGTGAAAAGGGAACCCTCCTGCACTGTTAGTGGGAATGTAAATTGATACAACCACAGTATGGAGTTTCCTTAAATAGCTAAAAATAGAACTACCATATGACCCAGCAATCCCACTACTGGGCATATACCCTGAGAAAACCATAATTCAAAAAGAGTCATGTACCACAATGTTCATTGCAGCTCTATTTACAATAGCCAGGACATGGAAGCAACCAAAGTGTCTATCAACAGATGAATGCATAAAGAAGATGTGGCACATATATACAATGGAATATTACTCAGCCATAAAAAGAAACAAAACTGAGTTATCTATAGTGAGCTGGATGGACCTAGAGTCTGTCATACAGAGTGAAATAAGTCAGAAAGAGAAAAACAAATACCGTATGCTAACGCATATATATGGAATCTAAAAAAAAAAAAAAGGTACTGATGAACCTAGTTGCAGTGCAGGAGTAAAGATACAGACGTAGAGAATGGACTTGAGGACACAGGGTGGGAGGGGGAAGCTGGGGTGAAGTGAGAGAGGCATGGACATATATACAGTACCAAATGTAAAATAGATAGCTAGTGGGAAGCAGCCGCATAGCACAGGGAGATCAGCTCGGTGCTTTGTGACCACCTAGAGGGGTGGGATAGGGAGGGTGGGAGGGAGAGGCAAGAGGGAGGGGATATGGGGACATGTGTATGCATATGGCTGATTCACTTTGTTGTACAACAGAAACTAACAGTAATGTGAAGCAATCATACTCCAATAAAGATCTATTAAAAGAAAAAAGAACAAGAGTGCAGTCAGCCATAGCTCGGTGCGTGCGTTAGGGTGGGGGGATGGCAGGGAAGGCAGGAAGGGTTGCTGCTCCATTCATACCGAATGGCTGTTGAGGGCTGCCCCTGCTTCCAGGTCAGGATGGAGCGGGGCTCTGACAGCCTCACCTGGTTGACCAGAAGTCTGTGTCATGTGTCCTGGGAGTCCAACATGTGTCATCCATGGGTGGCAGAAATGAAATGAATAAGATTATCCCTGGCTTCAAAGAGCATGTAATGTGGTTAAATAGATGAAACGTTCAATAGGAAAAGATGATGGGAAGGACCAGGAGAGGATCTCGGTCAATATTTATGTAGGACTTGCTCTGTGCTGGGCGCTGTGTTAGCATTTTACCTGAATTTATTCAACAATCCCTCCATCAGATTCTAGATGCAGGCTCTCTACACAACTTGTCCAAGTTCACATGGCTGGGAAGTGGGCCAGGGCATGCAGCTGCAGAGCCCATACCCTAGCCTGTGTGCTGCTGGACCTCCACCACCTCGCATACTAAATAGAGTCAGTGGTAGGCAGCAAGGCAGAGGCGTGCTCAGAGCTCAGAGGGGTGGTATTTTGTCCTGAGGTGGGTCAGAGAAGAATTCATGAGAAGAGGTTGGTTTCAGTTGGTCTTCATGGTTGGGGACATCTTGGATAGCTGTGCTGGGGAACATCTGAGGGGGTGGTGGCCAGGGGGAGCCAGTGTGAGTAAAGTTGGGGGGGCAGCGAGACCTAGAATGTGCTCAGAGGACAGACATCTGTACATGTGGACAAATGGGACATGGGAAGGGGCTGAGGAGACTGACCTTCATCCTGAAGGTCAGCGGTCCCCAAGGACCTCCTGTATGAGAATCAGGGGAAGTGCTTGTGAGGTGTGCAGACTGGCCAAAGCTTACTTAGAGTCCTCCAATCTCCAGCTCATATGAGCTCCCAAGGGAACCCTTATGCCCCTCCTACTTTGAGAACTCCAGGAAGGATGCAGGGAGCTGTGGAGGGATGCCGAGTGGGGCAGAAGGGATGGTGGGTAGGATGGGGCTTTCAGCGTAGGCTGTGGAAAGCCCTGGGCAGCCCTGCTAATTCTGACTAGGGGGAGGGCACTAGTCAGATGGAGCACTCGTGGCAGTTGCAGGCTCAGCACACCTGTCACTGGAAGCTGGAGAGCCTTGCAAGCTGGGCTGGCAGCAAAGATGCTGCTCTCCAGATAGCAGGGGTTTAACAGTCTCAGAAAGGCTTCGGGAAGGCCCCTGGGTACCACACTTCCTTGTAAGCGGGTAGGAATGCACACATGGACTCCTGTCTGATCTAGAAGAAACTAGGTCAAGGGAGAAAGGAATCAGGCTAGGGAGAAGTAAAAACTTTGAGCTTTAGGGGGTCAATGGCGGCGGTTGCACGATTGCTGTGATTTTGTGGAGGTGCAAGTTCCCAGAAGAGCTCCTGGTGGATGTGCTGTGCAAACCAAAGGAACATCACATAAGGAATGGGAAAGACAGGGCACGCTGAGCCTGGAGAACATTGTGGGGGGCATGAAAGCTGCCTCTAGACACATGCAAGGCTGTCATTCGGACCAGGAGCTAAGCTTGCTCTCTGAGGCTCTTGGGACAGACATGCGCCAAAGTGTAAGGCAGAAATCCATGCAATACGCTGATAATACCTAACATTTATTGAGCTTCTCGAACTGCTCTCATGCTTCATATGGATTAACTCATTTCATTCTTGCAACAACCCCATGAGGTAGGGTCTCTCATTATAGTCATTTGACAGGGAGGCATCTGAGGCACAGAGAGGGTAAGCAACCTATCCACAGTCACACAGGCTGTAAGTGGCACAGCTGGGATTCAACCCCAGGTTGTGCTGATGTAGCACCTTTGATGTGAATACGCAGCTCTACTGCTTTTCAAGTAAAGAGAGCCCTCGAAAGCTACCGGGCTGTTCAAGGGGGGCTGGGCTCCTGACAGGCAGAGGTGGGCAAGCACAGAATGGGCAGGCTCGTGGGAGATGCGCCAGCACCACCCTCCAGAGCGCAGCTCCTCAGACCTTGGCATGCACTCGAATTCTTGGGAATCCGGGCTGAAAACATGTAGATTCCATTTCGTCAGTCCAACAAGGTGATGCCGATGCTGCAGGTCAGTGGACTGAACTTGGATGAGCAAAGCCCTGAATGATCTTTAATATCCTGCCCTGCCTGAGGGATCTATGACTTGCCTTGTTCACAGGCCAGGCAGATTTCTCTAACTGAGCAGCAGACTGACCTGTAATAGGGGCTAATTCTTTGTGTTACAGACACACATCAGAAGATCACTTAGAAAAACAACACCCTCCCAGAGGCCCAGTTTAGGCAGAAATATATGGCCTCCCTCTCCACAGCCTCCTTCCTCTGAAGGTATAATTCTTTTTAAAAAATTATTTATTTATTTATTTTGCGGTACGCGGGCCTCTCACTGTTGTGGCCTCTCCCGTTGCAGAGCACAGGCTCCGGACGCGCAGGCTCAGCGGCCATGGCTCACGGGCCCAGCCGCTCCGCAGCATGTGGGATCTTCCCGGACCGGGGCACGAACCCGCGTCCCCTGCATCGGCAGGTGGACTCTCAACCACTGCGCCACCAGGGAAGCCCCTGAAGGTATAATTCTTATTTGTGCCAATATCCATATCATGTACGTTAGAAGCCTTTTAAAAAAGAAATAACACCACGGCGGAATCGCCTTTCTTATTGCTGACTCTAAACTCATTCTACTAAACGCATTTCCATGCATATATGCAGCAGGGAATCTCTCAGGCTGAGGGAAGGAACACACAATCTTAAAAGCCCACCATTACAACACAATGATTGGTAAGTCACCTGGTACATTCTGTTTGTGCAGCTAAAATACACACGGTGAAGAAACAGTATTGTTAAATCAGCTGCACTGAGTTTTCATTAACTTCTAAGATGCCCTTAAATGCTGATCTGCTGCCCTCCTTTCTCGGGGCTGCCCCTTCCCCACTCCATGCTGTGGGGAATCCTGTCCAATGAAATTCATCTCTTCCACAGTTTCCATGGAAATCAACCAAAAGCCCAGTTAAGTTCCTATAGGCCTGCAGCCCCCATGCGGTCCCTTCGTTTTACATTAAAAAAATTATAGTAGAATTGCTTTAAAAAACAACTTTTTTTCTTTTTTTTTTTTTTTTTGCGGTACGCGGGGCTCTCATTGTTGTGGCCTCTCCAAGTGCGGAGGACAGGCTCCGGACATGCAGGTTCCGCGGTATGTGGGATCGTCCCGGACCGGGGCACGAACCCGCGTCCCCTGCATCGGCAGGCGGACTCTCAACCACTGTGCCACCAGGGAAGCCCCCAAAACCAACTTATTTTTAATCGTGGTAAAATACACATAAAATTCACCATCTTAACTGTTTTTAGGTGTACAATGCAGTAGTAGTAAGTACATGTGCAACCGTCACCACCACGTGCAAAACTGAGTAAACAGTAGCTTACCATACTCCTCCCCCCGAAGCCCCTGGCGACCACCACTCTACTTCCTGGCTCTATGAATTTGACTACTCATCTAAGTGGGATTATATAGTATCTATCCTTTTGTGGCTGGCTTCTTTCACTCAGCATACTGTACTTCTCCTTACTTTTAAACAGCGGGAAAGTGGAAACAATGGAGTTGGGCTTCTTTTTAACAAGCACTTTCTTGAAATGTCTTCTAATTCAACTAGAGCTCACCATCACAGATAAAAGCTTTGGACATTATCCTCCTGGGGTCCAAGTCATCAACTCTGAATTCCCTTACGGTTCAAAGACACGATCAAATGTTTTGTTTGTTCGGTGATGTGCGGGGATCGCCAGCTCTAATCCCACCGTCCTCGCTAGGACCAGGGCTGGGCTGGTTAGAGAGCTGGGCGGAGGGAAGGCTTCGTGTGGCTGCTTCAGCCTCAGTTTCCCCATCTGCTTGTGCTGCTGGTCTCGAAGCTTTCCTCTGTGGGGCGCTAGAGTCCTAGGATTCTGCATCACAGTCACTAGCAACCTCTAAGTGAGGGACCCTGCTGGGCCAAAGTGATTCATTTTTAATGGGCCGGTCTGTGAGCAAATGGCTCCTTTTAGGAAGATACATCAACCACCAGGCCATAAGTAGACATTTGTCTTGCTGACTTTCAAGGGGAAATTTGGCAGCACACTGGAGCAGCAGCTCTCAAACCTGATACACATTAGAGGCACCTGGGGAACTTAAGAAAAATCCCAACTCTCAGGCCACCCACCATGCTGATTACATCAGAATCTCTGTGGGAGGCCCCAGGCATCAGTCATTTAGAAAACTCCCCAGATGACCCCAATGTGCAGCCATATTTGAGAACCGGTATCCTAGGGATCCTTAGCTCGTCAGCTCTGGAAAGGTAAGCAGTATTCTCACAGTCCCCCAATTAGTGCAGCCTTCTATTTCTGGCTCCACTCAAGACGAGATGATTCCTTGAGTAGCCACAGTGGTCTCCAGACATCTGACCCACAGGAAGTAAAAACTTACTGGAAAATAACCAATAATAACAACAGCTGCTATTTATTGAGAATTTAGGATATGCTCGGCACTGTGCCCAGGGCTAGTTTATTATCAGTGCACTTAATCATCAAAGCGACCCTATGAAAAACGTATAGAGAGATGAAAAACCAAATTAGATACTAACTGGCAGCACTGAGAATCCACCCTGGCAGGGAACAAAACAAAGTCCCTTGTAGTCATGGAGCATACATTTTGGTAGGAAAGACAACTGAACAAATGGATGGATAATATGTCTGGAGGAGAGACTGTGAAGAATAAAAAAGTAAAGCAGGGTAAGGAGATACCGTGACGGATTGAGTGGGTGGCCCAGGAAGGCCTCTATGAGAAGGGGACATGTGAGCAGAGAACAGAGTGAATCAAAAGGAGCGGCCATGTCGGGGAAGAACATCAGAGAAGTTGATCTCTGAGCCCCAAGGCCTCCCCTTCTGTCCCCAACTCCTGTCCTCAAATGGGGGCAGCTCTTTCATCTTCCCCTCTCACCCAGCAAGCCCTCGTCTCAGTCCCTGATTAATCCCCACGTACAAATAAATGAGAACAGTTTAGAAGTGGGAGGGAACTAATATTTGTTGAGCCCCCATTATGCACAAGGGATTGTGCCAGCATTAGCTCAGCTGACCTCCTGATAACCCTGTAAGGTAAGTATTTATTTTTTCATTTTCTCTGTGGGGAAATTCTTGCAGGCCCCTCTCCTCTGCCTGGCTTAGCTGGTAAGCCTTTATGATCCTGGCCCCCTTCACCCCCAGATCACAGCTCCATAGGAGGGGAGGCCCTGAAGGCAGGGTCCGGCTGTTTTGTCTCTGCCGTGCAGGGTAGACGCTCACTTTAAATGCGGTGAATGAATTGGATAAAAATCTAAGCCAAAGGAATGATTGATATGCCCGTGGTGGAATTTCAGACACAGACCACCAGTCAAGAGGAGATTGTTTTGAAGTTTGTTTGGTTTTTTTTTGAATTTTATTTTATTTTTTTATACAGCAGTTTCTTATTAGTTATCCATTTTATACGTATTACTGTATATATGTCAATCCCGATCGCCCATTTCATCACACCACCACCACCACTTCCCCCCTTAGTGTCCATACATTTGTTCTCTACATCTGTGTCTCAATTTCTGCCCTGCAAACCAGTTCATCTCTACCATTTTTCTAGGTTCCACATATATGCGTTAATATACGATATTTGTTTTTCTCTTTCTGACTTACTTCACTCTGTATGACAGTCTCTAGATCCATCCACGTCTCTACAAATGACTCAATTTCGTTCCTTTTTATGGCTGAATAGTATTCCATTGTATATATGTACCACATCTTCTTTATCCATTTATCCATCGATGGGCATTTAGGTTGCTTCCATGTCCTGGCTATTGTAAATAGTGCTGCAATGAACATTGGGGTGCATGTGTCTTTTGGAATTATGGTTTTCTCTGAGTATATGCCCAGTAGTGGGATTTCTGGGTCATATGGTAGCTCTATTTTTTAGTTTTTTAAGGAACCTCCATACTGTTCTCCATAGTGGCTGTATCAATTTACATTTCTAACAACAGTGCAAGAGGGTTCCTTTTTCTCCACACCCTCTCTAGCATTTGTTGTTTGTAGATTTTCTGATGATGCCCATTCTAACTGGTGTGAGGTGATACCTCACTGGAGTTTTGATTTGCATTTCTCTAATAATTAGTGATGTTGAGCAGCTTTTCATGTGCTTCTTGGACATCTGTATGTCTTCTTTGGAGAAATGACTATTTAGGTCTTCTGCCCATTTTTGGATTGAGTTGTTTGTTTTTTTAATATTGAGCTGCATGAGTTGTTTATATATTTTGGAGATTAATCCTTTGTCCGTTGATTAGTTTGCAAATATTTTCTCCCACTCTGAGGGTTGTCTTTTCATCTTGTTTATAGTTTCCTTTGCTGTGAAAAAGCTTTTAAGTTTCATTAGGTCCCATTTGTTTATTTTTGTTTTTATTTCCATTACTCTAGGAGGTGGACAAAAAAGATCTTGCTGTGATTTATGTCAAAGAATGTTCTTCCTATGTTTTCCTCTAAGAGTTTTATAGTGTCCGGTCTTACATTTAGGTCCCTAATCCATTTTGAGTTTATTTTTGTGCATGGTGTTAGGGAGTGTTCCAATTTCATTCTTTTACATGTAGCTATCCAGTTTTCCCAGCACCACTTATTGAAAAGACTGTCTTTTTTCCATTGTATATCCTTGCCTCCTTTGTCATAGATTAGTTGGCCATAGGTGATGGGTTTATCTCTGGGCTTTCTACCTTGTTCCATTGATCTATATTTCTGTTTTTTGTGCTAGTACCATATTGTCTTGATTACTGTAGCTTTGTAGTATAGTCTGAAGTCAGGGAGTCTGATTCCTCCAGCTCCGTTTTTTTCCCCTCAAAATTGCTTTGGCTATTCGGGGTCTTTTGTGTCTCCATACAAATTTTAAGATTTTTTATTCTAGTTCTGTAAAAAATGCCATTGGTAATTTGATAGGGATTGCATTGAATCTGTAGATTGCTTTGGGTAGTGTAGTCATTTTCACAATGTTGATTCTTCCAATCCAAGAACATGGTATATCTGTCCATCTGTTTGTATCATCTTTAATTTCTTTCATCAGTGTCTTAGAGTTTTCTGCATTCAGGTCTTTTGTCTCCCTAGGTAGGTTTATTCCTGGGTATTTTTATTCCTTTTGTTGCAATAGTAAATGTGAGTGTTTCCTTAATTTCTCTTTCAGATTTTTCATCATTAGTGTATAGGAATGCAAGAGATTTCTGTGCATTAATTTTGTATCCTGCTATTTTACCAAATTCATTGATTAGCTCTAGTAGTTTTCTGGTGGCATGTTTAGGATTCTCTATGTATAGTATCATGTCATCTGCAAACAGTGACAGTTTTACTTCTTTTCCAATTTTGATTCCTTTTATTTCTTTTTCTTCTCTGATTGCCTTGGTAGGACTTCCAAAACTATGTTGAATAATAGTGATGATAGTGAACATCCTTGTCTTGTTCCTCATCTTAGAGGAAATGTTTTCAGTTTTTCACCACTGAGAATGATGTTTGCTGTGGGTTTGTCATATATAGCCTTTATTATGTTGAGGTAGGTTCCCTCTATGCCCACTTTCTGGAGAGTTTTGATCATAAATTGGTGTTGAATTTTGTCAAAAGCTTTTTCTGCATCTATTGAGATGATCGTATGGTTTTTCTTCTTCAATTTGTTAATATGGTTTATCACATTGATTGATTTGAGTATATTGAAGAATCCTTGCATCCCTGGGATAAATCCCACTTGATCATGGTGTATGATCCTTTTAATGTGTTGTTGGATTCTGTTTTCTAGTACTTTGTTGAGGATTTTTGCATCTATATTCCTCAGTGATATTTGTCTGTAATTTTCTTTTTTTGTAGTATCTTTGTCTGGTTTTGGTATCAGGGTGATGGTGGCCTCATAGAATGAGTTTGGGAGTGTTCCTTTCTCTGCAATTTTTTGGAAGAGTTTGAGAAGGATGGGTGTTAGCTCTTCTCTAAACGTTTGAGAGAATTCACCTGTGAAGCCATCTGGTCCTGGACTTTTGTTTGTTAGAAGATTTTAAATCACAATTTCAATTTCATTGCTTGTGATTGGTCTGTTCATATTTTCTATTTCTTCCTGGTTCAGTCTTGGAAGTTTACACCTTTCTAAGAATTTGTCCATTTCTTCCAGGTTGTCCATTTTATTGGCATAGAGTTGCTTGTAGTAGTCTCTTAGGATGCTTTGTATTTCTGCGGTGTCTGTTGTAACTTCTCCTCTTTCATTTCTAATTTTATTGATTTGAGTCCTCTCCCTATTTTTCCTTGATGAGTCTGGCTAATGGTTTATCGATTTTGTTTATCTTCTCAGAGAACCAGCTTTTTGTTTTATTGATCTTTGCTATTGTTTTCTTTTTTTCTATTTCATTTATTTCTGCTCTGATCTTTATGATTTCTTTCCTTCTACCAACTTTGGGTTTTATTTGTTCTTCTTTCTCTAGTTCCTTTAGGTGTAAGGTTAGATTTTTTATTTGAGATGTTTGTTGTTTCTTGAGGTAGGATTGTATTGCTATAAAGTTCCCTCTTAGAACTGCTTTTGCTGCATCCCATAGGTTTTTGATCGTTGTGTTTTCATTGTCATTTTTCTCTAGGTATTTTTTGATTTCCCCTTTTATTTCTTCAGTGATCTCTTGGTTATTTAGTAACATATTGTTTAGGCTCCATGTGTTTGTGTTTTTACGTTTTTTTCCCTGTAATTGATTTCTAATCTCATAGCGTTGTGGTCAGAAAAGATGCTTGATATGATTTCAATTTTCTTAAATTTCCTGAGGCTTGATTTGTGACCCAAGATGTGATCTATCCTGGAGAATGTTCCATGTGCACTTGAGAAGAAAGTGTAATTTGCTGTTTTTGGATTGAATGTCCTATAAATATCAATTAAATCTATCTGGTCTATTGTGTCATTTAAAGCTTCTATTTCTTTATTTATATTCATTTTGGATGATCTGTCCATTGGTGTAAGTGAGGTGTTAAAGTTCCCCACTATTATTGTGTTACTGTCGATTTCCTCTTTTATAGCTGTTAGCAGTTGCCTTATGTATTGAGGTGCTCCTATGTTGGGTGCATACATATTTATAATTGTTATATCTTCTTCTTGGATTGATCCCTTGATCATTATGTAGTGTCCTTTCTTGTCTCTTGTAACATGCTTTATTTTAAAGTCTATTTTATCTGATATGAGTATTGCTACTCCAGCTTTCTTTTGATTTCCATTTGCATGGAATATCTTTTTCCATCCCCTCACTTTCAGTCTGTATGTGTCCCTAGGTCTGAAGTGGGTCTCTTGTAGACAGTATATATATGGGTCTCGTTTTTATATCCATTCAGCAAGCCTGTGTCTTTTGGTTGGAGTATTTAATCCATTAGCATTTAAGGTAATTATCGATATGTATGTTCCTATGACCATTTTCTTAATTGTTATGGGTTTGTTTTTGTAGGCCCTTTTCTTCTCTTGTGTTTCACACTTAGAGAAGTTCCTTTAGCATTTGTTATAGAGCTCATTTGGTGGTGCTGAATTCTCTTAGCTTTTGCTTGTCTGTAAAGCTTTTGATTTCTCCATCGAATCTGAATGGATCCTTGCTGGGTAGAGTAATCTGGGTTGTAGGTTCTTCCCTTTCATCACTTTAAATATGTCATGCCACTCCCTTCTAGCTTGAAGAGTTTCTGCTGCGAAATCAGCTGTTAACCTTATGGGAGTTCCCTTGTATGTTATTTGTTGTTTTTCCCTTGTTGCTTTCAATAATTTTTCTTTGTCTTTAATTTTTTCCAATTTGATTACTATGTGTCTCGGTGTGTGTCTCCTTGAGTTTATCCTGTATGGGGCTCTCTGCGCTTCCTGTACTTGGGCGGCTATTTCCTTTCCCACGTTAGGGAAGTTTTTGCCTATAATCTCTTCAAATATTTTCTCGGGTCCTTTCTCTCTCTCTTCTCCTTCTGGGACCCCTATAATGCGAATGTTGTTGCATTTAATGTTGTCTCAGAGGTCTCCTTGGCCGTCTTCATTTCTTTTCATTCTTTTTTCTTTATTCTGTTCCACAGCAGTAAACTCCACCATTCTGCCTTCCAGGTCACTTATCCGTTCTTCTGCCTCAGTTATTCTGCTATTGATTCCTTCTAGCGTATTTTTCACTTCAGTTACTGTATTGTTCATCTCTGTTTGTTTGCTCTTTAATTCTTCTAGGTCTTTGTTAAACATTTCTTTCATCTTCTCAATCTTTGCCTCCATTCTTTTTCCGAGGTCCTGGATCATCTTCTCTATCATTATTCTGAATTATTTTTCTGGAAGATTGCCTATCTCCACTTCATTTAGTTGTTTTTCTAGGGTTTTATCTTGTTCCTTCAGCTGGTATATAGCCCTCTGCCTTTTCATCTTGTCTATCTTTCTGTGAATGTGGTTTTTGTTCCACAGGCTGCAGGATTGTAGTTCTTCTTGCTTCTCTGTTTTGAAGTTTGTTGACCATGTTTGAATCGCAGGACAAAGGCAGCTGCCATGTTCAAGTCCAGCACCCTGAAATCTAGGGGCTCCCTCAGTTGTGGGGTGTGGCTGTGGATTTCTGTTTGACCCGACCTTGATGCTGGTAGCTGGGCCCTTGGCGCTGTTATTCTTGCCTGGGGCCAAGATGGAGGTCAGACTCAGGGCTTTAGTGCATCCCTTCTAATTCACTCTCAAAAAGAAAGAGAATACTCATCCCAAAGCACTACTGAGTGATGCGTACAATAATAATGAATGTTTGCCAGGAGCTGACCACGTCCTCGTTAGCACCTGACCTTTCTCTGAGTTCTTTCAGTTGACTATCAGCCTCACAAGGTGGGCACTGTTACTCTTCCTGATGGGAGGGGGTGCAGAGCTGAGGCAGAAGGTCAATGACACAGTGCCAAGGTCATCACGTCCCCCAGCAGACAGTTCAGTCCCCGAAGTTCCTCTTCTGCTACCAGCTACCCCATTTCTGCTCATACGTCATCCCCTCACAAGAGGGTTAGTATTCTCCCCTGTTCAGCTTGCAGGGAGAGACTGTCCAGAAGAATAAAAGGCACTTTGTTGGGCTACCCCTTTCTCAGAAGGCTCTGGGGTATAAAGCACCACCTTTATTGAAGATGGACTCAAGGGACTAAGAAAAATAAGAGATCCCTTGCTGTCTTGCTTGTTTTCATTCCGGATCAGGTGGAACTTAGCAGGGCAGATTTTAGAGCCCCCAGGTGGCTTCGTTACACAGATGGCTGTGGGAGGGGACAGGCTTTGGGCTCAAGCATGCTTACCTAAAGGTGTTACAAGTCCCTCTCTCCCAGGGTCCTGAGAAGGGCAGGGGTCTGGGGGAAGGAGGTGGTGGTCATTCAGGGCTCCTGCTGCAGGAAGGCCCCTGACCAGGGTCCAGCCTGTATGTAGGAAGGAAGTTGCTGCCTGCAGAACTTGATAGAAAGTGCCAGAAAAGCCCTGCGACTGCTGAATGTGACTACCTACCTGTCCTGGTGAAAGTCTTACCCACAGTTGCTTAAGGCAGTTTTCCCTAAATGGGTCCACATCCCAGAGATGCTACTAGGGGCAGGTCAGGTGTGCATACAAACACCCTTGGGACAGGTGGGCAGCAACCAACAAGATTATTTACAGCCTCAGAGATTAAGGATGCAGTACTTGCCACACCTCTTTGTCCACATAACCATTTGTTTTTTCTAGGTGCTTCTTGGGGACCAATCTTCTGCAGGATCCACTGTGGGAAATGCAAGGTAAGGTCCTTGTTAGCGCATTTACCTGGGAGAGGAAACATACTGACCCGTTTGTCCATTGTCTTCTATTACATCGGCAAAGACTACTGACATCCTGGCTCCTGCAGAGTGTGCTCTGTGTGGATGGAAACTCACCACCTCCTCCGCTTATCTTATCTCTGAGTATCAGAGGTCAGGGACCACTGGGCTCGCTGCACCTTCCAGGGCCTGCAGGAAGATGAGGCTGAAGGCAGGGTGGCTGCATGTTACAAAAGCCACTAGAAATGTGGGGATTGCAGGCCACTGGGTGAATAGCATCGAGGCCACTCCACCCGTCTCTCCGGGGCACAGGCTGCATGGGTGGAGAGGAGGCAGCAGAAAGGCCCTGAGACCAACTCCAGCCCTTCTGCCATGTTGCTTCTGTCAGGGTGTGAGTCCAGGCTCAGCAACCCTGCCCAGCACTCACCTTGAGAAGGGTCTTCTCTCCTTGGTGACCAGGCAGCCAGCCCGGATCACATTACCAACATGGGCCACAGCCTCCCTCTGTGGAAACACTTCTCTTCATAGAAAAACTGCAGGTCCCTGGCCCAGGTGAAGTGCCCCAGCACTGAGAGGCTGCCCAGGTCACCTGATCCAGGGAATGCCAGTCCCATTTCAGACAGGTATTTTGATAGGCATTTCTTAAGTGTTTCTGGTGTTTCTGGCCCTGTGTGTGGTGCTCTGAGTCAGGGAACTGTCCTCAAGGAGCCTACAACCCAATTCTGGGCAGTGAGTTGGCTGGTTCAACTGCAATCATTTAATCAGCGACAAGTCAACACTGGGTGAGGGAGGGAGGATGGGGCAGTCACCAAGTGAACAATGAAACAGCAAGGGGGCCACGGTGGATCCAGGCTCGGGGGGGGGTGCATAAAAATAGGAAATTATGAACACAAAATTAAGTATGAAAATGAATATTTATTTTTGAATCAGAAAATTGCAGCAAATTAAAAATTATAAAAGGCTGGCAAATACCACAAACATCACAACATTCATAAAAATAACATTTTTACTAATTAGCTGCTTGGCAGACTGTGGGTAGCAAACACGTGAATGGATTGCATAACCTCTGATCATAATTTTTTACAGACAGAATTTAAAGCTAATTCAGTATTTGAAAGATAATTGAAAAGATAACTCAGTCTTTCCTTTAATACAATCAATTCTTCAGTATGGTTGATATTCTAGAAGTTTCTTTCACCTTCAAAACTAGTTACCAGTATATCATATAAATTTTCAGGATTATTGTCAGATTTGGGAAAAACCTAATTAGGTATTCTTTTGTTGATGAGCTGTAAGATTTGGGGGTATTTCCAGTTTTCTTACGTGGTGACTAAACATCTGTTTGAATCAATGATACTCAACAACCAGGCTGTTCGTGATGTCCTAGTTGCTGTCATGTACTATGAGCTGTAGGGTGGGTCCTGCTGCTTTGTCATGACACTCCATGAGTTGATTTGGTGGGCCACAGAGGGATTCCTAGAAGTTATTCCTACACCGAGATGCTGGCACTAACTAAGCTCTATATAGAAGTAGCTGCAAACCATATCAACATATCCCATTAAACCCAAACTAAATGCATCTCTAGCCCAACCTACCCTAAATCAGATTCTCTGAATGCCCAGTCACACCAGCACCATCCAACACAAGGGGAAGTGTCAGGGAGGGCAAGTCAGAACGGGAATAGATCACTTCCTAACACACTGCTGCCCAAATATCTTACATTTGCAAATATTACAAAGATACGTGATACATCATTAGGGTTCCTCCCAAGGCTTTGGGTGCAGGGGTGGTCATGCAACTGAGAAGCCCTGAGTTGAGTCACAAGCTCCATGGTAACTCTGACCCCCACCAGGAGTAAAACAGGCCAAAGAAGGGGTCAGTGGCCAAGGAGGACAGGGAGGCATCTTGCCAGGATTTTCAAGATAGGAAACCAGGTACCCATTCTAGGAACCTTCTCAGAAGTAAACCATGGCAGGGCCCATCTTCTTATCGGCCGAGGCAAACTGTCTAGAGAGCTGGTCATCCAGAGTTTGAGAAGAGGCCCTAGGAGGAATGTGGGTGTAGGGAATGATTACAGGGGGTTGAAGGATGTTTCCTTCCCTCCTCAGATAAACAAGCTGGTATGATTTTTAGCCATCAGAAAAGGTCTGTCTGACTTTTTGGCCATCTAAAAATGTTCCCTCACCACCTCACTCCCTTAAATCCATCTACCAAAGGCCCAAACCCCTTGGTTTCACTGTTAGAGGAACAGCTCGCAAAGTAAATTCCTTGCTGCCTGGAAGAGAATATGCAAGGATTTTATCCTCCACTCTTAGGAATGCCTCTGGAAAGTTTTGGAGAGCTAAGGGAGGTAAGAGAATACAAGAGCCCTGGACAAGTCGAGGGAGGGGGTAGGGGGCTGTGGAAGGTAAGGGGCACAGGAGGAGGTAGGAATGGGTCCCAAAGAGAAAGTCTGCCTTCTTCCCAATTTTCCACCACCCCTCTTGGTGGGCCCTGCCCACCTTTGGAATTTGGTTCTGCAAAAGAGTGATGATCTTTCTTTCACTGTTTATTACAAAGCACTGCCAGTGAATTTGGTTTTCAAAACTGTAATTCATACAGCAGTTAATGTGTGAACCTGTAGTTCATTCATTTTCATAGCTGTATAGTATTCCAACACCTTTATAGAGGGAGTTTGTGAAGAGGCACTAGGTATTCTTTTATTAGATTTACTTCTAATAAAAGGGTTATAATAAAGAATTTGGCTGGTCTTTATTCCCAGTTCCTGGGAGGGAGACTCGAAACCCTTTGGAATTTCCTGAGTAATAGGAATGTCTTTGTGATTCATGGTGGACCCCTAGACATATTCAGGATGGGTCTAGACCAAAAGACCAACCAGATGATTAGAGGATTATGGGGCTGGAGATTGAGTTCATTCAGGTGGTCAATGATCCAATCAACCACACCCCAGTAATGAAACCACAATTAAAACTCTGGACACTGAAGCTTGAGTGAGTGTCCCTGGTTGCTGATACACATCCGTTTGCCAAGAGGGTGACCAAGGAGCTTCACGTCTGGACCCCTCCTAGACCTCGCCCTATGGGTCTCATCTTGTGGCTGGCTGTGATCTGTATCCTTTATAATAACACTGTAGTTTTAAGTATAGGGTTTTCCTGAGTTTTGTGAATTGTTCAAGTGAGGGGGTGTGGGAATCCCCAAATTTGTAGCCAGTTGATCAGATATGCAAGTGGCCTGGGAAACCCTGAGTTTGTGGTTGATGACTGCAGTAAGGGCAGTCCTGTGGCGGGGAGTGCCCTTAACCTGTGAAGTTTGTCCTAACTAAGGGTAAGGACTGAATTGCCAAATTACCAAATATTTTTGGATCGCTATTATAAATGGTATATTATTTAAAATTATGTTTTCTGCTTTCAGCTGGTGTGTAGAAATGAAGTTGACTTTTGTATATTGATCTTATATTCAGCAACAAAAAGACTAAAGTCTTTTTATTAGATCTATTGATTTGGCTG
The DNA here is from genome assembly GCF_951394435.1 of Stenella coeruleoalba. NCBI lineage: Eukaryota > Metazoa > Chordata > Mammalia > Artiodactyla > Delphinidae > Stenella > Stenella coeruleoalba. The sequence goes on from NC_137160.1 coordinate 23,213,806, forward strand.
TAGGTTGAGGTTTTATTTAGACAGTCAAATCATCTGTGAATAATAACAGTTTTGCCTTATTTTGTTTGCCAGGACTAGTGCAATCTTAGCATGTTCCTAGATTTTTGTTTTTTATTGTTTTGTTTTGGCCACACTGTTTGGCTTATGGGATCATAGTTCCCGACCAGGGATTGAACCTGGGCCCTTGGCAGTGAAAGTGCCGAGTCCTAACCCCTGGACCGCCAGGGAATTCCCCAACATGTTCCTTGTTTTTAAAAAAGGCTTTTATAAAAAGAAACAAAATTGAGTTATTTGTAGTGAGGTGGATGGACCTAGAGTTTGTCATAAAGAGTGAAGTAAGTCAGAAAGAGAAAAACAAATACCGTATGCTAACACATATATGTGGAATCTAAAAAAAAAAAAAGGTTCTGAAGAAGCTAGGGGCAGGACAGGAATAAAGATGCAGACATAGAGAATGGACTTGAGGACACGGGGAGTGGGAAGGGTAAGCTGGGACGAAGTGAGAGAGTGGCATGGACATATGTACACTACCAAATGTAAAATAGCTAGTGGGAAGCAGCCGCATAGCACAGGGAAATCAGCTCAGTGCTTTGTGACCACCTAGAGGGGTGGGATAGGGAGGGAGGGAGGGGATATGGGGATATATGTATATGTATAGCTGATTCACTTTGTTATACAGCAGAAACTAACAAAACATTGTAAAGCAATTATACTCCGATAAAGATGTTAAAAAAATGAGAAAAAAAATTATTGATAGGCTTAAATAAATAAATAAGGCCTTTAACATTTCACTGTTAAGTATAACATTTTTGAAGATTTTTGGTAGAAACCATTTTTTAGATGGTTTAGGAAAAAACCATCTAAGCATTTAGGAAATGCTTTTATCCCTAGTTGGTATGAGTTTTTACTGAATTTTTTTTTTTTTTTTCACGGTACGCGGGCCTCTCACTGTTGTGGCCTCTCCCGTTGCAGAGCACAGGCTCCGGACGCGCAGGCTCAGTGGCCACGGCTCATGGGCCCAGCCGCTCCGCGGCATGTGGGATCTTCCCGGACCGGGGCACGAACCTGTGTCCCCTGCATCGGCAGGCGGACTCTCAACCACTGCGCCACCAGGGAAGCCCTGGTATGAGTTTTTATTATTCACAGATATTGAATAGATATTGAATTTTCCAGAATGTTTTTCTGCATCTATTGAGATGATCATGTGGTCTCTTGTTTTTTTTTCCTCCTTTAATTTGTTTCTGGTTTTGTTAGCAAGCTTTTAATGTAGCAGAATATTTCCTCTTTTTCTATTCTCTATAAGAGCTGATAAGACTTATATGTATGTTATTTAAGTTTGGTTGAACTTGCCTGTAAACTACAGGGCCTGAGGTTTTCGTTGTGAGATTTTTAACTACTGATTCAGTTTCTTCAATGATTATTGCATTATTGAGGTGTTCTACTTCTTTTTGAGTCAAATTTGATAAAATTATATGTTTATTTATTAAATAATTATATGAAATGAATAAATTCTTAGAAAAATATAAGTATATATTTATTTAATAAGTGAACATTTATGAGCATAGGGTTCATAGTATTCTCTTAATTTTGAATCTGTTGCATCTGTGGTTACGTTCTTTGCTATTTTAGGGCTGTTGGGACAGTCTGATCCTAGAGGCCACTCGCCTGTCTGTGGAAGGCTGACACTGAAGCCTGCGACTTCCTGCCCGATTTGATTTTATTTCATGTTGATCAAAGATGTACCACATATAGCAGTGTTTGGGGGCATGACCCAATAATATAACCTAGGCCCTGACTGGGTTTCTTCCTTCCTTCCTTCCGGAGAATGAAAACCATGATCAGCTGTCATTTTGATTCCCAGAGGGAAAGAGTATTATTGTCTTTTAAGAGCTCATTTGTGTGGTCTTACTATGGTTGAGTACTTTTTAGAGTGACAGAGGAATATGGGTGATCTCCTCTAACTGAGTTAAGAAGGCTTCACAAGTCCATCCCTTAAGGCAGCTCTGAGAAACTGCTCACTGGGCAGGGCCCATGAACCCCTGTACCTGCAGGTTGTCTGGGGCCTCATGTTGAGCATTTAGGACTCAGACTCAGCTGATAGGAATGACTCGGGCCAGTGAAACTTCCAAGCTGCTCAGGAGACCTTGAAAACTCTCTAGATGGCTGAGAATGCTCTGTACTTGTTGGCCCCAAGGGCCAGAGGTGACCAATATCATCCTGCTTCCTTCTATTCCCCTCTGTGGATGAAGGGACAGCCTACCTCCTTTCTCCTCCCCATTTAGATATTTTGGTGCACAGTCAGAACCCTCAGAGGCTGTGGATCTGATCTTCTGACTCTTCCTCTGAAAGAGATGTTATAGGTCATTTCAATCAAGCCTCTCATTTTGCAGAAGAGGAACTCCTGCCCATCACCATTATCAACAACAGCCATGATTACTAAGCCCTTACTAGATGCCTGCCAAGTACTGTATCCATACTTTACATAAAGAACTTCAATGAATACTTCACCAGAGTCTTGTTAAATCATTAATACAGCAACTATCTCTTGAGCTGCTATGTTCCAGCTACTCTTTCTGAGCGCTGGGACAGAGCAGTGAACACAGCAGGTAAGTTCCCACCTCTGCTGTCCACATGCTACTCCTGTAGAGGAGGTGTTTTTCTTCCTCTTTTACAGATAAGTAAAGTAAGGCTTAGAAAAAGATAAGGCGACCCAGCTGGTTAAGTGGCGAAGCTGTGAATAAGCCAGGTCTTGTTTTGAACAGCTTTGCTCTCCATTAGCAATTCTCAAACTGAAGCGGGCATGAGAATCACCTGGAGGGCTTGTTAAACTCAGAGCCCTGGCTCCACCCCCAGGGAGTTTCTGATTCAGTGAGTCTGGAGCAGGGCCAGAGGCTGCGCTAAAAAGTTCCCAGGTGATGCTGATGCTATGGGTCTAGGGGCCGCACTTGGAGAAACCACTGCTCTGTATACAGAACCAGGACTCTGAGTTCCTCGCTGCTTCTTTCACACCCCACTTCCTCTTCTCCTCACCGTGTTTCTCCTCGCAAGGGGCCCCATACCAGGCTGACTGCCCGCACGTTCCCAGGACCTCAACCCCACTGCTGCCAGCCAGCGCTGGTGTGCGCCCCATCATCATCTGTGTCTATGTGGATAATTACCCTAATTAAACATGTTCTCACACTCCAAGTAAACAAGTTATGCTGGGGAAAAGGGCTGTTCCTGCACCTGATTTCTCAGGCTGTGTTATGGGCAACACACACAACTCGCGCCTGCTAACGCTGGCTGCTTTGGCCCTGAGTCGGTTGAGAAGGAAGGTCTCTGGATCCAGAAAAGACCCCGGATTGGAACCTCATAATCTTTCAGGGAATATGGTTAGGCCACTTGAGATGCCTGTCCTCTTGTTCTCTGTACATCCCCTGCTCGACTAAGCCCTGCTTCACTCACATGACTATCCAATGCTCTTAATTATAGGGCTTAATTAGCCCCTGGTAACCAATAAGCCCTGACATCAATTCTCCCTATAAACAGTAGCCTCCTTCTCCCGCAAGCAGTCGATGTTGCTGTCACGTCCTGCCTGCCGCACAGGATGGTATGTAGCTCCAGGACCCTTTGTCTCTGACTTTTAAGATTCCCGTCTCTTGCGTAAGACATCGTAAGATCGATGTCTCTGGGCTCTTTCTTTGGTCTCGAAGCTGGGCAACTATTATACAAAGCTTGCAGCCCTGCAGGGTGCAGCCCAACACAGAGTGAGTACGGCCAAGTCCTGTTTTCTCAGATCTGCAGTTTCTGCAGAATGATTCTTGTGTCTCTCCAGGGAAGCCCACACTGTCCTCAAGCAGCCCCTGTGGTTGGACGTTGGGGTTCAATGCTAGGGAGCACTATCTCATGCTGTTCTCCTGGCTCTCAAGGGTCCAAGCCTCATCCCGACTCGTGGTCAGGACCTCATGGTCTGTTCTCTCCACACTCCTCTGCTCGGTGGGTCCCCAAGGCCAGGAGAAGTTTTAGAGGCCCTTAGGACTGATCTATCTCGGTGCTCCTTTCCTGTATGTCATTCAAATAAAATCCACACAAACTATAGAATAAGTGTAAGGAAGCCTGTTTGAGGCTGAATTGTGTCCTCCACAATTCGTATCTGGAGGTCCTAACCCCCAGTACCTCAGAATGTGACCTTATTTGGAAATAGGGTCATTGCAGATGGAACTACTTAAGATGAGGTCATTGGGGTGGGTCTTAATCCAGTATGGCTGGTGTCTTTCGAAAAAGAAGTTTGGACACAGACATGCATGCTAGGAGAAGAGGAAGGCAGACATCAGGGTGACGCTTCCACAAGCCAGGGAACGCCAAAGATTGCCGGCAAACCCCCAGCAGCTAGAGGAGAGGCCCGGGACAGATCCTCCCTCACAGCCCTCAGAAGAAACCAGACCTGGCGTCTCCTTGGTCTTGGACTTCCAGCCTCCAGAACTGGGAGACATTAGATTTCTGTTGTCCAAGTCAGTCCGTTTGTGGTGCTTTGTTACAGCAGGTCTAGCAAACTAGTACAATGTCCGACAAGGGTCTAATTTTCTTCCCACAATGATTACTTTGATTTTTTTGTTGTTGTTAATAGCAAAAATCAAATTCCTTACAAATCCTTTTGGGTGTTTCTGTTCTGCTGGGACCCTGACTCTTGGGTACAGTGCACTGAAATATCTTTGGGTTTTCTTAGCAGGAGGACCTGGCTCTGGCCTCATCCAGTGCAACCTGCACTGCCCCGCCAGACAAAGATTTCTCAGATGCTGGGTATCTGTGTGGAGAACGTGAGCTTGGGTGCAAATCCTGGGCCAGCAAACTTACTTGCTGGTGACTCGCAGTAGCTTTCTTAACCCCTCTGAGCCTCAGATTCCTCATCTGCAAAACAGAGGTAATACTTTCCAAGGTTGCTGTCAGGGCCCAATGGGAACATACGAGAAGCACCGAGTTCTGAACAGATGCTCCTCTGCCCTCCCTTTCTCAACCTCTGTGTTGATAGAGACTTCAAGAGTTCTTTCGCTTGTTGTGTTATCGCTAAACCCACCAGCCTGCGTGCTCTGGTTCTTCCTGCCCTGCCTGCTCTCCCAGGCTTCTCACGCTTCTCCCGCCGGGGTCACGCTCTGCTGTGGTTGAGATGCCCACCGCCTCTGCTCTTGCAGTAGCCCTCGCCTGGAATGGCTCTTCCCTCATTCCTATTTAGATCCTGACAACCCACAAGGCTCACCCCACGCCCCACCTCCTCAGGACGTCCTCTTTGACCCCTTCAGCTCCAAATGACCTCTAACTTAGAGGAAACATGGGCCAGAAAGGGAAGCAGGGAAAGGAAAGTTTTCAACAAAGGATCTCATCTGTGTCACTCATTCCACACCGACTAGATGCCACCTTGTCTGATTTGCTAAGATTTTAGTCTATCTCCTGTCTTTGCCATTGGATCATTGGCTCCCAACAGGCAGGGAGCAGCAGTCATCGTCAACACTGCTATTTATCAAGCACTTACCATTCAGGCTGATTTCTTAGAGGGGCCAGGTGAAGGAGAAGTAGTATAATTTCCTTCTTAAGATACCCAGCGCAGATTTTCGACATTCAGCAAGTGTCTGCTGGTGGCAGCAGCAGAGACGTGTTAATGACTAACCTCTGGCTGTCACTCTCACACTCTTTCTTCCTCTCAGGGTGGTGTGTGTGCAGAGTGACAAAGCGAGCAGGGCCAGATCTTCCTGGGTGAATTAGCGGCCACCAATATGGTGTCGCGGAAGCCCAGTCTAAGCAGATAACTCTCCCGGGGGCCTGTCGTGGGGCCTGATATTCCCACCTTCAGATAAATGACATGGGGTGATATTCTGGTGCGTAAGAGGCCACTTGTTAAAATGCAGAAAGATACCTGTCATTCATTCGACAAGTATTACATGTTCACAGCTGGGGAGACACATACAGACATGAGCTGGTGTTAAGGACTTTACTACGTGCTTTGCTGGGGAGAGAGGACACCACGTGAGGTAAGCTTTGTTAGCGGAGTATCGTTGAAGAGTTTGCCAGGTGTCTCCCAGCGGGACTCTGAGGGAACAGGACACCAGAGGTGCAGAGGAGGGACCTGTTTGGCCCATGAGACAGCGATTGCAGAGGGCATCGATGGCCCTGGGTGGCCTGAGGACCCTGCGTACATGCGTGGTGGGTGGAGGGAGAGTAAGTAGAGAGTGGAAGCTGAGAACTTTCCATCTAAGGTCGGTGGCTGAGCCCACCTGGGGCAGCCCTCAGGGAACCTGCATCCCAGAGGACTGGGACATCCCTGGGGGAGTCATTCTGGCCAGCTGAGATTTCCAGAGAGCAGAAAGTTTGCCCTGTGTGCACAGAGCCCCATGATGTTCTTTCGATTTTAATAGTTTTGGATAGAAATGTTCCCAAAATATTTAGGGCAACATTTTCAGTAGCTTCACAGTTTTTTCTCTTTCTTCAATTTTTTTTCTAGGCAGCAGGACCTTTTGATATTCCCCATCTGAAGTCTCTTGCAGACAAATACTGAGCACTCCTCATTGAATCAGAGGTGGGAAGTCACAGCCCTGAAAGGGGGCCACCCCGTGCATCCCTGCAGCAGCCCCTGGGCAGAACCCTGGGGGCTCCAAGGAACACAATCTGTGAAAGCATCTGTGGTGGAAACAGCATTGGACCACAGTCAGAAGTCCTGGAGGGAAGCCCAGCTCTACCACGCACGAGTCACGTGAGCCTAGACCAGTCTCTTGGTCAAGCTAAGCCTTCATTTCCTCATCTGTCAAATGGGAGACGATAGCATGAGCCCTGCCTTTACCCCAGGATTATCATAGGAATTAAATGATAATCAAATATGTGGAAAGAATTTGCACACTTGAAAGTGCCTCCCCCCCAAGGTTCTATTGTCCTTCAAGTTAAACACAGCACTGGCTGCTTAAAATACACTGAATGTGATTGAACATCCTTCGGCAGGGTCAAGAATTTGAACGTCGTGATTTTGAGCCATCACACACAGCAGCTCTCAGAAATCAGAGGCAGAAACTCCTTTCGTGAGCCTGACGGCTGTGACTCTTAGTTAATCCTATTGTCTGTCTTTCTATTTTTTTCTGTCTCCTTCCTTGTCAGACTACCGACTGTCACTTCTCTCTGCTCTTCGGGTGCCTGTCTCGTCCCTAGCTTGCTGCCTCTTATCCATTGTGGACTTGACAACCTGATAAGGAAGTTTATGAGAACTGTGCATAAAGCGAACAGGCTCAGGTAAAATGTATAATAAACATCGTGCACGGGCTATACACCATCTGTTTGGCAGTTAAAGATCTTTTAGCTTCCGTCTTGCCTGTGCCTCAGATGAATGAGGCTGCAAGACAGAGGGACTGCCGTCCTCAGTCATCATTTCAAAACTTGTGCTGGGCTTGGGAGCCACCAGCCAACCCTCACGCGTGCTCGCCCACTGCAGGACCCACAGGAGGCTGCCGGGTCAAAACCGCGCTGACAGAAACAGGTGTCTTTGTGCCAAGTTCTCTGACCCCAGGTTCTGGCTGCCTTTGGGCCTTTGGTTTTCTTTCCTCCCACATGCCCTGCTCTGTTCCACCAAGTAAGGAGAACTCACATTTCCTGAGGGTTCCCTCCCTGCCAGGCCTGGTGCCGAGCACTTTGCATTCTTTAGCTCAATCCATCCTTAACCTGAGAAAAACAGATGCTGTTATTTCTTTCTTACAGGTAAGAAAACTGAGCTTAGAGAGGATGGATAGCTTGCTCAACGTCACACAATTTTTCAGAAATAGAATCAGGGCTGGAACCCTGACTGCTATGCTCCAGAGTTCCTTCTCCTGGGCTCTCAACAGTGAATCCCAGGCCCTGCTGCATCCTGGGTGTCCGGATTCTCTCCTACAAAAGGTGAGTGGTCTGCGCCAGAAACCTCCATTCAGTCTGTGGAGAACAATGAAAGATGTCCTCTGGAGGGCAGAGGGGGCCCCCCCAGGACTGGGGGAGGCCCTGTACTGAGGCTCTGGGTGGGAAGACCCAAGACCTAGGCAGCAGTCAGGTGGTGTGATTTCTGGAGCAGCAGGGAAGTTGCTTGAAAAATGCTGCCTCCGCCTGCTGGCTGATGGCTGAAAATTCCTTTCCCTGGGATTCAACCTTTCCTTTCACAGTCAAGAGTAAAACTTACTTTGTCCCAGCTTACCCTTCCCCCTCTCCGTGTCCTCAAGTCCATTCTCTACGTCTGTGTCTTTATTCCTGTCCTGCCCCTAGGTTCTTCAGAACCTTTTTTTTTTTAAGATTCCATATATATGTGTTAGCATATGGTATTTGTCCTTCTCTCTCTGACCCACTTCACTCTGTATGACAGTCTCTAGGTCCATCCACCTCACTACAAATAACTCAATTTCATTTCTTTTTATGGCTGAGTAATATTCCATTGTACCTATGTGTCACATCTTCTTTGGGACGAAGTGGCATGGACATATATACACTACCAAATGTAAAATAGATAGCTAGTGGGAAGCAGCCACATAGCACAGGGAGATCAGCTCAGTGCTTTGTGTCCACCCAGTAGGGTAAGACGGGGAGGGTGAGAGGGAGATGCCAGAGGGAGGAGATATGGGGATATATGTATATGTATAGCTGATTCACTTTGTTATACAGCAGAAACTAACAAAACATTGTAAAGCAATTATACTCCAATAAAGATGTTAAAGGGCTTCCCTGGTGGCGCAGTGGTTGAGAGTCCGCCTGCCGATGCAGGGGACACGGGTTCGTGCTCCGGTCTGGGAAGATCCCACATGCCGCGGAGCGGCTGGGCCCGTGAGCCATGGCCGCTGAGCCTGCGCGTCCGGAGCCTGTGCTCCGCAACGGGAGAGGCCACAACAGTGAGAGGCCCACGTACCGCAAAAAAAAAAAAAAAAAAAAAAAGATGTTAAAGAAAAAGAGTAAAACTTAAAATATAAACATCTCCTGGCTCTGTGGCCATATTTTAACATTCATACTAAAGTGTAAATGATTGATACCAGCTTCCCTTTTTAAGATCCATGGAGGGTTTTTGTTTTTTGTTTTTGTTTTTTTTTTTGCGGTATGCGGGCCTCTCACTGTTGTGACCTCTCCCGCTGCGGAGCAGAGGCTCCGGATGCGCAGGCTCAGTAGCTGTGGCTCACGGGTCCAGCTGCTCCGCGGCATGTGGGATCCTCCCGGACCGGGGCACGAACCCGTGTCCCCTGCATCGGCAGGCGGACTCTCAACCACTGTGCCACCAGGGAAGCCCCATGGGGGGTTTTGTGAAAAGGAGGAAGCACCCAGTGGTGCTCCTGTGGATGTAAGGAAGGATGGGAAAGGAGATGGGGGATGGGAAACTGAGGAGGGAAGCTCTAATGTGAGCAAAGGGAGGCAGAGAGAGGAGACTAAGAGATACAGATTCTACCAGCCCGGCAGTTTTGGCTAAAACTAGTCCTGGCTCTAGACACTCTCACTCTCTTAAACCATCGGAGGTGCTCTCTGTGCAAAGGTACATGGGACAAGAGCCTATTGAAAACCTTGAAGTAAAACCTGAGAGTGATAAAAACGTATTTTGCAACGAAATTATCCAGGCGCTTTTTTTTTTTTTTAATGCTCTGACTTTAGGATGATTGGTTTTGGAAAAGTGCTTCTACTTGAACGCCACATGGGCATTTAAATGACAACGTGTGGGTATGTAGGAAGTCCCCGATATCAGCGGTCCCCAGCCTTTCTGGCACCAGGGACCAGTTTCGTGGAAGACAATTTTTCCACGGACCGGGGGGCGGAGGCGGGGAGAGGGGGGTGTTGGTTCAGGCAGTAATGCGAGTGACGGGAAGCAGCAGATGAAGCTTCCCTCGCTAACCGGCTACTCACCTCCTGCTGTGCGGCCCAGTTCCTAACAGGCCCCGGACCGCTATCGGTCTGCGGCCCACGGTCTGGGGATTGGGGACACCTGCCATATATACATAGGGTAGGCTCTTACACAGACTGTGCCCCAGCATTTCAGTTCAGTAGCACAGACCTCCATCAGAAAGCAGAAAATGTTAAATTTCAACTGACCACGAATCCTTTCTTTATAGAGTCAAGTCCAATTCTTGCTCCTTCCGTATCTCTCTGGTGCTCTGCCCTTCCTGGAGATGCTTTGCCTTCCCGGCAGACTCACTTCTGGAGTTTTCATTTTGCTGTCTTGCAGGACAGATTTTTATTTTATTTTTTAATTGCAAAGTGGTACAGGTTCACTTAAAAAAATTTCAGCCATCAAAGAAATAATCCTTAAAGTTATTCCTTGATTCTCAGGGTACCCCACACCCTAAAGGGAATCGCAATTTAGCATAAGTCCTGTTTTTTCCTTTCCTCTCTCCATCCACACACACATAGACTTTCTTTCCAAAAACGAAATAATTCTATTATACTTTACCTTAACCTGCTTTCTTCACCTCAGTTACAGACGACTTCTTGTTAGGATGAAAAGAGCTTTTTAAATGATTATACAGTGAGTGCAGAATGCCTTTGTCGTTTATAATCTCTGTTCAAAGCCCTTACATTTTTGTTCCAAATGCCTTGTTCTCTGTGGGGATTTGGGTGCTCTGAAATATGTCAGCCTAGGTTAACTCACTGTGTCACGCTGTTGTTGGCAGCAAGATGCTCTTCCAAAAGGAAATGAGTATAACTTACCTATCAACTCTCACCTGGATCTGAATAAGTAGGAGTGGGGGTGGGTTAGGAATGTGAGAGCCCAACCTGAACAGTTATCACTTTAAAATAGGGGGACAGCTACCACTTTCCTTTTCTACCGTCTATTACGAAGAGGCCCTGGAGAGAAGCAAGGTCAGAGGGGCTGGCCGCAGAGGCCAATGTAATGACCTGAAACAGCTAAGGCAGGTGAAGCAGAAGAGCTAGCTTGGGAGACATGAGCCTTCTGGGCTAACTCAGGCCTCGCACCCCTCCTTTCTGGGCTGTCCCTGTCCAGGCTTTGTGGAGAAGGCTAGGGGGGCAGAGTCTAAGGTGGATTTGCCAGGGACTTCACATCCATCCTGCTTGCTTCCTTGATCTCACTGCTCTGAATCTGTGACCTCAGTCCTGACTCTGTTCCTCTCTCCTCCAATCAGCCAGAGGGGGGCTGAAAAAAGCAGTATCCCTTTCTTGGATGGCCCTGGGCACCTATGCCCCTAAACAAGAGAGACAGATTTCAGGAAAGTCTCATTGCATAGAGCAGACGTGTCCCTGAAAACTTGGGCCCATGCTGGATGGAGGAAGATCTCCATCAGCTTAACATGTACAAGCTTAAAGGGAAGTACATTTGCAAAATGGACTTCGGGTTTGTAATGTGAACAAACACACCGTATTTAGCTCTCCAACAAGCACAGAGTTGGGCAGTTTGGTTTGCTTAAACCAGGAGCCACTTCTGAGAAGAAAATCCATTGTTCAAGAAGGAAGCAGAATGTTGCAAAGAATATGGTGTAGACAAAGTTCCGGTGCTCCTGAGGGGGCGGTTTGGTGTTCTGGCTAAATGGGGGTTAAGCAGAAAAGGCTTTTTGTTTCAACCCCTGCAGCTGGAAATATCTCTGAAATGTCCCCATTCGATTTCCTGCCTTGGTGCATAGCACCCAGGGAACAGAGTTCAATTTTTGATGTGACTGAATGACTTTCTTCGCTTCCGGGACTTTCTGAATTTTAGTTCATTATGGTGCCAGGCACCAGAGAAGCATAGAGAACGTGGAAGACATCTGGCATTTGGTCCACAGACTTCAGAACCAAATTGAAGTGAAAATCCAAAGAACAACGGAATTCTTGGTGAGACTTGTATTTATTTTGATGTCATTTGTTTGCTCCTTAGGGCCAAATCTAGACTTTACTATCAGGCAGGTCACTTTCTGGGGGGTCCTTTCTGGGTAGTGAGATGAGTTGATATCTAGGCTCTAACGTGGCCCTCACATTGTGTCCCTGAGAACCAGGCCGCTCTGGTTACTTGAGCGTTCCCGTTGATTGCTATTTTGCTAACAGCCGCCTGCCCCAAGCTCATCAGGAAACTCATCAAGCGCTGACACGCTGGCTCCCGCAGCAGGACGCGCTGTGAAGGCAGCAGACTTACATCACTGTGACAGCAGAGCCCTCCAGGGGAGCTGGACACGCCGAGGGTCATAACCTGGCACCACTCGAGAAGATGAGAGTCTTTAAACCTGGCTGTTTCTCCCAAGCACAGTCTGAGGGTGATGTGAACAGAAATGGCCTTCCTGGCGGAGGCGGAGGTGCAGGGCAGAGACCCGACGATCAAAGATGAAGGCTGCTTTGATCTCGCACAGCCTTGCATCTAAAATCCTGGGGTCTCTGTCTTGCGATGGACTGAGGGGAAGGCCCTGGGACGGGAGTCCTTGACTGGCTTGATAATTAGCCTGGGGGTGGTGTTCTGTGGTCACCGTGCCTCGCACGCATGCGTGCCACGCCCGCATCTCCGGTCTTGCCCACAGCAGCGTGCGGGATGCAGGTGTACTCTCTCTTTCATTTACAGAGAGGAGGCTGAGCCCCGCAGGGTGGGGTGACTTGCTCAAGGTCACACAGGTAATGCGTGGGAGGTAGGGCTGGAACCCAGGTCTCTGACGCCAGCCCCGTGGTCTTTCTTCCGGTCTTGGAAAAGATTCCACATTGCTTTAAATTCTGATCTTCTGCGCCCTCAGGAGGGAAGAAGTGCAGCCACTCTTCCCTTTCCCAGTTGGAGAAACCAAGGCACAGGGCAGGGATATTTGCTCCTGATCACTTGGTGAGTTGGGAGTGGAATGGAGTCTAGAAATCAGACTGAATCTCAGGCCAGGGTTTTGTTCCCAAACGAGCAACTTCTTTAGTCCCGTGCATTCGTGATGGTGTGTGGGATGCCCGCTGCGAGTGTCCTGAGCAAGGTGGCTAGGCAGAGGAACCCCGAAGCCATGGGGGGAGGGGGGAAGGAGGAATGGCAGGTGAGAAGAGCCGGGCTGGGACCGCCTCCTGGGAGCCAAGCCTACAAATGTGGCGCTGCCTGCCGGTCACCCCACACCCCACGCCTGGTCCTTTGGCCCCAATCCTGACAGGCCTGCCGAGAACCTACTTCTTTATCCCTGCAGCAGCCTCCATCCTATTCAGCTTCATCCCAGGACATTCCCGAGGATGGTCTCTAGAGCCCCGGTGGGGTGCTCACCCAGGCCTACCTTCATGTGTACGCCTCAGGACAGACCTTCCTCCCTCCCGCGTGGCTGCTCTGAGGACAGTGGGAGCTGCTCTAAGGAGCTGATCCAACCCACACCCATATGCTGCTGAGGGCAGAGGGTCCTGCCCACCACGCCTCGTCTCCTGCTCTCCTGAAGACAGAGGCCACCCCGAGGAATGAAGGGAGTCAGAGCTCTTCTTAGCCACAATAACAGAAGCCACTCAAAGGAGTTTAAGCAGAAAGTGAGGCTCCTCCAAGGGTATTTGATGGAGGTTAGGGTGAGGGTAACATCCGCAAAGGACTGAAAACATTAACCAGAGAGGTCTCTCTCTCCAGCTCTCCGGACCTGACTTCCCTCTTCACGTGGCACCTTCCATCTGCACATGTGGGCTGCTGTCTGCTCTGCTCTCAGACAAGAGCGACCACTATGCCTGACCCCCTTCCTGCTGGTCAGGGTGGGAGAGCGGATGGTGAGTCAGATGCCTAAAGGGGGACCCCCAGAGAGAAAGGAGAAAATCCAACTATGGTTCTTCTGGGGCTGAGCCCCAGCTCCATGCAGCCCTGCATCCAGCTGTGCTGCCCACTCTCCTGCACTTCTGGAAGGGAGGGAACTTCTCCATCTGGGGCTGAAAGGGTTGTGTGGGTGAACTCTGGGACTGTTAAAACATCTAGTTTGCATAAGCTCCCCACTTAAATATAAACTCCATGAAGGCAGGAACCTTGTCGACAGTCTTGTGTTTTGGTTTTGTATCCCCAGCACCTTGACCATGGTTATCATTCAAATATTTGTTGACTGAATATTTTTAATTTTGGGGTCTTTTTATTGAGGTATAGTTGATATACAATATTATATAAGTTACAGGTGTGCAACATAGTGATTAACAATTTTTAAAGATCGTACTCCATTTATAGTTATTATAAAATATTGGCTAAATTCCCTATGCTGTATACTATATCCTTGTAGTTTACTTTATACATAGTAATTTGTACCTCCTTAATACCCTACCTCTATCTTGCCCCTTCCCCTACTGGTAACCACTAGTTTGTTCTCTATATCGGTGAATCTGTTTCTTTTTTGTTACATTCACTAGTTTGTTTTATTTTTTAGATTCCACATGTAAGTGATATCATACAGTTTTTGTCTTTCTCTGTCTGACCTATATCACTTAGCATAATACTCTCCAAATCTATTCATATTGTTGCAAATGGTGAAATTTCATTCTTTTTTATGGCTGAGTAGTATTCCAGAGTTATACCACATCTGCGTTATCCATTCATCTGTTGATGGACACTTGGGTTGCTTCCATATCTTGGCTATTGTAAATAATGCTGCTATGAACAGTAGGGTGCATGTATCTTTTTGAATTAGTGTTTTCATTTTTTCCAGATATATACCTAGGAGTGGGATTGCTGCGTCGTACAGTAGTTCTATCTTTAGTTATTTGAGAAGCTTCCATACCATTTTCCACAGTGACTGCACCAATTTACATTCCCACGAACAGTGTATTGGATTCCCTTTTCTCCACATCTTCGCCAACATTTTTCATTTTTGTTCTTTTTGATAATAGCCATTCTGACAGGTGTGAGGTGATATATCACTGTGGTTTTAATTTGCATTTCTCTGATGATTAATGATGTTGAGCATCTTTTCATGTGTCTGTCAGCCATTTGTATGTCTTCTCTGGAAAAATCTCTATTCAGGTCTTCTGCCCATTAAAAAAAATTTTTTTTTTATGTTGAGTTGCATGAGCTGTTTATATATTTTGGATCTAACCCCTTATTGGTCATATCATTTGCAAATATTTTCTCCCATTCAGTAGGTTGTCTTTTCATTTTGTCTTTTCACAGTGGTTTCCTTTGCTGTGCAAAAGCTTTTAGGTTTAATTAGGTCCCATTTGTTTAGTTTTGCTTCTGTTTCCTTTGCCTTAGGAGACAGATCCAAAAAAATACGGCTACATTTATGTCAAAGTGTGTTTTGCTATGTTTTCTTCTAGGAGTTTTATAGTTTCTGGTCTTACATTCAGGTTTTTAATAATTTTCAGTTTATTTCTGTATATGGTGTTAGAAAATGTTCTAATTTCATTCTTTTGCATGTAGCTGTCCAGTTTTCCTGGTACTGCTTCTTGGAGAGACTGTCTCTTCTCCATTGTATATTCTTGCCTCCTTTGTCATAGATTAATTGACCATAAGCGTGTGGGTCTATTTCTGGGCTCTCTATTCTGTTCTATTGATCTATGTGTCTGTTTTTGTGCCAATACCATAATGTTTTGACCACTGTAGCTTTGTAGTATAGTCTGAATCTAGGGCACATGATACCTCCAGCTATGTTCTTCTTTCTCAAGATTGTTTTGGCTATTCATGGGCTTTTGCGTTTCCATACAAATTTTAAAATTATTTGTCATATTTCTGTGGAAAATGCCATTGGTATTTTGATAGGGATTGTACTGAATCTGTAGATTGCTTTGGGTAGTATGGTCATTTTAACAATATTGATTCTTCCAGTCCAAGAATGCGGTATATCTTTCCATCTGTTTGAGTTATCTTCAATTTCTTCCATCAGTGTCTTACAGCTTTCTGAGTACAGTTCTTTTACCTCCTTAGGTAGGTTTACTCCTAGGTATTTTATTCTTATTGATGTGATGGTAAATGGGATTGTTTGCTTAAGTTCTCCTTCTGATAGTTTGTTGTTAGTATATAGAAATGCAACAGATTTCTGGATATTAATTTTGTATTCTGCAACTTGATTGAATTCATTGATGAGCTCTAGTAGTTTTCTGGTGGCATCTTTAGGATTTTCTATGTATAGTATCATGTCATCTGCAAACAGGGACAGTTTTACTTCTTCCTTTTCAACTTGGATTCCTTTTATTTCTTTTTCTTGTTTGATTGCTGTGGCTAGGACTTCCAATGCTATGTTGAATAAAAGTGGTGAAAGTGGTAATCCTTGTCTTGTTCCTGAACTTAGGCTTTTCACTATTGAGTATGATGTTAGCTGTGGGTTTTTCATATATGGCCTTTATTATGTTGAGGTAGGTTCCCTCTATACCCACTTTCTGGACAGTTTTTATCATAAATGGATGTTGAATTTTATCAAAAGCTTTTTCTACATCTATTGAGATGATCATATGGCTTTTACTGTTCAATTTGTTAATGTGGTATATCACATTGATTGATTTGCTGATATTTAAAAATCCTTGCACCCCTGAGATAAATCCCACTTGATCATGGTGTATGATCCTTTCTATGTATTGTTGGATTTGGTTTGCTAATATTTTGTTGAGGATTTTTGCATCTATGTTTATCAGTAATATTGGCCTATAATGTTCCTTTTTTTAAATTTTTATTTTATTTTTGGCTGTGCTGGGTCTTCGTTTCTGTGCAAGGGCTTTCTCTAGTTGCGGCGAGCGGGGGGCCACTCTTCATCGTGGTGCGCGGGCCTTTCACTATTGCGGCCTCTCTTGTTGCGGAGCACAGGCTCCAGACGCGCAGGCTCAGTAGTTGTGGCTCACGGGCCTAGTTGCTCCATGGCATGTGGGATCTTCCCAGACCAGGTCTCGAACCCGTGTCCCCTGCATTGGCAGGCAGATTCTCAACCACTGTGCCACCAGGGAAGCCCCTATAATGTTCCTTTTTGTGTGTGGTATCTTTGTCTGATTTTGGTATCAGGATGATGCAGGCCTTCTAGAATGAGGTTGGAAGCGTTCCTCCCACTGCAAATATCTGGAATAGTTTGAGAAGGATAGGTGTTAATTCTTCTCTAAATGTTTGGTAGAATTCACCTGTGAAGCCATCTGGTCCTAGACTTTTGTTTCCTGGGAGTTTTTTTTTTCCCCCCCCAGTTTCATTACTGGTAATTGGTCTGTTCATATTTTCTATTTCTTCCTGGTTCAGTCTTGGGAGATTGTACATTTCTAAGAATTTGTCCATTTCTTATAGGTCATCCATTTTTTGGGCACACAGTTGTTTGTAGTAGTCTCTTATGATCTTTTGTATTTCTGTGGTGTTGATTATAACTTTTCCTTTTTCATTTCTGATTTTATTGATTTGGGTCCTCTCTTTTTTTCTTGATAAGTCTAGCTAAAGGTTTATCAATTTTGTTTATCTTTTCAAAGAACCAGCCCTTAGTTCCATTGATCTTTCCTATTATTTTGTAGACTTTGTTTCATTTATTTCTGCTCTGATCTTTATGATTTCTTTCCTTCTACTAACTTTGGGTTTAGTTTATTCTTCTTTTCCTAGTTCCTTTAGGTGTAGGGTTAGGTTAAGATTTTTCTCATTTCCTGAGGTAAGCTTGTGTTGCTATAAACTTCCTGTTTAGAACTGCTTTTGCTGTGTCCCACAGATTTTGGATCATTATGTTTTTGTTTTCATTTGTCTTCAGGTATTTTTTGATCCTCCTTGATTTCTTCAGTGATTCATTGGTTGGTTAGTAGCATATTGTTTAGCCTCCATGTGTTTGTGGGGTTTTTTTGCAGTTTTCTTCCTCGTAGTTTATTTCTAGTCTCATAGTATTGTGGTCAGAGAAGATGCTAGATATAATTTCAATTTTCTTAAATTTACCGAGGCTTATTTTGTGGCCTAGCATGTGATCTATCCTGGAGAATGTTCCATGTACACTTGAAAAGAATGTGAATTCTGCTGCTTTTGGATGGAGTGTTCTAAAAATATCAATTAAGTCTATCTGGTCTAATGTGTCATTTAAGTCCAGTGTTTCTGTATTGATTCTCTGTCTGGATGATCTATCCATTGATGTAAGTGGGGTGTTAAACTTCCCTACTTTTATTGTGTTACTGTCTATTTTCCCTTTATGTCTGTTAATATTCGCGTCATGTGTTTAGGTGCTCTTACGTTGGATTCATATATATTTACAATTGTTATATCCTCTTGGATTGATCCCTTGATCATTATGTAATGTCCTTCTTTGTCTCCTGTAACAGTCTTTATTTTAAAGTCTACATCAAGTCCCCTACATATGAACGAGTTCCATTCTGAGTGCATGTTCATAAGTCCAATTTATTTGTAAGTCCAGCAAAGTTAGCCTAGGTAGCCAACTATTGTGAAATAGGCTATATAGTACTGTACTGTAATAGGTTTAGAATACTTTTTACACAAATAATACATAAACAACAAACACACACAAAAAAGAAAACATTTTTAATCTACAGTACAGTACCTTGAAATGTACAGTAGTACTGTGCAACAGCTGGCATACAGGGGCATGTTCGTATCTTTGAAAGTTCACAACTTGAAGGTCTGTATGTAGGGGACTTACTGTATTTTATCTGATATAAGTATTGCTACCCAGTTTTCTTTTGATTTCCATTTGCATGGAATACCTTTTTCCATCCCCTCACTTTCAGTCTGTGTCTTTAGATCTGAAGTGAATCTCTTATAGGCAGCATATATACAGGTCGTGTTTTTGTATCCATTCAGCCACTCTATGTCTTTTGAATGGAGCATTTAGTCCATTTACATTTAAGGTAATGATTGATATGTTTGCACTTATTGCCATTTTGTTAATTGTTTTGGGATTGTTTTTGTATGTCTTTTTTGTTCCTTCTTTTGTTCTCTTGTGATTTGATGACTGTCTTAAGTGTTATGTTTGGATTCCTTTGTCTTTTTTTGTGTGTAAAGCTAGTATAGGTTTTGGTTTGTGGTTACCATGAGGTTTATATATAGCAATCTCTATACATATGTAATAGTTTTAAGTTGCTGATCTCTTAATTTCAAATGCATTTTAACAACCCTGCATTTGTACTCTCCTTCCCTCATGATTACTGTTTTTGGTATCATATTTTACATCTAATTGTTTTGTGTATCCCTTAACTGCTTATTGTGGATATAGATGATTTTACTACTTTTGTCTTTTCACCTGCCTACTAGCTTTATAAGTGGTTGATCTTCTATCATTCATGTATGTTTGCCTTTATCAATGAGATTTTTCCTTTCATATTTTTTCATGTTTCTAGTTGTGGCCTTTTCTTTTCCCTCTTAGAGAAGGTCTTTTAACATTTCTTGTAAAGCTGGTTTGATGTTGAACTCTTTCAGCATTTGCTTTTCTGTAAAGCTTTTGATCCCTTCACCAAATCTGAATGAGAGCCTTGCTGGGTAGAGTATTCTTGGTTGTAGGATTTCCCCTTTCATTACTTTAAATATATCATGACACTCCCTTCTGGCCTGCAGAATTTCTACAGAAAAGTCAGCTGATAGCCTTATGGGAGTTCTCTTGTATGTTATTTGTTGCTTTTCCCTCATTGCTTTTAATATTCTCTTTATCTTTTCTTTTTGCCATTTTAATTACAATGGGTCTTGTGTTCCTCTTTGGGTTAATTCTGTTTGGGACTCTCTGCCCTTTCTGGACTTGGATGTCTGTTTCTTTCCCAGGTTAGGGGAGTTTTCAGCTATTATGTCTTCAAATATGTTCTCAGCTTCTTTCTCTCTCTACTCCTTCTGGGACCCCTATTACATGAATATTAGTGCACTTGATGTTGTCCCAGAGGTCTCTCAAACTGTCCTCATTTCTTTTCATTCTTTTTTGCTGTTCAGCATCAGTGATTTCCACTAGTCTGTCTTCCAGCTCACTCATCCATTCTTCTGTATCATTTAGTCTACTATTGATTCCTTCTAGTGCATTTTTCATTTCAGTTATTATATTCTTTATTTGTTCTTTATATTTTCTAATTCTTTGTAAAAACAAACAAACAAACAAAAACCTTCTAAGTTCTTGCTCTGTGCATCCATTCTTCTCCCAAGTTCTTTGATCATCTTTATGATCACTACCCTGAACTCCTCCTTGGGTAGACTGCGTATCTCTACTTCACTTATTCTTCTGGGCTTTTTTATCTTGTTGCTTAATCTGGAACATGTTCTTCTGTTGCCTCATTTTGCCTAGGTTGCTGGGTATTTTTCTTTGTTTGTTTATTTTTATGTATCCAGCAGGTGGTTACCTTTCCTGACCTTGGAGAAGTGGCCTTTATAGGAGATATCCTGTGCATCCCAGCAGTGCGGTCCCCTCTGGTTACCCTATGAAGGCTGCGTGGGTCCTTCTGTTATGGCAGGCTGACTATGTGAGTGGTGTGGTGGGCTTGGTTGTCCCTGGTCCAGTTGGTTGCCAGGCCCTGCCTTGTGCAGAGGCTGCCAGATGCTGGTTGGCAGGACCTGGTCATGAGGTGGCAGATTGTGGAACCCTGTGTGTGGGGGTTGGTGCTAGTGCTGGCTCACTGGTGGGCAGAGTCAGGGTCCAGGATACTCTGGGGCTGTTGTCCATCTACTGGCAGGTGAAGCCAGGTCCTGGGCTTAGTGCCAGCCTACTGGCAGGCAGAGCTGGGTCCTGCAGTCTGATTGCAGGGCCCAGGGGTCCCAGAGCTTGTGTCAGATCACAGGTGGGTGGAGCTGGTTCCAGACACAGTTGGGTACAGGGTCTGAGGTATCCTGAAGCTTGTATTGACCTGTTTCAAGTGTGCAGGGCCAGGGTCCAGCCAGTCCCAGGTCAGGATTTGGCTTGCTTGTGGGTGGGCTGGGTCCTTAAGCTGTGGGATTGTAGTTTTCTTGTGTCTTGTGTCTGCCCCCTGGTGGGTGAGGCTGGTCCAGAGTCTAGAGCAGGCTCTCTGGAAGGCAGGGCCAGGGTCCAGGGGATTCTGGGGCTGGTGCCTGCCCACTGGTGGGTGGAGCTGGGTCCTGGGCCCTCTGGTGGGCAGGGTTGTGTCCAGAGGCAGCTGTGGGCTTGGGGGGTGTGGGGGGGTGGGGTCTAAGGCAGGCTGTCTGCTGATGGGTGGGGTTGTGTCCCTGCCCAGTTAGTTGTTTGGCCTGAGGCATCCCAGCACTGGAGCCTGTGGGCTGTTGGCCCAGAGCAGGCTGGGTCCTGGAGCTAACAAGCTAGAAGGAGGATTCCACAATGGCTCTTGCTAGCACCAGTATCCACGTGGTAGAAGGAGCTCCCCCCAATGGATGCCACCAGTTTCTATGTCCCCAGGGTGAGCTGTAGTTGCCTCCTGCTGCTCCAGGAGACTCTCCAAGATCAGCAGGTTGGTCTGACCCAGGCGCCTGTCAAAATTACTGCTTCTGCTCTGGGTCCCGGAGTGTGAGATTTTGTGTGCACCCTTTTAAGAGTGAAGACTCTATTTCCCCCAGCCCTCTAGGACTCCCAAAATTAAGCCTTGGGGCCCTTCAGAGCCAAATGTTCTGGGGGCTCATCTTCCTGGTGCAGGACCCCTGGGCTGGGAAGCCCAATATGGGGCTCAGACCTCTCACTACTCTGGGAGAACCTCTGCAATTGTAATTATTCTCCATTTTGTGTGTTGCCCACCCAAAGGTATGACACTTTATTGGGAGTCTGCCCCTCCTACCCTTCTTGTTGTGATTCTTCTTTATGTCTTTAGTTGTAGAAGATCTTTTCTCGTAGGTTCTGGTCTTTTTCAATGGTTGTTCTGCAGATAGTTGCGATTTTGGTGGGTCTGTGAGAGGAGGTGAGCTCAGGTTCTTTATTCCACCATCTAGGCCGATGTCCCAAGATTTTTCACTTTAAAACATCTTTGAGGTATAAATGAAATACAACAAGCTGTACATATTTAAAGTGTACAGTTTTGATAAGTTTATATACTTATATCTGTGAAGCCATCACCAATCAAAATAATGAACATATGCATCACCCACAAAAGTTTCCTGATGTCCCTTTATAATCTCTCTCCATTCCCTAGGCAACGATGAATCTGTTTTCTGTCACTACAGATTAGCTTACCTTTTCTAGAATTCTGTATAAATGGAGTCCTATAGTATTTGCTTCATTCATTCATTTTGGTCTGGCTTCTTCTGCTCAGCATAATTATTTTGAGATCCATCCAAACTGTTGTGAATGGTTCATTGCCTGTTGTTGCTGAGGAGTAATTCCATTGTATGGATATACCACAGTTTGTTCACATGGATGTTGATGAACATCTGGGTAGCTTCTAGTTTTTCTCTATGAAAAGAAAGCTGCTATGAACATTTACACACAAGGCTTTGTATGGACATATGTTTTCGTTGCTCTTGGGTAAATATATAGAAGTGGAACGGCTGAATCATATGGTAGATGTAAGTTTAACTTTTAAAGACACTGCCAAATCATTTCCCCAAACATTGACTTTCAAATATTAAGCCAAACTTGCCTTCCTGAGAGAAGACATACTTGACTGATGTGCATTTTCCTTTTTATATATTGCTAAATTCAATTTGCTAAAGATTTGTTTAGAAATTTTGCATCTAAGTTAATGGGAGATATTTCATTTCTTGTCATGTTTTTTGTCAGGTTTTGCTTCACAGTAATGCTTAGAATAAATTGGGAAGTAGTCCCTTCTCTTCAGTTTTTTGAGAGGAGTTTGTAGAATTGGTACTTAAATATTTGGTAGAATTCACCTATGAAGCTATTTGGGCCCGGAGTTTTCTTTGTGGGAAGGTTTTTAACTAAAATTTTAATTTCTTTAAGAAATATAGTGATGTTCAAATTATCTATTTATTAATTTTTTGAGATATAATTGACATATCATAAGATTCACTATTTAAGAATCCAGTGGTTTTTAGTACATTGTACAACCTTGCCAATCATCATTACTATCTAATGCAAGAACATTTTTATCACCCAAACATAAAACCTCATACTTATTGGAAGTCACACTCTATTTTTCCCAACATCTAGCCCCTGGCACCAAATTTATTTTCTGTCTCTATGAATTTGCTTATTCTGTACATTTCATATAAAAGGAATTATATAATATGTGGCCTTTTGTGACTGGCTGCTTTTAACTTTGCATAATGCTTTCAAGATTCATCCATATTATAGACTATATCCTTTTTGTGACCTGAATAGCCAACACAACCCTGAAAAAGAACAATGTTGTCAGACTCACACTCCTGATTTCAAAACTTATACAAAACTTCAGTAATCAAGATAGTGTAGTACTGACATAAGGAGAGACATATGAAAGAAGTTGGACCTCTATCTCATACCTTATACAAAAATTAACTCAAAATGCATCAAAGACCCAAATGTAAGAGCTAAAACTATAAAACTTTAAGGAATCATGGGTTAAATCTTCATGACCTTGGAGTAGGGAATGGTTTCTTAGTTTTGACACCAAAGGCAATAGCAAGAAAAGAAAAAACATATAAACTGGATATCAAAATGAAACACATTTGTGCTTCAAAGGGTAACACCAAGAAAGTAAAAAGATAGCCCAAAGAATGGAAGAAAATTTTTTGCAAATCATTTATCTGATAAGGGACTTGTATCTAGAATATATAAAGAACTTATACAATTCTGTTGTAAAAAACCAATTAAAAATGGGCAAAGGATATGAATAGACAGTCCCCCAAAGAAGTTGTACAAATGGCCAATAAACACATGAAAAGATGTTCAACATCATTAGCCGTCAGGGAAATGGAAATCAAAACCACAGTGACATGCCACTTCACACCCATTAGGATAGCTAGGATAAAAACAAATAGAAGGTCTCAAGGGTGAGTGAAAATTTGGAGAAATTGAGCCCTCATACATTGCTGTTGAGAATGTAAAATAGTACTGCCATTTTGGAAAACATCCTGGTATTTCCTCAAACAATATCATATGACCCAGTAATTCCACTCCTATGTCTACATCCAAGAGAAATGAAAACCTCTGTAAACACAAAAACTTGTGCATGAATGTTCATAGCAGCATTATTCCTGATAGCCCCAAAGTGGAAACCCAAATATCCATCAGCTGAGGAATAGGTAAGCAAAATGTTGTATGTCCATACAATGGAATGTTATTTGGCAGTAAAAAGAAACGAAGTACTAAAACCTTCCACCACGTGGATGGGCCTTGAAAACACTAAGTAAAAGAAGCCAGTCACAAAGGATCACATATTGCACAATTCTATTTATATAAAATGTCCAGAACAGGCAAATCTATAAAGAAAGAAAGTAGATTTCTTGGTTGCCTAGGATTGGGGGGATGGAGACTTTGGGGGATGATGACTCAGGTGGGTGAGGTTTCTTTTTGGGGTAATGAGGGTGCTTTAAAATTGATTCTGGGGATAGATGCGTGACTCTGTGAATATACTGAAAGCCATTGGATTGTACACTTTAAATGGGTGAATTGTATGGTATGTTGATAATATCTCAATAAAATCGTTTAAAAAAAGAGTTTAAAGGCAAATATAAACCAGTGTTCTACTGAAAGGGATACGCTAGCTGGTAGCCCTTTTCCAGCTGGCTGAATGCTGGGGCAGTGAGCTATGGGTCCCTCGGTGGGAGCCTGTGTTCCAAAGAAGCAGGTCCTGGGATTCAGTAAGTTTCCAGTGGGGAGAGATGGAGGGAGAGGGTGTGTGGGAGTGCTGGGGGACAGCAGCAGGGACGTGGGAAGGTGGGGACCCATAGAGAGAAGAAGGGAGGGCCAAGGACACAGGGATCATCATTTCCTGTCCTGGCTCCATCTCTGCCCACTCTGGGGCACAGGGAAGGTCACAGAACTGCTCTGTTCTCCACATGTCCTCATGAGAAAGCAGAAGCAAGTGCCCCCTGTTTCGTGACTCTTCCCTCATCTCATCATGGAAGGTAGCAGGGGAGTTCTCAAGTTCTGAAGCTGAGCCCAGTGGCATCAGCTGCTCCTGGTCCCTGGAGGCAGGTCTGGTCCAGCTCTGCTGCTTATTAGCAGTGGGTCTTAGATGAGCCTCTCAACCCCAGGGGCTCCCTAGTCCTCAGCTGTCAAGTGAGAACAATAATTAATGTGACCTGCCTCCTTCAGAGGGTTGGTGTGAGGATCCAGAGTTATCATTGATGGGAAAGTACCCCCAAGGTGTACTATTGTGAATTGCAGGCAATTTTTCAGGGTAGATATCATGATATTGGTTCCCCAACTAGAGTAGCCATTGGCTCTTCACGCACTCTCATTAGCGTCTGACCCACCCAGCATATGCGAATTGGTTGGGGTCAGGGTTGAGGGCAGCTGGTGAGCACAGAACAGAGCTCACACAAAAAGCCAAAGACAACCAGACTTACAAACTCAGTCTTCCCAGCTGCAGACTCCTCTGCATTCATCATGTGATCTATGGACAACCTCTTTCCACCATGGTGATTCCTCACGCCTGTGAAGCCAGACCAGGCCGGTCATTCTGTGCTCCTGGGTTTGCTCTCCCACACAGGGAACTGTGACTCCAACTCCAAAATAATTGGGGTAGGGGTTTAAAATGGGAAAAGTCCTGCATATCACAACTGCTTAACTGAGCTTACCATCAGGAGGATGCATGGTTTCTGCAGATGGTAGTAGTTCCGTGTAGAAGGTGCAACAATAAAATCTTCATGGCCGTACTCTAGAGGCCCCAACATCCTGGAAACCTGCTGTCCAGGTCATCTGGGGACACAGGAGGGGCCAGCATGACCCAGAAGGGAGACTAAGGAATGGCTTCACTTTTCCTGCTGCCAGGTGTGTGTTGGAGAGCAGAAGGCAAACATGGTATCATGGACGAGAGAGAAGGAAGCAGGAATAAGTGTGGGGCAGCTCTGGGACAAGGGCCTGGCTCTCAGTTGCTGCTCTGCCTGTCTCGATGTGGAGTCACTGGCGGACACCTAAATGAGCACCTCTGGAGAGGCCAGGCCCTGCTCTCCAGGCTTTGTAGGGTGATGTGTGCAGCGGTAGCCAGGACCCATCCTGACGGGTCATCACCGATGGCAGTTCTGATTGGTTGGTCCCAAACCTTAGAAATTATTAAGTATTTTGAATATCACTCTTAGCATATAACCTCAGTACTAGAATCAGTCTTTGGCTAAATTGGCAAGTGTCAAAATTAAGACAGGAGGCTCCCTATTCTGGTCCCCTTTTGGGTTAAACACACTTCCCCCAGCACACTGCTTCCTAATCCATCCATTTTGATAAGTTCATTCAAATAAAGGCTTGCTGACTTGTTCCCCCTCTTCTTCATTCCTTCAGTTTGTATCTTAGAAGAGAAACTAAAACATGGTCAACTGCCTCAATAAAATGTACTGTTAGTGAAATTGAGCAGGACCCTGAGGGGCTCCCGGGCACAGAAGGCTGTGTACCCCATTTCTTGTTTGTAGGGAATAGGAATAGGCTTCAGCCTCTGTGACTTTCCCTGAGTTCCAAAGGGCAGGTTCAAACAGTTGCTAATCAGGGAAGGGAGGGGATGCAGAGACAAGGGAGGAGCAGTCAAGAAGCAAGAGTGCAGCCTTGGGGCAGGGTCCTGGTTCCGCCTCAAGGGATACACATAACAATATCTTTGAGCTCTTCTGCAGAACTAAAACTTCCAACAAATGGAAGATGTTAATCACTTGATGAAGCATTCTTCATTCCAGAGAGAAGGTTATAGTCTGATAACCTCGAGAACCACAGAAGCTCATCAAGCTCTTCCCAGATTAAAGGAATGCAGGCCCTGCACATAACCTGATCCTTATCAGCAACCTCACCCTTGAACAACTGCTATAAAACTCACCAAATCCCCCCAGGTTGGGACACACAGTTTTGAGGACATGAGCCTGCTGTGTCCCCCTTTGCCTGGCAAAGCAATAAAGCTATTATTTTCTACTTCACCCACAACTCTGCCTCTGAGATTTGATTCGGCACCAGTGCACAGAGGCTGGGTTTCGGCATCATTAGTGGTTGAATTTCAGGTATCAGAACTCCCTCCAATGGTGATTCATAATCATAGTTAAAAAAAAAAAAAGAGCTAATATTTACCAAGTGCTCCCCAGATGGCTGACACACACATCACACACATCATCTCCTCTACTCCTCACACAGCCCTTGAAGTAGAATCTAGTATCATGAGAGGATGGAGCCAGCCAGAGGCAGGTTACATAACTTGCTCAGGGTCCCATGGTAGCAGTCAGTGTATGCCCACCCCACCTATGAGGAGGGTGGTCCTGCTTCTCAGGGGCATGGCACACCCAGAAGAGCCTGTCCCATGTTCCCATGGAGACAGCGGCCAAGGCAGGGCTGCCACTCTGGGTGAGGAGGTAAGACCTACACATGCAACACCATGGGCACCTCAAGGCAGAATACAGTCGAGGGTCAGCATGCACAGGCTCCCGGGCCAGATGCCACTGTTTGACCCTGCTCTCTTAGGGACCAAGTAATCTCAGTTTACCACTTTCTGCAATAAACATCTTGTAAACTTACTCTTCCCACCCAGCAAACTTCCCCAACTTCCTACCTGAAAAGGTTACTGTGATAAAATTATGCATGTTCATGCTGTACTTTTTCTGGAATTATAGAAAAGTAAAAAGAAGGAAAAGCCATGTGTAGTCAAATCATTAGCATTTTGGAGTTTTTACTTCTAGTCTATTTTTTATATGTCATTCTTTTCTCCTTGTTTTAAACTTATGATCATACCAGCTATCCAATTCTGTATCTTGCTTTTTAAACCTAATCAGTATTACATAAAGAGTTTCTATGTTATTATAAACTCTTCAAAATCACCATTGAAAATGGTTGTATAACTTTCCATTTAGTGGGTGAACATAGTTTATTTAGCCATGCCCTCACCTCCAACACAAATTTGTTAAGTTTAAATTTTGATGTATCATGTTTTCTCTAAGTAAAGAGGTACTGTTTGCCAATATCTGAGTTCTGTGTATCTAGGAATCACAGCTGGTCATGCAGCTTGAACTGGGATTTTTTACTTTGGGATGAGTTTAAAATTGTACTGAGGTAGAATGAGTGGATTCTATAGACAATGTTCCCGAATCTAAATAAGGCATTTAGCTAAATCTCATAGGACATCTTTGCGGACAATGAAGAGACATGGGTCAGACGACTGTATAATTATGTAAATTCACAACTGGTTGGACAACTAAACCCAGAGAATTCTGGGTTAGGGTCAGTGTCACCCTGGAGGGAGGAGTCTGGTGGCCATAAGATGAAGCCTTTCACCGAATCTCTTCACACATTTTAAAACTGGTGATATGGGTGAAGTCATAGAAGATAGGCTTGTGAATTGTGAAGCTGTATGGGATAAGATTATGTGATAGAACAAAGATCCAAAAAGATCTTGTCAGGTTGGAATATTTGCCTGAAGCCAAGCAGATGAAACTTGTCGGGGAGAAGGGTAAAGTCTTGTACTAGGACTAAAAATCAATGATACGAATGTAAAATAGGGAATACAAAACTGAACGGAAGTAAGTTGGGTACGATCTCAATATGAGCCAATAGAGTGACATGATTGCCCCTCAAAATACCAGCAGCATGAGCAGTGAGTCATTTATGGAGCAGAGATGTCACCCTCCCTCTGGGGTCTAATAAGTAGGAGGAGGTCAGTGAAAGGACAGTCAGGATAGTGTGACCTCTGGAAACACTGTCTTCTAAATAGTCAACAAGGCAGTATGCTCAGTGGATAAAGCATGACCTGAAGCCACTATTAGGTGGCTATTCTATTAGGCTTTGAAATCAAACTCTGCCATTTACTAGCTGGGGGACCTTGGACAAGTTACTCTCTGTGCCTCAGTGTATTCATCTGTAAAATGGGAACAGCAGCACTTATTATTATTATTAATATTACATTGTTGTTATGAGGACTAAGTAGGTCTACACCTTTCAAGCACTTAGAACAGTACCTAAATATTATTGTGTAAAGACAAAGGAGTTCTAGGCTCCAGAGATTTAGAGGGACGTGGTAGATGACTTCAGATATTTGAAAACTGCCCTGAAGGAGAGAAATTATAATTTATCCTGGGAGGTTCTTGAGGATCATGCTTGATTCAGTGGAAAGGCATTTAGTCAGTAAGCGTTTAACGAGCACGTATATGTCAGATACTGTGCTTGTTGCTAGGAGTACAGAGCTGAATGAGATTCATACTCTTTCCTAAGGGCCCTACTATCTATTGGGGGAAGAGGCATAATCATAAACATATTAGATCACAAACAAATAATCACAATAGTGTGGAGATGACTGCTGTGGAAAACCAGAGGGAGGTGTGATTAACTCTCCCCTGGGAAGCTGGTGAAGCTTTACAGAGGTGGGGCTTTTAAGTGGAGTCTGCAGGGATAAGTAGGAGTTTATGTGGGAGCAAAGGGAACAGTGTGTGGGACTAGAGCTGTCACCAAGTATGGCATTTTCCAGCAAATGGTGACAAGTCAGTGATATCACAGCACAAGATGAGTGGGGTGGCAGCAAATGAGGCTAGACATAAGGATTGGTCTCTCCCAGCTCCCAGAAGTGTGGTACTGAATTATAAGCTACCCATGAAAGTAAGGATAAACATAGCAATGTGATACTCCCCTCAAGCCTTCTATTTCTATAGTACTGTCTTCTTAACAGGCTACCAAAGTAAAAGATGAAGAAAAAAAACACATTTCAGGAGAAAATTTAAAAGGGTTTGATCGAATTTTCTAACCTTTCGTCTTCAGTATAAACACAGGAATATCTGCCTATAGAATAAGACAGTGTCATGTTCCTGAGACATTTACAACCTTGGAGTTCCCAAGTAGAGAGACTGGAGCCAGGAATAGAGCAATTGGGATCTTTCCCACCAAGACTGAAGATGCTATCTGAAAGGAGTTTCCTTCCCAGCACATCTCCTAGGTATAAAGGAAGGAGGAACACATAATTCAACACTTATCTCCCAGACTCTCCACTTAATTCCATTTAATAATATTCATTAAGCATGCTACAGGGAGGCAGAGATAAGTAAGTCATCAATCAACACTTCCTCCAAGGTGCTTACAAGCTAGCATTAAAAGATATTCAGCCACACAGACGATTACATCATTAAATGTTAGCACTGGCCATTTCTGATCATGATGGAGTAACAAGTACTGGATTTTCCCTCCTGTTGAAAGCAACTATAAAACTAAACAAACATACATAGCAGTTTTCAGTCATTGGGCAATAGGCTGTGTAGGATCCCTGAGAGAAGGGAAGCAAACACATAAGGTGAGCTTCATCTTCACCGTGGCACTCTGCCTGGGTAGATTTCCCAACCATAGCACAGGGAGGTGGAACAAAGCAGAACATGTTTGTCCTACTGAGTTGAGGAGGTAGAGTCCAGGGCTTCAGAAGCACTGGAGCCGGTGGGGCAGGATACTGGAGAAGAAGAAGCTTCATAGGGTAGGGGCCCAGAAGTTTGTAGGGGGTTCCCCCATAGATCTCTGGCTGAGGGCTGGTCTGCATATGATGAGGGCTGGTCTGCATATACACAGGGTGAGGTCTAACAGAGAGTAGTTACTTTGGTACTAATAGCAGAACAGGGATAGTAGAGGTTGCAGAAACATTGGACACATAGGAGTTTCAGTCCAGCCAGAGGGAAAATGCCTTGTTAACATTCTAGGCATTCAAGTGAGACAACAGAAAGGTCATACCATAGGAGTAAGTATCATGCTCTGGAGTAAAATCTCCTCTAGGCCTGCATAAAACCAAGCCTTAACAGGATCAAGGATTCCATAATTTACCATCAGTAAATTAACTCCCTGTCAGAACAAAAATTCAACACTCATTAAAGGAAGACAATATCATTCAAGTTTCTTTCAGAGTATCAACTGTAATATCCACAAACACCCCAAAATTACTAGAAATGTGGAGGAAAAAGTGACCCAAATTCAAGAGAAAAAAAGTAAATAGGAAACAGATCCTGAGATGTCCCAGAGGTTCCAATTAGCAAGAATTTAAAGCAGTTATTATAAATATGTTCAAGGACTTAAAGAAAAATATGGTCTCAATGAGTGAAAAGATGGGGAATCTCAGCACACAAGTGGAAACTTATAAAAAAGAACCAAATAGAAATTCTAGAAAAGTAGAGTATCCAAAATGAAAAATTCACCAAATGAGCTTAACAGCAAATTAAAGATGGCAGAAGAAAGGGTCAGTGAAGTTGAAGACAGACCATAGAAATTACCCATTCTGAAAAAAAGAGAGAAAAAAGATTGGACAATCTTTTGGGATGATACCAAGCTGAGTAACATAGTAATCAGAGCCCAGAAGGAGAAGAGAAAGTGGGGCAGAAAAAATAATTTTTGAAAATGTCCCCAATATGGTGGGGAAAAAATCAATTTGCAGATTCAAGAAGCTCAATGAATTAACTAAATAGGATAAGTACAAAGAAAACCACACTTGTGCACATCACAGTCAAGCTGTTGAAAGTTAAAGGTCAAGAAAAAATGTTGAAAGCAGTCAGAGAAAGAAAGACGTTACATACAGAGGAACAATGATACGAATAGAGACCTTCTGAGAAACAATAAGGATAGGAAATAAAGCAATGACATTTTTTAAGTACTGAAAGAGAAAAATACCATAGGTTCAGAGTTTTGTATCCCGGGAAAACAAACTTTTAAAATGAGAGTAAAATAAAGACACTTTCTAGATAAACAAAGAATTTGTCCCCAGCAAGCCTGTACTGCGTGAAACACTAGCGTGAAACACTAGCTCCTCCTTTGGCAATCCTAGCAGGAAGGCTGACTTTCTGCTTCTTGAATTCTTCTGGAGCTTTGGAGCTTGCCACAGGAGGTGGCAGCTTTAATTGTGAGTAGGTGAGTCAGTAGGCTTATGTTGACAGTAAGGAGGGAGCTAGTGATCTCTTTGCACTACTTAATCCACCATTCACCCCCGGTGGAGAACCAGACCCACACGCACGTGGGAAGGGTGAGCTTTGACATGAAGAGGAAGGCACTGGTATGCACTGGTACAGCTAGGCCAGCTGTTAGAACAATGAAATACCTGCAAACTGGTTGGGAAATAGCTACTGCTGAAGCCCCTGGTTCCCTTGCTCATCACCTTTGTCTCATTCCCAGGTACTCCCAGACCTCCCTATGATCCAGCAATAAAGGGTCAATTTCTGGCAAGCAGGGCACCTCCAGAACCCTGCCTTAGGACTCTGCCAGCTTCCTTTCTAATTGGTTGGTGCCTGAGCCATGCCAGTTATTAATGATTTATAATATCACCCCTGGAGCTAAGTGGGTTTGCTTCCCAGGAAGGGAGGCCTGGGTGTAGCGTTCCGGGAGTGGGTAGAAGAGGACCCCAGGAGGCCCAGGGACAGAATGAAGACCCTGCTCCTGGGGGCAGGGCTGCAGTGGGAACTAGGGGGATGCACTGAAAGCCAACAAAATTGGCTTTTCCAAGTCGGCTTAAGTGTTCAGGGACACTTGACTCTCTAGCACAACCTCTGTTCTAATCCCCTAGGTCATAGTTTTCCCTTTTAAAAAGGGATATTTCATAGCCTTTTAAATAAATCTTTTCAGCTCCACTGATTTGGAATAACATGCTTAGTGGCTTAAGAACTTCTAGCTGGGCCCTCAGCAAGTTGTCCTTCAATGAGCCCATTTTGTCATGAACCCTGGCTCTCGAGAGTGGCTAGGCCTCTCCCAATGCCAGCACTGTGGACCCCAGTCCTGTTCTGGGATCTCAGGCAAGCCCTTCCTCCCTTCCAGCACCTAGGGACCTGCATCTTCAACGTGGAGACCATGCAAAAAACAGGCACACAGAATAACAAAGGAACATTCTCTTGATCACCTGCCAAGACTCTATTTCAGCCACAGAAATGAGCATTCCTCTTCCTAGGTTCAGTTTCAAGGGAATCCGTGCTCTAGGGGAGCTTTCTGTGTGTCTGCCTAGGCAGAGGGAGATAGACAAGAAGCCATCAAAGGAAGGCAGAGTGGCCAGGAGGTGGGGCTGATCAACACAACTGAACCAGCATAAACACAGCTGATCAAAGCTCTGTGCAAAGCCCTCGGAAGCTGGCTGATATATACTCCATCATGTACCTCTTTGCCTCCTTTGGGACCTTGAACCACAAGTCTTACCAAACTGCAGTAATTTGCTGAGCCCTCAATCAAACACTCGATCTCACTGAACTGTGAAAGCAAGGTCTTGTCTTTAAATAACATCTAGTGAAGTAGTTTACACCAGGATGAAAAGCATGTTTTCTAAAATCATCGTTCGTATCGCCTAACTCCTGTTAAAGTAAAACCTAAACAGAACCAACACTCCTATTGATGGAGTTCCCTGGTCTGTACAGCTTTCTGCCAAGCTCAAGGGATGGTGGACCAGGCAGTTTCCAAGTGATGTGACCGAGGCCCTAAGAGCCATGCTGCCTAAGACAATCTTCACGATTCATCGTCACAGTGCCTTATATCCCCACCATTAACTATCCCTTCTGGTTAAGGTACCTACTTCAAACACACTTGTGTTACCTGGGAGGAGTTCCTAGCCTGTTTCATTGTGTTCAAGTTTGAGAACCTTGGCCGCAAGCAGCAGCAGACACACCAGGGGCGTCCGCTTTCTGTCCGCAGACAAGCTACTCCACATCTTCAGGTCAGTGATGCTTAGACGTTCACAGGCCTCAGAATCACCTGGAGGCTAAACCACAGCTTGCTGGGCCCCACCCTGGGTTTCCGATTCAGTAGGTCTGAGGTGGGACCTCAGAATTTGCATCTCTAACAAGTTCCCAGGTAAAGCTGGTGCTGCTGGTCCAGGACCACACTTTGAGGACCACCGTACTAGTTGATTTCTAAGGAATCTTCATGATACGGAGGCAGCGTGTGAGAACATTCTGATCATGAACCATGAGGTAAGAAGACAGGGTTCTGAAGTAGAAAGGGGTCAGGGCTCAAAGGCAGGCCAGCCTAGCAGAAAACTTAGACTTGCTCAGATGATCCACCAAAACATACTTTATGGACCTCTTACTCCTGCTTTCTTTCCCTTGCTTGCTTTTCCGCTTACTGCCCCCAGGAAAGGCAAGTCTGCTGGCAGCCCCAGCAAGGCCAAAATGTTGTTCCCTCTCCCAGGCCCCTTCCTGAACGGACGCGTTCACACAGCTAATCAGACTGTCAACATGCTGCTCAGCCCTCTGCACCCTCTTCTGGGGGCTCCTGACACGTCTTAGAATTTACACAGGACTTAGTGAAGTCTTAAACTACATTTTTTTTCTCTTTTGAGATCATCTACTTCCTAATAGGATAAATTCAATGGAAAACATGCTCTGATCCTTCAGCTGCCTCTTCTTGACACAAACACAAGGAACTAATTAGCAGGCCTGCCCAGGAGGCAGGCAGAAAGGGGTTCATGACAGGACCACAGGCTGGGCAGCCGCCATCAGGTAGGACCTCACGACTCACCCTTTGGCCATCACGTCAGGAGCTGGGTCCATAAGTCAGTGGAGGGGAAACTGACATGTGGGTGTCTGCCTGGTGTTACCATGGCATCTACTGGGCAAGTAGGTTCTGTTCATGATTTAGCTCCCTGTACATCTGAAAGCCCTTGACATCCCCGCTTTCATGTGACTCTAACAAGAATCCTGCGAAATAAGGAGAATGGAACTGATGACCCCACTCGGCAGATAAGACAATTGAGAAGGAGCTCAGAGAAAACTGGACATTGTACTCCTGGCTCAGCCACTCCTCGTGTGGTCTTGAGCAAGTCTCTCCCCCTTCCTAGGCTTCAGTTTTACCATCTGTGAAATGGAGGGAATGGACAAGGTGATTGGGAGGTCTCCTTATAGATCCCTTATTCTGGGAGTAAGCTATCCAAGGAAAAGGACTTGCCTGAGGTCATGCAGTTAATGACACAGAGAAACCAGGGGCCTCTATACCGTGTCTGTTGAGTGAGAGCCATCAGAGCACCCCCGTCGCCACCCACTGCCATCTTCCTGACAGTGTGGGCCAACCGGGGCCTCCAGTTGCCCTCTGCCTTGCAAAGACCAACACCCCTGGGATGGTGTGGTAGGGGAACACGTGCTCAGAATGCTCCCTGACTGTGACTTAAAGCCCCAGTGCTGCCAGCTGTTCATTAGAGAAGGCCATTTCCTCCGGCACCTCGTTTACCAGACAAACACAGTGGACGCCTACCCTGTGCCAGGCCCTGTGCCAGATGAGGGGATGTGGAAGGGAAGGAGGCTTGCTGTCCACCCGTGAGAAGGTCACAATGAGGAGAGTGAACACCGGCTGCTGCATCCGAGTCCAGCCCCCCGGTCGGATCACAAAGCCCGTCCCTGGCAAGGGGCTGTGGCCCACGCAAAGGCACTAGCTGCAGCCCAGGTGAGCACGATCCTCTTCAAGGCAAGCACAGTATCCATGAAACTTTAGGAGGGGTCAGTTTAGAGCCATTCACATGTAGGCACTGTCCTCCAAACACACCAGGAAAAGCAGATGCATACGTCTGACCCCCACCAATTCATTGGCTGGAAGAATGCCGTGCTCTCTCTCTGAGAGTCCAACCTCCCAAGCACATGGAATCAATGAGCCCAACTAGCTTCCTATCTGTAACGTGCTGGCCAATGACAGTTCTTCCATTAGTTCAAGACAGTCAACACCATCAACAGGGCCATGTCTCAGGCACGGGATTAGACTCCCTGGAGGAAACCAAGATGAACATGACACGGCCATCAGGAACTAAGGAGCTCTCGGCCTAGGAGAGCATGGAAGACGCAGACACACACACAGTACAACAGAGCAGAGAATGGTGGGCGCTAGAAGATCCAGGTTAGGGGGTGGGGAATTCAAAGGAAAGAAGGACTCATTCCAACTGGAGACCCAGAAAGCCTTCGTGAAGGAGACAGCACACAGAAAGGTCATCCATCAGGAAACAAGAAGGCCAGGTACTCACGTCCCTTCTGCCACAGTCAGCCAAGTAATCTTGAGAATGCCAATTCTCTCCGTTTTAAAATGGACCATTTGCCCGAAGTGCCTCACGGCATTTTGAGAATTAAATGAGAACTGATTTAAATGTACATCAGATAAATAAAGGCACCACATATAAAGCTTTTGTCATCACTCGGGGCAGAGCAGGGAGGAAGGTAAAAGCAGAAAGTATATGGGGGAGGAAGCAGGTGGGGGCACGGGACACCTGCCCAACGCAGCGCTGATGTGAACACCTACTGGGATCGTAGCTGGCTCTGGTGATTTCTTTTTTAACCTCCCACGGCTAATTTTACTGAAGAGAGCACACGAAGAGGAAGTCAGAGCATCTGAACTCCTCTGCGTCAGGAAAATGAAAGTTCCAAATGGAGAGGTGGCTCCCCACCCCTGAGTGACAGGAGCACAGCCACCTGCGGCGGTCCATGAACCTGGGGCTCCTCCCGGGCTCTCAGCATAGGGCCCGGGCCCTGTGTACTCAGTAAACGCTCATTAGATGAACGGATGGGGTCCTTGCTACTTTACAAGGGGCTTTGCTTTCATGTTCCATTTTGATTCACAACCACAGGCCAGCAGGGCAGGCAGGGAGCATATTATCATCCTTGTCAAAGATGGGGAGACGCAGGCTCGCAGAGGGTGACTGTCCACGTCGCAGTCAGCGCCGTCAGAAGGGAGCCCGCGACTCTGCCTCCTCAGACAGTATCACCTTCTCAGACAACCACACACGTCCTAAGAATTGCTGCCACAGCCAGTCTTTGGCCCAGTGACCACCTTCCCTGATTTTCCCAAATGCTTACCACGTGCTGTTCTGCGCACGTTCCCTGTAATACTTCACTTAATCAGACCCTTTCGTCGAGGAAGGTCCTATTATGACTCCCAAATGTACTGGTTTATTCCAATTCAGAAGGTGGTTTTGTGCATCCCAGAAATAAGAGTGTCATGGATTCTCTGGTCCTTTTACCAAATAAGAACTGATTTGGATTAAAACCGTTGGTTCAGTTGTTTGGGGTCATTGTTCCTCAGAAGAAAGAGACAAAGCACAGGGAGTTAGGAAGACAGAAGGGCATGATTTTCTTTTTTTTTTTTTTTTTACCATGGACATTCCTTCCTACAGAGTCGGCTGTCAGTTTTGACAGATGGCCTGGCTGCAGGAGGGGGGACAGAGGGCAAGCTCACGGTTAAGGCAGCACCAGGGAACTAGAGCCAGCTGGGCTGATTCGAGGCCTGAAATCTGGGCTGGACCCCAAGTTCCAGCCAGTCAGGGTGGGACAGGGAGCCCTGCTCCGCCCACCCCCACCCCGCTGCAGCTGTACCAGGCAGGTCAGCACGTTTCTTGGTGTCCGTGACCTCCTGGCTGCAGGCAAATAGGGTGGCGAGGGAGAGCAGAGGAATGGGGCCTCAGGGAGAAAGCTGAGGCATGTTCAAGGTCAGAGCTCCCCTCCCCTCTCGTCACCCACCCCAGCCCCTTGGCTGGTAACAGTTCACGGTGCACCTACTTCCTGAGGGATGTATTCATTCTAGTAAAAATTCACGATACAAAAGTTTGGGCGGGAGGCTGGAAAGCACAGCCACTCCACAGCTCTGTTGAGGGGTGCCTGGCTGAGGTGCTCAGAGACTCCCCTAAAGTGGCAGGAACCGAGGTAAGGGGAATAGAATTTCAGAGGACTCGCGGTTCCTGAAGGGCACAGTGGATTAGGTAAGAAGAGGTCTGGGGCCTTGAGAACAAGGGTCGGTGTGGCCGGGTCCGCTCTGATCTCTGCTGCTGCTGGAGCGTTTAGCCGCCCACCCCGTGGGGGGTCAGCACCTGTGGCTGTAGCGTCACACTAGGGGGCTAGGACATCAGGGGCCTGGGAGAGCCGAGCCATGAGCTGGATAACGTACACCGAGAGTTAGTTGATCAGATTCACCGTTTATGCCTCCGTCCACGGACAGAGAGAATGGAACACAGAGTGGGGCAGCTTTGATGGGAGGAGGGGGTGAGATGAGCCAGAGCAAAAGATTCCAGGGGCAGGAAGCCTCCCAGGGAGTCCCGAGCAGAAAGGAGGCAGGGTAGGTGGTTAGGGGGATGGCAGGAAGAA
This sequence comes from Stenella coeruleoalba, assembly GCF_951394435.1. Taxonomy (NCBI): domain Eukaryota; kingdom Metazoa; phylum Chordata; class Mammalia; order Artiodactyla; family Delphinidae; genus Stenella; species Stenella coeruleoalba. The sequence continues at coordinate 23,251,628 of NC_137160.1, forward strand.
GAGGGTGCTAGAGGCAATTCACCAGCTGCACAACGTTTTTGTTTTTTTTTGGGGGCTGCGCCGCATGCCTTGTGGGATCCCAGTTCCCCGACCAGGGCCTGAACCCGAGCCACAGCAGTGAAAGCCCGGAATCCTAACCACTGAACCACCAAGGAACTCCCCAGCAGCACAATTTTAAAGCCATAGAGTTTAGAGCCGTATCACCGAATCCAACCCTTCTTGTACGGCCTTGAGTCATCGGTCACAGCCATGACTAGTGGCCAGAACCATCAGACCAGACTAAGAACCAGAACTTCCCTGCTCCCCCAGCAACAACTTCAGCCCCGTGATCCTTCTAGCACCCTCCAGCCTCCCCCAAATACTGACCCCAGTCCTCTGATTCCACGGGAGCTAGGAATACCCTCTTGAACACTGAGCATTCTTGAGGATTACATGCACCACCCGTATCAGCCGTTCTGGACAGACATACCTTGTGTGAATACTGCTGATCAACAATCCTCGCCAACCCGAAATCCCCAATCTTGAGCACGAGGTCCTCCGTGCTGATGAAGATGTTGGCGGGCTTCAGGTCCCTGTGCAGCACGTTGGCAGAGTGGATGTACTTGAGCCCTCGGAGCAGCTGGTACATGAAGAGCTTGGCATGCTCCTCCGTCAGCGTGCCCTGCTCCAGCAGGCGCGCCAGGTCGGTTTCCATGTACTCCTGGACGATGTAGGCCACGCTGAACTTGAACAGCTCGCCCTGCAGGTCGGCACCCTTGGACCCCAGCACCTCATACACCTTCACGATGTTGTCGTGGTCCAGGCGGCGGATGATCTTGATCTCCCGGAGTGCATGCTTCATGCTGCGGGCGTCGCTTAGGGTGATCTTCTTCACGGCCACCTTCCGGCGGGCCCTGCTGTCCACGGCCGACAGCACCAGCCCGTTGACGCCGAAACCCAGGGGTTGGAAGTCAACGAAGCGCCCGCCAAGGTCATACCCGTAGACGCTGGCGATGCAGTCGCCCTTCTCAGCCATCGTTGGCTCAGTGGTCAGGGGCTGACCATGGGATGAAGGGGCAGTCAGGAAAGGCCAAGTCCCAGCTCGTGGCTTCCCCAGCACACCTCATTCTGTCAAGTCCCAAGGGTGAGGGATGGTTCTTCTCCGGGTGATGTCACTGCCACCAGCTCCCTGGAGACAAGAGTGGCATATGTCCATACTCGCTGAGCTGCAGAAGTTGGAGGCTCAGACTGTTTCCTTAACCTGTACTGGGAAGGCTGTCCACCAACTCCTATGTATCCTGAGCCTCCCTGGAAGCTTAGAATGGCTCATGATTCTTTCAAATATAGCATATTGGAAAGAAAAACCAGTCTCTTTATCTATGTGAACGTAAAGTTCTCCATCATGATGGACCACAAAGTAGAGATGCAGAAACTCTCCCCTTTAAATCCTTTGTTAAAAGAGGCTCCTTCTTGCTGAAATGTGGTGCTGTTGCTGAGCTGGGTTCTTTTACTTTCAATGGTCCAAAGCTCAGTCGTATCACAGCCTTCAGCAGCTTGGGAGCTGCCCTCTGTGTCCCGAGCAGTATGAAGATATCCCAACAATGGATTCTAGAGGCTTGTAGGGACTTCTTTATACCTCTGCCAGCTCTCCTTTCTACCAGCTCCTCTTAGATTCTGAAACCCAAACCAGTCTGTTGAGCATTGGTGAAGAAAGCTGGAGAAATCCAAGTGCCTTTCATGAGCTCTACACCAAGTTACACCTGAAGTCCCAGACCTGAGGGCAGCTCAGCTGTCCAGCCAGGATCCTCTGGAGGCTTCAGATGTGGGCAGCATCCTCTGTCACCCCCTCATCCATACTACCTTGAATGAGACAGTGTTCTGCTGGATCCAGAGGGGCTGGCAGGAATGCAGCATCTTTCAGACCAAGTCTCCTTTCCTGTCAAAGAAACAATGTTGGGTAAATTTCCACACTTCAGCTTCCAGCACCTTCCCACTTGTGTGTCTTTTGTTAACCAGCCCAAGTGTTATTTGATCTGTCCAGCCAGCTGAAACACTGCTTGCTCAGGGGATTCCAGGCTTTGCACTGCCCAGCCACACCGCCTGCTGTGTGCGGCGCTCCCCTGGAAGGGAGAGAAGATGGATTGATTTGATAAGATCATCAACTGGTATGACTTTTATGTAAATGCCTGCTCCCTGAAGGTTAATATGCACAAACTGTGGGTGGCAATGATCAGCTCTGACCTTTGTGAAAATCATTTGTTATGCTCTCCAGACATACACAGCAGCACTAGCTGAGAAGGGTGAGAGTAAAAAGTAACTAGTTGCAGACAGAAAATAAAGGATCAATAATTTTGTTTTTCTACTTGGACCCCTTTTCTTCCTTCTTTTGCAAATGTCTTTGACTATTTTGAGAGAATTTGCCATGCACTGAGATTTAATTACTTTGTATCTCTTGCTGCCCATGTAGGCAGCATAAGCATACATACCAGATTATAAAGAAATTTTATTGCCCCCCTGGAATAGGGATTTTCTGCACAGCAAAGCAGGGCACAGACTTCTTAGCATGACACCAGGGCTGGCATGGTGAATTGTATTCTTTTTGATAATGGGAACCTAGCTCTTCAAAGCAATGAGTCAAATCATATCCTGACTGCTCCCTGGTGGCTGCTGACTCAAATTACAGGCATAGGACCTAAGTGGGGAGAAAAAAATGGCAAAACTAGCAATGTAAATTCAGACCTCTGAAGTAAAGGCAATATCATAGCTTCTAAGGAAGTGACAGGTTTTATAAGTTTATAAAGTCCACACACACAGAGAGAACAAACACTAGGACTGAATCTAGCCAGGGCTGCTTCTTAATTCCCATAATCCTGTAGGGTCCCCTCTAGGGATACTTTCACATCTGAACTCTGCAAATGATAAATGAAGCAAAACAACAGTCAACTCAATGTTCTAAAACCAAGGGGGCAAATTAGGGGACAGAGATGATCTGAAATAGTAAATAATCAGATGTCCTCTAAAGACTACTGATGAAAGAAATTTACCAAGAGTCTGGAACATAGTAATTGCTCAACAGATGTTACCTGTTGTTGCTATTGTTAAAAATTCCCTTATGCTTGAATAAGATGTACCTAATATTCTGATGTTTCATCAATCTTCAGCAATTCTACTCTGTACGTTTTTATCAGGCCCAGCAGCGAAATAATCAGAACTTAAGACTGGGAAATAATTGTAACAAACAAGTCCTGTGGCCCTCAACTGGGGGTGGTCCTGCCTTCCTTAGCTGCTCTGACGAGGAGTCACTACAGGCCTTTAATGAGCAGGGCCAGATTTGCCAATCATCCTGCCAAGCATCACTATCAGTGAATAACTGACACCCACCCCCAAACGCCAGCATCTCCACTGAGAGACTACGATTCTAGTCTGAGTTCTCACTTTACAGATAAGGGCACTGAAGCTCAGGGAACACCAGCTCAGTGCTTCTAGCATAGACAGGGTCAGTAAACATTTGATGAATTGATAAATGAATACCACTCACTCTGAGGATTCCTAGCCAGTTAGAGACAGTGCTGGGACCACCCACTGAGCCTGTCTATGGCCTGTGCTGTGAAGTCCACCTGGACACCTAATTTATGGGAACAAAAGAGCCACCTGGGACCCCATTCCATCCCTCCTCCAACTCCTGCTACCCAAGTCTGGTAACAGAAACTAAACTGGAACACCTTTCACTTTCTACCCATATACTTGGCCTGATTCCCAAGGGCAGAGCAAACAGAGGAAATTATATATTGCTTTATAAGGGGAGATGCTGAAGCCTTCTTCCCTTTCCGGCTCCCAATGGGCTGTAAACAGAGACAGGAATGAGCACCTAAGCAGGGAGATGACATCACCAGCAAGCTGAAGGCAGGATTTGTTCCACATCAGCTGCAGTGCAGATAATCTGTGGATAATTAAGAGGGGCTTTATTTTTAAAACTCTTTCTTCTTCCTCTCACAGGGGGAGGAAATATCTGTGTGTGTGTGGGTGTGTGTGTGTGTGTGTCTCAGTGGTCTGCCCAACATGCTATCAGCAGGAACCCCGTCCCCTTGGGAAGGCTCGATTCCAGCCAATCCACCATCCTCATGGGCTCTAAATACACTCTTTTCATTCCCATCCTGCTTCTTTGCTTGCACCTTTCTGGTTCCTGAACTATCCTGCTTCTTCCCCACTTGTTAAATTCCTGTCCATCATTCCAAATCCAGATGAAGTCTCACTTCCTCTCTGATTTACCATATACTAATCTGGGCTGTTACTTAACTTTTTATACATGTCCATCTCTCAACTAGGCTTTAAGTTTCTCAAGCCCAGGACACAAAGTAGTGCTTAGAACATAACTGTGAATTGGAGTTACCTGAGGTGCATTTGTTATGTCTACGAAACCGTGATGCCTACCTTCCCTAGACGGTCAGCCTCCTCCCCTTTCCATCGCTGCCCCAATGCAACGTGTTCATTGCAACAGGGATCTTCACACAACAAGCGCCAACTGCTCAGACAAACCAATATCTCTGAACTTCAGTATCATCTGCTTAGATGCTGCCTCTCTTAGCATTTCAACACGAACAAGGCAGCCCTCATCTGACCATTTCTCTGTTCCCATTTGAGTTTACTGTTATTCATCTCTTCTCAAACCTGCTTATTTTCTAAGTTTTCCCCTATCATTCCTCTATAATTTCTACCGTAAATGCTTTGCCTTTCCCTACAGGTGGACTGATTATGAAATGCCAATTACCTAAGAAGTCTCGGATTAGGGCTATTTTCTTGCATGGTGTACCAAGAGGCATGGGCCCATCGGCCCTGGAGAGGGGCGCATCCGGCATCTGGATGTGCCCACCTGGGCAGAGGAGTGAGTATGGCAGCTCTTGGTGTGATGCAGCATCTCAGGGCAAAGCACAGTCATTCTCCATTTAGGGGTGGTGACTCACAGCTGCTCTGAATCACAGGTGTGATTTGGAACCAGGGAGCTGGCATTCACCTTGAGAGGCGGAAAGGTCATGGGTTCAGCTGTGCTCAAATGACAGTCAGCTAGAAGAACACATGTAACTCTTCCAAGGGCAGCAAGGCTCCCACAATTCCATGGTGAACATCGTAATAAACACAGGAGTAGAAATCTCTACCCCAGGACTCCTAGCAATTGTGCTTCTTTTCTCCACTGATTTCTCACCAACTTTCCATCAGTCTCTTATTTGAGGCCAGTTAATTATCCTCTCATGCATCCAGCCTTTTAACATGTGGAGGCAAAGCAGAGATTGGTGGTGTGTGCCAACTGTCCCTTTCTGGGATTCCTGGGGCTGTAGTTTACAAAGCGGCTTTGGAGAGTCTCAATTTAGACTCACTTCCTTTGCCGCTCTGATCCTCCCAAACCTCAGGCTGGTGGCTTTCAGCAGGAACTAAGGCCTCCAGCATTGGAGGACATTTCCCAGATACTGCTTTCTTCCCTCTCCTGAGCACCCCAAAACTTGCAGGAAAACCTTCCCTGGCAGGGCTGACGTTTACAGTTGAACAGGCTGTACACTGCACAATTCCAGGTAGTACCATTCATATCAGTCAAGTCTGTCTGACTCGAAGTTCCGTGATCCTAATTGCTGCAGTCTATGTGAATGAAGTCCCTAGACCAGAGATTGGCAATTTTTTTCCTATAAAGGGCTAGAGAATAAAAATCTTAGGCTTTGTAGGACAGTCTCTGTTACAATTATTCAACCCTGCCTTTGTATCACAAAAGCAGCCACAGACAATACCCAAATGAATGGCATGGCTCTGTTTCAATAAAACTTTATTTACAAAAATAGGTGGGGGGCTGGATTGGGCCAGGGGGTAAGTTGCTCTAGACCCCTGCTCTAGATTGTGTAGGAATGCCCTCTAGCTTGTTCCCAAGGAGGCACTGAAGTGTGTGGTAACCGGACCCCTTTCCGGCTCTTTCTGCACCGTCTCCTCTCTCCTGGACTCAATCCCCTACTACCAGCCCCGGTTGCCCCTCACAGTGGCACTATCCCACGCCTGCCCTCCCCGGGAGGAACCCTGGGCTTGGGATCCCACCCAGGCTTAGTTCAGCTCATCTGTAGGTTTTGTGCCCTCAGGACCCAGCTCTCTGCTTTCCACAAGCTACCTTCCAGCTCTGCGATTCTATGGTGCTGTTGACGGGCCTCGCTCCCAAACCCCATGTGCATCTTAACAGAGCCTTTCTGGGGAACTGGTGAAGATGACACTATGAAGATGGGGTAACTACACACGTGGAGGGTTCACTCTGGGCCAAGGGACTGATTAGTTGGGTCTCACAAGAACCCCATGAGGTTGATATCATTCTCCCATGAAGCCCCCACAGGGAAATGACTTCCCCAAAGTCGCACAAGTAGCCAGTGATGAATCTGGGGTATAAACGCGGGTCTGTCTGACTCCAAAGCCCACACTTCTCATCACTGTAGCCCATTAGCTGAGCCCAAGTAGGTGATTCCCACCAAGAACCATCTAGACCCAATGTGACTTCCCAGGACTAGTGAAGGACAAATTTGGGGGATGCACACCGTGTGGTTCTTCTCAAACTAAAGCACAAGCCAGCCAGCTGCCTTTTCAGCCTCTGTTTAGCTTCAGTGTGGAGATCACAGTTAATTAGCCCATTTGATAAAAAGAAAAATTGAGAAATAAAACATTAAAATGAGACTAACAGTTAAGGAAAACTAAACCAAACCAAAAAGAAAACACAACACACAAAAAAACCCAAACAACAACAGCAACAAAAAACCTCCGCCAAGTTCAAACAGCCATAACCCTGCTTTCCAACCAGTACTTGACCTCTTCTTTAACTGTAAACCTCAGATGCCAGAGGCCCTGGCTGCAGGGACTGGCCATCCTAGAGGGTAGCTGAGCTGAGCATCCTCCCAGCTGGTCCTGTAGCTGCCACTGGTCACCTGCCCAGGAACCATTCCCACTTCCTCCAAAGGAACGGAAACCAAGTCTGGGTCAGCCATTGAGCAGCTGAGGCCAACTCAGGGTTGACTCATGGTTAGATGATGGGTCTAAACCAGGGCTTCTCAACCTCAGAATGATTGAAATTTTGTGCCAGGTCCTTCTCAGCTGCAGGGCTGTCCTGTGCCCTGTGGGATGTTTAGCAGCATCCCTGGCCTCTACCCACCAGATGCACTGTAGCACCCCCCCAGCTGTGACAACCAAAATGTCCCTAAACAGTGAAAACCATCACCAGTGCAGAAGGCACAAAACTACCCCTAGTTGAGAACCACTGGTCCGAAGCAGCAGTCTCCAGCAGTATTGGCAATTGCACAGAAGAGTTATTTGTTTGAGCTATACGGTACAGGGTATGTATCGCCAAAAGTTTAGCAACCCCAGCCTTGCTCCACTAAATGCCAACAGCGCCCCCTGGTTCCTGTGACAGCCTCACACACAGCCACAATCCTAGAGGGCAATGACATCTCCCACACGCATCCCTGCTGAGGGCCATGAATCTAAGTCAATCGTGCTATCCCAACTCCCCTTTGATAATGGGTAGTTTAGAGGTGATCATAGCAGCCAGTTCTGGACAATAAGCCTTAAAGGCACTAGAGGGGCCTCACTGAAAAAGTTTTCTTCCCCTACTCCCTGTCCTTAGATGCACTTGTAGGAAGAAGTGGTGTTGGTGCCACACCATGTGGGGACAAGCTTGGAGACCAAGCCAGCACACCAGAGCTGGCAGATGAGCATGGGGCCTTGTAGACATCGCGGAGCCAAGCCTGGAAATGCCTGCCTCCAGCTTTCTTGCCAAGTGAGATGGTCGAGCTCTATTTTTGTGTAAGACATTTTTACTGTCTTTTTCCTTTTAACCTGAAGCTGTCACTGTCCACCTGATAGTAACCTGCTAGGTATATGGTTGGTCTAAGTGGGAAATAAAGAGATGTAGAACATATGGCTCCTGACCTCAAGGAGCTTATATTCCTATAGGGAGAGAAGGACCACATAACAATGACAGCAACAGTGCAAGAATATTTGGGGACCAACTTCATAGTTCCACTGCAAGTGCAGTAAGAGGCCCAGGAAGATCAGTCAGAGAAGCCTCCTGGAGGAGGGGGAAGGCAGCTTCCAAGACCGCCACCAATGGTCCCCGCCTCCTGGCTTCAGCTCTGTGGAATCCCCTCCCCTAAGCCTGTGTGGACTTACTGACTCACTTCTAAGGAACAGAATATGGCGGAAATAATGGGATGTCACTTCTGAGAATCAGGTTATGAGAAGACTGTGGCTTCCATCCCAGGTGATAGCTCTGGGGGAAGCCAGTGGCCATGTCATGAGGCAGCCCTGAGGGGAGACCCGGGTGAGTTCTTGCAACGGGATCTTCTGAGGCCCGCTGGCCACTAAATGAGTGAGCCAGGAAGCGGATCTTCCCCAAAGTGAGCTTGAGAGGACTCCAGCCCTCTCCGGTGGCCACGGCCCCACTGAAGGCTCACAAGAGACCTTACACCACAGGCACCCAGCTAAAAGCTGTGGCCGGATTCCTGACTCACAGAAACTGTGTGACAGCAAATGCTGTTTAAGCCAGTAAATACGGAGGTATTTATTATAGACAATAGGTAACTAACGGAGAGGAGGGACGCAGAGACCTCGGCTCTTGACACGTCCAAGATAGAAAAGATGCAAACTTGGCCTGAAATCTTGAGGCTTTGGGCATGGGGTCCTGGGTCTTACTGGATGGGCTTAGAGCCCATCAGATTCCAGAGCCAGACAGAACCTTGGGAAGTCAGCAGTGTTGTTGCAGGGGGTGGCGGTGGGGGAATCTTACCTCCCTTTTTTCACTGACTTAACCCCGGGGGTGAGTTCTGTGTCTGGCACACAGTGAGGATTCCAGAAATAAATAGCAGTGGACACAGGAATGGCTACGTTGTGCGGTAAGATTAGGATTATGACAAAGTATAACCCAAATGGAAAGACAAATTTAAAAAATGTGCCCCCTGAGGCGCAGATCAGAAAGTTTTTGAACCCCTCCATGGTGAGTGGGAGATAAAGCAAGGGGCTCAAGCAACGATGCCACACAAGCCCCAGAGGAGAGGTGACCAGGAGGCGTTTCCCCACCAAGGAGAGGACTGCTAGTCCCAAGGCAGTGATCACTGTGTTACCTCTGATTTTTAGCATCGGGGCCCCCAGGAATCAGGAGAAACAACTCTTCCTGGTCTTCCAGCTCTTGAAGTGAAGTACCACTCCCCCGACCCAGCAGGGAAACAGGCTGGAGGTGTTCATGGGCAGTAAGGCACCCGAGTCTGGAAGCCCCTTCTGTTTGTGGAAACCCACATGCACGGGCAGATGGTTCTTTCCAGTGTTATCACCCATGAGGCCAGCTCAGGCTGCAGTGTCCCGAGCCTCTCTTGTCCCCAGGACCACTCCAACTGAGGTCCCGGGATCCCCTTCATACACCAGCCGGCAGGACAGTAACCAACTCAGGCCCAAAGCACTTCTTGGCCTAAAATATGTGTGTCTCAAGCAGGGAGCCAGTGACAGGCGCCCCAGTGAGCATCCGCCTCTGAGATGTGCAAACTCCCTTAACGTCCCTTTGAGGCAGCGAGGCCACTGGCCCTGGTTTGTTTCCCTTATACGGTTTCCTCCAGAACATGCCGGTGGGGGTGCCACCAAGTAAGAAACAGGAGGGGAACCTGTTTTATCCTCATCTCCCTGAGGGGGGATGGGAGGAGAGCTACAGAGGGCTGGAAGGAAAAAACGAGCAGCTAGAACATCAGACTCTGGGATTACTGCCTCCCCCAAAAGCAAACTCTGGGCGTATTCAGTTCAGTCTTTCCTCTGCCTTTTTCTCTTGAAAATTACGTAACCACCAGGGAGAACAAAGGCTTCCCAAGCCTCCCAACAATACTGAAATAGCACAGAGAGAGATTCCGGAGGCCTCATTTGGAGCTCTGATGCCCACATCAGCGCAGAGCTGGGGGCGGGCAGTCAGTCTGGGTCCCTGAGTGTGGGGTGCGGGTGCCGGTCGCCACGGGAACAGCACGGGGGCAGGAGCTGTACCTGCCTAGGCTTGAGGCTGGGAGTCCGACTTTCGGATCACCAGTGTGTGAGGGTGTGAGTGTGTGCCAGCGATTAAATCCTTCTGATTTGAGACAATCCTACATTTGACCTTTGTAGACGCAAAGGGAAACTTCTCATTTTTCTTTCTTTTCTGTTTTTTTAAAGGAAGGAAACCTGGCATCACAGAAGATGTGGGCCTCTTTCAATATCTAAATCAGGACAGTTATGACTTAAGTGGCTAAATAAGGTGAGCCTCTTTGGGGCTTGCTTTGTCCGGACTGTATTCTAAAGGGTAGAGATCCCAGCCAGGGTCTAGGCTTCTCAAAAGCAGAGCCTGCATCTTTCATTTCTCCCACACATTGTTGTTTTTTTTTTTTTTTTTTTTTTGCGGTACGCGGGCCTCTCACTGTTGTGGCCTCTCCCGTTGAGGAGCACAGGATCCGGACACGGAGGCTCAGCGGCCATGGCTCACGGGCCCAGACGCTCCGCGGCATGTGGGATCTTCCCGGACCGGGGCACGAACCCGTGTCCCCTGCATCGGCAGGCGGACTCTCAACCACTGCGCCACCAGGGAAGCCCTCTCCCACACTTGCTTTAGCACCCACTGCAGAGTGCCCACGGGCCACTGTGTCTTCCTAAATTCCGAGATTACTCTCTGTGAGCCCAGGTTTCATGAGAAAGTCACTTCCAGGCACATGGTCTGCCTCAGCTGGCATTTATCGAGGACCTACTATGTGCTGGGCACGGTGACACACGTCCAGTGATGTTTGAACTTTCACAGCACACTGTGGGGAACTATTCCCTGACATGAATGAACACTGTGCCAGTGATCTGTGCATGGTAGGCACCTGTTTCCTCCTCTTCCTTCCGTTTTGAGAGAGCGCAAGCAACTTTCTGAAGATCACACACTAGAAAGGGGTTGAGCCCGCTTCCTGACCCAGGCTTGGTTGCAACGCCAGTGCATTCTGTCATCTCCCATGGGGACTTCTGTCATGGGGGGTCCCACCCCCATCCCTCTCACATTTCAGTGCTTGCTTTTGTTTTTCTAGTTTCCCCAGTTCCTTGGAGAAGAAGAATTTGCTTTCCTCCTTTAAGTCATCTTGGAAATTGGCATCGCTTCTAAAGGTCTCAGCCTCTAACCTCATAGTTTCCTTGACTCTACTCACCAGCCATACAAAATGTCTTTCAGCCCATTGAAGATGTCACCTTCTCTCTTGCCTCTGGGCCTCCACACATGCTGTTCCCCCTCCTTTTCCTCTGGCTAATTCTTATTCATCCTTTGGGTACAAGTTTAAATGCCCCTTCATCCAGGAAGCTTTCCCTGATACTCCTTTCCCTCCCCAGACTAGCTTATCTGTCAGGTTGTGTCCTTCACCTCCCCCTCTCATATCACTTTCTCCCTTTTTGTTTCAGCTTTAATCGCTTGTCTTCAGTGTTTGACTGGAAGCTTGGTGAGGGCAGGGACCCCTTCATGGGCATCACTCCAGCCCCAGTGCCTAATTACTAACCTACTCAATAATTAAATAATACTTGGGCAGAACAAATGCATTCTGAGAAGCCCCATGCTCCAGAGGACCATTTACAAATTCAAATTTGTGAAACTCACTTCTTTCCTCCCTGTTAGAGATGCCAACCAGATGTGAGAATTTCACAAGTCTTTTTTGACTCAAATCCTCTGTGCAGTGCAGTCCCTTTAAGTAAATTTCATAGAGTTCTTGACTTCTTTCACTGGTCTGCTTCTCACCCAGTTTCCTGGCCCATTATCCAGCAAATATATCACACACTACTCCCTCCTACTCTCATGGAGGCTAATCATTGACAGGGGTTGCACTCAGAGGTACAAAGAAATCATTCATAGAGCAGAAAAAATGTCCCCTCTCCTGGTGATTGCATCTCCCTGTTCACAAGTGACAGAAGAAGTGGTATTTTGACAGCTCAGGTGACAGCAACAATGTCTGGCCCACACGGGACTGCCATAGCTGAGGAGGAAAGCCATAGGCTGGGAGCCAGGAGGCCTGGGTTCGAGTCCTACCACTGCCTGGGAGCTCTCTAGCAAGGAGTTTCTAATCTGTGAAGTGGGAATAACCATGCTTCCCCACTTACTCGTGGGAGTCAGAACAGGGTGGTGATCTGAATATACTTCCAAAAGTATTTCGCACAAATTGGAGGTAAGTCACGACCACAAACCAATTATACTAAAATTAAACCACTTCCACAGTGATGTTAGCTGGGCTCTAGGGGGTCGGAACTGTTACCCTTTCTCATCCCTTCACAGTCCTCCAAGAGTGAGTGGCCTCTGCATGGGAAGAAGTGAGTGTTGGTTCACTAGCCATTGCACAATCGTTCTGAGTCTTTTTTTTTTTGGCAGGGGGCAGGATGAGGGGAACTTTAGGCTAAATTATCCCTGTCTTCTCTTATGACCTAGAAGACACTGAGACACCCAGCCCAGGATGGAGCGTCTAGGAGTGAATCTACAATGAATCACTGCAATGGACCGGATGTTTGTATCTGTGTCCCACACACAATTCATATGTTGAAATCCTAACCCCCAATGTGACGGTATTAGGAGGTGGGGCATTGGGGAGGTGATTAGATCATGAGGATAGAGCCCTCATGAATGGGAGTCCTGATAAAAGGGACCCCAGAGAGCTCTTTCACCCCGTTTGTACCATGTGAGGATACAATGTAGATACAATCAGCCACCTGCAATCCTGAAAAGGGCTCTCACCAGAAGCCGACCATGCTGGCCCCGATCCTGGACTCCCCAACCTCCAGACCATAAGAAACAAATTTCTGTTACTTATAAGCCACTCCGTCTATGGTTTGGTTGTAGCAGCCTGAACAGACTAAGATCTCACCAAGGGGCTGACCAAGTCCATCATGGTGAGGCCATTTGCTCTCACTTATTAACCTCCATGTATCCGTCACCCTCTCCTCGCTCTCCTTGTGAGTGCCTCCTTCACTGAAAGCTTATTAGACCCCAAGAGTCAGAACCCCATGCCACAGAGATAACGCTGTAGGAACCTGACCCATTGGAGGGGAAATGTGCTGACGGGGTACTTGTTTTTCATTTTCCTCCTCGCTCTAGCAGAAGAGATACTAGGGAGTGTCACTGCCTTTTTGGAACAATGAACTCCCACAAGCCTGTGAGGGATTCCACATGCAAATAAGCCTCTTACGTTCGATGGTCAGTGACATCAAACCCCACCGGACATAGAAGGGGGAAGGAAGGAAGTGATCAGCCTTCCGATGGATCATGAACTCCCTGGAGAAGAAGACAGATGGCTCCAGTGCCTGGGAGGGGAGTGGAGGAAGGTTGGGAAAGAAAGCAGTGGAAGCAAGAGAGTAAGAATGAGGAGAGAGAAGGAAGGGTAACAGGAAGAAAGAGGGATCCTGTCCCCACTCCCAGAGGCCACTCCTGCCTCCTTATTGAGTCGCTGGGCTGTTGTTAGCACTTGGCACACACAGACCGTCCTCACAGCCCGGGAGCCTTAGACACACACATCAATAAAGTCCTCATTGCAGAAAATGCTGGAACCTTGACAAAAGCAGCAGTATGACCAACACAATACAGCGCATTAGCTTGACAAACATAATCGTGCCAGCAGCCACCAACTCCACGGCTCTCCCAGGTACAGGGGGTCCTGGGCAGGAACTGGATTTCACCAGCTCAGTGTCATGAGCTGGAAACCTGGATCAGGCTGGCACCGAGGCCAACACAGTGTAAGCATTTGGGTGGGACAGTGACGTAGGGAAGCATTCCTTCACCTCTCCCATTCTCTGCAGACTCCAGATAAACGAACCTTGGGATTTGATGAGTTCTGAAAAACCAGCACAAACCAGGCTCTGTGTCCTTGTTATGCTGGAGTTCTCAGGTGCCAGGAACAAGAGAAAAGCCGATGGGTATGGGCAGGGGGCTGCCTGGGGAAGGGCTCAGCCACTCCCAGGCTTAAAGGTAGATCCAGCTTCCAAGCCACCCTTTGGGAGGAAGGCTACTGGGTAGACATTGCCCTCAATATCTACCAATGCTATAGGGCCAGGGCAAATGAGGGCTCAAAGGAGTAGGTAAGGCAGTTGACTGGGTGGGCATGGTGGACAGAGCTGCCTTCCAGAACATGAGGGAGGAGGTAAGGCCAGATGGTAAGAAGGGGTGGCGGGAAGGAGCTGCCCCCTCCAGCACTGGTCACCTCTCGCTCGGAGTAAGCAGAGAGAGATGACCGTCGTCCCCTCGTATCCATGGGGATTGGTTCCAGGAACCCCTGTGGATACCAAAATCTGAGGATGCTCAAGTCTCTTACATAAAATGGCATGGTTTTATGGATGCAAAGGACTGACTCCCCTGCTCACCGGGGGTGGTGGATGGAAGTGCTACCCACCCATCAATAAGAACCTCCTAGGTGGGAAGAAGGTTGCTTTTACCTTCTTACCTTGTAAGCCTTTATATTATGACAAAAATGACAAAAATCAATGACAAAAATCTCTTTCTTTTTTCAAGCAACAATGTAACTTGTTTTTAATTTAGAATCTGTTTCAACTGCCCAAACTATGAATTAGGATCCCAAGTGCGGGCAGATAGAGTCTCGGGATTAGTGCCTGTGCTCATGAGGCCAGGCTTCAGGAAGCCTGGAGAGAAGTGCAGTGTGGGTCTCATCAGGATGGAGCCGAGGGGTCCTGCAAGAGTCCTGACCAACCGGAACTGAGGTAGAGGGTTTGGGACCCAAAGTCTACCCGCATCCCTTGGTTCAGTTTTATAAGGCGAGTTTTTCTTTGAAATAAAGCAAAAAGCAAACCAGACGCTGACTTTGATAGTCATCTTTTTGACCTGTGGAGCGATTTGTTCCGTCTTTCTTTGACACAACTGCAGAAAGGGACAGAGTGCCAGCTTCCACCCCACGCTCACCAGGCTTCAAGGAGCAAAGATTGGCTCTGATTTCTTCTGAAGTTCCAGAAAAGATGACTGGGACTAAGGTCTGGAAAAAAATCTTAGATACCTGTGCCTGTGCTCAGGGTGTTCTCTGAGCCTGGACTTGCCCTTTCTGTTCCCACTCCCTGCCAAGGTCGCCTATGGGATCACCTCCCAGGGGAAGCTGGTGAGGGCTGTGACCAGACTGAACAGAGATGAGGTGGTCATGTGGGAGGAGGTAGGACCCTGTCTTGGTAATACTGCCATCTGTTCCCTTTGCTTCAGCCAGACTGCCTTAGTTTAGGTCCCGGATATGCTGACATGCTCAGAGTCTGCATCCCACCACCTCTAGCTTTTGTCCCCACTGTAGCAGCGGGGTGCGAGACAATTCACATTTGCTTTCCTGCAGCTGAGAGCACTGTAGCACCTGTGGCTTCCCTCCGTGAACAGGTTTAGAATGAGTGAATGAATGAATGAATGAAGTCCCAACAGCCCCCAAATGGTCTCTCTACCACCTTCCTGCAACCTCTCCAATCCATCCTCCTTTCTGCTTCCAATTATCTTGGAAACACAACTGATCATTTCATTCTCTTGTTTTCAAAAGGTTTTCAATAGCTCCCCACTGCCCAGAGATTAAAGCCCAAGCTTCTCACACAGCCCCTGCGTCAGACCTGATCTGTCTTCCCGCCTCACGTCCAACCACTCCCTAAACTGCACCCCACGCTGCAGCCACACAGACTGGGGCGATTGTTCCTGACTTGCCACCTTCCCAGAACATGCAGCCCGTATGTTGGCGATACTGTCCTCTTTGGGTCCCTGAAGCAGTGCTATCCTAATGTCACCCTGCCGTCCTCAGAGTAAACTCTCTCTTCTCCAGGACCATGAAGCACAATGCCTACACCTAAGGCAGTAATCTCATGGGGTTGTACCTCTCTGTAGTCCTTCTTCCCACTACTGGGAATCCTGAGAGCAAAAGCACAGTGGCTGGTTCATCCTTATATCCCCAGCCTTGTACAATTCCTGGCATACAGTAGGTACTCAATAAAAAGTTGATGAACAAATAAAGAGATGGGTGGGAACGGAGCCAGGGACTTGAGAGTAGAAGTGTTTGGAAGAGGTGCTTGGGGGAAGTGAGCATAGAGGCACATCCCCTGGAGGGGTGATGTGCTGGTGGAAGTGTGGTCGGTTCTCTGGGACAAGAGTGGGATGGTCACGGGAACAAGGGAGCAGTTGAATGGTGAGCACTGAAGACTGGGCCGGGCTTACAGACCGCACTGGGGCAGCACCCGCCAAGGTGTGGGTGACAGTGAGGTCAGATAGAAGCTGAGTGGAGGTGTGGAAACAGATAGTTGACTTAGTGGGAGTGTTGCAGAGAGTCCGGCGGAACCAAAAGGAACTGGGATCAGAGAAGGGATTTTGCTGGTAGGTTCCTGGTAACTGCTCGCTTTCAGGTATCACCCCGAAGGCGGGGCATCACCAGCTTGGTAGGAACAGACCAGCTTAAGCAAAAATAAACCCAGAGAGCAACTGCATGCCATTCCCTTAGGTGTTCTTTTTTTTTTTTTTTCTCCTCCCAGCTTTCTCATCATCACACTGACAAGCTCGGGATGCTAAATTCAGGTTGTTTACCAAGGCTACCTCCTCAGGCCCATCTGTCTAGTTCCCTTCATTCACCAACATCCACGCTGAAAGAACACATAGCTGAGTCTTCCCATGAACTGTCTTGCCCGATTTTTCTGGAAGCTTCAGCTGCCATAGACAGTGCGCCATAGTTCTTTTATTGTGTGGTAGTCCCACAGAGAGCAATAAGATTAAGGTGAAAACAAATTTGCAAAGCAACTTTCCACTCTCCAAAGCATTTGCATGTATTTTTAATATTTAATACTTTCATGTAATATTTACTGAGCATCACTTTGTACAAGGCAGTGGGGAGGACCCAGGGCAAATCAAGCAGACACAATCCCTGGTCCCCAGGAACTTACAGTCTGGGGGTGGAGAGGCAGATGTGACACAAATATTGGCACAAATAGCGTGTACATATGATTACAACTGTGATAAACGTATCATGGGAAAGTTCAGGATGCTATGAGCAGGGGTGACAAGGAGACAATTACTTTGGTGAAAAATGGCAGATTCCCTGAAGAAGTGACATTTAAATGGAGACTTGAGGAGTGAGTAGAGGCTCCCCAGTAGGTGTGGAGAGATGGGAGCTCTGGGCTGGACACCCTGGGGAGAGTGGCCCTCGCACAAGCCCATGGCCCTCGGGTCCACCTTGGCTATGCTCGGGCAGTCCGAGCGAGATGGGGTGGGGCTTGCTGAGGTGGCCCCCCCTCCATCCCATGTTCCCGGCAGCCCCCTACTCTGACTGACCATCTGCAGGTGTGCCCCCAGGTGCAGAGGATGAACAACATCACCTGACTCTCAAAACACAGCCAAGAGTGAACGACCTTTGTAATGTCCCATTTATTTTTATGAAGAGCCTCGTATAATTTTTCGGAAACTGCCTGGAGGAGGCAGTGTCTCCCATGGGGAAGGTGACCGTCAGGTGCAGTGGAGGGCCTCTGGCTTATGAAAGAACTCTGGGTTCAAGTCTGACCTCTGCCACTCATAGATTACGTGACATTGAGCCTCAGTTTCCACATCTGTTAACTAGAATATTAAAACCTTCCATATTTATCTCACAGGGTTTTTGTTAAAAGCAACAGCCATGAAGGCAGTGTGTAAAGTAAATATCAAGGACTGCTGAAATAATAATCATGTCGCTATTTACCTTCCCACACTAAATAACAACTGGTAACAATGTACTCCATCTCACTTAACTTCACAATGATATTCCAGGAACATACTGGGATACTGCAATACTGATGTTTTGCTTCCATCTTACAAACTGGAAAACTGAGGCACAGAATGGTGAAGAACTTGCTCAAGCATACCCAGCTGGGAAGTGGCAGAGCAGGGCTTCAAACCCCAGCAGTCTGCCTCCAGACCCCACGCCCTTACCATTAGGCTATGCTGCCTGAGTAAATTAATGCCCCAGGGCACTGACTGCTAAGAGCTGTCCCAGTAATCAGAGGACGGAGCTCGTGTGCAAAGTGACACCACTAAATTGCCATTAGCTTGCTATGTGCCCCTTGACAAGGGACTGTCTTTCTCTTGCTTCCCTTTCCTTTTGTGACCAGGGCCAGCAGTCAGATTAATGGGCTCATTGTAGGAAACCCCAAGAAAGGTAACTAGCTCCCGTCGCTAGGATCAGATGGCTATATATAGTGTTTAATAATCACACAGCAGCAAGATCCTACACAGATGCTCACAAGCCCATCCTTCCTGCAACCGCAACGCAGCAAACTAGTTAGTCTCTGCCAACTTCGAGAGCTTGTGGTGCTCTGCCCAATTCTAGGGCCATTTTGGATGGCGCGTCGGCATTCATCCCTTGTCTTTAATCCCATAGCTTTAAATGTGCAGCAGAAAGATCCCTCACCTCCCATCACCCCTCTCTCCACTCCTTCCCAGCCACCCCATTCCCTCCACAAGTACCTTTCTTTCCTGCTGCCCCATCTTCCCTCTTTAGATGGTTCTCCCCTGCGAAGCCTCATCCCATCCCATATTCTCCACTGTAACTCTGAACAAGATCCCCTCAGAACAGCTACTTGGGAGTTTAGAGAAGGGGATGTGGGTGGTGGTGGTAGGAGTGGGTGGGAGGATGAGGGAACAGCCAGTCATAGGTAAATGGTCAGGAAACATCTATCCGACGGTTCCAAAGTCAATTTCTAATCCTTTTCTTTCTCTGCAGTGTCCTGTCTACTGCCTTTTCAAACACTCACACCCCTCCTCATTAGCACCCACAGAAGGGTTTGAGTCCAGCCGTCTATACTTCTCTGAGACTAAGACACCAGGTTCCCTCTCCCAGGGGATCTACATTTTAAGCTTTATCTCTAACCAGGGAATGAAAACCCATGTCCTAGTTAGGAAAGGTTAGGCATCCCCTTGGCTATTTAGGGGAATGGTAAATTGACATCAGCGAGTTCCTGGGCTGCCGAGAAAAAGGAGAAGAGAGGGTCAAGGAGCCCCTCTGAGCAGAGGGGTGGAAGATAGTGTAGTAGTGCCCCACCCCCCCAGAGCACAGCTGCCCATCCTCCCTGTTCAAACAACTCCTGAGTCTTTTGCTTGCATGACTGAACAGGTTTGGGGCCCTCCAGATACCAATGACAGGTGTGATGTTGTTCCCAGCCATCAAGCCGATGCTAGCCACTGAGTGGTTCCAACCTGGTGATTACCTTCCCTTCTCCCACCCCCATCAATCCCCCTGCCAGACCTGCTGACATCAGCTCTCGCCTTCTCCCTCAACCTCCCAGGTGTTATTTACAGATGGAGGCTGTTACCAAGGCAACCGAATGTGGCCATTATTTTACACTATCGTATTCTGTTCTTCCAGTCCCTCTTCCCCCCACCCAAATGAAAAGTTATCTAAGCAAGGTCTCCTCTCCAAAGCAGAAACCCCAAATCTTCTTGCACTCAAGTCCTGCTGGGAGGCAGCAGCAGAGAGAGGGGGAGGCAACTCAGATGCTGTACGAGATGTGGACCAAGCAGGCATTCGGCTCCTTTTCCACTTAGATGGCATTAAAATGCTAGGAAGGGGGTCTTTAAATCAATATAAACCCATAAAAGTGAAGAGAACAGAAGGGGAAAGACCAGAAGACAAGGGATTTTAACACATTCCTGAAAAGTTGAGAATTTGGAAGTCTCAGCTCAGGATGCACACTGGGGGTGGGGCAGGAGCAGGGTCAGCTGAGGAGGATGCTTTCCAGCTCCACTGACACCTGGAAAGGCCCCAGGTTGAGGTCAAAAGGCAGGTGGGAAGTAATTCCCGAAACTGTGGAATTCCGTGAAGGTTTGCCTGTGAAACCACTGGACGCCCTCCCCCCACCACCACACTGCTGTGTGTAGAAAAGCAAGTAGTTCCTACCTCCCTCCCCTTCCCACCCTCTTCTTAAACCCCAAGTTCGGAGGGGCCACTGTTGTTGTTTGCAGTGCAGAATCAGGGATGGGATGAGAGTTACTGAGGGTGGGGGGACATTTTGTTTCACATTTTTTTCATAATACAAATGAATCTGACATTTACTGGTTTTCAACTTTTAGAATCAATCTACAGGTGAATAGGCCACAAAATGTAAATGTCATCACCTTTGACATGTAAAGAAAAGAGCCAGTAGGAAAAAAAGTTTGGAAGGTGGAAGGGAAGAAGGAGGGAAGGAAAAGGAATATATTCTCATACCAAGTTGAGAGCTACTGCTGAAATCTGATGGAAAGAGAAAGGAAGTTAAAGATAGTGACTATAATATAAGGGCTTGAAGTGAAAGGATAAATATAAGCTCTTTAAAAAGTGATAATTACTATCAAAATCAAGTAAAGACGCTGACCACAATGCTTATTTTCTAGTGACGGAGGAATTAAGGATTCATCAAAAAATAAATACATAACATACTATCAGATTATTTCATGGGCGGAAAATGAGATTTTTCACTCCCTATTTAAATTACTCCTTTCTCTGCCTTGTTCTTTTTTTCTTAAACAACAACAAAAATGAGCAAAAACAAAACAAAGCAGGTAAAGTATATTATTTAAAGATATGAAACTAAACAACAAAACAACTAAAGAAAGAAATGCTTGAAAGTTTGGGGTCAGGGATGGGAAAGATGATGGTAGCTTTCCATTATGAGTCCCTTTTGAACCTTAAAAAAAAAAAAACATGGCTTGCATTGATTAAAGTGAGAAAGACCAGGGAGTCATCCACTTACTGTCAACTTCATGGTCGCAAGGACAACGTGGGAAGACGGAAAGCTGTTTTGGTCCCATGAGACAAGACGTTGGGAGGGACCCAGTTCAAGTCTTGCTTTTGGAAAGAAGAGAGGGCTGTGAGAGCTGCCTGGAGAACCAGCTTTTGAGAGCTTGTGCCCCTTGTCAGTGACTGGGCTTTTCCCTCACTGCCTATCCCATCCTCCTCCTCACCTTCAACAGGTGCCTTGACATTTTAACCGATTGATTCTCAAGCTCAGCAGCATATTAGAACCACTTGGGAGACTTTTTAAAATCCTCATGCTTCAAGAGAATGAGAAGATAAGCCACAGACTGGGAAACAATATTTGCAAAAGACATATCTGATAAAGGACTGTTATCTAAAATATTCAAAGAACTCTTAAAACTCAACAATAAGAAAACAAACAACCCCATTAAAAAATGGGCCGAAGACCTTAATGGACAACTCACCAAAGAAGATATACAGGTAGCAAATAAGGATATGAAGAGATGTTCCACATCATGTCATCTTGGAAATGCAAGTTAAAACAGCCACTATACACCAATACAAATGGCCAAAATCTGGAACACTGACAACACCAAATGCTGTCGAGGATATGGAGCAACAGGAACTCTCATACATTGCAGGTGGGAATGCAAAATGGTACAACCACTTTGGAAGAGTTTGGTAATTTCTAAAAAACTAAACATAATCTTACCATATGATCCAGCAATTATGCTTCTTGGTATTCATTCAAAGAAGTCGAAAACTTATATCCACACAAAAACCTGCACACAGATGTTTATTGCAGCTTATTCATGGCTGCCAAAACTTGGAAGCAACCAAGAGTCCTTCAGTAGGTGAATGAATAAACTGTGGTAGGTCCACACATTGCAATATTATTCAGCATTAAAAAGAAATGAGGTATCAAGTCAAGAAAACACATGGAGGGACCTTAAATGCATATTACTAAGTAAAAGAAGCCAATTTGAAAAGGTTACATACTGTATGATTCCAACTATATGACATTCTGTAAAAAGCAAAATTATGCAGATAGTAAAAAGACCAGTGGTTGCCTGGCGTTGGGGAAATGGGGGCAGAATGAATAGGCAGAGCACAGATCATTTCTAGGGCAGTGAAAATACTCTGTATGATACCATAATGATGGATACATGTCATTATACATTTGTCCAAACCTACAGAATGTACAATGTCAAGAATAAACTATGATAATATGACAGCATTTGGAGGTGGGTCTTTGGGGGGTAATTAGGTCAGGAAAGTGGAGCCCTTATGATGGGATTAGTGTCCTTATAAAAAGGGACATGAGAGAATTTACTTCCTCTCTGTTCTCCACCATGTGAGGATACACTGAGAAGACAGCCATCTACAAGCCAGGAAGCAGTCCCTCACCAGACACTGCTGCCACCTTGATCTTGGACTTCCCAGCCTCCAGAACTGTGAGGAAGAAACATTTGCTGTTTAAAAAACAGTAAGCTTTAATGAAAACTCTTGACTTTGGGTGACTATGATGTGTCAGTGTAGATGCATCGACTGCAATAAATGTACCACTGTGGTGGAGGATGCTGGTAACGAGGGAGGCTGTGAATATATGGAGGCAGGGGTATACAGGAAACCTCTGTACCTTTCTCTCAATTTTGCTGTGAACCTAAAACCTCTCTAAAAAGATAAACATGAAAAGAAATATCAATACCCAGGCTTCACCCTGACCATTAAACCAGAATTTCTAGGGCAGGGACGGGGAATCCCCAGCTGATTCCAACATGCAGCCATGTTGGAGGACCACAGCAGAAGATGAAGACTGATTTGCAAAATGGCTACCCTCCCAAGTAGCACACAGCTGAGAGGAACTAGTCTTTCACTACTATAGGCGATTGTAGAGTGCTGCGGTAGATGCGTGTGTGTCCATGTGTGCCTGTGTGTGTCTATATGCGTAAGGCCAGTGGAAGGAATGAAAGCAGTCACCATTCCCGCTCCTTTGGCAAGACCATCCACATCATTTTTTGTAAGCAAGAAGAGGACTGTCTGGAACCACAGCCAAATGAAGTTAGGGTGTAAGCCCACGCTTCCTCTCAGGTCAGTTGGTATGACATCAACAGAAGTCCCCAGACCCGACTCCTGAATGGGCACCCTGCCTGGGTGAGCCATGACCCAGAGCAGCGGTGCTTAAATTTGAGTGAGCATCAGAATCACTTCAAAGGATCTTTCAAACACAGGTGACTGGTCCCACTCCCAGAGTGTCCTATTCAGGAGGTCTGGGGAGAAACTGGATAATTTACTTTTCTAACAAGTTCCCAGGTGATGCTGATGTTACTGGTCTCAAGACCAGCCTTTGAGAACCACTGACTTAGGGGGACTTGGAGGAGGGAGAGTAGGTGCAGAAACCCCTTTCTCAAGGCAAAAGGGAGCCATCAAGAGGATGAATAGCTAGAGGGGCTATTTCTCAAGGCAAAATAGCCCCTCTAGTCTCACTTTGAAGGCTCAAGACTGAGGCTGATTGATTACCAACAACCTCCTGCAGGGTACTAATCACAGAAGGACCGTTTGGGCTTTGAACACTGTATGATGAACTGGGCTGTGGTGTTCTCTGTTCACATACGCCACATTAGAACTCATGCCCAGCATCATTTAACCCCTTAAAATAGTAATTAAATGAGGGGCATCCATTCTGTCCAGGGACACCAGCCTTAAAAAGGAGTTCTACTTAATGCTTCACTGAATTTATAGTAAAGGGCAAAGTTGCTCCCGAAAACAATTTCCTGATAGTCCTGACTACTCAAACTTAGGCAATTTCTTGGAGTATTCTTTACTTATAAAATAAGGAAGACAAAATGCATATACCAGCGAAGTTTCTCTAAACCAAATCTGGAGTCAGTACTTAGTAATTTAATTTAGAATGATGAGTTAGGCAATTGTGCAAAACCTATTCCCTAAAATCCCCTGCGGTGGAAATCTTTAGCTCTGGTTCGTAGGCTAGTCTTTGCACTCTTCAAGTAAATTTCCTCTTCCCAAATATACAATAATGTGCTTCAGCTGACAACCAAATAGCAACCAAGTGGTGGGGAAAATAATTAGCAAATTCATTATTTGGATATTGCTTACACTTCTTTTATAATGGCTATCATTTAATTATTTTAATCCCCTGCCTTCCACTAAAACCACTAAAGGTCATTAGTATATACTATTATGTTAGGAGGGCAACAAGTACGTTTTGTTTTACATGTAAAAATGTAATTTATATAGAATGTCAGGTCTGAGGGGTTCTCAGAGGTAATGTTGCAGAACTTAAAAAAAAATAAAAGACAAGATCTTACAGGAAACCAAATACATACAGTGGAGAATTGCTAACATTCTAAATAACTGCTAACAACACCTACTGCAAGACAGACTTTGGACTATGCTATCTAATTTACTCCATTTTCAGTATAAATTCTAATCATTTAATTATAAAGACAACCAATGAGAACATTGAACCTGATTCTTATGTAATACCCATTTATTTCTAAATTTTGTTAAATTGATATTATTGAAAAATCCTGATTCATAGAGATAAGTTATAGTAAATGTGTAACAGCTTTAAAAAAATACCGTTCACACTGACAACCTCAAATTATTTTTAAGTTAAAAAGAGATGGCAGAATAAACTTTCAGGTGAGCTAAAATTCAAATTAACACATTGACTGTATTATAAACAACACATTTGAGTGTGGTTTGGGAGTTATAATTCTTTTTTTAAAATATTTATTTATTTGGTTGTGCCACGTCTTAGTTACAGCAGGTGGGCTCCTTAGTTGTGGCTCGTGAACTCTTAGTTGCGGCATGCATGTTCGACCAGGGATCGAACCCAGGCCCCCTGCATTGGGAGCACAGAGTCTTATCCACTGTGCCACCAGGGAAGTCCCTATGATTCTTAAAAGAAATTAAAACTATATTTTAAAAGAAGTTCAAATCAAACATCTATGCAACACCAAAGCACCTTCAAACACAAAAGCTACAATCTATATGAACTACTTTTTTTTTACAGATGAGGAAATCAGGGGCAAGAAAGACTTGCCCAAACCCCACAGAGGGATTTAGTGACAGGGTAAGATTAGAACCAACTTCTCCTGACAGCCTGTCCAGGCCACTTTTTATGTTCCATGTTTCAGAGAGGGAACGCTTGAGAGAGATTATTTTTTGGAAAGTGGCTCCTCCAGGGTCTTCAGTGAACTAGCGAAAAGAAAAAGAATGGAGCCTGCTTTTGTGTCAACAACTGGATTTCTCAATCAACCAACATTTTTTTCAGATTGCAGCTCAGATGATTCTCCTGAAATTGACAAATAATAATCTTGGGCAATAACAAAGTAAAACAAAAAAAAATACTGATTTGTAAATTTGCAAATAATTTTTGTTCGCTGACGTTTGCCTTTTCCTTCTTTTTTTAGATACATTCATAGAAGGCTGCTCCACCTATAGGTCTGTAAGTTGTCCCCTTTTCTCCTCCCCTGGTTGCTCAGCCACGAACACATAGGTGTTATGTAAGTGTGTGTGTGTGTGTGTGTGTGTGTGTGTGTGTGTGTGTGTGTGTGAAGGCCAATGGAAGAGTTGAAAGCAGTCACAAGTCCTATTCCTAAGGCAAGGTCATTCATATGACTTTTTTGTAAGCAAAGAGGGAAATGTCCTGGGAACAAGAACCATTTGAGATTGAGGTAAATACCCGGATTTCCTTGGTGTCACACCCCAGGTGGCAGAGCATCGCTTCTGAATGGCCACACTGCTGATGTGCACCCAAAGAGGATAAAAAGCCCATTTTGTAGTATGTCTCATTGTCAGTCTCCTTCAAAGCACCTCACATCTCATTGTCATAGGAACTTTTCTATTCCCAACATGGTGGTCTTTGCCACTTGCCCTTTGCTTTTATATATGCGTATATATAAAGATCACATGTGTGTGTGTGATGTATATAAAGAACATTGGGCTATGCCCACACTTCCCAAGATGAATCATCTTTCTCTAATATTCACTTCCAGAATAAAAGGTTTGTGACACATTTGAACTGTTTCTATTAGGAGGACAAAAAATGTGAGGTGGCTATAAATACCAGATACTGACACTAGTTCAGACCTCTGTTAGCTGATATTAGAGATAATTATTAACAGAGTGAACTGTATATAAATAGCATAGACTTCCCACCTTGTTCTGCTATTGGGAGGTCCCTAATGGTCACCTACCAGGTGAGCAAATAGAGGGAAGAAACTCTCGACCAACAAGGAAGGACTAATTAGATTATGGTATATCACCCACTGGGGGAGAAAAATGTCTGTTCATAAAGAACATTTAAAGATATTAGAAAATGTGTATGATATAGCACTAAGTGATAAAAATTTACTAAATGATGCAAAGTATGATCTCTTTTTTCGTTGTTTTAAAATTGTATAGAAAAGAGACTGGAAAAAAGATAGTCTTTTAAATTTTTGATGGTTATCTGCAAGTGGTAGATTACAGGATTTTTTTTCCTTTATAATTTCCTGTGTTTTCCTCTCTAATTTCCTGCAATAACCATAATTTTACAACCAGAAAAAAATTAATAAAGCAAAAGTGGTTTGACATTGAGACTACAGCTTTTCTCCATTTCTTCCCAACTTCTCTTAATAAAATACCAAGCTCTCCGAGCCCACTCAAATCAGCAACTAGAGAATAGAGTTTTTTCAGGGTGCAAACTGCAGTTGCCCCTTCATATACGCAGGTTCTGCATCCACAGATACCAAGGACCGACTACGGGACTTGAGCATCTGTGCATTTTGGATCCGCTGGGGTCCTGGAACCAATCCCCTGAGGCTACCAAGGGATGACTGTACACACAGAAAAGGCAGAGAACAAACTGCTATTTTAGAATTTAGATAATTTGGCTCAAGTGTAAGAACTTCTGCTTTCCAGGTTTACTCCCATTTCCAGTCATCAAGCTTGGCACCAGCCCTGAAGGAATTACTTTAGTTTCTTCAAGATTGCTTGCCTCTTACTCTCCCCACAGGCGGAGGTTGAGCTGTGTTTTTCGCCATCCCCTGGATATCTGAAGGGACAAGGTCATTTCAGCTCCGGGCACCAGGTACTCCCTTCTGACTTAGGAGGCAGCTGTTCTGCCCCATCCTGTCATCTACGTGACCTTCCCAGGTTGTGCCCTGGGGAGTCCCTGAGCAGGTTTCCTCCTCTGCTGAGCTCTTGCAGATAAGCAGACCTGGATTTGGATCCTGGCTCTGCTCCTTATGAGCTGTGACACCTCAGATGAGTTGTTTGGCCTCCCCAGGCCTCAGTCCCTTGTCTGAAGAAAGGGGATCATTAAACCTACTCTGAGGGTGGAGATAATTCACCGAAGCAGTTTTGCTCGGTGCTTGGCACATAACGGGCTCTCAGTCCGTCAACACTGGCTGCTATATTTTTACCATACTGTTGCTGCTGCTTCTCGGTTCTTCCTTCCAGGGAAGAATCTGGTCTTTCTCTAAAGGCTCCCACATCTCTTTTCATGTCCACTTCACCATGCTAGAGCATCTTCGTTAAGTCAGCAGCACTAAATTAATGTTTCCGCTCTCCTGGCTCCTCTCGGGCAGCTCACCTCCAACATTCTGGGACTTTGGAAAGGTGGGCTCTCAGGAGGGAAAGGAGGCCGGAAGCAAACACAGGAACCACCAGGGTACAGCGGTGGGCAGCTCCAAGATGCCTGTTGCCGTTTGTATGCAAAGTGTTACTGCCTCAGCTATTCAGCTGCAAGAGGAGGGAGGTGCTGCCTTACTGGAGGAAAAGGAGAAATTCACATTTGAAAGGTAAGCAACCATCCCTGGATAAAGGAGGTCACGCAAGTTTGAAGGCTTGTGTTTTATCATAACATTTTTCTAAGACTTCAAGGCTTCTGGCGTTAATTCTAGGGCTGTAAACCCTGCCTTAAACAATCTAAAAGGAGGGAGAGATTTTTTTTCCACCCTAAAAGTATCTGCCAAACAGATAGATTCCACCCCATGCTCACTCGCGTACTGCCAGCAGAGCATCACGTCTCATCATTACCCAGGAAAAACAGGGGTGGATGCACAGTCAGAACTGGCAGTGAGAGGAGAGGGGAAGGACCCCGCATTAACCGAGTGCCTACGTGTGTCAGGCACTCTGTCCAACATGATGTCCTTGAAGGTGCACAAAACTCTCTTGTTATGGGCTGGATTGCATACCCCCCCTAAATTCATATGTTGAAGCCCTAACCCCCAGGATCGCAGAATATGACTGTATCTGGAGACAGGACCTATAAAGAGGTGATTAAAATAAAATCATATGGGTAGGTCCTAATTCGGTATGACGGATGTCCTTATTGGAAGAGGAGATTAGGATACAGACATGCATGAGCACAGAGGGAACCCATGTGAGGACACAGTGAGCAGTGCCACCTGCAAGCCAAGGGGAGAGACCTCAGGAGAAAGCAAAGCTGCCGACACCTTGATCTTGGACTTCTAGCTTCCAGAATGGTGAGAAAATAAATGTCTGTAGTATTTTGTTATAGCAGCCCAAGCAACCTGATACACCTGCTACAGGTATTATTCCCATTTTACATATGGGAAAACAGATGTACAGAAGTACCCTGGCTGGGATTACACAGCTGGTAAGTGGCAGAGTCAGTCCTCAAACCAGATCTCTTTGACTCCAAAGCCTGGTCTCTGCCTTCTACTTTACCTGGTGAAGAATGGGGGCTTTGGAGCCAGTGATCCTGCGTTCACATCCTAGCTCTGTCATTTCCTGGCTCTGTGGCTTTGAGTGAGTTGCTTAAATTCTGAGTTTCAACATCTGTAAAAGTGAGCCACAGAAATCCCTACTTGGTTGCTTGTAGAGGGGATTAAAGAATTTAAAACTGAGCTATACATGTATGGGAAATAATATATATTAATTATATATATATAAATAATATATATAATAGAAATATATATATATTGGTCTCTGAACCTGGTTCCTGCTAATATTTGGTCTTTGATCCTGGTTCCTGACACAGAACTCTTATATCCCTCGGGATTTCTTGAGTTATAAGAGCATCTTTTGTTCTAATGAGGTGACTCTTGGTGGGCTCCTGGATGGGGGCTGGTCACCAACAAGACTAAGCCTTGCTATGCCTGGAACTTTCAGCTCCACCTGCCATGCTCTGGAGAGGAGACAGGGGCTAGAAGGTAAGTTAATAATCAATCATGCCTATGTGGTGAAGCCTCCATAAATCCCAAAAGTATGGGTTTGAAAAGTTTCCAGGTTGTTGAATAAGAATGCATCCCGGTGTTGGAAGGTGGCGCACCCCAAACTCCACAGGGACAGAAGCTCCTATGCTCAGGACCCTTCTGGATCTCACCCTATGTATCCTTTCATATCTTTTGTAATAGACCAGAAACCTAGTACATAAACCGTTTTCTGGAGTTCTGTGAGCTGTGCTAGCAAATTAAGTGAATCTAAGTAGAGAGTCAAGGGAACGTCTGATACCCAGCTGGTCAGAAGCACAGGTGACAACCTGGACTTGCAATTGGTGTCTGAAATGGGTGCAGTCTTGTGGGACTGAGCCCTTCACCTGTAGAATCTGATGTTAACTCCAGGTAGACAGTGTCAGAACTGAATTGAATTGCAGGACACCCAGCTGGTGTCACAGAATGGGTCCGCGTCAGAGGAAACCCCATACAGTCTGCTGTCAAAAGTGTTGTGAAAAAGAACAAAGGAAAAACACAGCATTTTTCCTAGACAGTGTAAAATACTTAGTACTTGACACATGGTAAGTGCCCGATAAATATTAGCTAATATTATTATTACTCTAATTTTCACCGTTATTATTACCATCACTGTTATTATTACTGAAGAATCCTTAATAATCTGATCCAAGCTTCTCATTTTTCAAAATCAGTAAAGTGAGGTCCAGAGATGGGAAATGTCTTAGAAGGTCACAAAACCAGGTAATCGGGAGTCTAATGTTCTATCCATTGCTGTGGGGAGATTCAGAGAAACAAATGTTTGGATGCAGGGTTTAGTTTCTAGTGGCTTTTAAAGTGAGGGGAGGGTGTGCAGCGGATTAAAGGCAATCAGAAGGCTGTGATGGGAATTGGGAGGCTGCGGTCCTGGACCTCGTGTTCTCATCTATAAACAGAGATCCTCTCACGCGCCCCACTCAGCCCCCCGAGCATCACTGTGGGGCCACAAACACTAATATCTGAAAGCACCTGGATGACATAAGACACTATGCGACGGGATTCAAAACTAAAAAGAGCAACTCCTGAAATCCCTTGTGAGCCAAAGGGCAGGACAGAAGATACACCTTAAACCCTAAATAAGATTTGGGAAAGTTCTAAGAAGGTTAAGAAATATCAAAAGATTCCCATAGAAAAGCAATTGATGGGCATGGATATTCATCGATCTTTAGGAGGTTGCTGAAAATAGGGCAAAGCAGACACGTCACGTGGAATCTTTCATATGACTGTGCGGTTAGGAACCAGCACAGGGTCTCAGGCAGGAGAGGCAGCCCCTGCCTAAGGGAAGAGGAGACAAGAGAAGCCAGCAGCTACTCCTGGGCGTGGAGCTCTGGGACCAAAGATGCCTAGGGCTGCTCTGCAAGAGTGTCCAGGCATTCAGTCAGCAAGGGTTTACTGAGCACGTTCTAGGTGTTCTGCCCTTTGCTCGGCACTGGGGGTAGAAGGAGCAAAATCAGACGCGGCCCTGCCCCTCGTGGGGCTGCAGTCAGGCAGCGCAGAGAGACACGGGTCAAAAAATCACCCAGATGGAAGGTGAGCTACAAATTAAGGTAACCGCGTAAGGAGAAGCGAGCCTGAGGCCACAAGACCACAGGACAAAGAAGTTTCGGGCTGGGGCCTGAGAAGGCTTCACTGAGGTAAGGGTTCTTAAGCTGAGAACTGAAGGGTCAGGGGCAATTAACAAGGCAAGGAGGGAGAGGGAGATGGGGAAAGCGTTCCCTTAAATGCATGTGCAACGGCCCCAAGGCTGGAGGGAGCGGGGGATTCAAGGAAGTGAAAGAAAGCAAGAGTGGCTGGAGTGCAAAGCTGTGGCAGAGAGTGGAATGAACTGAGACTGAGAAAGTAGGTCAGACCCTGGGGTCTAGTGGACCAGACCACAGAGACCTGAGGACCAGACCACCGGGATCTGAGGACCAGACCACAGGGCCTTGTTAACCGGATTAAAGAGTTTGGTCCCCAACAGCAGTGGGAAGTCACTGACGGGCTTTAATCAACAGGCCACAAGATCATATTTGCGTTTTGTAAAGATGATTCTGACTGTGGTGTGGAGACTGGATTGGTGAGGCTGGGCTGCACTCAGGAAGCTGGCTAGGGAGCTTCTGAGGTAGTTCATGGGATCGAGGATAGGACCGTGGATGAGGATGTGCTGGTGGGGATGGAAACAAAAGCACAGCTGTGAGATAGATATAGTGTGTATAATCCCCAAACACAGTGAAGGACTGGGATGTGGCGGAAGGAGAGAGAGGGGCATCAAAGATGAACCCCAAGCTTCTGGCTTGTACTACTAGACAGACAGGGATGCAAATACTGAGACGGGGAAGCCCCGGAAGAGGGATGAGCTTGGTCTTAGAATCACGTTGTTTGAAGTTACGTGACTTCCAGGAGGAGATGGTGACAGGAGGCACTGACATCTGCTGAATACTCTGTGCCAAGCACTCTAGGAGGCCCTGGAGATAAAATGATTTAATAAAACAGATTCCCCTCCTTCAAATAGCTCGTGCACAGCCTCGGCCGCGTGCTGGAATCACCTGGGAGTCTGACAGCTACTGAGGCTTGGATCCTACCCAGGGAGTCCCAGTTAACTGGGCATCAGGGTGTTTAGGGGTGGTTCCCAGATGAGTCTATTATGGAGTCAGGGTTGAGAACCACCTCTCTGGAGCGTCAAAGATCCAGAATGACCTGAGTCTAGTCACACAGGATGGGGAAGTAGCAAAATGACTCAAGAACTTAGGCCTTAAGGATTTAGAACAGAAATACTAAAGCACACGGGTGTAATAGGGATAATATTCTTTGGATATTGAGCCAATATATTTTCATCCTTAGTAATTCCTGGTTCCTAGTTGTTCCCTGGCTCCCTTATTAAGGAACTCAGCCTGGCTATCTCAGATCATAGAGCTTCTTCCACGACACATAGAAACACCTCTTATGCCTATGGTGGAATAAAAGATGGATGACAGATAATCCCGTCTCTAAAAGAGCTGATGCGCTAATACAAGATGTAAGTCAACTATGACATAAGGCAGGATGTGATCCATGCCAATATCTAGGAACAAAATCAATGCCAAAGAATGTCGGACTTCTCATGCTGTACTCCTCTTTCCAAGTCACTACAATGGACCACTCAGATTTCTCACTCCTGGAACTGAACTCACCTTGCCCTTGAACTCACTCTGAAAGCACACATTCCTCAATTTTCTTGAAGAGAAAAAAACCTGACACCCAGGTTGAAAACAAGTAGCACGTGTCGGGCAAACCCCACGTCAGCAATGGTGCCAGGGGCTCACATCCCGCCCTCTCCAGGAGCAGAGCCCAGCACTGCTCAGAACTTTCCCGCTCATCTTTGCTGCAGGCTGATGGGAAGGGAGGAGCCGGGCTTCATTAGGCCTGTCGGCAAAGGAAAGAAATGATGCACCTGGGAGATATGAAGAGGCAGGAGCGGCAGGGACCCAGAAAAAACAAACCTGAACTTCAACCTCCAACAAAACTGTCGTTCCCCAACATCTGCCCTAACTTCACACTGTCTGCTCAGTGCACAGTGTTCCCTGAATTCTTCCTAACACCCACACCTGATTATAAGCAAAGCAACATGGCACAGTGAAACCCTGACCGTGCTGGACTGTGCTTTCTACCTTAGGATGGAGAGCCGGCAGACACACAGAACATTCTAGAGTCCGGCCATCTTCCAGAAGTGATCACAGATCAAATCACTCACTCAGCATTCCATCACCGGCCATATCCACTGTCCTGAGGACACCAGTAAGGAATATCAGAGCGAGGCCCTGACCTCACGGATTTTAGAGTAAGATGAAAGGAGCTACGATTTCATCCCTTCGTCAGTGTGAAGTCACTGAGGGTTTCTGAGTGATACGATCAAGGTATGTTAGTGAGATTAGCCTAGCAGCACCGGGACCAAGTGGCTTGGCCCGGTAAGCCACTGCACAAAGGGAGGCCGCTGACAAGAATCAAACCCTCAGAAGCCCACGTGTTGTCAAGTGTCCTAGAGATGCCCGAGAACATTCTCTGAGCCAGTGCGTGTTATGACATTGAAGTCAACCAGGACACCTGCTCACCGCTCCGGGACGCAGGACCTCCCAACCTCTCCTGCCACAATAGCTCAGGCCACGGGGCCCAGCCAAGGCTGCCTGGGAACAGCTGTCCTTTCCCAGGCAGGTCCCCGTTTCCAGGCAACCGTTCCAGGCAGATGGATGTCTCTTTTTCCTAAAGATTCACGATGAAAAGGATCCCCCAGTGCCCTCGAGGGTCTCTAGACTGGGCAGGGACTTCCTTGTGTCCCTCCCACCTCTCTCATGCCACAAGCAGCCTCTCCCCTCACCACAGGGTAGAAAAGAGCTAAGCTGAGGCTTCCCTGCCGCACAAACACCTGGGACAGGTGAGGAACATGAGTTAGTCCATTTCCTTATTGCCCCAGGGACCCAGGTGTAGAACCTTAACCTTTGTTAAGGTTTTCAATAAATGACTCTATCAGTTCAATACATCACAGTAATAAATCTATGACTTTCTTGGTATCGTACCAGACCCAGTCTCTGTCCTCAAGGAATGATTAAAGACCAGAAGGTGCTTAATAACATTCATAAAGATCCTTAGCGAGAGACAGCACATGACGGAATGTGAAAGAATCCAAGAGAACCAGTAGAGGAAATGCCACGGGCAGAGGGCACCCCAAAGTGGAAAGGGAAAGATCAGGACAGTAGATTGTGACAAAACGCAGAGAAAAACCTTGCAAATGTAATTACGTGGAAATCAAACAAGAAGAAGAAAAATTGGCCTCTCTCAAATGAATAGAAGAAGAAACACAGGCGTATGTGCCGCCCACCACAGCAGCCTACAGGCTCCCAAGAATCCCTGCAGGGACTGGGCAGCCGAGCCCCTACCTGTGACCACTCCAGGCCACGTGAAGGTGGACAGGAAGTACATGGCCTCTACCAGAGGGAAGGCAGCAGTTCCGACAGGCAGCAGCCTGAGGACGTCAAACTCAGGGCCATCTGAAATCTCACTTTCTCCCCTCAGCAGCACGAGATACTTGGCAGGTTTGCCAAGTATCTGGTGGGATCCTGGCTGGAAAAGCGCCGAGTCAGCCTCCCAGGTCCCACGAGTGCCCTGTTGGCCTGGAGACCCCAGGCAGCCCCCACTCTCAGTGATCCCTTCCTATGGCCACCCACAGATGTCAACAGCACAGAACACTCACGTGGCACTTTCAAAGTTTACTTAGTGATTTTACAAACATCTCTGATTCTCACACATCCCTGGGGGGCGGGGCAGGTGCTCTGAGGTTTTTCTTGCAGCTAAAGGCTCTGCTGTATTATTCCCCGCTGTGTCTAGTATCTCTCCGCAAGCACATTCCACTCTAACAATTTTTCCACCTTTGGCATCAGCACAACATCAGTGACCGCCTCCCCGGGAAGGACAGTGTGAGGGTCCATGGTTTTTTTCCCTAAAGGGACTTACTGTCCACCTGGGGGCCATACCTGGCAAGTTAAGAATAACAATGATGGGGCATCAGAAGGCAGCGTTTGAGTGAGTATTAAATAAAATGCACAGACACGGATGCAAAATCAGCTCACAGGACAGAGAGAGCACTGGCCTGGATCAAGCAGGAAGCTACAAAGTACCCGAGGGGTTTGAATGATGTCTGATGCTTAGTAGAAACACAACATTTTTTCAGGGGAGGGCGGGGGCAGCAAGCTTGACTCCCTTTATTCGTGGTAGTTATGTGCTACAACGTCTCCACAGACACTGAATTGGTTACTACAGAACCACTGCTCCCAGGGGAAATACAGGGTCGGCCCCCGGAGCCTCTGGTCAAAACTACGGAGCGGCCTTACATACACTTTGCTGAATTTCCTCTTCCTTTTTCTGGAGGTACCATACTGTGGATCCATTAACACTGAACTCAGGGTCAGCAGCACCATAACGCATGCCTGAAGGACGCCCATCATATGTGTGCTACATGTATCTCCTCCTTGGGGCACATCACAGTCTCCTTGCCCACAGGAACACTAGACAGACCTTGAGCTCTACACTTAGGAGGACTTAAACAGTGAAATCATCGACAAAAAGCACCAACATACTGGGCTTCCCTGGGCGCAGTGGTTGAGAGTCTACCTGCTGATGCAGGGGACACGGGTTCGTGCCCCGGTCCGGGAAGATCCCACATGCCGCGGAGCGGCTGGGTCCGTGAGCCATGGCCGCTGAGCCTGCGCGTCCGGAGCCTGTGCTCCGCAACGGGAGAGGCCACGGCAGTGAGAGGCCCGCGGACCGCCAAAAAAAAAAAGCACCAACATGCACAAAAGTGGCATTAAATAGACGCAGAAAGGATGCTTGTTTACAGTCTGAGAGCTGAAACAAGAAGGCAGTGTTACCTTGCTGGATCTCGGCTGGGAACGTGCAAGTCGGGCGACGCAAATTTTTGCCTTTCTGCTCTGCACGACCGTGAAGAGTAGCGAAAGCACCAGGAATACTGAGTTGAGGGTTACAAATAAATGTTGGTGGGTAGGCGAATTGGCAAATACAGAATCTGTGAATAATAAGGATCAGCTGTACTCTGTTACCGAAGGCGCGTAGGAGAGGCACTCAGTCCACTTATGCGGAATTGAATTTGACTGCAAACACAGGTGAGGGAGGCTCTCAGGTGAAGAAAATGATTGAAGCTGATGAAGTGAGGGTGAGAAGCTGATTCTGCCTAATGTAGTGATGGGAGGGCATGGCCGGCAAGGCAAGACAGGTGTGGTCAGATGGGGGAGGGCTGTGAATATTAGGATAAGGAATAAAACTTTATCCAGGAGATCACAGAGAACCTGGCAAGTGCAGGACAAGAAAAGAGCATAATTTTAGGACCTTCAAGGATGAGTCAGGAGAGGATGGCTCTGTGGACACAGAGGCCAGGTCTGGTCAGCACCAGAGCACCCCTGGATCCCCAGGATGGCAATGAGAGGCTGGTCTAGAGGGAGTAAGAGGAGGAAATAGCTTGTGGTGTCAGACCCCCAAGTCTCAGTATCCATCCAAAGGGAACAAGCCAGGATCCAGGCAGACGGAATGCCTGGAAGGGCGGCCTTCCCCAGCTCCGTCCTCCGGCTCCCTCCCGTGTGCTCCCATAGCTCTCCATCAGGCATCATGACTGTGTACCTGCCTGTCTTCTTTGCCGACATTCATTAAGCCCTTGATGTGTCCACACACTTGCACATGATAGCTGGTAATGTGTTTAGTCCTCACAGCAGAGGTCGAGTTTTATCATTCAGCCCATTTACAGAGAGGAAGGGAACAAGCTTAGGTTGAAGCTCTCTGGGCTGACGGTCTGATGCCAGAGTCCGCAGAAACACCCACACTCCTGGCAGCTCTTGCTTGTTCCCTACGGAATCCCCGCAGCTTGGAACCGAGTCGGGGCATCCGAGTGACTCCAGAAATATACGCTGAACAACTTTCATCTCTGGCCTTCTAGGCAGTGCCATTCAGTGCACGCAGAACCCTCTAGCCCCGGCTCATAACCTCCCTTCTCCTGTGGCTTCCAGGGCTTCGGACCGATGCAGCCCTACAGTACCCCACCCACGCTCAGAAGGACCTTGCACTTGGTTTAACGTCTGCTGTGGCTGTATTGAAGTTCTTAATTTTCAAACAAGGGGCCACATCTTCCTTCTGCACTGGGCACCTCAAATTCCAGAGCCGGTACCGCTCCTGACTCCCCATTTCCTCTCCCACGAGTCTGTGCAAGCGGCCGCTGCTTTGTTGAAAACTTTTCATCCCAAATTAACACATACGTTTCTATTCTGATTATGGAGCCCGCTAATGCATGTAACTTAATCACACTGTTGTTTGCTCAGTCTGGCTAAAAACGATGTAAACCCCATCCTCCCGGGAGCTTTCGCTGCCGCTTGGGGAATTAACAACACACGTCAAGCTCGTTACATGACTCTCTCAGGGTTCTGCTCTGATTTCTGCTCTCAGAATTTCTAACTCTGAGCAGGCTGCATTTCAACCCTGAGTGAGCACGCAGGCTCAGTAGTTGTGGCGCACGGGCCTAGCTGCTCCGTGGCATGTGGGATCTTCCCAGACAGGGCTCGAACCGGTGTCCCCTGCATTAGCAGGCAGATTCTCAACCACTGCGCCACCAGGGAAGCCCAGCACCTACTCTTAAAGTCCCCACAGCCCAGAAAGAACAAGTCCAAACAAAGAAACTCTAAGCACGTACTGTTTCTATCCCTCCTCACAGGGTATATGACAAGACTTAAGACCTGAAACCTCTCTCCATAAAGTGTTTCCAAAAAGATAAGAAAAATGGATCCTTTTCTCCTCCCCCACTCTAATCTGGATATAAAATGAAACTAAAATCAACAAATAGCTAACTGTGCCCGAGCCTTAGTTTATTAATCAAACAAATGGGTTAAGCATCTTATCTAAATTTAACACCATGGCCAAACAGAACTGCAGCTAGCCGCTAGCCATGAGAACTGTGAGATACAAATACCTAGCACTGCTGGGAGACACAGCAGGGTCCAAAGGAAGAATGTGGGTGGGAGAGGGAAAGGTTGGCGGGGTTGTCAGGAGACCCTGGATCTGGCCCTAGTTCTGCTGCTAGTTAGCTCTTGGAGTTGGGTTTATATCACTTCACTCTGTGGACCTAGGTTTCCTCCTCTGAAAAACACTGACATAAAAATATTTCGTGATAGTGAGATTAAATAAGACCACTGATGCAACAACTACTCCGCGACACCTTAAAGTTTTATTCTAAACTATAAGATGTTACTGGAGTTACTAGGTCTTGCATGTGCTAATGGGCCTTTGGAAGGTGCACATTTGATTTGAGCAACTGCCCGGATCCCAAAAGGGTTTCAAGAAACCCAGGCTCCAAGGAGGCAAGATCATAATGCAATGGAAAGAATTTCCACTCCCCTGGCCTGCCAGCCCTTGGCCTCCTCAAGCAATCAGATGCTGGATTTGGAAACAGCCAACCCGATAGAATTCTTCACACTTCTAATTACTTCATGATTTGTACACATTTTGGCGGTTGCTTCAAGGCTGTTTTATTAATTCACAGATTTTCACTATTTTTGCTTCTCCTTCTCTTGCCAATTAGCTGAGCTAGCTGCAACTTGGCATTTGGGGAGAGCTACAACGGAGACCAGCCCTCCCTCCTCCCCGGACCCCATCCCCCAGGAACCGTAGCTCAGCGTGAGAGTCACAAGTCATCACAGGGGACAGAGGCATGGAGGTGGCCTGGTGGAAGCTCATTCCGGGCCCTGAGGCTCACACTCAGAGTCTAATACCTCACAGGGGATGCTGCCGTCCCCAGACTTGTCTCACTGACTTCACAAAGATTCTTCCATCAGGCCCCAAGAAATTAGGAGAGATCACCCTGTGCAGCCAGGACTCCGGAGCAGCCTGTAAACACCGTCCAAAGTCACGGCCAAGGGAGACCCTGCCCTTTGCGTCATTCCTGGGCAGGCAGCACTGGCCACAGGATCTCGTTCAAGTCCTGGCACTCACGGGCCTCCCCTCCCCTCCCCAGAATAGGGGTGATAACATGCCCCGTCCTCCTCATCAGGGTGCTGTGGAGAAGAGTGGCGAACGCTGTCAGTACAAAATGCAGGCAAGGGACCATTACAACCAGACGACTTTGCTTTGAAGGCACCTTGGTGGTGGAGTGTTTTGACTTCTTTCTCAAATCAGAAGGATCTCAAGGCTGGGTTTTGGAAGAAGGAGAAAGTGTGGCTGAAGCCCCTTCTTCCTCCGGACCCCAGGCTGACTCTGAAGCTGGTGGCAAGGAGCAGGAAGGAATGTTCTGGAAGGGAGTGGCTTCTTCCTCACTGGGCCATTGCTACCCATTGTACCCTCCTCAGATGATTTTTGTCAGCTTTCTCCTTCTAGAACCTCCCCCCAGAGGGAGGTCCAGGCAGGACCCAGCTGCGAAAATACAACAGGAGCTGAAATAGAAGCCACTTTGGCCAAGACTAGAGGGGGGGATACAAAAGTCCCGAGCTGGAATGCTTTGCCCTCCTGTAGGTAAAGGGCTTAATGAAAATACCCATTTGCCTTGCAGATTGATGGGGGCCTTGGGAGAGCCAGGAGGCTGGCTTCCCTGTACAGGGAACACAGAGAGGCTCCCTTAAACTACACCTGCATGAAGAATGACATCACACACTGATTATATCAGCAAAGAGCCACTCGGGCACCGGGTGGGGGAAACCCAGTGAAGGCTTTCTCTGAACATCAAGGAGACCTGGGTGCATGAGTGACACCATGGACCGAGGCTGTGGCTCATTCTAAGGATTTGGAATGAAGCTAACTTGCTAGAGCCTCTCGTGACGTCTGGTGAGCCAGACAGGCCTTGTCTTGTCTGAGGTTTAACCTGAGGGAGGAGGGCAAAGACAGGAAGAAAAGGTGAGAAAGACAAAAGAGGGGAAAGAGGACAAGAAAAAGGAAAACCAGGTTCCCATGGTGGGACGGTACAGGGACAAATAGGCCACAAGAAATGGCCTTGACGACCACTTGAGCCAAAGGCCACCAACCCCTTTAGCCACCCTGGAATCCTTGCAGCCTCTGGTGAGGTGTCTGGTAGAGGGTCATGAGACACAGACACCACGCCCCCCCAGTCCCTCCTATGGTTTGATACACAAGGACAGCCGGCCCCATGAAGCCAATTCGTCCACTAAGGCTGGTTCAAGTCCGTCACGCCCAAGAAGCCTTCTCCGATGGCTCGGTCCACAGAGCTGCTTCCCTCTGCCGACCTCACGTTCAGAGAAGGATTTACCAGGTGTGACGGTTAATTTTATGTTAACTTGGCTGGGCCGTGGTGCCCAGATATTAGGGTAAAAACTACTCTGGAAGTTTCTGTGAGGGAGTTTTGGATGAGATTTACATTTAAATCAGGGGACCCTGAGTAAGGCAGATTGCCCTCCATAATACGGGCAGGTCTCATCCAACAGAACAAAATGCTGACCTCTCCCCAGCAAGCGGGGATTCTGCTGGCAGACGGCCCTTGGACTTCAACTGCAACATCGTTCTTTCTGGTCTCCAGTCTGCTGGCCCACCTGCAGATTCTGAACTTGCCAGCCTCCAAAATCAAGTGAGCCAGCTCCTTAAAATAAATCTATATATATACATATATATATATATATGTGTGTGTGTGTGTGTGTGTGTGTATATACACACACACACACACATATATATATTTCTCTCTCTCTCTCTAAATATACTTTTATTTATACACACACACACATTCTATAGGCTCTGTTTCTCCGGAGAACCCTATCACACCAGGAAACTAACAGAGCTCAAGCCAAGGGCTCCTCACTGGCAAGGGCCCCTTTCTGAGTCCTGGGAGGGGGCCTAGCAGCTCATCTCTCCTCCTTCTGAGAAGGCCTCCAATGTGGTAGAAGCCTCAGGCCTCCCCAGTCCTGGATCCAGCCTGGCCTTTGACGTGGGCATTTACTGCTTCACTTCTACCCTGGTGTCCGTGCCTCACACTTTGTCTTGCCCGCACCAGCACCTCTGTCCTCTCTCCTTCGAGTGGAAGCTCCATGACGAAGGGACAGTTCTGCCCCTTGGCCTCATCTGCTGCGTGTGTCGCAGCCCTTTCATCTGCTAAGCGTCTGATGCGCATTTATTTACAGAATGTTGTTTCTCGCCTCCTGCGGGTCTGTGGAGGGAGGAGGCTAGGTAGGGGCTCTCAGAGGATGATGCCGGGGGCCCAGGAAAGCAGAAAGATCAAGATAGGAGGCAAGGGCGAAGGGAGGAAGGAGAAAAACCTCACGGCATTTTACGCCCAGCACCTTTGTCCTCCCTTAGCATCCCAGGACTCTGCTCACCCGAGACTTGGTCTCCTGAGGTCACGGAGGCCAGGCCTCCCTGATGCGGATCGTGCCTTTCCAGGGCCAGTGTCAGTTGCTCCTGACCTGTACCCGCCCCTCACCTTCCCGTGTGCTCGAGTCCGCTCAGGGAGGAACAGAGCTGGTTGAGTGTTTAGGGCGGCCTTCAGCTTCTCTCACTGGTACCCCAGGGAATCCAAATGGAATTCAGAGCCACAGAGGATGCGGCTCTGGCTCAGCTGTGTGCTTTGACAGAACTTACGGCTGACTCAACACTCCTTCAGCAGGCCACCAGGCGCTCTCAAGAGTTCTTTTCTGAACACAGCAGGTTCTCCGGAGGCCCCAAGGCAGCCGCAGCTTCCCAGCAGGCCGCACCAGGAGAGTGGACCAGACAGGGCCCTCCAGGGAGGAACCGCTCACCTGAGAAGGGCTTTTTCTTAAAACAGCATTGTCCCCAATGACACCACCACTATCACCTCCACAAAACTCCTAATTCACAGCCTATTCAATGAAAAGCAAGTGAACCAAGGTATGAAAAGCTGGATTTAGGAAAAAGACAAAGATGACGCTCATTCTTTACTCCACAAAAGGATTCGCCATTCCTACGTTTAGGAAGAAAAACAACAAAAACAGCTGCTGCTTTTAAAAAGATTATAAATTCACCATATAAAAATAAGATAAGAGGGCTTCCCTGGTGGCGCAGTGGTTGAGAGTCCGCCTGCCGAAGCAGGGGACGGAGGTTCATGCCCCGGTCCGGGAGGATCCCACATGCCGCGGAGCAGCTGGGCCCGTGAGCCATGGCCGCTGAGCCTGCGCGTCCGGAGCCTGTGCTCCGCAACGGGAGAGGCCACAACAGTGAGTGAGAGGCCCCGCGTACCGCAAAATAAATAAATAAATAAATAAAGTAAGATAAGAAAGATAAGAAAAACAAAACAAAGGATAACCAGAACACTCCGGATGATCCTGGCTAATACTTTGGTAACGTCCTTCTAGCCTTTGCTGTATAGATATAATAACACTTTTTTTTTGAAAAGGAAAATAGGATCATACAGTATATCCTATCTCAGTTTAGCTGGTGCTCCTGTATTCTGATTTCATTTGTACAACAGGCCCCAGAAAACTCATATATTTACTTATTCATTCATTCTTTCACCCTATGCTGATTACATGCCTACTATGTTCCATCGTTGTGTTAGCAATGAGATACAACAATAAACCAGTAAACAGACAGGTCCCTGCTCTGATGGAACTTACATTGCAGCGAGAGAAGACAGACAACATATAAGGAAACAGTGATTTAGTAAAAAAAAAAAAAAAAAATCAGATTGTGATAAGGGCCTTATAGGAAGTAGAGACAGGTGATGTAACAACTATCTCAGGGGAGAGGGTTATTTTACCTAGAAGGCCTTTCTGAAAAGATATCATTTGGGCTGAGTCCTGAAAGAGAAGAAGGAGTCATCCATGTAAACAGCTGGAGGAAGAGCAAGCAACACAGAGAAAACAGCAAGTGCAAAGGCCCTGGGGCAGGAAAGAGGTTGGTATATTCAGGAAAGAGGCTGAAGCTGGTGGGGCTGAAGCAAGAAGAGCAGTGTGGGACAAGGTTGAAGAGGAGGAACCCACAGGGTCTTGTATAACAAGCAGTTTCAACTTTATTCCAGTGCACCAGGAAGCCATGAAGTGTTCAATAGGGGAGTGATGTGATCTAATTTGCATGCTGATAAGTTCCTTCTGGCTGATTCCTGAAATGTGAAGAATGTATTAGGGGGAGGTTAGCATGAAAACAGGGAGACCAGCAAGGAGGCCACTGAGGTGCTCCAGGTGGGCGATGATGGTGACTTGGATGTCAGGGTGCAGGTGGCAGGTGGAGAGAGATGCAAGGTACATTCTGAAAGTGGAACTAATAAGATGTGCTGACAGGTTAGCTGTAAGGAATGAGGACAGGAAGAACATTAAGAAAGATTCCTAATGATTTTGCTTGACTGACTGGGTGTTTATACTACCATTTACACAAATGGGAAAGTCTGGGGGACATGCACATTTGGAGTCTAAATGAGTCTGTGGAAAACTCTACCCTGCTGCACAATGTTTATCAATCTTTTTAGATCCATTCTCCCCCTGCCTCCAAGGAACTTGGTGCTTCAAGCACTGAGACCCGGCTGATCCAAGTTCTGCCTCAGAATGAGCCACTTCCTCACCTGAGACTTCAGGGAATTTACCTCACTTTGTAGAGATTCCCCATCTCCAACAAAATAAATAGAGTGAGTGCCCCCTTCCTAACTCCTACAGCTCTCTTAAAGGCTGAGAAATGATACCCAAAGTATTTCAACTCCTCGGAAGGAGGCTTACCATAAATTATTTTGTCTCCTAGGCTGGCTCCTGAATTAACTAACAGTTGTGTACACGGAGATGTTTATCTTACTCCAAGGCCTCTCTGTCTCTCAAAAAAAATCTTTGGGGAACAGTATCTGAGATGATACCATTTGCCTGACTTTACAGGTCACTAATTCCTCCCCAACAATCACTAATTGGCTTGGGAACACTGCCATTCCCTCTCATTACAAATGATGATGGTATTTTGAAGCCTGAAACCCATACACTTGGCCATTTGTGGTGGCTGCTACTCAACCCTTTGCAAAATGGTCTTTCTTGGCCTGGAAAATTAGTATTCTTTAAACAAATGCTGCAATTCCAGCCCTACTCTGTCTATGTCGCAGCCACAAGTCGGGGACCAAGTGCCGTCAGAGACCCAGGGCTATTGAGAGAGCTGTTCTCAGTCAAGGTGTCCAGTGCTCTTGGAGAGCCCATGGGATGGATCTGCCCCGCTGCCTAGCGCCCCCTTCAGGAACAGAGGAATTACTGCACTGGCTGCAGGGGCTGCGGCCCCCATTCGGAACTGTCTCTGCTGAATAGAGCTGA
Organism: Stenella coeruleoalba; assembly: GCF_951394435.1. Lineage (NCBI taxonomy): Eukaryota > Metazoa > Chordata > Mammalia > Artiodactyla > Delphinidae > Stenella > Stenella coeruleoalba. The sequence goes on from NC_137160.1 coordinate 23,295,317, forward strand.
GGTCGTGCTCCCTCCCGGGAGAGCCCACATCCAAGGACAAGATGACAGGAGAGTATAAAAGCCTCCAAGCTGGGGCAACTCTGAAGGACATTTCAGCTGCAGAAGTCCCCGGGGCGTCAGACGAGGCTGTCACTGGGACAGCCTCACAGCCCAACTTATCCTCAACACTGCTTCCCTCTTTCTTCTTTCCCAAGAGCCCTCCCTAACAAACGCCCTTTACACAAATCTTTGTCACAGAGCCCGCTTCCCAGGGGACCCCAATGGCCACTGCCTCTGATGTATAACGCATGGGGCAGGGCCCCCAGGGGAGATGTGGTGGGAACCCGGACCCCTCCCAGTGGCTGTGGTCTAGGCAGGGAGACAGAGCTGCTGGAAGCACCCTCACTGTAGCCTCTTGTATAACTCCAGTCCTACCTGCAGATCCCCCTCTTGAGGCTTGCCTTCTCTAGAAGATGAGTCCCTCCCACCCCAGGCCATGCCAGTCCTCAGGGCCTCTCCGTCCTCCTAATCTCTGGCTCACTTTTGGTCTGCCCTATTAATTTGTGGCCTACATCTTCCTCCCTTTATAATAAAGTCCACTGAGATCACAGTGAACTCTAAGGGCTGCTAACTGGTATTATGGACGGGTCCTATCTCCCCAGACAGGGCTTAAACACCCAATGGCAGGGACTTAAGTATCTTCCGTGCCCGGCACAGTGCAGTGTACAAGACAGTAACTGTCACGCATGAAAAGATGCTCAGCGTCACTAACCATCAGGGTCATGCAAATCAAAACCACAGTGAGACATCACCTCACACCCGTCCCAATGGCCATTATAAAAAAGACCACACATAGCAAGTGTTGACGAGGACGCGGAGAAAAGGGAACCCTCGTGCACTGTTTGTGGGAATGTAAATTGGGGCAGCCTCTGTGGGAAACAGTATGGAGGTTCCTCAAAATATGAAAAATACCATACAATCCAGCAATTCCACTTCTGGGTATTTTTCTGAAGAAAACGAAAACACCAATTCGAAAAGACATACGCATCCCTCTGTTCACTGCCACATTATTTACAATAGCCAAGATATGGAAGCAAGTTAAGTGTCTATCAACAGATAAATAGATGAAGGAAACATGGTATGTATATCCAATGGAATATTATTCATCCATGTAAAAAACAAAATCCTGCCGTTTGTGACATGGATGGACCTAGAGGATATTGTGCTTAGTAAAATAAGTCAGAGAAAGACAAATACTGTATGATTTCACTTATACGTGGAATCTAAAAAACAAAACAAACAAAACAGAAACAGAGATACAGAGGGTGCCAGAGAGGAGGGGGGTGGATGAGTAAAATAGGTGAAGGGAATTAAGAGGTACAAACTTCCAGTTATAAAATAAATGAGTCTAGGGATGAAATATGCAGCATAGGGAATACCGTCAACAATATTGTAATGGTGGTGACAGATGGGAACTAGATTTATTGTGATGATCACTTTGTAATGTATAAAAGCATCAAATCATTATGTTGTACAGATGGAACTAATATAATATTGTAAGTGAATTATACTTCAGTTTCAAAAAAAGACAGTAAATGTCAGTTGACATCATTGGCAGTGATAAGTAGCACATGAAACGATGGCGTGTCTAAAGCTAAAGCCAAATGAAAGCAGAGTGGATACTTAGAGGAGGGAGAGATTGAAGAAACTCCAAGGAAATCATAAGAAAAACTTTTATAATACTTAACTCACTGGGGACAATGGAGATTTCATTTCTGGGGAAAGTTTTTCTCCTGGTAGCACTATATCCTGAATTATTAAGAGCGCAAACCTCCAGCCTGTCATCCCTCTTTCCTCTCATCTGGGGTCCTGTCTGCGCTGATTAACAGCTCTAGAGAGAAGAAAAGAGTCAAATCCCAAATCTTCAGTGGCTCTGGCAAAGGGTCTGCTTGGAGAGTCAGCCAAAACGGATGGCTTCGTGGCAGGCTGGGGCTCTCTGGGACTTTTCATTTCACTGAGTTACTCCCTGCCCCTCACGCCTATCATAGTACCCTATGCCATTAGTATAAAGTGCGATTTTCCTCCCTTGCGTTCAAAGCTTCCAGCCCAGTGGATACGTCCGTACTCTTACTCCCTATAGCACCATATATCTTTAGCACACGGTTTAGAAATTAAGTACACTTGTTATTTTTGTCCTCTGATTGTTTTCTGTTTAGGAATGTCTCCTTTCTTCATGGAGGTGAGGACCTGATGTTCAGGCATCTCTGACTTTCGTCTGCACACCTGGAAAGCAGTGTGGTGAGGAAGAGCATAGGCTTTGGAGTCGGAGGGTTTGAATCTCAGCCTTATTGCTTCCTAACCAGAAAACTTAGCATAAGCTAATTAGCCTCTCCAAGCTTCAGTTTTCTTATCTGGAAAATGGGAATAATAGGACTTTCTTCATAAGGTCAATGTGATTAAATGAGTGAATACATGTAAAACACTGAGCACGGTACCCAGTAATGTAGCATATGCTCAATAAAATTAATAGTATTTTCCCACTTTAATAGATTTTGAGGACCCTGTTTCCTAGGAAGTCAAATAACACAGGCTACTTGGCTTAAGTAAAAATAAGATAACAGAATTATTGGGTTGATAGATAACATCTCCAAAGATGAAAGGGTAGGTAGATAGAGTGATGGGTAGGTAGGTAGGTAGATAGATAGATAGATAGAAAGGGTAGGTAGATAGACAGACTGATGGGTAGGTTTTTTTTCTTTCTGTAAGTTATTTTAAAGTTTTTACCATGTTCTTTGTGCTGTATTCTTTTTTTTAATAAGTAAGGGAATACAACAATCTTCATATTTAACTGAGTAACGTCACAGGGTGAACGCAAGTAGAAGGTAAACATTGATAAGCCAGTGTGACCTAGTGCACACAAGCCATCTCGGATCACGGAGATTCGTGTTCAACAGCAAGATTCCACGTCAGAATTTCTAAAGAGGAGATCTAAGAGTCTGTATTTTATTAAATGAGTTCCTCAGGCACTTATATGCTCCCCAGAGTTTGAGAGATTCTAGAAAGAACTCTGGATTTGGGATCAGAAGATCCAAGCTCTAGTCTTAGTACTGCTGCTATCTTTTAGCAAGTCATGTGTCCTCCTGGGTCCCCTTTTGCTTTTCTACTAAAATGCTTCCAACCTGATGAGCATTAAGGCCCCTTCTGAAAGGAGAAGGGGTCAATCACATTCCCCACTGGGAACCCATGCCAAAGGAGAAAAGTTGGCCGGAGAGCCTGGATTCCTGAGGATAACTAAATAATCTTGGGGACAAATAAATATTCAGCAAGTGATCAGGCCTCAGCAAAAGTAAAGCACATGACTCCTGTTGCCAACCCAAACAGAGAAGTTGCACGGCCTGCATTTCCTCGGGAGAGCCAGGCCCCTGGTTCTGTTTCATGGCTGGCAACTCTGCAGCATCCAGCATCCCTACTTAGGCCAACCCCCGTGGACCGGCCTGAGGCTGTGCTTCCTATCTCACCAACACTGCAGAAAGAAAGCCCTGTGGTGGAGAAGGAAGAGAAACATCAATTTAGCTTGTGGTTCTCAGTTTTGGTAAAAGGATGAAGTAGTTAAAAATAATGTCTAAAAGAAGATTTCCCTGAGTATAAATGTGCTCACTGCTTGGGGACGGAAGGGTTACTCCAAAGACGCAGCAGGAGAGAGGCAGTCATCAATGATAATTCAGATTTGCTTGTCTCATCGGGTGAGTCAAGGATTCTAGGTCCAGTTGAATGTAAACTCCTGAATTTTGATGAGACAGTTCATGTAAATATAATAACTCACTAAAAAACACATCATGGCTGATCATTTCATTTTTTTCTGATGAATACTTTTCACTATTTTTTATATAATATAGCATCTCATACACCTTAGGCTAGGAATCTCTAGCCGGGTCATGTTAATCCAGGTTTACAGAAAGATGAGTCTTCACAAAAGAAAGACCTTCATATAGGTCTTTCTTTTTGCAGGGGAATGTCCTAATTAAAATGATACATTTTGCACTTCTCAGCTCAGTTTCCATTCACCTTCTTTTTTTTTTTTAAACGCAACATGTAATGACCTTGACCCGCTTGGGTCATAGAAAGACATACTATAGAAAGGCAGTTACCCAAGCTAGGAGCCTGAATCTCAGAAGGGTCAAATGTCCCACACACTGACTTTTAGACAGTATTTTGTAGAGCACCGTCTTTGCCTTTTCACTCGAGGTTTGGGATGGTCTTATTTACACTGATCCATCCCTTCAAACACCTGTCCCACGCGGGGCTCACTCCATTTCGATGATGACACTGTTATCAGCGAAGCAAATGCATTCTCGCCAGGCTTGTAGATGGTGCCTAATTGCTTGTGATCTCTAACATTTCTAAAGATAGCAACAGATTTTTAAAGTACCTTAATACATTTTAGAGGTAATTAAAAAACACCAGCACAAGCATCCTCAGAGCCAAGGGAAATGTAGTAAGGATAAATAAAAGATGCAGCATTTATCCCCAGGTTTATGATAAAGATCTGAAATACAGGAATGGCCATTGGAAAAGGCCTGAGAGACTTTGCAGACCCCAGATTTACATCTGAATTATTATTACAAAACTATTTTTAGAAGCCATCTTGATACAGAAATGTATGCAGAGAAATAGAACTTAAGAGCCTGTATATATTCCTCCTCTTATTTTCCCCAACATGAATCAAGCCATTATTGGGGGCATCACATACAGCTTTTAAAGTGAAATGGGGAGAAATGGAAAAAGAAGAATGAGAGTAGGCACAGGGTATAACTGCTTTGGTTCACTCACTTCTACAAATACTTTCATCAAAACCAAAGAAACCCAGAGGGCAGTGACCAGGAGGGTAAAGGGCATCATGACGTATGAGGGATGCTGAGAGAGCAGAGCATGTTAAGGCTGAAGATAGAGGTGGGGTGGCTTCAAATATTTCAGAGACCACATGCAAAGAGGGATCAAATTTATATGGCATTGATCTGGAAGGTAAAAAAGGCTGTCAGGTATATACACACATGTACAATACACATATATCAGAAAAGCAAGTTTCAGGGCAAAAGAAAAAGTTTTCAAGTAAGTTGGTTCTTTCCTCCAAAGGAATGGCTGCCTCCTAACAAAGCCGTGAGCTCCCCATCATGGGACATGGTCAGGAAGGAGCAGTAACACTCCAGCAAGGATGATGTGAAGAAGACTCTGGCATTGCATAAACTCTGAGCATCACTTCAGCGCTAAGATTTTCAGGTTCTATAAACAAGAATCATTACAGAGCTAGAAAACAAAATGGATATCAAAGGTCTTACGGTTACAAGTCCGAGTAAAGATTTAACAGGAATTTGCTAGAGGGGATTTTAAATCATAAGCTGGGTGGGTGGATCCAAAGCCCTGTTACATTTCTTCCATTCGATTCTAGGTAGAACATCGATTGGCCTCGATCGTGGAACTGTGTGTTCCACGATCACACAGTTCTATATTGTCGCTTCATCGGCTCTGTCATATGACCCCCTCATGTGGAACTACGGAGTGGAACAGACTGGAGCTGTCAAGGGTTAAACAAACTGGAATAAGCATAGGTCTAAACTCAAAGCAGCTTTAATCCCTGGAAAGTCAAGTTTGACAAAAAGTCATATCATGGGATTTTCCTGCTTATCCTTCTTGTTAACTATTTCAAGTGCTATAAACTCTGCGTGTTATTTCCTGCCATGTGCAGCCTCAAAAAATTGAATCATTTTCTCCTTGAATTAAAAGACTGAAATTGTTTTCTCTGTCGCAAAAGAGTTATTTTAATATTGCCTCTGAAATTACAGAACCCTACATCTTACTTGTGTTTAAATTGTTTTACCCAGGATGGGCTAACTCTAATGTGCATCTTTTGGAGAAAACCTGTGAAAATCCAGGAGTAAAGAGAAATGCCCACTGATAGGTAATTCATTTCATAAAAAGGTCCTTAGTTTTGTACAATTCACAGAAACACAAAGCCTTAGAGCCCAAAGCTGAAGCCTTAGAGATGAGGTTGGTGATGGTAACAATGATAACAATGGTTCCCATTTATTAAACATGTCCATTACATCAGACCCTCAAAAATAAGCCCTCTCAATCATATTATCTCATTTAAGCCCAAGACAGTCCCAAGAGGCAAATAATAGTAACAATATTTTATAGATGAGGAGACAACATTTTTGAGATGAGGCTCAGGAAAGGTAAATACCTCAGCCTGAGATATTCCAGAGAGTAAGTGGCAAAGATGGGGTTTAAACGTAGGCATTTCTAATTCTATTGATTTGAGTCTTCTCCCTTTGTTTTCTTGATGAGTCTGGCTAATGGTTTATCAATTTTGTTTATCTTCTCAAAGAACCAGCTTTTAGTTTTATTGATCTTTGCTATTGTTTCCTTCATTTCTTTTTCATTTATTTCTGATCTGATCTTTATGACTTCTCCCAGAGTGAAGTAAGTCAGAAAGAGAAAAACAAATACCGTATGCTAACACATATATATGGAATCTAAAAAAACAAAAAAATGGTTATGAAGAACCTAGGGGCAGGACAGGAATAAAGACGCAGACATAGAAAATGGACTTGAGGACACGGGGAGGGGGAAGGGTAAGCTGTGACAAAGTGAGAGAGTGGCATGGACATATATACACTACCAAACATAAAATAGATAGCTAGTGGGAAGCAGCCTCATAGCACAGGGAGATCAGCTCGGTGCTTTGTGACCACCTAGGGGGGTGGGATAGGGAGGGTAGGAGGGAGACACAAGAGGGAGGAGATATGGGGATATATGTATATGTACAGCTGATTCACTTTGTTACAAAGCGGAAACTAACACACCATTGTAGAGCAATTATACTCCAATAAAGATGTTAAATAAATAAAAAAATATATGCAGGCAGGCTGACCCCACAGCCTGCTACCTCCACCAGTCACCCCAGTGTCCAGGCATTTTCAAACTTTCATTTTAGCAATAGAAGCCCTCTTCCTTTTTTTTTTTTTTTTAATCACACAACCAATAAAAATGGAGCTGCTATGACTAATACATAGGGAAGAAAAGTTCAGAGCCAACCCCCAGCACCTGAAGCAACACTGAGGCACCGTAAGTTTCCATGGAACCCAGATTGTAAACCCATTAGTCTAATCTAAAGCCCTCATTTTACTGAAGAGCAAACTAGGGCCAAGAGATGTAATGTAACTGGATCAAGGTCACTTTAGTAGTTTGTGGCTGTTTGTGGGTCTGAACGCAGTTCAGTTTTCCACCCACTCAGCTTAACATTCCAGGTAGCACCTGGCCTGCAATGTGCTTAAAACCATCCAAAGCTCTTTCTTATATATCTGTTGTTTTGATGAAATATAACTGACTTGGGCAACCTTGTATCCGTGACTCTAAATTATCATCGTTCCTTCCAAACTTATATAAGAAAATATACACCTGTGGCAGAGATTACCAGCTGTCACCCAAATTGTGTCCTCTCCCTCTCTCATAGAAACATAAAATTTTTAGTTGGGCACAAGAACACCCAGTGGAAGATTACATTTCTCAGCCGTCTGTGGACAGTGGGATATGTGCAGAATTGGTGTGTGCAACTTCAGGTTCAGACCCTTAAAGAGGGGCATGCCCTGCTTCTCTCCTTTCTTCTTCCTTCTGGCTGGATTGTAGACACAGGGGGAACCATGTTGAGCCATGCAGATGAGGGCAACATCTTAGGGAAAGGGGAACAATCAGAGAGAGCAAGTGGGTCCTCGAGACTGTGGAACTGCCGTCCCATCAAGGACTATTATGCTTGCAAGCTTATGTGAGAAGGAAACCAACTGCTATATTGTTTAAAAAGTATTTGGAGCAGCAAGCACCCCCTTGGACTCTGACAAGAAGGGTGCCTGCATGGGGCCCTGCCCTTCTGAAAGCCCTGCATCAATTCTCTCTCTCTCTCTCTCTCTCTCTCTCTCTCTCTCTCACACACACACACACACGCTAAAGAACACGTGGGTGCTCCAATCACTCAGGACTCAGTGCTGACACAGCACGATCGGTACCTTAAACATCCGCTGGCATGACTAACATCATTCAAGCCCCAGGGAAACATTTCTCCACATCTCGTACCCTAGTGCTCAATCAAAAGGCCACTGTGTCCAAATGTTGCGAAAGATTGGGGACTTTGTCATTGCCAGGATCTGGGACAGATGCAGCTTCAGAGTACGTGGAGAATTTGAACAGTGCCAGCACTGGGGTATTAACTCATCAAATCCTTCTTCGCTGATAGCATCAATGCAACAGATTTCTGCTTGATGAAGAAGTATTGTTTCCCAGAAGGGCAGAATATCTGTTTTTTTTGCTTCTCTTCATCTTCTAGTTCTTGATTCCATCAGTACCACTGGATTGGAGTGGGATTTACAAGAGTTCCATATGGAAAGTGGAGCAATAGTTTGCAATATTAAATAACTCATGTAACTCTTAAATTTACACACATCTATGAGGGTCTAGAGATAATATATGTGAAATGTGACCCTGATTCTTTACATTGGCATCTAGATGGACTTTAAAGGCTACAATTACAAGTAGTTTTATTTTTATAAGAATGTTTAATAAGATCTTGAACTAAATGTTCAAGGAACTAACAATTCAGCCTTATTTAAATAACAAATTTAAGCTTTTTATTATTTATAATTTGTATGTTTTCTGTTTAGTTTTAATAGATTTTTGAATATTTTGGAAGAAACTTTTTGAAAACTTAAACTTGAAATTTTCGACTACTTTAAATTTATATTTTGATGAAAATATAATGTTCAAATTTGGCACCCATTTTATTTTTCAATCCTTTAGATTCTTACTGTCAACTGAGCACCCACTATGTTCGACAAAATAATTAGTGACCTTTTCCTGAAATGAAAGCAAGGAAATATATTTTATGGAATATATAATAATATATGAATTAAATGTCTATTTTATTACTCTATTCAAATATTTTCCATCAGCAGAGTAGCCAAGCATGCAAAATAATCATTATACTCCATTATCTTTAATATTTTGCCATTTTTCAGTGATATAAAGACCTTTACACATATATTGTTATTATGAAAGTATATTTGTCAACATACCAGAACATATTATACATAATAGTGATTTATAACTTTCCATTCTTTAGACATATGGCATATCCATTTGTATTCTTGCCCCAGGCCCTACAAATGTTAGAAAAGGGGCTGATTTAGGGTCTGTCTCAGAACTAAACTTATGTCCTATTCAATGCCCTTGTTTACTTCTTAGATAAGTCAGAGCCCATAATAGTATCAAAGTAAAATGCTAAATGGCAATCCTTAAAGGAATTCATTGCATCCACTTCTACATCCTCTGTACAGCATATAGGACTCAGAGTGTCTGCAGAGCCATGTGTCACTGAGGGGTTATTTTGATACAACCAATGTTTGTAGATAAGTATGTGTATTAGTTATCTACTGCTGTGTAACAAATTACCACAAAGTTAGCAGCTTAAAGTAACACGTGTTTATCATCTCACAGTTTCTGTAGGTCAGGAGTCTAGACACAGTTTAGCTGGGTCCTCTGCTCAGATCTCAAGGTACTGAATGGGCTGCATTCTCATTTGGACGCTTGACTGGGGAAGAATCCAAGCTCATTCTGGTTGTTAGTAGAATTCGTTTCCTTGCAGCTGTATGACTTAGGGCCCCAGCTTTTTACCATCTGTTGGTTGGAGGCCACTCAGGTCCTAGAGGCCACCCCACCTACAGTTTATTGCCAAGTGGCTCTCTTCACAGGCCTTCTTACAATATGGCTGTATGCCTTTTCAAGGCCAACAGGATTCTCTCTCTCTCTCTAGTCTGCTAAGGCACAGTCTTATATAACACAACATAATTATGGGAGAGACATCCTATCATCTTTCCATAAAATGTAGCCTAATCAAGGGAATGACCCTCAATCACCTTTGTCATATTCTGTTGCTTAGAGGCAAGTCATAGGATCTGCCATGCTCAGGAGGAGGGGCTTATACAGGGGTATTATAAAGGGGTTATACTCACTGGCGGTCACCTTACCACATGTCTGCCACAGTGTGCATTCTTATGTTCTGACAGAAGGGAGAGATCTTGAAAAACTTCCTACCTACATACCTAGAGAAGCAAGTTGATGTACATAATTTTCAGAAATTCATACAGGGCCCTATGTCTACCCTAGCTAGAAAGTTCCACTCCAGGAACTCTGCTGAAACTGTCATTGTTGTTTGCCATAGATCTTTCTAGGTGTCTAATCAAATCAAGATGGTAACCCATTGCTTTCTGCTCTCTGCCTAGTTAGAAAGTTCTAGGTGTACTACTCATGCCCTTAGAGAAGACATTTTGTAATGTTTGGAGATTGTGGGTCATGAATGCCTGCTAGCTCCATGAACATAAGGCCCTATAAGATATACACAGAAGATGACCCCAACACTACCTGTCTTCTTAAATTTTGCAGCCCTGTTGATGAGAAAACAGGAGAAATGAAATTCTGTTCTAATGTCATTTCCTTCTCCCTGAGCCCTCCAGCAATAGCCACTGCCTCTTCCTCTTCCTTCCCTCTCTTTCTCCTCCCTCTCCTCCTCCTCCTCCAGGCAGCCACATAATACACAGCTCCTTGTACAGAGTTCTACACCCTCTAAACCTTAACTATCCTCCTAAAATATCTCACTTCCATTACACTGGGAGATCTTTGAGGGAAGGGTGATTTACTCATATCTACATGTCCAATACCTGGAACCACCCCTGACATACAGCCGTCTTTCAACATGAGTTTGCATGGATGGGCGGAAGGATGGATGGATGGATGGATGGTAATGAGCTGTGCAATGGTAAACAGAATAGGACTGAAGGTGTCAAACCTTGTTAAAGCCATGCCACTTCTCTGAACTTGTTTCTAGTTTTTCCATTAGTAAAAAAAAAAAAAAAAAGAAAGAAAAATGGAATTGTACAACATTCAGCAAAAGAAAAAGACAAAACTGAATATTTTTTCTATGATTCCATTTATATGAGGTTCAAAGCCAGACAAAGCTAATCTTTAGTGGAGAGAACTGCCTGGGAGGGGGCAGGAAGAAGCCTTTTAGGGTAGTGGAAATAGTCTATAGTCTTATCTACTTGCATAGTGTATATGCCTGTAAAAAATTCATCAAGCCGTACGTTGAAGATTCATGAGCTTTACTTTATGCAACATACTTCAACCTTCAAAAAGCTAAATTAAAAAGAGGGGAGAGGGGAGTGTGCCTGAGCGCTCTGTGTAAAGAGCACAGCCCCATTCCTGTACAAGGAGTCGGGGAAAGTGGTGTCAACAGTGTGATCATCTCAAAGGGATGCAGCATCAGATTCCTCCTTAGTTGCTTAACTCAGTGTTTGTTCCCACATCTTGCTGACGTGGACAGGTGCCGCTGAAAGAATGCTACCATTTCCTCTGGGCCATTTATCCTTGTCTGTAGACCTTGAAGATCAAGTGCTGCTTCATTAAATGAGTCCCTGAAGCCTTCCCTTGAGGTCAGGGAACAATGCCCCAGCCGTCAGAGAGGTGTGCAGCTCTCCCTGGGGTGGCATCTGCAAGGTTGCACTCTGGCCCAGGCCTGGATGAGGAGCTCCGTGACACCTTTCAGCAAAAGGTCTGCTCTGCTCACTTATTTGGTAGAGGTACGCAAGGATGAATCCAGGGCTACTCCCAAGGGGATTTCTCCGTTGCAGATTTTCAGCAGCCATGAATAAGTAACCATGCTGGATGTTCTCTTGATATCTCAAACATTCACTTTTTTTGATGTAGGAAGTCGCAAACTACTGGGTTCACTGTGGGAAGATGATGCTGAGGAAAAGCAGAACGTCAGCGATGCCACCTGACAGGGGTGGCAGAATCAATACCTTCTCCCAAGCACACATGTTTTTGGAGAAATTATGTCTCCAGGTTAGTACGTGTGAGTTGGGTAAGAAACCTCCTCCTCTTGAAAACCTCCTACTCCAAGCAATGTGGATCCCTCTCCCTTCTGTGAACTCAAACTCCACCTGAATCTACTAAAACTTGAGACTTTTCATCATAATGGTAAAAAACCTGCTCTCTGCTTATTGGGTTTATCTCACTTTATCACAAGACTGTGAGCTCACTCATGGCCAAGCCATGCCTCATGCATGGCCTGCTCCCCACAGTCTTTTGCCCCAGGCTGGGTACACAGTCTGTGGTTATTGAATACTTGGTGACTTACATACATATAAAAATCCAATAATTCAAAATTTCAAGCATATAATGAGTGTCCCCTGCAAGCACTGTTCTTGGCACTAGGCAAGTACCGGGAAAAAAAGACATATGAGGCCTCAAATTGCTCACTGCCAAGAGTAGAGAGGGGAGGAGGGGAGGATGAAAACTTGATTGGCTACATCCTTCTCTGTGATCGAGGCCTAGGAGAGGGGCCAACGGAGTGCCATTCGCCCCCCTGCACACCATGTGTTCAATCTCATCGCTTTATAAATAAAGAAGTAGGGGCAGAGAGGGTGTACCTGTTGCAGTGAAGCGCTTGTCTCTCAGCTGTGAACCACACGTCAATACCCTGCTCAGTGGTGCTGGGCTGGGGATCAGCAAAATGCAAATCACAAGGTTCCTCTGACAGCAGGTGCCCTGTCAGTTTCCGCCAACAGGGGGCATTGGAGGGAAACGAAACTGCAAGGCGGGAGGAGGGCTATTCCCGGCACCGTGGCCCCAGCAAAGGCCCTTCACCCAGGCACTGGAAGTTGGTGCTCGTCTCCCCCTGTCCCACACTCCCAGAACCAGCCTCACCACACACCTCGGAGGCACCAGCAGCATGTGGGCAGGGCCCGCTTCTCCAAGGTTAGAGTCAGTCCTGAGAGGCCCTTCTCCAAGGACCTACGATACCCAGACCAGTGGAGTAGGGGACCATCCTCTGAAGTGTGAGGCCCTGTTCCATGAGGCCCCCCCCCCCAAGCTTCTTTCCTTTACTTCCACTGTCCTGGGGGGGTGCTCTCTGTGGTTACCTCTGTGTGTTTCCTCCAGGTTTGCTTTGCCTTTGCAGACCTCTCACGCCTGTATAACCAATTCCCTCTACTAAACTCTCTCTTAAAATAACTGGTGGGGTTCTGCTCTTCTCACGCAATCTTGGCTGGTACAGAAAGGAAGTCACCTGCGCAATATTTCTTGGCCACTCAGTGACATAACTGGTACCAGGAACCAGGTTTCATGATCTCAAATCCTAATTTTCTCCCCACTGTAGCTACCACATCTATAGACCAATAGGATCAAAGATAGTACAGCGTAACAATCAAGTGGGTTTTGAAGCCAAACTGCCTAGATTCAAATCCTGCCTCCAATTACTAGCTATGTGACCTATGGCAAGTTACTTAACTTCTCTGTGCCTCAGTCTCCCCATCAGTAAAACCTAAGTGGTAACAGAACCTATCATAAGTATATCGTGATGCATTAATGGGTATCAAGCACTTAAAATAGTACCTGGAATGTAGGACAGAAGTACCTAGTATCACTGTCATCACCATCAAGAAGCAGCATAGTAGAAACAATGTATTTCTTAGAAACAAAGGTCTGTGTTTAAATCTTGGTTCTGCCCCTTATTCACTGTGTGTCCTTGGCAAGTTACTTTACCTATCTCAGCCTGTTTCCCCATCCCCATCATAAGACAGATCTCTCAGTCTGAAGGAAATGTGATAGAACATGTAAAATGCTGTGTCCAGCAAGCAAGTGCTGAATAAAAGGTTTCTCTCCTGTTACTAATTTAATCAAGTCTGCTGGACCCAAACCTCCATCTAGATCACTGCTACATGCACGCAATGAGTTTAGAACAAGGATACCTTGAGTTGTCATTGTGGAAAAGGAAGTGAACCTACCCTATCTCAAATTCTGATTGACCACCATCTTAGACGATTCACAATAAGAACTTCCTTCTAGGATGAGGTGATCAGTGGCTCTCAATTTAACTCAGTGACTTGCTACGACATGGCCATGTGAAGTCTCCAGTATATTTTACACCCCATCTACTTCCAAGAAGGATTTTCAGTAACCTACGATAGAATGCTATTCGACTTAACACATTTTTTTAACATCTTTCTTGTTTACAATGGTGTGTTAGTTTCTGCTTTATAACAAAGTGAATCAGTTATACATATACATATGTCCCCATATCTCTTCCCTCTTGCATCTCCCTCCCTCCCACCCTCTCTAACCCACCCATCTACGTGGTCACAAAACACCAAGCTGATCTCCTTGTGCTATGCGGCTGCTTCCCACTAGCTATCTGTTTTAAGTTTGGTAGTGTATATATGTCCATGCCACTCTCTCACTTTGTCCCAGCTTACCCTTCCCCTTCCCCGAATCCTCAAGTCCATTCTCTAGTAGATCTGCGTCTTTATTCCCATCTTGACCCTAGGTTCTTCAGGACCACTTTTTCATTTTTTTTTTTTTTAGGTTCCACGTATGTGTTAGCATACGGTATTTGTTCTTCTCTTTCTGACTTACTTCACTCTGTATGACAGTCTCTAGGTCCATCCACCTCACTACAAATAACTCCGTTTCATTCCTTTTTATGGCTGAGTAATATTCCATTGTATATACGTGCCACATCTTCTTTATCCATTCATCTGTTGATGGACACTTTGGTTGCTTCCATGTCCTGGCTATTGTAAATAGAGCTGCAATGAACATTTTGGTACATGACTCATTTTGAATTATGGTTTTCTCAGGGTATATGCCCAGTAGTGGAACTGCTGGGTCATATGGTAGTTCTATTTTTTGTTTTTTAAGGAATGTCCATACTGTTCTCCATAGTAGCTGTATCAATTTACATTCCCATCAACAGTGCAAGAGGGTTCCCATTTCTCCACACCCTCTCCAGCATTTATTGTCTGTAGATTTTTTGATGATGGCCATTCTGACTGGTGTGAGATGATATCTCATTGTAGTTTTGATTTGCATTTGTCGAATGATTAATGATGTTGAGCTTTCTTTCAAGTGTCTGTTGGCAATCATATATCTCCTTTGGAGAAATGTCTACTTAGGTCTTCTGCCCATTTTTGGATTGGGTTGTTAGTTTTCTTAATGTTGAGTAGCATGAGCTGCTTGTAAATTTTGGAGATTAATCCTTTGTCAGTTGCTTCATTTGCAAATATTGTCTCCCATTCTGAGGGTTGTCTTTTGGTCTTGTTTATGGTTTCCTTTGCTGTGCAAAAGCTTTGAAGTTTCATTAGGTCCCATTTGTTTATTTTTGTTTTTATTTCCATTTCTCTAGGAGGTGGGTCACAAAGGATCTTGCTGTGATTTATGTCATAGAGTGTTCTGCCTATGTTTTCCTCTAAGAGTTTGATGTGTCTGGCCTTACATTTAGATCTTTAATCCATTTTATGTTTATTTCTGTGTATAGTGTTAGGGAGTATTCTAATTTCATTCTTCTACATGTAGCTGTCCAGTTTTCACAGCACCACTTATTGAAGAGGCTGTCTTTCCTCCACTGTATATTCTTGCCTCCTTTATAAAAGATAAGGTGACCACATGTGTATGGCTTTATCTCTGGGCTTTCTATCCTGTTCCATTGATCTATATTTCTGTTTCTGTGCCAGTACCCTACTGTCTTGATTACTGTAGCTTTGTAGTATAGTCTGAAGTCAGGGAGCCTCATCCCTCCAGCTCCATTTTTCTTTCTCAAGATTGCTTTGGCTATTCGGGGTCTTTTGTGTTTCCATACAAATTGTGAATTTTTTTGTTCGAGTTCTGTGAAAAATGCCAGTGGTAGTTTGATAGGGATTGCATTGAATCTGTAGATTGCTTTGGGTAGTAGAGTCATTTTCACCATGTTGATTCTTCCAATCCAAGAACATGGTATATCTCTCCATCTATTTGTATCATCTTTAATTTCTTTCATCAGTGTCTTATAATTTTCTGCACGCAGGTCTTTTGTCTCCTTAGGTAGGTTTATTCCTAGATATTTTATTCTTTTTGTTGCAATGGTAAATGGGAGTGTTTTTTTAATTTCACTTTCAGCTTTTTCATCATTAGTGTATAGGAATGCAAGAGATTTCTGTGCATTAATTTTGTATCCTGCTACTTTACCAAATTCATTGATTAGCTCTAGTAGTTTTTTGGTAGCATCTTTAGGATTCTCTATGAATAGCATCATGTCATCTGCAACAGTGACAGCTTTACTTCTTCTTTTCCAGTTTGGATTCCTTTTATTTCTTTTTCTTCTCTGATTGCTGTGGCTAAAACATCCAAAACTATGTTCAATAATAGTGGTGGGAGTGGGCAGCCTTGTCTTCTTTCTGATCTTAGTGGAAATGGTTTCAGTTTTTCACCATTGAGGACGATGTTGGCTGTGGGTTTGTCACATATGGCCTTTATTATGTTGAGGAAAGTTCCCTCTATACCTACTTTCTGCAGGGTGTTTATCATAAATGGGTGTTGAATTTTGTCAAAAGATTTCTCTGCATCTATTAAGATGATCATATGGTTTTTCTCCTTCAATTTTTTAATATGGTGTATCACGTTGACTGATTTGCGTATATTGAAGAATCCTTGCATTCCTGGAATAAACCCCACTTGATCATGGTGTATGATCCTTTCAATGTGCTGTTGGATTCTGTTTGCTAGTATTTTGTTGAGGATTTTTGCATCTATGTTCATCAGTAATATTGGCCTGTAGTTTTCTTTCCTTGTGACATCTTTGTCTGCTTTTGGTATCAGAGTGATGGTGGCCTCGTAGAATGAGTTTGGGAGTGTTCCTCCCTCAGCCCAATTTTGGAAGAGTTTGAGAAGGATAGGTGTTAGCTCCTCTCTAAATGTTTGATAGAATCTGCCTGTGAAGCCATCTGGTCCTGGGCTTTTGTTTGTTGGAAGATTTTTAATCACAGTTTCAATTTCAGTGCTTGTGATTGGTCTGTTCATATTTTCTATTTCTTCCTGGTTCAGTCTCGGAAGGTTGTGTATTTCTAAGAATTTGTCCATTTCTTCCAGGTTGTCCATTTTATTGGCATACAGTTTCTTGTAGTAATCTCTCATGATCCTTTGTATTTCTGCAGTGTCAGTTGTTACTTCTCCTTTTTCATTTCTAATTCTATTGATTTGAGTCTTCTCCCTTTTCTTCTTCATAAGTCTGGCTAATGGTTTATCAATTTTGTTTATCTTCTCAAAGAACCAGCTTTTAGTTTTATTGATCTTTGCTATCGTTTCCTTCCTTTCTTTTTCATTTATTTCTGATCTGATCTTTATGATTTCTTTCCTTCTGCTAACTTTGGGGGTTTTTTTGTCCTTTTTCTCTAATTTTTAGGTATAAGGTTAGGTTGTTTACTTGAGCTGTTTCCTGTTTCTTAAGGTAGGATTGTATTGCTATTAACTTCCTTCTTAGAACTGCTTTTGCTGCATCCCATAGGTTTTGGGTCGTCGTGTTTTCATTGTCATTTGTTTCTAGGTATTTTTTGATTTTCTCTTTGATTTCTTCAATGATCTCTTGGTTATTAAGTAGTGTGCTGTTTAGTCTCCATGTGTTTGTATTTCTTACAGATTTTTTCCTGTAATTGATATCTAGTCTCATAGCGTTGTGGTCAGAAACAATACTTGATATGATTTCAATTTTCTTAAATTTACCAAGGCTTGACTTGTGACCCACGATATGATCTATCCTGGAGAATGTTCCATGAGCACTTGAGAAGAAAGTGTATTCTGTTGTTTTTGGACGGAATGTTCTATAAATATCAATTAAGTCCATCTTGTTTAATGTATCATTTAGAGATTGTGTTTGCTTTTTTATTTTCATTTTGGATGATCTGTCCATTGGTGAAAGTGGTTAAAGTCCCGTACTATGAATGTGGTACTGTCGATTTCCCCTTTTATGGCTGTTAGTATTTGCCTTATGTATTGAGGTGCTCCTATGTTGGGTGCATACATATTTACAATTGTTATATCTTCTTCTTGGATTGATCCCTTGATCATTATGCAGTGTCCTTCTTTGTCTCTTGTAATAGCCTTTAATTTAAAGTCTATTTTGTCTGAGATGAGAATTGCTACTCGAACTTTCTTTTGATTTCCATTTGCATGGAATATCTTTTTCTATCCCCTCACTTTCAGTCTGTATGTGTCCCTAGGTCTGAAGTGGGTCTCTTGTAGACAGCAT
Source organism: Stenella coeruleoalba (assembly GCF_951394435.1). Lineage (NCBI taxonomy): Eukaryota > Metazoa > Chordata > Mammalia > Artiodactyla > Delphinidae > Stenella > Stenella coeruleoalba. The sequence continues at coordinate 23,313,456 of NC_137160.1, forward strand.
ATATATGGGTCTTGTTTTTGTATCCATTCAGCCAATCTATGTCTTTTGGTGGAGCATTTAATCCATTTACATTTAAGGTAATTATCGATATGTATGTTCCTATTACCATTTTCTGAATTGTTTTGGGTTTATTACTGTAGGTCTTTTCCTTCTCTTGTGTTTCCTGCCTAGAGAAGTTCCTTTAACATCTGTTGTAAAGCTGGTTTGGTGGTGCTGAATTCTGTTAGCTGTTGCTTGTCTGTAAAGGTTTTAATTTCTCCATAAAATCTGAACGAGATCCTTGCTGGTTAGAATAATCTTGGTTGTAGGTTTTTCTCCTTCATCACTTTAAATATGTCCTGCCACTCCCTTCTGACTTGCAGAGTTTCTGCTGAAAGATCAGCTGTTAACCTTATGGGGATTCCCTTATGTGTTATTTGTTGTTTTTCCCTTGCTGCTTTTAATGTTTGTTCTTTGTATTTAATTTTTGATAGTTTGATTAACAGGTGTCTTGGCATGTTTCTCCTTGGATTTATCCTGTATGGAACTCTCTGTGCTTCTTGGACTTGATTAACTATTTCCTTTGCCATATTAAGGAAGTTTTCAACTATGATCTCTTCAAATATTTTCTCAGTCCCTTTCTTTTTCTCTTCTTCTTCTGGGACCCCTATAATTCTAATGTTGGTGCATTTAATGTTGTCCCAGAGGTCTCTGAGACTGTCCTCAATTCTTTTCATTCTTTTTTTCTTTGTTCTGCTCTGCAGTAGTTATTTCCACTATTTTATCTTCCAGGTCACTTATCCGTTCTTCTGCCTCAGTTATTCTGCTATTGATCCCTTCTAGAGAATTTTTAATTTCATTTATTGTGTTGTTCATCACTGTTTGTTTGCTCTTTAGTTCTTCTAGGTCCTTGTTTGACATTTCTTGTATTTTCTCCATTCTATTTCCGAGATTTTGGATCATCTTTACTATCATTATTCTGAATTCTTTTTCAGGTAGACTGCCTATTTCCTCTTCATTTGTTAGGTCTGGTGGGTTTTTACCTTGCTCCTTCATCTGCTGTGTGTTTCTCTGTCTTCTCATTTTGCTTAACTTACTGTGTTTGGGGTCTCTTTTTCACAGACTGCAGGTTCATAGTTCCCGTTGTTTTTGGTGTCTGTCCCCAGTGGCTAAGGTTGGTTCAGTGGGTTGTGCAGGCTTCCTGGTGGAGGGGACTAGTGCCTGTGTTATGGTGGATGCAGCTGTATCTTGTCCTTTTGCTAGGCAGGTCCACGTCTGGTGGTGTGTTTTGGGGTGTTTGTAACCTTATTATGATTTTAGGTAGCCTCTGTGCTAATTGATGGTGTTGTGTTCCTGTCTTGCTAGTTGTTTGGCATAGGGTGTCCAGCACTGTAGCTTGCTGGTCATTGAGTGGAGCTGGATCTTTCTGGTGGACAGGTGCACGTCTGGTGGTGTGTTTTGGGGTGTCTGTGACCTTATTATGATTTTAGGCAGCCTCTCTGCTAATGGGTGGAGTTGTGTTCCTGTCTTGCTAGTTGTTTGCCATAGGGTGTCCTGCACTGTAGCTTGCTGGTCATTGAGTGGAGCTGGGTCTTGGCGTTGAGATGGAGATCTCTGGGAGATTTTCGCTGTTTGATATTACGTGGAGCTGGGAGGTCTCTTGTGGACCAGTGTCCTGAAGTTGGCTCTCCCACCTCAGTGGCACAGCCCTGCCGCCTGGCTGGAGCACCAAGAGCCTGGTAGTCTAGTGGTTAGGATCCGGCACTTTCACTGCCGTGGCCTGGGTTCAATCCCTGGTGGTGGAACTGAGATCCCAAAAGCTGCTAGTGTTGGGGGGTCTCCTGCAGAGGCGGGGGGGTGGCTCTGTCTCACTGTAAGGACAAGGACACTGGCAGCAGAAGTTCTGCAAAGTACTCCTTGGCGTGAGCCCTCCCAGCGTCCGCCATTAGCCCCACCAAAGAGCCCAGGTAGGCTCCAGTGTTGGGTCACCTCAGGCCAAACAAACAACCACGACTTAAAACTTAAAGTCAGAAACAGAGACCTGAACCCAGAGGTGAAGGAGGAGGGGGAAATGGGCAGATAATCTACTCTGATCCTGAGTCCAAATGGGTATTATCTCCAAGTATCAAATAAATCCTGTTTCCCAACAGCCAAGGTAAAAAGGGAAACATAATCGCTTATGTAATCTTCATTTTTGATTAGGGAAAGCGATCATTTTAGTGAGAGAAAATTTTCCATGACACTAAATAGAGAAATTTAAGTAAGTGGGACTTTAAATAAGAAATATTGAATAACACACGGGTAGTATCTTCAGTGGTAGCTCTTCAGAAGTTAGAAGGACTCATTACGTGGCGTTTTATTACTTGATCAAATAGAGCTAGGCCTTTGCAACACCAGATTGGTAAATTATCTGCAAAAGCATCAAAGATGACAATCATAGCTTGATAGCTTGTTCAGGGCTTTGTCAGGCCAGGAAGGAGAGTAACACAATTTCTCAAGATGTTCCAGAATATAAATTACTTTTTCTCTTCAAAGAAAGACAAGAACATGGCTGAGAAAGGAAAGAGGACAGCATGCCTTCGAGATGACTGATGGAAATACAGGAATACACGACTGAGAGCGATTCCTCAGATCTGTCAGTCCCCAAAATGGTCCTCTTCCTGTGAGCGTCTGAGCTGCCAACCCAATCCATCGCTCTGGCTATTTCCATCTACCTCCTCCAACTGCTCAGACCAGCACTTTTCTGTAAGCAAGTCTCTTCCCTCTCACCCTGCCACCAGGGCCACCGTGGGTCATGTCAAAATAGCACACACTGCCGAGAGCAGTGATCAAAGAGGTGAAGGGATAAAAGAAAAGAAAAAAAAATCCAAAGACCTGAACCCGAGGCAGGATACACAGAGGTTAAGAATTTAGGATTTAGAATTAGAAGACTGGGGCTCAAATCCCAGTTCCCACACTTAACCGTTTGTGAGATAGTGGGCAAATTATTTCACCTCTCTAAACTTCCCTTTCCTGTTTCTGTAAAACTGGGTATAATAACAGTACCCATGTCGCATGCTGTGAGAAGGAATTACTGAAGCAAAGTTGGTAAAGACCTCCCCCTAGAGCTTGTGAACATTAGCTGTGGTGGTGAGGGCTAGAACGAAGATGCTGATTGATGATGGTGATACTTTGTATGCGAAGATGGTGCGGTGTCACTCGGCAGAGACAGGTTATGCTACAGTAAGAAGCAACACCAAAATCTCCACGGCTTCACACTGCCAAGTTTATGTCTCATGCACACCATGTGCTCACTTAGGGTCCCAGGTGGGCAGGGGCTTCACTTGCACGTGTGCTTCCACGGTCACCGTGTGCCATGATCAGGGCTTGTTCAAAAGTGTCACTCCTGGTCACGATGCATTGATCCAGGGGTCGCAAACTACAGCCCACGGGCCAGCCGCCTGTTCTTCTACACAAAGTTTCATAGGAACACGGCTGCACCTGCTCCTGTGCGTACTCTCTGCCGCTGCTTCCACACTACGGCAGCAGAGCTGAGCGGTTGCAACAGAGACTATGGGGCCCATAAGCTGACAACACGTATTTACTCTCTGGTCCTTCAAGCAGAAGTTTACTGACCTCAGCGTTGGTCTCAGCAAGTCACTCAGTCACACCTAACTTTGAAGTACGAAAACAGAATCCTACTATGGTCCCGGAAAACAGAACTAGAAATACTTGGTGGACAACACTACAGTCTATCATTAGTGACTTACCAAGCCACCAACAGGGCAGCATTTTTGAAATGGCAGCAATTCTTTTTCCAGGAGCAGGCATGGATTTGAATGGAACTAATACAGCTGAGCTAATCTCACCAGAGCACTGTTTCATTGGGTGATGTCCCTCCTCAGGAACGTTCACTGGATCACTAATATAGAAAAGATAAAATTCCAACCCCTCTCCTTGACACTCAAAATCCTCAAAAATCTGGCATATATATATATATATTACCCATCCTATAATATTCCCCACTATTCCCAACCAGGATTCCTTTGCTTCTATCTATCTAATCTCTCTCAGAAACTAAGAAAATGTCCATGGCCACACAGTCAGGGACAGGTGGCATTATCCCCATGTCTGTCTGACTCCAGGGCAGAGGCCTGTCCTCTCCAAGTACTCTTATGTTACCACGATACCTGTTACTTCCCCTCTTTCTTTCTCTGTCTCTCTCTTTCTTTCTTTCCTCCCTCCCTCCCTTCCTTCCTTTTTCTTGGACCCATGAGAAACACAAGCCCCCGTTTTCTGCTGCAGCCCAGAATGCCTTACAGAGCACTGGATGAAGCGATGGTCTGCCCACACCTCTCTTTCCCTTTGAGATCACGGCCCTAATCCACCCTCTGACCTTTCCCTCTGACTGCCGCCTACCTAACAAACAAGACGATCTGGAGGAACTGGCGCCAGGCTGAGGCAATGGACAGAAGCTGCCATGTTACCCAGGGAAGCAGAGCAGCAGCTGAGTCAGCTGGAAAGACAAGGAACGGAGGGCCCGGGCCCCCCCCCCCACCAGGAGAGCAGGCATCCTGTCCCGACAGCCCAGCCTCCAGAAGGAAGCTCGGGTTGCTGGTCCCTTTCCTCTCCACCTCCTGGGACAGATGGCAGCTCAGCTGCCCTGAGAGACAACCCATGGGAGAACAACGTGAAGCCTGAACTGAAAAAACCTAAGGAGATCAGCAATGAGACTGCCCAGGCAGAGGTGACCCCGAACACGCTCCTGAGTAAGGACACGTTGGCCATGGGCGCAGGGGCACAGAGAGCTTCCCTATGCGGTGGGTGGGTACACTCCTGCCGCTGCTGTGCCTTGTTCTGGCTCCTAGAACACGGGGCCCATTCCGGGAGGAGTGTTACGACCAGGCAGCGCTCCACCAAGGCCCCAGCCAAGTGGCTCCACATCTCTGTCCCTGCCATTTCTCCCTCAGAGCGGTACTTGTGTCCTCCTGGGAGCCCTCTCTGGCTCCTTCCTCTACACAAAGACCAAGGTTGGGCTGGTCCCGGGGAAAGGGGATGTCCCCAGGTGCTTGCCTCATGGTAAAAAGCATGACCCTTGGAGGCAGACAGATCTGGATTTCAACTTCAGTTCCTTCTCTAGTTAGCTGTGTGACTTTGGCTAAGTCACTTAACCTCCCTGAGCCTCAGTCTTCTCATTCTACGAAGTACCTGCCTTGGAGGGCTGAGAGTGTCTGAGCTGAAGCACTGATCTGTGCATGGTGCCTGGTACGGTGGAAAAGCTTAATACATGGCAATGGCCATGGCAGTAATGTCGGGCTATCATTACCATCTTCCTCCTTAATGGGGAAGCATGTTCAGGAATTTAAGTCTCTGCCTCCTGCTATACCATTTGTCACAGACCTTCAAATCCCTTACCTACTTACCAACTTACGTATCTCTGTAGAAGACACAAATCAGAATCCAGACTGGGTCACATCTGAGCCACTGGTGGGGCAAAACCCCTGCTCCAGGCCTTCTACCCTTGAGACTAGCTGCTCCCAAAAGGCCAAGGCAAACTTGAGCACAGTGACCAGGAAAATCTTTGCAGCCCAAAGCGAAAGATTCCACAGGCCTTTCCCTGGTACCTCTAAAATGTATCTGCTCCCAACTTAGCAAAACATAACAGTGGATGAGGCCTTCTAGGGCAAGACAGAAAGCAGAAGTTAAAAATAGAAGTTAGAAAAGAGCTGCTTTATTCACAGGCAACAGTCTCTTCCTCGGATCCATTATCCTCCACACTCTGTGTATTCTCACGTGTGTCTGTAAAACTCCTTCAGATCTGGCAGGAGTCAGAGTTGGGAGTTGTTTCTCTAATACAGTAACCGAGCTTGTGTCTCATGAATTAGGGGATATTTTATAAACATTAAGTGCTGTAACTATGTAAAGTGATGCCTCACTTATCCAGTATGATCTGGGCACTGGGTATGTTATACAAGTTGTCTTGACAAATAAAAGGATGATTTATCACTATCAGTGTCAAAACTAACATTTACCACTTTGCTGGAAGTTCTAAAGCTTGTCACATACTTTTCGGCCCCACTAAACAAAGCACGCTGACAATCATTAATCGTCCCGATAACTCAGGGCCATCACTATAAACATCAACCACTCCAGGGGGCTTTAAAACAATGACACTATTCAGGAACTGCTGAGCTATGGGACTCTTGCGTCTCTTTTCTATCCCTAAAGATCCCAGAGTTTAGAAGTTCTTTTGTCTGCTTTTTATAGGTATACGCCTCTTCCTCCTCTATCGGCAGTCACGTCTTGCTGCTCTGAGTATGCCTGCCACAAATTCCTTCTAATGTGTCATTTCTAATCTTCTGTGAAGTCGGAAAGCAAATTAAGCTTATTAGAACTCCATGTAAACCAAGAGGAAATAAGCTCTAAGTAAGGCTGAAGGGACTCGTTCCTGAATAAAGAACTGAAGGTTAGTACACGGTCGTTGTGACATCTATCTTGGCTAACAGAAATCTGATCCAAGCTTCCATGGAGAAACGAAGTTCACCTATTCCCCACCCGTGTAACGAGCCCGCCTGTTAAGATGAAGCTTTGATAATTAAGAAGAAAGAAGGACGGAAGCAAAGAAGGGAGGGGGAAAGGAGGAAGGGAGGGGAGAGAGAGAGAGAAGGGAAGGAAAGAAAGAAGGGAGGGAGGGAAAGGAGAGGAAGAATGAACAGGTACTAATGTACAATGTTCTAGGGCCTTTGCATATACGAGCTAGCTTCCCACACAACAGGCCCATGAAGGGGATACTATTATTATACCCATTTTGCAGGTATGGACTCTGAGGCACAGCAAACGTAAGACTGAGCACAAGGGCCTAGAGTGGAAGATTGGGTTCTGGAGGCATGACGGTGTGCCATCTCCTGGTACAGGCTCCTGCAAGAACCCCAAGAATGTGGTGGCGGACAGAGTAGGCGGATGAGAAGGGCAGGACACCGGCAGGGAACAGTTGTGTGTGGTTGCCTAGTGCAAAGGTCCCCTCTTCGTGGTGGTCACAGGGGAAGAGGAGATGTGGGTGTCCCTTAACTGAGTGCCTCAGTTGCTCAGAGGTCCCTGATGGAGCCACGTTTACTCCGTGGGACAAAGGAGAGATGGGAAACGGAAGCCCATTGGGCTGGCAAAGCTCTGGGGTGGCTGATGACTCTGCCCTGCTCAGCATCACCTTGAGCACCGGAGTGGGTGGGGACCGAGCCTGTGTCACCACCTTCGGGGACTGACCCCTCTGCTGACTAGCCAGCCTGTCTGTGAGGCTCTTCTGGTAACTCTCAGTAGCCTCTGGTTTAGCTTTTTGTTTAAAGAGATGCAAATAAGTGGAAGACTTTAGTCCCGGGAAAATCATAATACAAAGTCTTTTAAGAATTATTCATGGAACTTTTAACCCCCTTTTGTCATTTTAGCTTTAAAACATGCACCCTAAGTTGCTATTAAAAAGCAGTACTTAGCATTCACTGTCCCGTGATGATTTTGATAATGACAGTTACCCGATACTTTTCCTCATCCTTTCATTCTTTCAGTCTGCCTTTTCTGCATCCTGTTGGTCCCCTCCCATATACATCTTTGTCTAGTGGAATAATTCTAAACACGTTGTCATATTTTTATCCAGATTACCAACATCATTTTTAACATCTTCAGCCAAAAAAAAAAAATACCCATTTTGCAGGTACAGACTCTGAGGTACAGCAAAGATAAGACTGAACACAAGAACTAGTACCAGCTAGTAGGATACGATCGAAGCAAACCTGAGATGAAATTCAGCCAATTGTTTAACATTTCTCAGCTCTGTCTGCAAACGAAGCCACATGAAGAGTGCCAGTAGCTCAGAAAAGTCCCCATCTTGGCCCTTTGACAACTCAGCCAGCACCTTGCTTCTCAGGAGGCTGTTTTGAACACGGGCAGCAGGGGTCCTCCATGAAGCAGGGACCTCAGGACCCCCAGGGCATCCAACACCAGGGCCCACAGTTTTTACCTCTTTCATGCAGGAGGCGTGGCCTAGACAATCTTTCTAACTAATCACTGATCCCAAACACCATTCAGTACACCAGTGAAAAATCATTTCTCACAAACCTTATGCTAATTAACCCACAGGGATAGATATCAGGGATGACTGGAATGCTGGGTAACTATCTCTGGAATGTTAGTTCCTGACTAGGGTACCTTGAACAGGGTACCTTGAATTAGGGTACTCACTTACCCCTGAGATGCAGACTGGAGTTAAATTGTGTCCACACCCCTGCTGCAACTTTTATATGGAAATATTTTAGACTAAACTATCACACAGACATTCACTTGCACCAGGCTCTGGGTCAGGGCTAGCCATCTGGAGACAAAGGGAGTGAGGATGTCCCAGGTAAGGAACCCCCAAAGCAGAGGCTTAGAGGTGGCAAAGCTCAAATGGGTTCAGAGAAGTCTAACTTCTACACAGTGGGATCCACAGGCTACTGAATAAACCGGGGAGGGGAGGTACCGAGGGAAGAAGGGGTTGAGGGGAGTTACAGTCAGATAAGTTAAGCAGTTGTCTTTTGTCTTTATACAGGATTATCGGGACCTATAATGTGCTAATATGTCCGGGGACTCGCTGGGAAGGTCTGCAGCATTTCTCAAATTACTTAATCTATGGAACCATTTTTCTACAGAGCACCTTAAGGGACTACACTCTGAGGAAGATAATGCAAGAAACACAGTATAAAAAATAGAGGGGCTAGAGCTGGCTCATCCCAGCTGGGAAATATCGGGCTGCCGGCTGGAGAGAAAAAAGAAATGTACTTACTGGGCTAAGGTTTAAGATACCAAATTAATGGGTCTTTTCCTGAGGACGGAAGGAAAACAAACTGATGTGTCCCCGGAGATGGAGAGAGCTTTCCTCGTAAGCCCCCTCACAGTGAGTTGCTGTGGAAGTAGCAGGTAAGGCAAAGGAAGATGAGTAGAGTGTAGGAAGAGCCTGGTGATCAAGCAAATACGGGTAAAGGTGAGAAACAATATTCCTGGGCTTGACTTCCTATAGGTGTCAACTTGCAGAGCCTCGATAAATAAAAGTTATAAGTTAGTGCCATGAAGCAGCAAATAGGATCTCCAAGAAATCGTGGGGGAAGAGCAAGGGTGGAATCTAGGGGAGGTCGCGTCCTATTCCCAAGACAGAGGGGCTGAGGCTAACCCTGCCTCAGGGAAGACAGCTCCGTGGGCATCTACCCACACGAGGCTGGCCCAAGGAAAGGGAAAGAGAAGGGATGCCGAGCGCAAGGGCGGAAGAGATTGACACCAGACAACTTCTGGAGGACAGCGTTGCATGGGGTTCAGAGGAGGTGACAGTCAAGCCTGCTCATGACCCCAGACCCACGCTACCAGCACACTAGAACAGAACAGACCAATCCACTCCACCCCAACGATTTTATTTTATCGCATCAAACCACGAACAATACCAAGTTTAAAATATCATGTAATGAAACCATTTATGAAAAAGGACTGAATAGGAACAAAAACTACATATTCTTTAAAATTTTCTAACTGGTATGAAATTACTTTCCCAAAGTGAACTAGTGCTTCTTGTTCAATTTGAATCTCTTCTTCCAAAGAGGAACCAAAGTCAATCAAATAAAAATATTTATGGATAATTCGGTATCATTCAGGATGCCTTTGGCTGCAAATAATGAGAAACTCATCTCAAAGTGGCTTGAACAGTAAGTACATTTATCGTTTCACAAAACTAGAGGCCACAGCACGGCACCAGCCTCAGCCCTTGCCCTGAGATTCTCCTGGCTTCATGCTCCCACTGGAGGTGGGCGGCCCCTGCAGCGCTGATCTTCATAGTTACACACGACGATGTCCATAGGCAGAGGGACCAACCCACATCTCCCTGTAGCTTTTTTTTTTTTAAATTGGAGGAAACTTTTATCAGAAGCTCCCAGCAAGCCCTCTCATGGTCTATTTGGGGTCATGTGCACATCCTAAGTCGATCATAAGCCTGGAGGATGCATGCCCTTAAACCAATCAGATCTGCTCTTGGAGCTAAGGGTGGGTCTGTTTCTCCTGAGATGCCTGGTTGAGGAAGGGGAGAGGGTACCTGAGTAAACTGGAAGGAACGGCACAAATGGTTGTTGGATAGGCGACCAACAACATCGACTACAAATAATGCCACAAGCTAGTCACTACAGGAGACGAAGCTATAAGTCACAGACTGCTCTCTCAAAACATTTAGGTTATGGTTGAGTTAAAGCACAGGTGCCTATAAATGGAAAATAATTATAATACACAAGGCAATGTATCTAAGTACCAAATATAATGTATTCTACTAGACAGAATCCAAGACAGATTCATCCTAAACCAAACTGTGTTCTATTAGAAACCAAGTCATAAGGAGACTGGGTTTTTCTGAGGGTGAAGATATTACCTAATTATATATCATAATCGGCTTTGCACTCCTTAAAGAAAGGTGTTCCATTTCGAGTTCATAATATAACAAAGAGATTAAAACCCAAGGCTATTTTCACAAACATATTCTTTTAAATGACTTAAAGATAAAGCTCCACAGGAAAGCAGAAAATAACAAAATATCTGTGGAAAGTTACTCATGCTGAGACTGTAGATAAGCTCTTTAGAAATACATTCATAGATACAGACTTCATTGATATACATCTCAGCTTAGAAGTGAAGTAAAGACAGATGGTCTTTAGAAAAACTGTTCTATTTACAGATCAGTGAAGTGAGAATTAGTGAGATTCTGCTATAATGCCTAATTAGGATTAATTAGCTAATGTTCTCAAAGCACAGAGCAAGGATAAAATGTAGTACAAGGTTGAATCGTACCCCTGTAGAGAGGCTGAATATTAATTCCATTCGGGAAACATTCACCCAATATATGCAGATACTTTCTGCTGCAGGAGGTGACTCTTAGGGTGTGCTGGACTAAGTGGTCCACTTCCAAAAAAGAGAGCATGGAAAGGGGAAAAGAGTCGCTTTTTATGGTGGAGAAGACGTGGGAAACCTCTCCTTAATTACATGATCAAGGTTAACACCATCAGTGATGTCTGTGGATGTCCTGCAGCCCGAGATGATGTGACAAGAAGGGCACTTCACCTCTGTGGTGTTCCTTCCAAAACCCTACAACCCTAGTCTGATCATGAGAAGAACAGCAGACAAACCCAGACGGGGGGGACATGATACTGAGCCAGTATTCCTCAAGACTGCTCAGGTCATGAACAAACAAGGAAAGACTGAGCAATGATCACAGACCAGCGGAGGCTGGGGAGACATGACAACTAAGTGTGATGCCTTACTTTGGACTGGCTCCTGGAACAGGAAGAGGACATTAATGGAAAAGCTGGTGAAATCCAAATAAAGTACAGTGTTTAGTTAAAAAAAACAAACAAAAAAAAGAGTCAGCTCAAGGCATGAATGATGAAGATAAAGGTGTATGGAAAATTTTAAAACAAAAACCATCCATAAATGGAGAATACAATATCAAGTTTACTTATGTCTCTTTCAAAAGATATAGTAAATTTTTTTTTTTTGGTCTTGTCTTAGAAGTTCAGGATAGGATTTTTTTCTTGGCTAGGCCATTACTCACCGTAGAAAGGAAACTCAGGAATTATTTAATGTGTGGAAAAGCTGAGACTCAGACAAATCAAGACAAACTAGTAAGAAGACCAGTAGTGTTGGTTAGTGAATGAAACAGGAGGGCATGATTTGTTTGAGATTCTTCTCCTGATGTTAGGGATGTGACCAAGTTGTAAATTCTTGGAGGGCAGGAGCTCTTTCTTACTCATTTTTATAACCTTCACAGTGCTTGGCATGCAGTAGATATTTAATATTAACATCCATTGATTCGATTTAGAAGATCCAGTTTCAGAGTCTAACATCTCTCAGGAGGTTTTAGCTGGGAGGGGAGGGAGCCTTGAAGAATGAATGACTAAGGGTGAATTTTCAAACACAGAGGGACTGAAAAAGTTGTTTGATTGACGGTCCCAAACCCAACTGTTGTATTGTTTTGTTTTTCCACTAGCTCAGCTTCTTCGAGGAGCCATATTGATGGCTTTGACGGGCAATGCTCCCTAATTTCACACCACTTTTCTACATTTTCAGACCTCTAGCTACTTCATATCTCATTTAACCTTTACTGATAACCTTGAGATAGAAAAACCGCATTAATCTCAATTTTCAGTTGAGGACTTTGAAGCCCAAAGAAAGTGTGTATGCAGAGCTGAACTACGATAGAGCCCCAGGGAAAACCCAGGTATGCCTTGTCAATCAAGTATACGCACTAGGCATATCTCCCAAATATAACATCACCCTGTGTCCTGTGGGTGCCTCCTGGTCCAACATCTTCTCATGTCTTCTTTCTGTCTGACTTTAAGGCCAATTTGACATAGCCTATTAAGAATGTAGATCATTAAAAGGTCTAAATAAGGCTTATAACTCACCACCTGGAACTTTCTAGTTAATTAAATGCTCCGTGACAGCTTCCTTTGGCATGCGAAACCAGAAACCTATGCTTTGATCTAGCAAGACTCTCTGGGACCACTGGTCTAGAAAGAAAACGAGCGGGACAGAGTCATGATTTTAGCACAGGTGAGCATCCTCCAGGACTGGCTGTGAGGGATGGACGGCAGTGTTCCCAGTCGGTAAGATCAAATCTGCCTCTGCAACAAGCTATTTCCAACCTATGCCACCCCCTTCCGATGGACTCTCCCTCTGGGTCTGGGAGGTGTACAAAGTGCTTGGTAAAGATTAGTAAACAAAAATCCCAACCTGGTCCAGAAGACCTCTTCTCTCTGGATCAAAATACGTTTTTGGTGAGGATGGACGGGAATTGAGTAGAGGGGAAATGAGGAAACTTTCGGGGGTAATAGAAACATCTGTATCTTGATTGGGGTGATGGTCACATGGGTGGACACAGTCATTAAACTGAACACTTAAGATCTGTGTAAAATCTACTTAAACGTTAAAAAATAATAATAACGACATCTGAAATTGAACATGTTAAGATTTACTCTAAACCATGATGAGTGCTTTGGGGCTGCTATTCCATAATCTGAACATCCTACTTCTATTAATGTGGCTTGAGTTTGATTTCACTTTTTTTTTTTAAGCAGCATCATCACACTCTTGCCATTTATGGAATTTGTGGCTGACGATAATTGTCAAGTCTTTCTTCCTTTCAGGCATGAGTTGCTACCAGGCAGCACATCCCGATCTGACTTTATGTAACTGATGTCTATTTGGCTAGATACATAGAACAGCAGCGTGCACCTCAAGGCTAGTTGACGGTATTTAAGGAAATCCTTGGAAATTTGGTGTATGGAGAGAGACTGCGAAGGCTGGGCTTGGAATAAGGTCTGGAGATCATGAGTGACATTTCCCCTCACTGCCCCTTCACAGACAGGTTCTCCCACAAGAGTCACATAAGGAATTCATGAAGTGCTCTTGCTTTGATGTTCCTTAGGGGAGTGACCTAAGTTGAGCTATTCTAAGAGGATTAGCCAGAGACAGAACAGGTCAACAAATCAAAACATCAAGCAGAAGCAAACTAGGGATCAGGCAGAGTGTAGCACAGGAGCTAAGAGCACAGTTTTGGGCATCAGATCAACCAGGATTTGAATTCCAGTACCATCCCTTACTGACCATGTGACCTTGGACAAGAAGTCATTTATTCTCACTGTGCCTCAGATCAGCTCATCCATGAAATGGGCATAATAGTAGCATCTCTCCCATAGAGTTGTTCTGAGAGTTAAATTGGCGAATATGTGTAAATCCCTAGAAGGGTATCCACCAGTAAGTACTGATGCATTCATTTTAAGCGATCGTTATTATTTACAGTATTACTCTCTTCTGAAATACCTCCTTTGTTTATCTAAGTTCTATTCATTCCTTCAAGGGCTACATATAGACCCACTTAGATAAACAAAGGAAGTATTTCAGAAAGGAGCACTGCTTGGTAGCAATTCATGCTTAAAAGGAAGAGAGACTTGGCAGTTTTCATTAGCCACAAATTCCATAAATGGCAAGAGTGTAATGAAGTTGCCGCTTTAAAAAAAAAAAAAAAGCGAATGCAATCTCAGACCACATTAATAGAAGCAGAAAGTTTAAATCATGGAAATAACAGCCCCAATGCAGTTGTTACTGTTTAAATCATAACATATTCAATTTCAGATATCATTATTGTTTTTTAACATTGAGGTAGAATTTACACAGATCTTAAGTATTTAACATAATGAGTTTTGATGACCATGTCCACCTGTATAACCATCCCCCCGATCAAGAAACAGAATGTTTCTGTAACCCCAGAAAATTTCCTCACAGCCCCTTCCAGTCAATTCCCACCCACTCCTGACAAAGGCAACCACTGTTTTGATTTCTATCACCATGAATTAGTTTTGTCTGTTCCTGAACTTCATGTAAATAAATCATTTAGGAAGTACCGGTTTTTTCTGGCTTCTTTTTCCCCACTCACTATTTTGTTTTTGAGATTCTGTTGTGTGTATCAGTATTTCATTCTTTTTTATTGTTGAGTATTATTCCCTTTTCCATTATCATACCACAATTCATTCCCTGTTGATGAGCTCTTGGGTTGATTCCAGTTTGGGACTATTATGAATAAAGCTGCTACAAATATTCTCATATGAGTTTTATATAGACATGTTTTCACTTCTCTTGTGTAAAGATTTAAGAGTGAAAGAGCTGGGCCATAGGGTGTGTTTAACTTTATAAGAACTGTCAAACAGTTCTCCAAGATGGTTGTATCATTTACATGCCCACAAGTATTGTCCAAGCATCTCAGTTGCTCCACATTCTTGCCAACATTTGATATTGCCAGCCTTCCTGATTTTAGTTATTCTCACAGTCATGAATAGCATCTCATTTAATATGTACTTCCCTTATGACAAATGATGCAAACTCTTTACTGGCCTTTGTATATCATCTTTTGTCAAATATCTGTCCAAGTCTTTTGCCCATGTTTTTCATCAGGTTATTTGTCTTATTATTGATTTGTAGGAGTTCTTTATTGCATTTTAAGTAAGTCTTATTTATATGTGTTGCAAATATTTCCTCCTAGTCTGTAGATTGCCTATTCATTTTCTTAATAACATCTCTTCATGAACAGAAATATCCAATTTCGATTAAGTCCAATATACCCTTTCTTTCTTCTATGGTTGGTGTTTTTTGTGTCCCAATCTCTAACTAATCAAAAATCTTAAAGATAATCTCCTGTGTTTTCTCCTTGAAGTTTTATGTCTAGCTTTCACATTAAGTCTATGATCTAATATTAGTTTTGATGTGTACAGTGGAGCCGGGATCAAGGTTCATTTTATTTATAGATAGATACCAATTTTTTCCAGCACCATCTGTTAAACGGCCCTTCTTGACTTGACTTTGCACCTTTGTCAGAAATCAATCAATTGTAGATGTGTGGGTCTATTTCTAGTCTCTATTCTGTTTCATTGATCTACTTGTTTTTCCTATGTCAGAATCATACTATCTTTGTTATTATAATTTTATAGTAAATCTTGAAATCAGGTGGATTACTTACTGCTGGACATCCACCAACTTTGTTCTTTTTCAATATTGTTTTGCTACTTTAGATCCTTGGCATTTTCATATAAATTTTAGATCAGCTTGTCAGTTTCTTCAAATTAGTCTGCTAAGCTTTTGATTGAGACTGTATGAATCTACAGATCAATTTTGGGGGAATGAATATAGATGTCATTATAGCTATAGAGTTACAACAAAGTAACAGATACCCTCGATGGAGCTCCCACCATGAGTCCTATCCTTTGCTCATCTCTGTGATGACCCAGGAATCTTAGAATTAGTCCAGCTTCACAAATGGAGGGCCCTCTGCTCTGAAAGACTGATAAAATATCTGCACAAGTATATACAGCTAGCAAGTAAGGAGGCTGAGATTCCTTCCTGAGTGAATCTGATCTTAAATCTCAGGTGCTTTTCACCAGGCTCTTGCATGCAGGAAATTGCATGCAACCAGAAGAAGCACCAGGAGCATGTAAATCACATGAAAGACCCTGGAATAGAAAATGCAAGGGGCCAATTTGATGCAAAATAGGAAAAAAACAGTAATGACTCAAGATGTCTTATCAAAGAGGTAACAAAATTGGTGGTTAAGTGCACAGACTGTGGAGTCAGGTTGCCTGGGTTCCAAAACCATCTCTGTCACTTACTAGCTGTGTGACCTTGGGTAAGTTACTTAACGTCTCTGTCTCAATTTCTTCATTTATAAAATAGGGATAAAAGTTGTGTTAGCTCCATGACTTCATAAATGTCAAGGACTCACACCAGTCAGTGTCTGGTACATAACAGATGCTATGTCAAGGTTAACAGGTTAAAAAATTTAGAAGTGGAATGGACAATCTGCTGAGACAGTAGAGGCATACATTGAAGATGCTGCAGGTTCGGTTCCAGACCATAGCAATAAAGTGAATATCACAATAAAGTATGAATTTTTTTTTGGTTTCCCAGTGCATACAAGTTATGTTTACACTATACTGTAGCCTATTAAGTATGCAATATCATTATGACTAAAAAAACAATGTAAATACCTTAATTAAAAAATACTTTATGGTTAAAAAATGCTAACCATCATCTGACAATGTAGGGTTGCCACAAACCTTTGATTTGTAAAAAACGCATATCTGCGAGGTGCGATAAAGTGTAAGAAAATGAGGTATACCTGTAAATTGACTCTCTGAAAAGTGTTCCAAAAATGTCTGAATTGCCATCTACTTACATAGCTGCAGAAAGTTCAGTGTACCTGCATTAGATGAAAAGTTGAACTACACAGTTTCTAGGGTTCCTTTTCTGAGTTCTAACATCCAATGATTCTAAGTCAACTCCTTCAAAAGTTAGGAAGTAAACAACAGGCATGACCACCCTCTCACCTCATCCAATCAGCTCATTCTCCCTTCGCTCCATCGATAACTTCCCAGCTTGCTTGGAAACAAAAGCCTCTAACTGGTATGAGAAAACCTAAATCAGTCTGTGCCCTCAGTCACACAAGGGAGACAGAAAATAAAATAGAAAGGAAAGACGGACAGCAAGAAGAGGAGCTATAATTAATTTGCTCACCACACGAGTTGGTTGCTTCCTCTGGTGTGTCTTTGAATCTCTCACTGAGATCTTTTGACGTCCATGGTGAGGGGGAATGGCATTGTACTAACTCAGAGCAAGTGAATATTTCTGTCCTCAGTTCCACACTGGGGACTGTTTCTTCTCCAGCTCTGGTCTTTATTCTTTTTTAAAAATTTATTTTATTTATTTATTTTTGGCTGCATTGGGTCTTCATTGCTGCACGCGGGCTTTCTCTAGTTGCAGCAAGCGGGGGCTACTCTTCGTTGCAGTGCACAGGCGCCTCATTGCGGTGGCTTCTCTTGTTGCAGAGCAGAGGCTCTAGGCACTCGGGCTTCAGCAGTTGTAGCATGCAGGCTCAGTAGTTGTGGCTCGCGGGCTCTAGAGCTCAGGCTCAGTAGCTGTGGTGCACGGGCTAGCTGCTCCGCAGCATGTGGGATCTTCCTGGACCAGGGCTCGAACCCGTGTTTCCTGCGTTGGCAGGTGGATTCTTAACCACTGCACCACCAGGCAAGCCCCTCTAGCTCTGGTCTTTATCGATTTGTATTTGTCTAAAATTCCTTGCCCTTGAGTCCTCCCTGATCCAAATGAGGAACCCAACACAATTTCCCTGTGGAAGGAGCCACTGGCCTGCCCTTGAACCCTTTCCTGGGCCCTTCTTTTTGGTCTTCTCCAACCTTTGTGGGCCTCTAGCATTTTCTTAACCCCATTTCTCACTCATGACAGGCAGGGTCTGCAAGCCTTAAAAACCCTCTCCGTCCTGAGTCCTTTGCCTTTCTCTGCTTGCCTTCTGTCCACTTGGCTCCGTTCAAAAATGAGCCGCTTAATTAACTTCTCAGGCCTTTTTGGTCGATTAAAGTCATCCACGTCCTGGAAGAGGCCACTGCATTTCCCACCACTGTGGTGTCAGAGAGACCATACTTGTCCTTCACAGCGGAGAATCCGCCTCAGCCTTTCATGAGGTGCTCATTCTGAGCCCTGTGGCCCTAGAATCAAACCCTCTCTCCCGAGTTTAACAACATGCTGGAAAAGCTCCTTGAGATCAGGAACGAGGGGCCAGTAGGGGGTCAACTGTCAGAAATACTTGAGCTCCGGGCCAAGCGCTGCCATTTACTTGCTGTGTCCCCTTGAGCAATCCACTTCATCTTTCTGAGCCTCTTTCCTCCTCTGTTAGGAAAAAAAGTGATCGCAAGACCTCTAACCTGCGCCTTATGTTTCTGATGCATCAAACAGGTGCTGCAAACAGACAGCGCAGAAACAAATGCCTTGTGAGCCATAAAAGCACTAAACAAATAGAAGGCTTGTTTAATGAGGGTGCCCCTCGGCCACACGAGATGAGTGAACTAGCAACAATGCATGTTCCAGAGTAACCACATTCTGCACTGTCACCTAGGTCAGCACGCTACATCTTCACCCACGTCGCCGGGTCCTAAGTTCTACTGGGTGTTAAAAGAGACACCTTAAGCCAACATGGCTATGGCCAGACATCGCTGTTGGGAACATCTGCAAGGGGCGGGATTAAGGGAAGGATGTAGAATCAAAAGGTGGGAGGAGCCTCGGTTCCAGTTTTGGTGGTATTACTAATTAGGTGTGGGATCCCCTCTGTATCTCTAGTTCCACTGAATAGGGTTGCTGTGAGATACAGTCATGCATGAGAAATATAAATACAGTGGACAAGATTATTATGAGGGTGTTACCGATTCATCTATGAAGAACCAGAGACGGCTTTTCCTATGGGCTCAACCAAATCCAAAGCCAGCAGAGGTCAGGCCAATTATTGTACCAATAGGAATTCGAATCAGCATTTTCACTTCTACAAAGAAGAGCTCAATCAAGGGAAAAGCCCTGATTCCTACCTCTAGTGTCAAGAATAAGTTCATTAAAAGCACAAAATAAACACTGTGTGGTTACTACCCTGCAGATGTTATTGGCTTGTCAAGGAAAGAGACTAACCTTCCCTGAGCGCCTACTCAGTGCTGGGCTCTATGCTTCGGGGGACCATATAACTTATCACCCAAACCTGAACACTTCTGAGAGTAAGAGGAAACATACTACATAACAATTATGCAAGGACGAGAAACTGTACTGAGACTGTCCCCGGCAAACCAGAATGCATTGTCCCCCCATCTCTGCAAAGCTCACAACAAAGTTTTGAAGAACTCCAAGGACAACAGGATCGCTAATCCGCACTAGAATTTTCCCATATGACATAACATTATTATTGCGCTCCAATGATATATCTGTGTTTATCTTTCAGCTCCAATTTTAGCACAGCAGGAAAGCCCATTCATTGATATCAAGAAGTTTCCTCCTTGGGGCTTCCCTGGTGGCACAGTGGTTGAAAATCTGCCTGCCAATGCAGGGGACACGGGTTCGAGCCCTGGTCTGGGAGGATCCCACGTGCCGTGGAGCAACTAGGCCCGTGAGCCACAACTACTGAGACTGTGCGTCCGGAGCTTGTGCTCCGCAACAAGAGAGGCCGCGACAGTGAGAGGCCCGCGCACCGCGATGAAGAGTGGCCCCCGCTCGCCGCAACTAGAGAAAGCCCTCGCACAGAAACGAAGACCCAACACAGCCAAAAATAAATAAATAGATATACATATTTTTTAAAAGAAAGTTTCCTCCCTAATTTGTGTGCAGTGCTCTGAGCTGGCTGGTGGTACCACGGGACCTGCTGGTGGGGCCCTAAACTGTCCACCTCCTGGGCAGCTCTGAACCGAGTGGCAAAGTGGAAGTGCTCCAGCAGCTGAGGCAAGTGCTTCCCTGATCCCTCTCCTACAGGATGCTCAGGTCCACAAGGGAATGAGCGCAAATCCCCCTCCAAAGAGAAAGCCTCCATCAGGGCTTGGTAAAAACATGTTTCCTGCTGGTCCCTCACTGACTGCAAAAAGCAAGTTTCCACACGACTAACTGAAATTCAAGTTAAAGATGCATATCTTTGCAGCTTAACTTCATGACCAAGGCTATTATTAAGCCCCTAACAGATGTTTTAGTCTAAGAATTGCGCCTTCATCATGACTGGTCACCATGTTCTGGGCATTAGGGTAGGCATATTATAAGCTGGATGTGTGGAACAGAGGAAAAAACACTGAAAAAGAGGACGTACGTCGGGCTTTGCCACTCCTTGACCATATTCTTAACATCCCTGGACTTGTATATATTTCCTTCTTTCTCCAGGGGAGCAATCTTACTCAGTGTTATCTTATGGCATTACCATGAAAATAAAATGTAATAATGCATCTGAAAGCTCTTCAAAAAAAATTAAGAGCTTTACAAATATATTGGCAGTGACAATTTGCAGGTGAGAGAACAGCCACATGGAACAATAGAAGCTCCAGCTGTGAATTCTGTTAATTGCAATTTGAACTTCCGCACCCTGTTCTCTCAACGCAATTAAGACCTAACAAAAGCTTGCTCAGGAAGTAAGGATGTGCTTGGGTGGGTGGGTGGGTGGAGGACCATAAAAGAGAGGACCATTCTCCAGACATAAAAGATTGGAGCAGTGTGTATTTGAGCACATTATTTGGATTTGAACCATAATTCAAATCCAAATAAAAGGCTTTAGACATACCATTATCATGACATTTAGAGTTCAGATTTTCTACCATCTAACAGGCTAACTTTTAGGCCATATTTCCAAGTTTTTTCCTCTATTCATAAATATCTGTCTGAATTGAGTTTGGGTTAGATGCATAAAGTAATCTTTAAGACTAAGGCCATAATTCCTGGAGCTACGGGCAGTCCCAGAAAATGGGGGCCTGGTCTGCCGAAAGGCAGAGAGAGGACCCAGGCGCCAGGGCTCTTCCCCCACCTTATCTTCGCATTGGGCTGAACTTGCTGTTCCTGGATTTTCACAAATGCCTTGTGCACACGTGGTGGATTTAACAGATAGTTTTCTTCGTACCTATGGATGGTACATAGTCGTAAAAATATCTGACTTTCTCTCAGCAAGTGGACACATGAATGTTACTGTAATAGATAAATTCCTAATTTAGCCACCAACATCTCCTCCCATAATTGTTTGTACATGTCGCCCTGCACACCAAGAAGCGGAGTCTGTTCCTCCTCCCTGTGAGTCTGGGTTGGCCTTGGGAGCTGCTCTGACCAACAGGAAGTGGTAGAAATGATGCTCATTCTGGGACTCTGGAGCCTGGATCTTAAGAGAACTGGCAACTTCTGCTTACTCCCTCAGAAGCCAGCCTCTACATAAGAAGTCTGGCTGCCTTGACACCACCATGCTGTGAGGAAGCCCAAGCCAGATACAGTGATCGCACGGAGGAACACGAGGTGTGAGACATGTGAGGGAGGCCTTCTTGGACCTTCCGGCCCAGCCCAACTCAGTCAGCAGCTGAGAGCAGCCAAACGAGTGACCCCATATGATGGCACACGGAGCAGAAGCAGAAGCCAAGCACTGCCCAAATGACACAATTATGAGAAACAGTAAGTCACTGCTGTGTCAAGACACCAAGTTTTGGGGTGGTTTGTTATACAGCAGTAAATAACAGAAACAGCAGTGCCTCTTCATTCTACCACAGAAAAGAACATTCAGAAATACTGACACAAATGACATCACCACCCATGTAGACAGAGAATTTCAAACCCTTCTGTGCAGCAAATAGCTGAAGTCTTGTATTCAGCAGCAGTCTTGGGAAGTTAAATGTCTTTTATGTGCCCTGCTTCCCACTTCACTTGATAAACACTCTTTGGAAGCATCTACCACCTTCATGTAGGGGTTACAGCTAATGGGATGCCAGGAAAGCTCTGCTGGTGTAGACTTGCAGGCCTAGGTTCCAGCTCTCACTTTTGACTTAGTCCGTACTCTGGGCAAGGCATTCAGTCTCTTCTGCCTGATTCCCATCTGTAACATGGAGATAAATTATAACATCTGTTCTATTTACTTTACAGACTTCTGGTAGTAACCAAATGAGGTAGAGTATGTTAAGTGAGCTTTGAAAGGTATGATGCAAATTTTCTACCAGCGGTCATTTCGTAGCTTTATCTTTTCAAATTGAAATATTTAAAAAGATATATGCGTTATCTCAAGAAAAACCTGCAATTTGAGGGTTTCACCACCAGGTGGCAATGGCATATAAACAGAGCCACCACCACCACCCCGGCCACAATCCCAAAAGTAGATTAAATAAAAAATGAAAAATGAGTTTCCTATTCCCAAGAATATATAGAAGTATACTTGCCTGCAGTGACTGTACTGATATATCTCCTAGTCAATAACTATTATCAGAGTAACTCTAAATTCTACACCTGGGCATCCCAACCATTTTCCACCCTCAACAGCTCATGGAGTTCCCTAGAGCAGGCGCCAAGTCACCCACAGGAAGAAGTGAGTTCTTAGCAGAGGATGGACTCAGCCACCTCTGCTCATCCATTTGGTCAGACCCAGGAGCCATACTTTATGTGATGGATTTAAAACATGTTCAGAAGTTATCTGACACTCCCTTCAAAAGGTAGAGCATAATTCTCCTTCCCCTTGGGTGTAGGCTGGACCTAGTGACCTACTTCTAATGAATAGGAAGAAATGGGAATGACACTATGCAATTTCAGTCTAAGTCATAAAAGGCAATGCAGCTTCCTGGCTGCTCTCTCTTGGATCACTTGCTCTGGGGTAGACAGGTGCGATGTTGTATGGACCTCTCCAGAGAGGAACTGAGGCCGCTAGCCAATAGCCACGAGTGAACTTGGAAGAAGACCCTCCCGCCCAAGGTAAGTCTTCAGACGTCTGTAACCCCAGCCAACATCTTGACTTCAACCTCATGAGAGACCCTAAACTAGAACCACCCAGCCACACCGCTTCCAAATTCCTGACCCATAGCAACTGTAAGATAATAAATGTTTGCTCTTTTAGGCTTTCAAATTGTGGAACCATTTGTTGCACAGCAATAGATAATTAATACATCTTGTTTCATCACTTTTTAAGTAAAAGCACTAGTGTATTTTGGTTCAACAAGAGGATCCAGAATGAATATGCAAACTATGACCCTTATTGGTCACAGAGTGAAGGATAAATAAATGCATCAAGCATTCCTACTGGGCCAGTATAAGGCTAAAGGCCCCACGAGCAGTATAAAGGCAGACATGTTTGGATAATGAATTGACTCAGAGCCAACGGGAATTCAGTCCCCTCGATCAAGCATCCAGTTACACAACAGCTATTGTGTGATGGTAGGCAAAATGGAAAGCAAGAGGGTGGTAGAAAAGAAGTTCGGTAATTGGTTTACTTTCCTGCCTTGAAGGTTTACTTAAACATCTGACTAGCACAATCGATGTCATTAGAGAGTAAAACAATTTGTATTCTAGTTCTGGTCCATTGAGCAGGGCCAGCAGGAAACAACATGAAAGAGAGAGAGAGAGAGAAGGCAGAGCCCCCTCAAATGACCCAAGAACAGACTTCCAAGATGGTACCCACTGCATGGCGAGCTTCATTCAGAGACAAACAGCAGATGGAATCAGGATAAAAGCAGCTCTGCCTTAACTAGCCAAAGGTGGAGGAAAGTTCCCTTGGACATTTGGCAAACCTTTTTAGCAACCCTCTAGCAAGAGAATCCCAGTCAGACATGTCACTAGCAAAATGCCTGGGACAGTCGTCACGGAGGCATTCAGGTTGTGTCTCTGGACAGTGTCCAGAGACGAGGGCAAACACCAACAGAGGGTCATGCCCATTACTTTCTGCTCTTACTCTTGCAATCTGAGTTGGGCTGCCAGCAACTCATTCTGCAATCGATTCTCACACCCACTGTGTTGGTTTGAAGCAGCAAGTCCACCTTGGTGTCTGTGACCTATAAACCTTGATGCCATTACCTCAGAGCACAGACGGCTCACTGACGCTGGCCGTCAGTCTATACAGTGTGACCCCTGCCTCTCCCAGCAGCAGCCCACTCAAGGCTTCTGAGGGAGCCCCTAACTCAGCCGATGGTGAAACCCCACAGCCTGCAGGAGGAAGGGGCACGACAGGAGAGACGGAGCCTCCAGCATGCCCGGGAGGCTCTCTGGACCCTGATGAGACCTGTCGGAACAGATTTCCTCACGAGCCACTTGCTGGAGATGGATCGATTATGCTGTGATGCAGAGCCCTATGAGAGGAAACCACAAATCGAATTTGCATTACCAGATGAAGCGCAAAGGACCACAAGTGGAATCCATCCGTGCTGATTCTTTTTCAGATGGGTCAGGGACAGATGAGAACTTCCTCTCCCCAACCCCTTTTGCACTTGTCTCTACCCAAGGGCTAGCTCACCGCAGCCCTCTCCATGGTTCTCTACACGCACAACTCGTTCACAACCGCGGTGGGCATGGATTGGGGTCTTATCGGTTTTGGAAATCCCTTTCTCTCCATAATGCCCAGCACTCAAGCCACCTTGGGGTACTAGGAATTTAGGAGACTGCTCTGGGTACGCCCTCAAATGGAAGGGCGGGGAGGTGGGGGAAGGTGGCTGCCTGCAGGGGGCTGGACTATGACTCGGATTTGTAATCTGCGCTCAAGGTAAGAGCAGGAGAGGGAAATGTGACTCCCGGTTAGAACCAAAAAGGAAAAACTCAGAGCTCCACAAAAGACACACAGCACGCAGAGAGACCATCCCTCCCCGACCCCACCCAGGCTAAACGGTTTGAAACGCCCAATCCCTTCCACACAGGCCCCTCACGCGGTTGCAGTTTTGAGGCTCACCTGTTCCAAGGTTCACTTTAACTTAATTTTCCTCGAAACACAGCATCTTTACGGGGAGCCACAAGACTCATTGCGTGGTTCCACTCCGAAAGCACCCACAGCAGACGCTCAAGAAGCCAGTTAATGCGCCCATTGGAAACGGCTTTGAAAGGTTTCAAATACTGAGCAGAGGCAGAGGGTGATGCAAGGACAATGTGATGGAAAGGGCACGTCCCCTGTGGCCTCATCACTTCCCAGGGGGACTCCCATGATAGTCTCCCGTGCCTCTTGCAGGTACATGCTCCCTCCAGCCCGTTTTCCAAACAGCAGGCAAATCTGATCGTGTCACTCACCTACTTAAAACCCTTCAATGGGCTTCCCTGGTGGCGCAGTGGTTGAGAGTCCGCCTGCTGATGCAGGGGACACGGGTTCGTGCCCCAGTCCGGGAAGATCCCACATGTCGCGGAGCGGCTGGGCCCGTGAGCCATGGCCACTGAGCCTCCGCGTCCGGAGCCTGTGCTCCGCAACGAGAGAGGCCACAGCAGTGAGAGGCCCGCGTACAATCAATCAATCAATCAATCAACCCTTCAATGACCTCCCTGGGTTTTGGATCAGCCCAGGCTCCTCCACGTGGAGGACAGGCCCCTGGGATCCGGCATCTGCCTGCCTATCCAGACTAAGTGCTCTCTCCCCATCAGTCACCCTAAACCACGTGTGGCTCCCCGTGCCAGGCTCACTCATCTTCACTCGTGCTGCCCCTGGAACGCAGCCTCACCTTCTTCACCTGCTGAACCCCTAGTCATGCCCCGAGATCCCACCCCAGAATCACCTACTCCTGGAAGCCACCTCTGAGCCACACTCCTCCTGCCCATGTATGTCCCATGGAAGCCTGGGCACTCCCTCTACAGAGCACAAAGGGGTCCCTTTAGTGAGGCATCACCTACTCCCCCAGACTAGCTGCTTAGTGCGTAGCCACATCTTCCCCTTCCTTAGAGCAACAAAGCTTGCACGACACCTAGCACGTAGCAGGTGTTTCATAATTTAAACAATCAATCAATCTATCAATCTTATAGTTGGAGGTTGTTTCAATTCTTGATCTTGTGACCATCAGGTAAATTTGCAGCAATCAAGTAATATCCTTTTACTGAACAACACAGGTGCCATCTGTGTCCTTCCTTCTAGAGCAGTGGTGTTCAAGGGACAGTCCCCAGACCAGCCAGGTTAGTACTGCCCAGAAGTTATTAGGCATGCAAAGTTCCTGGGTCCCACCCCAGTCCTACCGAATCAGGAAATCTGGGGTCTGCCCCAGAGGTATGTAGTTTAACATGACTCCAGGGGATTCTGATCCACTCAAGTTTCAGAACCAGTGCCCTAGAGTCTTCAAAGACCAATAGGAGAAGTTCAGATTTTGCCCAGTAAGCAGCTGTGGTGAACTCCCTGCCTGGCAGTATTCCCCTTTCCAGGGCGGTGGAGCCTCTCCAAGGCGGAAAGCAGCTGCATTCACTGGGGCCAGACGCGGAAATACTTCCCCTCCTTGAACCACTTGGACTAATCAAGAATCACCTAGGGAACAAAGGAAACGAGGCAACTCTTTGCTCTGTGTTCCAGGGAGCTCTCCCAAACCCCAGGCACAAGGCGGGCCCTCACAGATGCTTGCTGGACAGGACAGAGTTCACCTCAGGCTAAATGCAGGGCTGGAGCACCGAGATCTCACAGAAGCAAGTTTCTGGTTATTTTTCTTCCAAACACAACGTTAGACACATCAGAAGTATGACAGGCAGATCTGCCACACCCATCACAAGCAGATATAATGGAACAGAGCAGTTAGGAAGATGCTGGCTGTCACTTTCAGCTGAAAGTTTCACTGGTAGCCACAACAAAGGCTATGGTCACGAGCTGAATTAGGTTTTGACAACCCCTCCATCCCCAAATCACACTGCATAACATATTCAAGCCTAGGGAAACGCCCAAAGAAGCAGGAATGTACAATTTTTTAGTATTGAGTTTTCTTACAAGTTCTTCTGTCTAGTTTTCATTTCATGGTTAATCATCTTTCTGGAGAACCTACTATGCACAAGGTAGCCCGGTCTTCCTCACTAACCCAGTGGATCACAACCTTGGCTGCATGTTAGAATCACACGGCGGGCTACGAAAAGATTCTGATGCCTAGATCAGACCCCAGACCAATTAAACCAGAATGTCTGGAGTGGGACTCAGGCACCAGCATTTTTAAAACTCCAATTTGGGGAACCATGGTTTGAAATAGTATTGAAATAGTATTGAGATGGGGACTACCTCACCTCAAACCACGTAAATCAGAGTCTCTAAGGCTGGAGCCTGGGCATGTATGTATATATATATATATGTATATTATGCACGTGAGTATATGCACATGCATTTACATGCATAATACACACGTGCATTTGTATACACATATGTGCTTATGCTTATATACACAAGCATACTTATGTATATATACATATACATGCATATACATATGCACATATATACACATACTTGCACACATATACAGTCTAGGTGATTCTAATAGTCAAGGTTGAGAACCACTCCATAGATCATTGGTTGCCAAATTTGTCTGCACTTTAGAATTATCTTTTAAACTATTCCAAACCTCAGGCCACATACCAAACCAACTGGATCACAAGCTCGCTCAGGGATGGTGGCCTGGACACAGACATCAGTGTTTTGAAGGTCCCTAGATGATTCCAACGTGCAGACAAGTTGGGAAAGCGCAGCACAGACTCCAAGCTCCAGAAGAACTGGGCCGGGCTTCTGCTATTTTTACTGTAACTCTCCTACAGAACCTAACTTAAATATTTGTTGAACTGAATTAAATTTTTTAAAGATGTGTCTTTTACAACTATGCCTACTGGAGCTAGTGCCTTCTAGGATGGTATGAATCCAAAAGGAAGCGGCACAAAAAGAACATATTTCAGAAAAATGGCATTCTGCCTCCTCATTAGTGAATCCGATGCTCGGGGCTCCCCCAGTCCTTACACTTTTGGTACTGTCTCCCTCTTCGGAATTTCTCCTTCTGTTTCTCCTTTGCATAGTGTCAGACAAAAAAAAAGTCTTTCCAGCTCCCTTCTCAGCATGTTTGAAAACTGGGAATGGCTTTTGAGTGCTCCGGTGCCCAGGGGTGAATTTAGGAATTGGAGGGCTCATCGCTCCTTGCTGACAGGTGGCTTATTCACCAGGCCAGACGTGGCTCCAATTTTAAAAAGCCAACAGGTAAGACAGAAAACACAATTAATTCCTCATTTCACAGCTTTGATACTCTGCGCCTAGATGTGCCCAACAAGTGAGGGTGATTTGACTCTATCGAACGCTCATAGTTAGGATACTTGTCATCTAAAAGATTCCTACTGTCAATCATTTTGTGGAAATGCTGACGTTTATATAGCAAATTTGCTTTAAAAGGAGGTAAATCTGCAAAATGGTTCATTAAAACTTGGAAAAATTCAGCTCAATACCTCCTCTTCTTTTTGAAGTTACCTCTTCACAGTTGCTGTTTTAATTGAGTGTGACCTCTCTTTTGCCAGCATTGACCGTTCATCTAAACGCCTGATGACCAAGAGAATGATTGTCTGTAATGATTGTTGCAGCAGGAGGAGGGCTGGGCTGGAAGAGACCCGGGCTCTGAGTATCAAGTCACCTCTCATTCCCCGTGTGATCCTGAGCAAGTGATTTGATCTTCAGGCTCCTCATTTCTAAAACAAGAGAATAAATACACGCAAAGATGGTTTTCTTCCAGCTCAGACATTATGTGGTTTGAATTCTCTTGTGGACGATGATATTAGTCTTGTGGAAATGGCTACGTTTATTACTTTGTTTTCCTAGAAATGATTATTTGGGAGAAAGTACCTTGAATATCCAATTCCATAAAACAAAGATTAAGGAACTAATATAGGCACCATAATGGACTAGACACAGTAAGGCTACAGAAGGAAGAGAGACAGCCTATGGTGATAAAAATTAATGAGGAAAACAGTTATACATCTAACCATATTTAAGACAGAATGATAGATGCTACAGCGTGAAACCAGCGAGGAGGCAGCTTGGAGTATTTTTTTTAATGTCCAACATAAATAGTAAAATTCATTCTATCAGGGTTCAAGGAACACTGAACTTGGCTTCTAGTCCTGAACTTAATTTTGCCCCTTATTTACTTATTAAATAAAAATATGTGCTTATTTTAAAAGTGAAATAGTATGGAAAGGTATAAAATAAAAAATCCTTTCCCTCGCCTCAATAACCAGGTACTTCTTACTTTACCACTACTCACAATGTCTTATGTGTCCTTCCAGAAACAAAGCTTATGGATACCCCATAATCACACTGTATATGTTCCTGTATCTGCTCCCTGTGCCTACAGCTATACGCCTCCTTTTCTAGGTATCCATTACTGGAGAGGAAAGATCTTATTTCAAATCATCTCAGTTTAAGGCAATATAGTTTTAGATTACTGAAATCTGACGTTGCTTCTAGTGGTGATAATGAAATAATAACGTTCTTATTATTTCTTACCAATAGGAAAGGTGGATCAGAAGACAAGAAGTTTATTTAAACATTATGGAAGCCAAACCCTCAATTCAGGAGTGCAAAGCAAAGACACTGTGTTGTTTGTTGGTGAAATAAAAAGTCAGCTGTTAAATATAGATAAATCTTTGGTTGTGGGGTTCTGCTTCTGAATAAATTGAAGAGAGAAGCCAAAGGATTTTTCTTACCTCCTCTTGTTCCATAAATGTATTTCAGGTTCACTTTCAAAGACTGCTCACAAAAAGGGGGTTTACAGGATTAACAAACTCACTGAATAACTCTTGAAGAATGAAAGCATGCACAAAAATTTAGAAATGAGACATCAAGTTTGTAACTAAAATACTTTCATAAACTAAGAGCATTTTCCTATTGGACTCATATTCCCTATCATCCTTCATCTAGAGACCTAACAAAATTAATAAGGACCTAAGCCTTTTACTTGTCTTTAGTCTCCATTCAGCTCAAGAAAATGGTAAAGTATAGGAAAATGACAGTTATTTAGGTCACGACATGCCCAGAACTATTTACCAGATGTATTCTCACTCACAATGTAAAAAAAAAGTCTCTTTCCTTACTCTGTATATCCTAAAGTTCTCCCTGTCATTTTGATGGCCCATATTTCACTGGCTTTATTACATAGCAGATGGGTGGGTTTTTAATAGTAATTGATCAGGACATTTTTCATTTTCTCTCCTCGGACCTGGAAAGCTCAAGGAGTCACTGTGGTTACTCCATTGTTATATAGTTCTCACCTCTTCTGAGTGGTTTACTGCAATCATCTTCCTTATTCTCCTCCTACAAATAAAATGATTTCAGATTTCTGAATTTCTCTCTCCCTTTTATTTCTGTTGAAAGAGCTATCATACTTTACTGTTGCGAGTCTTCTAAAAAGTTCTGTTTGGTAAAAAGTACCACTGCCACCACATCCTGAACGCAATGTCCTGGTCTCTATGACAAGTACAGAAATTGCTCAGCTAACTTTGTCTGAACTCCCTGTGGTTCTCACACATGTTAGTGAAATCACAGCATATGATCTCTTATTAGCAGACAAAATGGTCTCACAATGGCTGGGAAAAACCTCAAATTCAAATCAATGGAAAATTTGATGATAGAAATATAGAAAGCGGCCTTGATGTCAAAATAATTATGCCTCTTTAGAAAAATCAGCTTAAGAGCCTAACTTATGGATAAATTGAGGAATTTGTTTTGTACCTAAAGTGAATCACACTGGAGGAATTAATTTACTTCCTTTCAGGCTGAAGAGTTTTCAGACATCATGGTTCATAAATTCTTATGGCTGGTGGGGCTTTCTAGTAATTCTGCCTCCAAAAACAATCATGGAAAGGTACATTTTCTGGGAGAATAGAAAATTTGCTTCTTCAAAATTAAGTCATTAATCATTTCTTCCAAAGGTATCAGTCACAATCTAGAATCACCTGGGAGTGAAATGACAGATTTGTTCCTTTAAGGACAATTATTAAAACCTAACTGGAGGATTTCCATTTCTAGCAATAGATGGACTAAGTTATATGTAGTCTTCCCTATGTGTGAAATATTGTAAAATTAAATAAAAATAAGATGGATAAATCATCATGGATACATAAAAGGTATGAGGTGGTCTCCAAAAAGTTGGTGGGGATATCCCTCCCAAACAAGCCCTTTCTAGAGAGAGAGATCCCTGCTACCATACCTTCCTTCACTTTACCCAGTGGCTACACTCCTGAAGGGTGACAGTGGATCTGCAGTTCCCTGGGCAGATAGCAATTTTCTGAGAGGACAGCTCTGAGGTTTCCAGGGAGAAAATAAAACTAAGAGCCCCCAGTAAAAATAAGGACCCCCCCCCCGGCCAAAAAAAAATCCAATGGAGGCTCTGGTAAGGTGGGAGGAAGGGCTTCCCGCCATTCTGTGCCCCTTTGCCCAACCTTTTCAAACTCAACACGTACATTTTTCTTATTGTAAATTTCTCTGGCTTTATGAAAGCTGGTGGGAAAACATCTATGAGAGTTGGAACAAGGTAGGAGGAAAATACATTGGGCTGCTGATTTTGAGAACACATAGGTAAGCATATGTCTTTGAAAAGCCAGAAAGGAATCTTCTTTTGAAAAATAAGATTTAAGAAGAGTCCCTTGGAAAGGCCACACAATAGTTTAGTCTCCACAAGGAATAGCCTCGGCCATGGGTGAGAAATTCAGCTCTCCAAATGGAAATGTCAGGGGCCACATGAATGGAAGAAATCTTACCTAGCTAAAACATGGTCTACTTTTTTTTTACTGCTCAACGGTTGCTGGAATAAAGAGCATCTTCCTCCCTCATCAGGTCCCTTGGTCCTAAATCCCCACCTTTCTGCAGGACAGCACAGATGAGAAGGAAGAGACCAGATGGAGACTGACGATTGATGGGGCTTCAGATACCACTCCTGCAACTGCTCTCTCTGCTACGTCACCCGCCTTATTAGGAAAAACCTTTGGAATTAGTCTCTTTTATATAGGGAAATATATCTATATTTAGCTGTGTCCAGTTTATAGAAATGTATTCATCCCAACTGCCACTTTCCAGCTGCAACCCGGATGACATATGAGGAGTGGAGGGAGAAAGTTCTCTAGTCATGAGCTGGCAAAGAGCAGCTGGTATTTCGCGCTCTTCTGTCAGTCTCTAAGAGAGATCAGATTCACTACTGCCTCCTTCCGGCAGTGATAAACCGCATAATTAGAACCAACCTTCCAAGCAAACACAACAAAGAAACCCAGATGAAATATTTTTTAAAATTCTTCTTAAAAGCACCAAAGAGCTTATGAGAGAGGGGGATTCAGGCTTAAGATCTGGGAGAAGATCCCTAGATGTGGCCCTAGGTCTTAGGAGCCACACTTACCCAGTTGGGGGGGAATCTGTCAACCAGGAAGAGAAAGTTGGGAAGTTGAGCAGCACGTTGCACAGCCTGACGGGGTCAGGGACCCAAGGCATCCCTAAGGTTAAAGCCTGGTAAGCCACTTCACACCTGTGGCTGGGACCTCAAAGAGCTAGGCCCTCTTTTTTTTTTTTTTTTTTTTTTTTTTGCAGTACACGGGCCTCTCACCGCCGTGGCCTCTCCCGTTGCGGAGCACAGGTTCCGGACGCTCAGGCTCGGCGGCCATGGCTCACGGGCCCAGCCGCTCCGCGGCACGTGGGATTCTCCCGGAGCAGGGCACGAACCCGTGTCCCCTGCATCGGCAGGCGGACTCCCAACCACTGCGCCACCAGGGAAGCCCATAGGCCCTCTTTTTAGTAAGAGAAAACAAAAAATAAACTAGTCTGGCTTCCTGTCATCTGGATGGCCTAGCAAATCTCAAGTGCTCACATTGATCTGGGATTGCTGGTACCCAAAGAGCCCACAGAGGCTATTTAAAAGGCTCTCTAGAACTCTTGTCATGTTTATCATCATTCAAAGCCTCAAATTATTTCATTTCATCAACCTTCAATATTGCTAATTGTATTATGCACTATTTTTTTTAGGTACGAGCCAATTAAAAGAGAAAAATGCTACCAACTATAAATGTACGTCTCGATCAATTGTAAACCACATCTGAATTTCAGAGATTAAAATGTGAAAACAATGTATTTCTTAATTGATGAGACATGGCATTTATACAATTTTTTTTTCAAAACAATATCTAACACACATTCGAAGACAACAAGGCACACGAGGACATACGATGACATAAATATGAACCAACATGAGAATCTGGACAAACAACAAACAGAAGAAACAGACACATCCCAGATGGAAAAATTATCAGACACAGAATGTAAGACAACTATAGTTGCTATGCTTATGGAGATAGAAGTTGGGCTTAAAAATTTCAGAACAAGGAACCAGGACTATATAAAGTAACATTAAAGATTTGAAAAAGAGCTAAAAATTCTAGAACTGAAATTCAGTAACTGAAATTAAGAAAGAAACAGATGGATTTAACTGCAGATTAGATACAGTTGAAGCGACATGGTGGGACTTAGAAGATAGGTCAGAAAAACGACCAGATGTAACTAGGAGATATAAAAAGGATGGAAAAACAGAAGAGAGGTTAAGAGATATAAAAGTTAGGAATAAGTTTAAGGTAGCAAAATTACCTTATACCACAAAGTTCTCCCAGTAACAGGCAATAGAGTTCAGAGGAAGTTGCTAATTTTCCTAAACCCAGCTCCCTCGAAGACCAACTACACAACTGAGGCAGGTCACTTTAGCAAAGATCCAGAGGTAGTACGACAGTGGTTAAAAGTTGCAATATTGTGATTTATAAGAAATATGTATTTGGCCATTCAGATGAACAAAATATATTTCTCATATATATGGTCTTCATATCACAGCTCCCAAAGCCCTTGGAATTTCCTAAGCGATAAGTGCAATGGCAATATCTTTTGTTATAATATTTGGTCTCTCGTCTTCAGTTCCTGAAATTGCTCTAGAGCCGAAAACGTGAAATGGGTGTCTTGGTATCCAAAACAAGCCCCACTCCACCACACCTGGATTTATATTAATGAAATGACTTTTGGAAAGTACATAGGGATGGGGGTTGGTTGCCAGGGGAACCAACCATGGAAAGAGGGATGGAACTTTCAGTCCCACCCCCTGATTTCCAGGTTGGGGCGAGGAGCTGGAGCTTGAATCAATTGCCAATGGCCAGTGATTTGATCAATCATGCCTTTGTAATGAAGCCTCCATAAAAATCCAAAAGGAGGGGTTCAGAGAGCTTACAGGTTGGAGAAAAAGAACGCTTCCACATGCCACCGTGCCGGGCCCCAAACTCCACGAGTACAGAACCTCCTTTGTTCGGGTCCTCGCCCTGGGTATCTCTTCATCTGGCTATTGATTTGTATCCTTTAATATCCTTTGTAATAAACCAGCAATCTAGTGAGTAAATGGGTTTTCCTGAGTCTGTGACCACTCCAGCAAATTAACTGAACCCAGGGAGGGAGTCATGATTTATAGCCAGTTGGTCAGAAGCACAGGTGACAACCCAGCTTGCAACTGGAACTGGAGGGCAGCCTTGTGGTCCTGAGCCCTTAACCTGTGGGATCTGATGCTATCTCAGGGACATAGTGTCAGAATTGGGTTGAATCGTAGGACACCCAGCTGGTGTCACAGAGAATTGCTCGGATATGTGGGGAAAACCCCACATACACTGGAATCGGTGATCAGAACCCTTTTCAAAGTATATGTGACTATGGTTATTTTACCTTTCTGTGCTTCACTCTCCTCATATAGTAAAACAGTACCCACTTCACAAGGTAAGGATTGAGAATTAATGCCTGGGAAGCACTGAATAAGTACTCACTGTATGCTGCCTGGTACCAAGGCGATGGAGCTCCCCGTCCACCCGAGCTTGCTTCAGGAATGGACCAGGCAGCTCCATTACTGAGACAAAAAGAGCTCAGCCTGAAACACAGCCCTTGAAGTATTGGAATTGTGGAACAGCAGGGTTAGATGGGACTCTTCATAAAATATCCATGCGGGGGAGGGAGGGTAAATAGATAATTAACAAAAAATACAGACAGGGTAACAATCCTACAGAGAAATGTTTAGCCATGTTGGTAACCAAAATGAAAACAACCATGACATATTTTTCATCTTAAATAAATAATTAAAAAAATAAAAGACCCTATGTTGTCAATGATGTGGTGAAATCATTTCCAGTTCTAGAAAGCAATTTATTAACATGGTGCTTTCCACACTTGGTTGAGTAATTTCACTATCTGGGAATGTTTACTGAGAAAACAATCCCAATTGTAGAAAAGTATAGGCACAAAACTACGCATTGCAATGACACAGTAGTCAGAAACTGGGAGCAAATAATGTCCACTAGTAACAAAATATTGTGATAAGTTAACAGGCTTCCAAAGTACTGAATTATGTAGTCATTAAAAATTATGTTTACAAAGAGTTTGTAATAACATGGAAATTGTTTGTTATAATATTAGCTGAAAAAAGCAAGATAAAAAATTAAAATTATATGTACAGTATGATCCGAATTGTGTTTTAAAATGAGCTGAGAAAAGAACACTAAAAATAAACGTAGCACAATATGATCAGATCAATCAATCACAGGTAGAATGATTATTTTCATTCATCTTGCTACTTTCCACAATGAATCTGTATTACTTTCCCAAATAGGGAAATAAATGTTTCATTCTAACTATTTACTGTAAAAACAATATAAAAGAACATTAAAGGAAGTTAAAATAATTTTTTCAAAATTTTTATTGAGCTATAATTGACATATTACATTATATTAGTTTCAGGTGTAAAACAATGATTCTATATTTGTATGTATATCGCAAAATGATCACCACAGTAAGTCACTGCCACACATAGTTACAATTTTCTTCTTGTGATGAGAACTTTTAAGATCTACTCTCTTAGCAGCTTTCAAATATATAATACAGTACTGGTAACTATAGTCACCGTGCTGTACATAGAAAGTTTTATAAAATAATCTCATGCCACTAATCCAACTGTCCCAGTTTTCCCTCAGTGCTGCCTGTATGCACACACACCTTGGGCATAGATGTAATCAGTCTGAATCAATGATTAGTTCTATCTGGATTAGATGACCTGGAAAGGAGATAAGTTATCAAACTCTTTCTCCTCCTGGCTCTTCCTCCACCAATATTCACCTGGAAAGATGGAAAGATACCCCGGTGGCATGAGTATCAAAGGGAACAGGACAAACTCCGGACTCCTAGCCCAGCCTCAGCACTGACCTCTGTGTGACGTTGGCAAACCACCTAACTGCTCTCAGCCTCAGTTCCCCCATTTACACAATGGGGCAAGGAGAGCTGGTCACTGATTCCCAAGATCCCTTGCAGGTCTAAGCTCTGTGATGACGTGTAGATTTGATCCCAAATCTCCAAATTGATCTTGACTCTTGAAAAGTTTTATGAAAATCAAATCACTGTAAAGACAAATAGAAAACTACTAATTTTTTTAAAGAATCCCTCCTACAGCAAATGTTCCAATAGAGAGTCTTTATTTTTGTTAAATCTAGACAATGGCAATATTGGCAGATCAGTTTCACGCACAGCAGGCACATTTAGACACTAATCATAGCACCTTCTCTTCCTCCTTGAAAATAGGTCCGTTTAGACTAAGGAAGAAGATTGTGAATCAATGAAAAGCCTGAAATATAGAGGGCTTTTGTTTGGTTGTTTTATTATTTTAAGTTTTTGAGTATTTGAGTTAGTTGCCCACCCTGCCGCCAAAAGGTATTTCCTATCTGGCCTGTTTCAATGAAAGGAAAAGTCTCACCCCACGCTTGCGTATTCCAAAATAGAAATTTGAATCAATGAAATCTGTAAACTTTCCCAATACCATTACAGTGACTTGAAAAAGAGGTTCACTCGCTTTGGGAAGCAATAACTTGGGCACTAGGCCAACATCACTCTTACAAGGTTCATTAAGTTACTTCCATCCACTAGAAGAACTCAAGGATCCTGCTGCTAAGCTTGAACTAACCATGCCCCTTGTTCCATCCTGCAAAGAAGGTGATGATGCTGACGCTATGAAAGTTCTACTTCTGAAGGCAGATATTAACAGAAGTACCGGCTACCCTGTATTTAACAATTCTATTTCGATCCCTGTGCTCTACTGAAGTCAAGTCTGAGAAGCTTCTCTTAGCTCTTGCCAGTCATGAGTAGAAGAAAGCCTCGGCTTTCCCGGTCCTGCAGCCACAGCTGTGCTGTCAGTCACTCCTCACAACAACTTCCAGAGGCAGCTTCACCTGAAGCAAATGAAACCGAAACCTCAGAACCCCTCCCAACGCTGGGGAGGGGCTCTAGCAGCCACACGTTCACCTGGTTATTTTGTCTTTTTCTTAAAGAGGACTCCTCAGAACTGGATCCTCGCCTGCCACTTCCCTCCCTCACTGCTGCCCAGTGGGCTGGGCATGACCCTGTGAGTAACACTGGTTGCCAGTGGTGGTCCTACTACCTGCATTCCTAGTATATAAATCAAACACATGCTAGGGGATGAATTTGAGAGATTTGGGGGTTTTTTGGGGGGGGCGGGGGAGGGTTGTGGTGGTGATTGTTGTTTTGCCTCCAAAGATTGACTTATTGTGATGACCAGATTAGGATATGTGTCCTGACAAAGGACATTTATTCTGATTTATGAAATTATTCATATGGAAATTCCACAATGTATAGTACACACTTGCCAAGTCACCTGTCTTGCCAACCAAGTTACATTAGAGAAGCCCTTTCCCAGGAAAGTGGGAATGTTTACGCAGCACGATACAGAGCAACCAGTACCCCTCAGAACAGCTGTTCACAATCGGGGTGACTCTGCTCCCCAGGGGACATCTGGCGATAACTGGGGGCACTTTTCATTGTCACAACTTGGGGAGGGGGTGTGGGGTGCTACTGGCATCTAGTGGGTAGAGGCCAGGGCTGCTGCTAAACATTCTGCAATGCACAGGTCAGCTCCCCACGACGAAGAATTATCCAGCCCACAACACCAAGAGTGCCCAGGTTGAGAATCCCAGCCTTAAGATAATGGCACCTGTAGGGAAGGAAGCAAGGATTCTGTCTAGAAAATGATGATCGTCTAAAGAACAGAGTGAGTGAAGGCCAGGTTGACAGGGAGCTCAGGCAGAGCTGCTCTCTGACCTCAACCACCATGCCACGGTAAGAAGCAATGAAGGCTCCAGACTTTTATGGACTGTGGGACTGCAGAGACCCTTGCCGAGAGGGCCTACGTGAGCAGGTGGTAGCATAATTTCAGGAGCACCAGGAAAGGCGCTTCGCCTACCCAGGTACCTCCAATACCCACTTGTCTATGCTTGAAATCTTCTCATGGTGGACAAAGCTTTTCCTTCCATAATGAGGCTTAAAGTGCAAGGACCCCTGGAAGAGAGAACAGTGACCTACATTCATATTCAAGAGAAAGTGACTGACGACAGATTGTTTTTGCCCCTCATTTTCATACAGTGAAAGGCTTTGGGCAGCTGAAAGCGGTGGAGAGGAATAGAGGCCAGGCCCTGACGAGGTAGGGAAAGGGGGAAGGAATGGGCAATCCAGGGTTCTGGAATAAATGTCACCTGCTCTACAGACTATGCCGGATCCTGTAGGCAGGGAAGGATGCAGAGAAAAAAAACAAAGTCACATTCTTGGCCTTGAAGAAGATTACAATACAGTTCAGCTCAGGTGAAAAACTCTAGGAATGTTTCAAAGAATGGTAGGGATGCAGTGCTATCCCTGCCGCTGGAACAGGAGACAAGGGTCCTCACCAGCTGTGGGAATCACAGTGAACCCCAGACAGTGCTGGGTGAAGCCCCTACCTGACACCTAGCAAAGTCGTGGACACAGAGTTAAATGCTCAGGCAGTGCTTCTTTGTTGAATGAATGGAAACTCTTCCAGATGAATAGCTATCAAATTCCTAAAGTGCTCTAAAGATGGTTTGTTTTCCATCACACTTTCGCTTACAACCTTTCCCTCAATTTGGGAGGGAGATCTTTGTTCATCTTCTTTTCCCATCTGAATCCTGTTCCATCTTGCAAGGCCACTTTATGTTTTCTCTGTACATTCCTGATTTTGGCCTTTTTTCCCCTCCCTCTTCTTATAAGTACAGGGCCTCCAAGTCATTCATCTAGTGCTTACCATATTTCCTAGGTATCTTCCAGAAAAGATTTGAGGGGAGCTTTCAGTTTCATAACAAAAAAATAACACAGTGCAGTATTTAAAAGAAAAAAATTTTTTAAGGGAGATCAGAAATAAATTGGGAAGAAAAAGATCATTGTACCAAGAAGCTAGGATAAAGCACTTACTAGGAATTTCTGGACGCCAAGTTAAAAAGATAACCATACTAGACAGAGCAAGTTCTCGCCGTCTGATGAAAGGAAAGGCACAATTCCATGAGGACAGAATTTTGTTTTCAACATCAAATTCTGGGAGGAATTTGCTCCCGGCTTTTCATGTGTGGTGCCCGAGCAGTCAGTTTACGGGTTTATCTCAAGAACTCATACTAGACTACAATCCTACCAACTAGACTACATTTCCTTGATAACAGCCTATATATAACAACTATTTGTCAAGAGGCTGAGGACCCATGGTTTTCTTGCCAATCTGGATATTCCAGCGTGTCTCAGGATCCCAGGAGTATCAGAGTAATGGAGTCATCTAACCTCTTAGTAGGTAGGACCCTCAGACCATTTGATTTTGCCTGTAGGTCCCCAGACACCACAGTGATGGGATTTTAAAGCCACTCTCAACCCAGTCACCAGTTTGGAGCTAGCGGCTGGCAGGTCCATGCTGGCCCTATCTTCATGCTCCCAACCCCCCGCCCTCCTGGTTTAATTGATTGTCTTTTGTCTGTCTTTCTGGCCCTACCACAGACTCTCCAGCCTTTGAGTGTCAAGGCTTTGCCTCATTAACCTTTGATTGCCTGCAGTAACTAGCACGGTGCTTTGCACAAAGAAACTGCTTCCCTTTTCTTTTTTCAATGTGAGGAAACTGAATTAGAAAGAGGTCCCACAGTAGCCTTTTCATTATTCTGCCCTGCTCCCCTGTGAGAAACCCTCAAGCTGTAGTGTAGAAGACCAGCTCTTCCTAAACCACACAGCAAGCTGTCTGGAAAGGTTAAAATGCAGGTTACGAAAGGAACTGAAGGGTTCGAAGACATATTCTGGCTTCCTTGCTCCATATCCCTGCCCTCAAAAGATACACTGGGCAAACCTTCAGAAAAAAAGCGGGGAAAAAAACCCAGCTTGTACTCAGTAGATGCTCAGTAAATACCTATTAAAATAAGGTCAGAGCACAGGTACCTTGAACATTGTAAGTACTCAATAAAAATCCTCTAAACTGAAAAGTTTGTAACACATCTGTTTTGCACATGGTAAGTGCTCCGTAAATATCTTTTAAATGAAGATAATCGTAGGGTTGCTGCCTTGCACATAGTAGGCCCCTATAAATGGCTATTAAATTGAATAGAAGCAGACACTCGCTCCTTAGAGAACCTGGGCAGAGGTGACATTAATCAAGTCCCAGGCACAGATCCATGAATGGAAATGCGCGTCTCGAGGTAGCGTTTTCGAGAGTGCTGGAGAGGCGCGTGACGGCGCGCGGCCGCGGCGGACACCCCGCTCTTTAGCAAGCAGCGGACCCACTGCCAGATCCCGAGCATTGATTAGCGATCGGAATCTCTTCCCCACCCAGGGGGCGGGAAACAGCTGCCGCCTCCAATTGTCACTTTGGGGTTGCACCTGGAGCTTCCGCCAGGGTCCCCTTCCCGGGGTATCCGCCCGCCCCGGCTTCTCCCCGGATTCCGGAGAGTTACGGACAGAACAAAAGCAAAAAAGCCAGCCGGGCTTCCGATTGCTTTTCTGACGGAGAGCAGCCGGGGAAGAGGCTGGGGGAGCCCGCCCGGGACGGCGCTGTGATGTCAAACCCGATTCTCCGCCCGTAGCCTCCCGCTCTCCCCGCAGATTCGGGTTTGAGGTTACCCAACGGGAAAAGCGGCGGAGCTCCCTCCCTCCCCGCTCTCCCGGGCGCCCCGAGCCTCCTCCCTGGGGCCGCGAAGGGGCAGAGTATGAGCCTCGGTGGGGTGGGGCGTAGGGGGCGCTATATTAACCCTTGAAAAAGACGGGAAGGAGGCTGGAGGGGAGGATGCTAGAGGACTGGGGCAGACCCCATCACCGAGATCCGAATCTGAACTGGCAGTACGAACAGCCCCTGGGCGCCCCAAAACGCGCCGAACCGTCCTTGGGGATGGGGTCCCCTCGCGGCGTCCGGTCCCTGTAGCCTCTTCCCCTATACCTCCCGCCCCGGGGAAGCCCAGCGGTAACATTCCCATCCAAATCGCCGATCCAGGGTCTACCCAGGCGCGCGCAGTCGGCGGAGCAAGGGGTCACAGAGGGCGGCCGAGTCGATCCCACGGGAGACCTCCCACCGCTCGGAAACTCGCTAGTGTGAAATTTGCTGGGGGTTTTGTTTCGGTTTTTTTTTTTTTAAGGTGAAATGGGGCTGCAGAGAGAGAGGGGAAGTATCATTTCTTCCTTTCTCTCCGGCTTCTCCGGAGCCCGTGGAACTCCGAGAGGAGCAGGCAGCCGGCAGAAGAAAGCAAGCAAAGGCGGAGCCACTTACCCAAAGCAGAACCCGAGAGCGCGGCGGCCCGGGAGCGAGCGGCGCCTTTGTCTGCGGTCGCGGCGCCGGCGCGCTCGGCTCGGCCGGTCCCAGCCCCGGCGCGCTGCAAGCTCCGGCGGGCGCCCGGAGAGCCCAGCTCGCGGCTCCGGCTCCGGCTCCGGCTGCGGCTCCGGCCCTTACCCCCGCTCGCACCGCCCAGTGCTCGCCGCTGAGGCTCCGCCCCGAGCCGGGCCCCGCCCCCGGCCCGCCGGGCCCCCACCTGCTGCGGCGGCCGGCGCGGGGGAGCCCGGCCTTGGGCGGCAGGGGTGGGGCTACCTCCCCCGCGCGCCCCGCTTCCTTCTCCTGCAGCCCCCGGGCCGCTCGGCCGCGCTGTTCCGGAGCCGAGCGCGTGCAGTGTAGACGGGCCTTCTCCGACCCAGCCCCCTCGGAGGCAACCTCACCTGGGGTGCCGGGCGCCCGCGTTTTCTGAGTCGAGCCCAGGTCCCGGGGTAGCCTGGCCTTCCAGCCTGGGCGCAGGCTCCCCAGAGTCCTCCCTCACCTTTGAAGCTCGTCCTCACTCCTGCCCAGGGGAGGGACCCCTCGGGCTATGCCCGGGAGGGATGGGGCGGCGGGAAGCGGAGTGCCCCTGCGCCCCGGCCGAAATCCCGGCCTCTCTGCCGGGTCCGCCCCGGTCTGCTGCAGCGGCCGGAGGCGGGGGCGCCAGGGAGAAGTGGCCGGCGGGGACCGGGTGGCGCGGGAGGGGGGACCTGCCGAAGGTTGAGGGGGCGCAGAGCGCACGTGCACGGGTGCAGAGCCTGGCGCCCGGGGTGTGAGTCTGTGCTCATTTGCACGGCCGAGATAAAACTAACAGAAGGAAAGCAACACTTAGGAAGCCAGAGAAAAGGAAAGCAGAAGCCACTAGACCCATAACACTCACTGGTAATAATTAGTGTTTAGGTGGTGCCTTCTGGCAAATCCAAAGTCGTCCACACCGATTAGGGGCGTCACTTAACGCGTGCACCGCAGTGGAATGGTTGAGAGCCGATTTTCTAGGCAGAGAAAAATATGATAACCTAAATATTGTATAATGAGGTCACTAGTGGCTTTAGCTGCTCATGAGCCCTCCCTTCTCCCAATTCCCAAAGCATTCAGTGTGAGAACTCCACTTTGACACTTCGTAGGGTCTGCTATGTACTCTGGTTCTTTCTGCTTCACGCCCACCTCTACTTCCAGGGCCTCATACAATTCCAGGTGTGTAATAGTCACTGAATAACTGTTGAAATAATTAATGTGTGAATCATATAACTGTGCTAATTGTAACGTGGGCAAAAACATAAAAATGTTCAGTTGTGGGATCATATTGGAAAATGTATTAAGTGGTTAGAACAGTGATGTGAAGGGTAATAAATGGTAGCTGTAATTATTGTGTAGATACAATTGCTATTAATTATATGTATGTAGGTAATAGGTTTAGGATTAGATGCTAAATTAGAGACAGCAGTAATCTGGACCTTCATTAACATCAGGATAAGGAGAGAGTGTGTAACAAGCAGATGTGTGTACATCAGTGGTAAGACATTCCAATGTATCTTCCCCAAAGAGAATATTTTAACATTTTGCTTCTTTAATTTTCGTTACAAATAAGTATTATCAATTGAGTGGGTATGCATAAGTATGAAATGTTCTTGTGTTGATTTATTCATTTTTATAACATGTTTCCTAGGAAGGAAGAATAAGAGGCCTCAAGGATGCTCATTTCATCCAAAAAAGCTGGAAGGGCAAATGTCCCACCACAGTAAACTCACTGGGGCAAGGGCCTGGTGGGCCTGAACAGGCTGACCAGGTTGACCCCAGGAAAGCTCAGTCTCCCTCCTGGGTGTTTTAGATCAGTGTCTTGGGTCTGTGAAACTGCTCTGGGAGCAATGTGCTTGTCCACGTGAGATAATTTATCTCCTCCATTTGGCAACGGGGAAAATGTAATTTTCTCTGTGTGATGAGCATGAGTGAATGGCTCATGCATAGTGAATTGCCATCCTCCAAATCACGGGACAAGGGTGTGAAGTATGCATTTTAATATTAGAGTCCATTACTGCACAATGCCAGGGGAATGAGTGGGAACTAGGCACCCTCCATCACATTTATATCACATGGTGTCATTTTCCTGTGGATGCTGCTATCAAGAAACAGGTTGTTCCTTATTTTTACTCCAAGAGAAGACTCCT
Organism: Stenella coeruleoalba; assembly: GCF_951394435.1. Lineage (NCBI taxonomy): Eukaryota > Metazoa > Chordata > Mammalia > Artiodactyla > Delphinidae > Stenella > Stenella coeruleoalba. The sequence goes on from NC_137160.1 coordinate 23,357,056, forward strand.
AAAGAAACAGCTGGCCTAGGTAGGGGTAAATCAGCAGAAAATAACCATACAGAGCTTAGGGGTTGGGAAGGTCACCCGGTCATTTTGGACTTCTTTTTTTTCTGGGGGGGAAGAATGTACCAGCATTTCTCCACTGCCTATGACTAGATACTACAAGTTGTACCTAAGTGGCTAGGCCAGGGTGCCAATGTCTGCGGTGGTCCTGGAGGACACAGGCAGGGAGTAGCCGCATCGATCAGGAGAATGCCATGCCTGCCTTCCTGAGGATGGATGGATATAATTTTTAAAAATATTGTGGCTATAGACTGAATGTTTGAGTCTCCCCAAAATTCTTATGTTGAAATCTAATCCCCAATGTGATGGTGTTTAGGGACTTTGGGAGGTGATTAGGTCATGAGGGTGGAGCCCTCAGCAATGGGATTAGTGCCTTTATAAAAGGGCACAGGTTGAATACAGTGGTTTAAGAACCAGGAAGCTGGCTCTCACCAGACGCCAAATCTGCCAGCACCCTGATCTTGGACTTCCCAACTTCCAGAGCTATGAGAAATAAATGTTTTCATAAGCCACTCAGTCTACGGTATTTTTTGTTAAACAGCCCAAAGGGACCAAGACAATTGTGCTAGCCAAATTAATCTCTTCTGACACCCATTTTTGACTTGGTCCTAGGTGGAGGAAGGGAGGCAATTTAGATTTATCAAACAGTTTTTCCCCACCCCACTCCTTCTTTGCCAAGAACTTGGCATCAGGGCCCATGACTTTGCATGTGGCCTCTCTCCTGGTGGTATGGACTGGCCATGGTTAAGGAACTAACTGGACCAGGACTTCTAGAAGCTGGAGTCCCAGTTGCAGGGGCATATAAATAAGCCTGTGCTATGCCAGGTGTCCTACTCCCTCTTTTGGGAGAGATCTGACCTATAGACTATCTATCTATATATCTAACTATCTATCTAACTCCTTTCTCTTTGCTCATATGTGCAGCTTGTACAGCTAGGAAGGTGAGACAGGCCTGGGGCTGTTCTCACAGGCTGGGACTTAAGGTTGACAAATTAGAGGCAACTCTCTCTTCACCATCACCCCAGGATGCTCTGGAAATGTCTTTTCTCACCAGCAGAAAAATGAGACACAGGCATAGAGTTGGAGGAGAAAGCAATAGGCCCTTTGGGTTGCTTGGTTTTAACTATAGGCCAGTGACTCCAAACCTACATGTCCACTAGAATCACCTGGAAAATCTTTAAATACACTGAGAAAAAGAAGTAATAGGTGACTACAGTGACCCACTCACTAATGTCGGTCCCCATTTGTCATATTCTGCATTCCCTCCTCTGATTGTAGATAAACTGTCCCTGCTGTATCCAAAGTCACCTCCCACTTATCTGTAAGACCCATCCTCTCACTTATTTAAGGATATTACTTTATAAATGCTCCCCTCTCTCTTTGATCATTAGTTTTTCCTCATGAGGTCATAAGCAGCAGCTTTCCCATATGGTTTAATGTCTTGAATCTTAAACAAAACAAAATAGAAACTCTTTTGACTCTATTCCACTTTAGCAGCTCTCCCTTATCTCTTCCCTCTTTATAACAAACGTCTTCCCTCCTTTATAACAAATCTTGGCAAAACAAAACTTACATCTGCTCAGTGTCTCTACTTCTTCTCCTCCATTCTTTCTTTAACCAGTGCTAGCCACTACTCTATGGAAAATGCTCTTGTCAGGTTCATCAGTGACCTCCATGATTTTAAATCTACTGATCACTTCTCAGGCTTTATCTTACTTGCCCTATCCAACATTTGACATAGTTAATCATGCCTGTCTTCTTGAAATACTTTTTGTTTTCACTTGGCTCCCAGGACACTTCTGGTTTGCATTCAACCCTACTGAACCCTCAGGGAACAATAAATGCTACCTACTGAAAACAGCACAGCCAACAGCATAAAAAATGGAAAAGTACTAAAGCCATTTCCACCAAATTCAGGAAGAAGATAGAGATGTTTGCTATCATCACTATTATTAACATTGTTTAGGTGGCTAAAATAAAGCAATAAGACATGAAAATGAAATAGTAGATACAACTCTTCAAAAGAAAATTACCAAAAAAAAATCTTTATTTGTAGATGCTGTAACTATACAATGAAAAACCTCAGGACTCTAGCTGCTTTTTAAATAAAACTACTAGAATTAATAAGTATGTGGTACAGTGGCTAGAAATAGTAGAAAAAATAAATAAAACCAAAAACTCGTTCTTTGAGAAGGACAATAAAATATGTAAACATTTTAGAAGAATTAAGGAAAAAAGAAAGAAAAAAATATGAGAAAAGTAACATAAACATAGATTGAAGAGATAGTTTTTAAATGATCAAAGAAAATTGAGTGCAGTTCTCTAGTAAGACATTTAATGTAAATTCATTGTTTTAGCCTTTTTTTAAAATCAGATACTGTTCTTGCTTTCATGGAGCTCACGGTCTAGTGGGGAGATATATATTAAATACATACTTATGCAAATAACTGAATTTCCTTGTATGAAAGTTCTAACTGGCAGATCTAATCTCATTGGGTGAGGAGTGGTCAAGAAAGGCTTCATGGGGGAGCAAAAATTAAGTTGTATGTGGAACAAGAAAAGTGGCTTGAGCAGAGGGAACAGTGTGAGGGAAGGCTGAGGAAAAAGTAAGAGCATTTGAAATTGTCACAGGCTTCAAGGCAGGGTGGGTGGAAGGAAGAGCAGCAGAGAGAGGGTCAGGGCACAAATCATCAAGGCTGTATGACCCATAGCAAAAATCTTGGCCTTAATCCTAAGTGTCATGGAAAGCTCTTTTGGCATTTTAAACTGGGAAGAGTTGAGTCCCTACTATGTAAACTATGTCATCTGTAAGGTCTGCAAAGATTATAACCATGAAGCAGGGCAGCACTTACCACCCATCCTTTGTCCCTAGCATCATTCAGTGATACTGGCCACCAATATCCCCAACAAGCTCCCTATCTTAGAGGTTTCATGGAAATCCTGCAGTGCCTTCAAGGTAGGTCAGCCCAGGTATGAGGTATCAAGTGATTTGGGCAGATCTTGACGCTGGCCTGATTCCCACAGGCAGGGCCAACCTCTCAGCCTGCTAACTTCCCACCAGTTTCTTGACTGGCTTGGACCATCCCAGCATTCTCTTCTTTCAGCCTGAGATAAGACCTCACTGAAATTCTAACTGCATGTTCCCTGCTCTGTCCTTACTTCACCCAGTCATGTGTTTTTTCAAACTATAGGACATAACCCAATAATTATGAGTTGTGAAATCAATTTAGCAGATACTGCCAGCATTTTTGGAACAATGAAATAGAATAGAAAACATCACAGTTCCCTGTGATAAGAGTATCACTTGGTGACATTTTAGTTTCAGATATATATGTTTGTATGGGGATGAGGATGTGAGTGTGAGCACACAAACCGTGGGTCACACCACTAAATGGTTTTCTTAATTATGGGTCATGATCAAAAAAAGTCTGAGATTCATTACTCTACTTCCTTCCCTCTTCTGCTCTGTGTAGACATTTGAACTCACTGAGATTTGACTCTTCTGCCTCACCTCATTTCATTTCTCCAAGTCATTTTTATTCACCTCCTAACCTGTTAAAATATTCTATTTATCTCATACAAACAATACACTGTTAATATAATATATTGGAATTTATCCCCTAATCCTGGTGCTTAACTTGGGTTTTTCTCCTCATCACCAACAGTGGCTTACGCTTATCACAGTGACCCATGATTTGATGAGTAGCTCACGCCCATAAGGACAGAAAACTCATCACCTGTGCCTTGTTGGTACCTAATTGCGCTTGCCAGTCCCAGAATGGTCCATAAACTTCATCCTCCGATCCCAAAAGCCTTCATTAGGCATACCTTATGGGGCTAGATGCCTGAACAGACATTATGCCAGGCTGGTAAGGTCCCTAGCATCCAGGATCTAGAAGACAATTGATCTAATATTTGCCTCAGTCCATCAATTACCAAGTGCTTCCTACACACTTAGAATAATGTTCTGTATTTAAACTCTGATAGTTATAACCCCCTGGACAAAGACTGTGAGTTGCCTAACTTTAAAAACGCGATCTCTTTATTCTCTTCCTGCCCCTCTCCCTCTCCTCCCTCAGGTTGGTATTATCATGGCCCTAGTTTTTCTGAACACGATTATGGACTTGACAGTTATGGGGGGCACCAGCCTCTCGCCATCTCTGTAAGCACTTAGTAAATGTGGAATTGGATCTCTATCCCCCAAATCCCCATCTCCCAATGCCAGGATGAGGTACACACGACTATATTGCAAATGAGCCCCAAATGGTTTTGTAGTTGTTGTTGTTTACATAAATGAAAAAAACCTCAAGAGACATTTATGAGGTTTCTTTCTAAGTGCTGAAATAATATTTTCTTTATTAGAACTTGTCTCTGGCTCTATGAAGAGCATCATAAAATGTGTACGCAAGAGGAGACTGTAGTTTCTATGACCCCAGCATACATCCAACCCAACCTCTGCCTAGGCATCAGGAATTTTACTAGTAATGAGAGTTGAGCAGCCCAGCTTGTGTGAGTAATTTTCATGGAAAAAGAAAATTGTGGCTGAGTAGATTAAACACAAATGTGTTTCTAATAACAATACTTTTAATATAAATAGCACACACAGTCACACAAGTCTCCAATGAAAGCATAATGAATTCCAGTTATTTCTCTAGGGCAATCAGTCAATTATCAAAGACCAGAACACACATTCTATTCAACCAAGTCAAGACTATAACAACCTAAATCTCTCAGGCAGTGCCATTATTTTGTGAGTCGAATTTGCAGCACAAACCCGAGTCCACATAAAGGGTATCTCGTGGTCAGGATATATGTTCACCAGAAATGAAAGCAAAGATTAGTGAATTTATTAGGAATGTATGCTTGCATGTTGGTAACTACTGCCCTTTGTTTTTACAGAAGTTCCAATGTGTCCGTTACTTGTTGCCTGTCAGTTACGGGGATTGCACTTGAATTCCCTAAAAGTGAGTGACTTACTTAAACATCATTTCCTAGGAGGCACCTAACCTCAGGAAATCATTTCACAGATGCTACAGACTAAATGTTTTTGTCCCCCGCAAATTCATAAGCTGCAGCCTAATCTCCCAAAGTGATGGTATTGGGAGGTGGGGCCTTTGGGAGGTCATTAGGTCACGAAGGTGGTGCTCTCAGGAATGGGATTTGTGCCCTTATAAAAGAAGCCCCAGAAAGCTCCCTCAACCATTCCACCAGATATGGACACAGTAAGAAGACAGACATCTATAAATCAGGAAGTAGCTCTCACCAGACACTGAATCTGCCGGTGCCTTGATCTTGGACTTCCCAGCCTCCAGAATGTGAGGTATAAATTTCTGTTGTTCATAAGCCACCCAGTCTCTGGCATTCTGTTATAGCAGCCTGAACAGACTTAGACAACAGAGAAACAGGTCTAAGGAAGGTCCAGGGTCTCAAATGAGGTAGCAAATGACCATCTTTCTCTGTAGCACTAAAAATATGACTCATTTATTGTGGTATAATAAGAAATAGTTGATCTTTGTTCCCGGCACAAAGCTCCTCAAACCCTCAGAATTTCCTGAGTGATAGGAGTGTCTTTTGTTCTTCATAAGGAGACCCATTCATCCCACCTGAGTTTATGTTAATGAGGGGACTTAAGGTGAGGCTACTTCATAACCTCAGGCTGGGGTTGTTCAACAGAAAGACCAGATGATTAGAGGAGTGGAAATTCAGCCCCAGCCACGACCTCTGGGAAGGGGCAGGGGGAACGGCTACAGATAAAACTCATGAATGATGAGATTAGATGGGCTGCTGGGTAGGTGACCATATCCACATGCCAGGAGGGTGGCACACCCCCATTCTATGGAACAGAAGTTCCTGTACTCAGGACCCTTCCAGGCTTTGCCCTCCATACCTCTTCACCTGGCTGTTCATCTGTATCCTTTCTAATAAACTGATAAACATAAGTAAATGTTTCTCTGAGTTCTATGGGCCACTCTTGCAAATTAATCAAACCTGAGGAGAGGGTCGTGGGAACTTCTGAGCTATAGCTGTTCTGTCATAAGCACAGGTGACAACCTGGGCTTGTGATTGGCATCTGAAGGGGCCTGTAGGGGGTGCAGTTTTGTGGGACTGAGCCCTTAACGTGTGGGATATGACACTATCCCCAGGTAGACAGTGTCAGGATTGAGTTAAGTTGCAGGACACCCAGTCAGTGTCTGCTGAGAACTGGAGAGTTGCTTGATAGTGCTGAAAAAAGCTCACAGTGGACTTATGAATTATTAATACCTGCTCTCCAGTTTGGTTTTGTCTTCTGGAAGAAAATCTATTTATGATTATTATAGTTATGCCTGATTTATAACCTGCTGATTACAGAAAGGGATAGGAGGCACTTTGCAATATTATAAAACATATGAAGCTACAAAGCACTCTTCTGAGTTTTGGTAATCAGTCTTGGTTTACAGTTATTCTCAGTATTTTATTAAATAAAGACCTGCTGCTATTCAATTCTGGCAAAGACGAGGAAAGCCCCTGACTAATACTGGCAGATGTAGCTGATAAGAGTAGACTTCCACTTAGATTTTACAGAGTTGCTTTCTCCTAACTATTATAAAGGAAACCGGCTGACAAAAAAAAAATAATGTTCCAATTAAGATGTGCACACAGTCTGTCATGGATGGAGTTGGTGCCAGAGTCACTGAAGAAATTCAGATGAGAAGGGTCAGGGCTTTGATTACACTTTCTTGAGACATCAGGAGGAAGAAGAGCCCCCAAAACCATTTAATGGCACAGAGCATGATAAAAGAGCACTGGATTGAGAGTCTGGTGTGCAGTTCCTGCCACTTACTAGCTGTATAACACTGCGCAAGGCTTCTCCCCTTGCTGGGTTATAGTTTTCTCATCTGTGAAATGGGAGTGCTCACCCACTATAGCAAACACTCCTTGGGCACCGCCTCAGATCCTCGTGGCCTCATCTTATTTTGGCTGGCCGCCTCAGGGACTGTCCTTGTACAGGGACCTCTGACAGCATCTCACCTCCCATTCATACTGTGGGCCTCTCACTTCCTGCCCTGGGCTCACCTGCTGCCTCTGAGCTGTGAGATGTCACAAGACCCACTGGGTGCCCTTGCATATAATGGACAGGAAATGTTAAGGCGCTTGGGTACAGTTTTCACCAATGGGTTCTGGGAGCCGGCAGATAAATTCTTTTCACCTTCTCCCCAAGACAGATCATTCTGAGGTGCAACAGCTCATGTGGCCTCTCAGAAGAGAAGAGATCAGACAGTCAGTTGCACTTGATCATGAGTGGCAGCTGGCTCCTGAATATGCTTTTGCTTATTTTCTCTCCTGTCCTCTCTGCCCTGCTCCCTTTTCCTTCACTCCAGCTTCCCAGGCAGGGCTGTACTTCCTAATAAAGTAGTGACATATCAGCTTTCGTCTTGGAATCTGCTTTGGGGATCCCAAGCTAAGACACTAAGACAAACTCTTTCTCAGTGTCCTAAAGATTCTCAAAGGAGTCTAGCCCCCACTCGCACCCACCCTGTGAAGGCAGAGGAGGACTGCAAGGCAAGTCTTCCGTTTCATATGTCTTTCCATGTGAGGTTCATTTAAAACAAAAAAGTTCAGACATTGAAACGCATTTGAAAGCTCTTGGACTATTTAATGTTGGGGCACGTTTGGGAGAAGTCATTACAGAGGGGACATGAGTTTGATGGAAGGTTCTGAATGTACCTGCAGGGAACACTACTGCCTGAGGAATCTTAGGAGAAAAACCAAGAGGGTAGCTGGACTCTGGGTTGGAGAGACAGGATTTGAACTTGTCATCAAAATGTGGGTAGGAAAGAATTTGTATTTGTGTTTCAGGTTCCCAGGAAGCAAGTCAAGTGGACAGAGGGTCGAAGAGAGACTCTAAATCACCAAGTGCAGCAACTCTATTGCCCATGCAAAGCCATTCTCCACCTTTCTGTCCCCCTTTTTCCTACTAAAACAACACTGATTTGTTCAGATAGGAGGTTGAGATCCCTTGATCTCAGGAGCTTAATAGCTTCCCAGACCTCCAGAGGATGAATCATGATGATTTAAAGACCAATATGTGACCCAGTTCTGGCTAATGAAACACAGCAGGAAGTCTGCTAAAGAGAACTCCCTTCCTGAATTAAAAGATTGCAAAGAGACAGAGGTTGCCTCATTCTTCCTGTCTTGAATGTATTGATAGATGTGATGCCTGGTGCCCCAGCAGCTGTATTGTGATCTTGAGGCAACAAGCATGGGAAGAAGGCCAAGAGAATCTCAGGGATGTTGATCCTAGTGTCGCTGAGCTACTAAGCCAATGTCAGCAGCTGTACTTCATCTTTTTGTGTGCAGGAAAAATAAGGGCTTATTTATTTCAGCCACTGTTAGTAGGGTTTTCTGTTATAGCAAAAATCACTCCTGAGCATAGGAAGATGTGATGGAGGAACCATAAGACAAAGATTCAGAAGTCAAGGGTATAGTTTGAGGAGGAGGTAGTGGCTGACAGTACAAATGCTACAGAGGAATCAAAAGGAAGATGAGACTGGAAAACGTGCATGTCAAGTAAGAAGTCACTGGTGAACTACATGAGAGCCGTTTCAGAGGCTGATGGGGCGAAAGCCAGATTTCAGTGGGCTAAGACGAAAAGAACTCAAGGATGGATACATCAAATGTAGACCGTTCTTTCAAGAGGTTTTTACTATGTACCAAGAGCCTTCGAATGTTGCTGAGCTTTGACCTATATTTTTCACTTCTAGAGATCTATTCAAAGAAAATAATTAGAGACACAGAAAAGATTTAGGCATAAGGATAATTGCAGTTTTATCTATAATAGAGAAATGTTGACAGCAATGTAAATATCACAAAATTGGAAAATTGTGAAATAAATTATGGTATGCCTTCATCTTGGAATATTGTTCCAGCCAATATATGTGATATTTTGAAATAATTTTTTAACAGAGTGGAATAATATTCGTAATGAATTAAGTAAAAAATACAATTATAAATTTGTTGTGTATAATATATTATTTATATGCAAAAGAAAGGCAAGAAAGAAATACATTAAAATATCAAAAGTTATGGGAGAACCTCTTAAATTTATACTTTCCTCTATGTTTCAAAATTAGCATTTCTTTGTTATATAGCTCTTGTTCCCTGCACATCTTCCCAGCAGCCCCCCAAGCCCAGGCTCTTATGCCTTAGGTTAAGTTATTTGGGCCCTCAAGGCTCATGAGTGATAAAAGTTATTTTCCTCTGAATAGATTTCATTGTAGAACATTCTCTGGCTTTCCTTAAGAACAAATGAGGAACATGTTATTTGGCTGTCAGCCATCCTATTATAGTATTTAAATCTAATTCTTCCATAGGCACACATGGGCCAGGTGTGATATTCCCTGCAGCAAGGCAAGGGAAGGAACCCAACGCCAAGCCTGGACATCTCTCCCCTTCCTCCCATGACAAACATTTCCAGGTGCAAGTCACAGGGTGGTTATGGGGGTCAAATGAAATTATTAATATGCAGAGTATTTGTGAACCATGAAAAGCTGTATGAGTGTAGGTCATTGTTGTTATTATTGCTCTACAGAGAAGCCAAAGTCTAAAGTGGATACTCTGTCCCATTTCACTTTTCTTGACTCCAGGCCATTGAGAAACTCCTCAAGTAAAGCACTGATCCTGGAACCTGGGTATCTGAGAGGAGAAGCAGGGGAGAGTGAGCCGCTCTGGACTGTGGGCCGTGGTGGCTGAGGGCAGGAACAACAGCGCTGTCCTAGAGCCGCCATTGCCGAAAGGGGGATGGTTGATGAAAAAGAGCGAAGGGGCTCCAAATGCTGCTGGGACACGAGTGAATCAGGGATACTCTGAAGCCATGTGGTGAGGAAACAATGCAAAACAGCCTTGCTTGGAGTCAAAACTGTGTGACAGTGACCTTCTGTGTTCACTCACATGGCCACCACATCTTGAAAAGAGCAAGAGTTAGTTGCTCATTCATTCCACAGGTATTTCCTGGACCCTTGCTATGTACATAGTAAATTCTAGACACGGGTGAAAATAATAAAGCGATCTTCCGTTCATGGTTTCACCCTGAAGGGACTCAGAAGTCAGTAGAAAAGCTAAATGGTTTGACACAGCAGAATGATGAGGTCACAAGGCAGTAGGAGACAAGTGACAGGTGAGGTCTCAAGAAAAGCGCTAGAAGTTGAAAGAGGGAGAGATGATTTGGGGCTAGAGGTCAGGGGAAGCTTTTGTTCGGGAGATGCAAGCTGACCTCGAACTTGAAAAATGCACCAAAATTAAACAGAAGAGAGGGATAGTCCAGACGTAGGGGACAGGGAGAGCACAAGCAAAGGCAAGGAAGCAGGAACTACTCTGGGATGTGGAGGCAGTGGAAGGGGTAACCTTACTCTCCGAGAGGCTTTGAGTAGGGAAACAATGGACATCAAGATCAGAGAAATAACTGAGGTCTTGTTTGCCTCCTGGAAAGTGTTTTGAAATGCCGCGGCGGCTAACCCTGCACATTCAACCACGTGGAGCACGGACATGGTGCCCGTCTCTGGGCCACCGCGTCCGCTCTGTGGACGACATGTGAGAAGCAGCCTCTGGGGCAGCCTGGGAGCACCAGGTGGGTGTTTGCAGCTGTGGTCGGTGGGAACAGCCAATGCCACAGGAGCAACTGCAGGCAGGAATGTGACTTCCAGATTGGAGAGCACAGGTCAAGTCCTTTCAAATCCTAAAGAAGTCCCTGCAAATCCTAATGTTAATCACGTGACAGCAACCTACGTCCACCTCACTGCATCAGTTCCAGAACCATTTAAGGCAAATGAATGACATCTCATCAGCAAAATTAAACATGTCCTCTGAGCCCAGATGTAGTTTCCTCTTTCTTTGGTCTCCTAAACAGTGCCTAGCACAAGAGTTAAACCACATAATATTTAACAATCATTATTTATTAAGGTAGATGATGTGAAGGAGAAGTGAGGGGAAACAGTCGATCAAAGTTGGATCTTCCCATCCTTATTTCTTTACCCCATCCATTATGTGTGTACTCAATGAATCTGCTCCTCCTCTGTGCCCTGGTCATACCTCATGGACATTGCCAGTCCTAAGAAAGCTAATGACAATATTTAGCTTCTCTGTCTCTGTGTTTCTCATCAACCATCATGAATTCTGCCAACACTCAAAGCCTATCATTCTTTTAGGCAAAGACACACTGTTAAGATGCCTGTGAAATGGTGCAGTAGGAAATTCCAAGAGACAATCTCTCTACAAAAACAGTGAATAAACTGGGGAATATTGTCAAAATCAATTTTATTGGAACTCTGGGGACTCGTCAAAGGTTTATAGCAGCCAGCTGAATGTTTAAACAAAAAGAAGGTGGCTGAATCTTGGTAGGAAATCTTTGTAACATTTTAGCTTATCCTGGCTCCATCCCCACCTCCCTGGATCGGCTGCAGTCTTGAAGATGGAACCTTCATTGCCGGTGTGGGCTCCTGGGGCTGGATATAGAGCAGATGTTGTGCTCAAATAACTGTGGTTGTTTGGTTTCACCTGAATGGTGGCTCCCTGAACTGGCACAAAAGGCTTGCTTTTTTTTTTGCCTGGATTGGAACTCTCACAGAGTGGAGAGGCAGCTAAAGGGTATTTGTCAGAAACACTTAAAGGCAAATGGATTAGCCACTGCTGCCAGGGGAAGGGGTAACAGTTGGCGCACAATACACATACCAAAGAGCTTGGGAGGAAAGGATGGAGAGTGAGATACTTTAGGAATAAGGGCTTTGAAAAGCTCCCACATATTCCTGGGAATCGAAGGCCACACACATGCCCAGGGCAGGGCGTATGTTCAGAAAAGACCTGAGAAGGCTTTAAGCTTTCACCTCTGGTTGACCTTCAGGTTCTGCAGAAGCAGGAAGTGAAGGCTAAGGCAGGGTTGCAAACTGCCCAGTGCACAGTGGGTAGCATGCCCACACACACACACACACACACACACACACACACACACACACACACACACACACACACACACACACACACACACACACACACATCTGCAGAGACCTGGATGTTTTTCTGTGTTTAATTCTGGGCATTTCAGGAAATCTGTTGAATCACTAGCTGACAATTAAGCTAATCAAACTTCAGTGGCCACACATGACAAACAATAGGGCTTTTTTTTTTTAAATTAGAAAAGTCACAAAACAAACAGTAACCACAAGCATCAACACGAAACCCTGTGAGGAAGGAAGAGAATCCCATTTCTAGAGTTGGCCCATTATGACATTCAAGATGTCTAGTTTTCAACAAAAAATTATGAAGCATGCAAATAAACATGGGGAAGAGAAGATAGGGAGTGACTACTTAAAGGGTACAGGATGATGAAATGTTCTGGAATTAGATAGTGGTGATGGTTACACAGCATTTTGATTATACTGGAAACCATGGTATTGTACATTTTTAAATGGTTAAAATTGTGACTGTTATATGAATTTTACCTCAGAAAAGAAATAAATAAAAGGCTCATAGCAAAATGGATTCTTAAGCAGTATGCTGGGGCTTTGCTTTGATACAGTTTAATGAAGTCATTTTTCTAAATTTCCTCAGCTATTCCCCTTTTGTCTTTAGACACACACCTCAGTAATCCCAGGTCAGCTAGGATCGCTATATAAACTGGTCTGTAGTTGGAGGCCTATTTCTGGGTGGCATTTGCCCATGGGTCCTGATGGCGGATTCAGACTGTCCCATGAAATGCATGATTTTTTCCAACATCTCCCAAATGCAACATGTCCAAAACCCACCCCGATTTCTTCCCATACTTGTCCTCCTCCATCACCCTACCTCAGCAAAGGACATTTCCCCATGCCATTTTGGACAGCTTGTTTACACCTTATCCAGTTAACACCCATGTCTGGATATTTAACCTCCTAAATGGCTTTCAAATCGATTTACTTCTCTTCATCACCACTACCACCACCTTCATTCAATATGTCCCCATTCCTTATCTGTACTGTTTAATAACAGATGCCCAGCTGGCCTCACCACATGTTCTCTTGACTCTTTTCAGTCTGTTTCCCCTACTCTATCCATGTGCATTTTTAAAATGCTAATCTAATTATTTCACTCCCCCATTTAAAGCCTTTAATTGGCTTCCCATTGCTCTTAGAATAAAATCCTCAAGTGTTGCAATGGTCTGCGAAGTCCTGTGTGACCTGGCTCTTGCCCACCTCACCAGCCTCCCCACTGAGTCACTGCACTCCTCATGGAAACTTCTCTCTGTTTCCCACTACCTCAGGGCAATCATATACATGCTCGTGTCTTTCTAGAACATTCTATGTCCTCTCCTTTCTGCACTTACCCAGTCCTACTCATTTTCAGAGCTCAGATGAAAGGTCACTTCCTGAAGGAAGTCTGCCTGGCCCTCCCAGGCTTGGAGGAAGTCCCCCAGTGAGGGCTAAGTGCCCAGGCATCCTCTTCTATAGTACATCATACTCCTACCATACCTGCGATCAAGTGCTCAATATCTGACCCCCCACTAAATATGAGACCCATGAGGACAGGTACTGTCTTATTCAGTGCTGTAGCCCCAGTACCAATCACAGTGCCATGTGTACGGCAGGGGGTTCCTATCTATTTGTGGACTTAATATTATGGAATGCAATTAGGTCTTACCAATAGCACCTTACTAATCAGTTGGCACCTTAGTAAGAATGAGCTGACAGCCTGCCAGGGAAAGAATGTAGACCAGGTGTGCTGCTAGCTCTATGCTACTTATCGCAGGACCAGGGTGGGGCCATGGGAATTGGGATGGGGCATCCATCACCAAGGAACCCTATTCTGGGCCAGCCAAGCACACTCAGGATCCTAGAGGAATGTACGTATGAGCAGTCCTTCACTCCTCATTTCATTTCAGTGTCCTATTACAGCACACACAGCCTTCCCAGGACAGTGGAATTTAGGGAGTGGATTATCCATTCTGTTCAACTTGACCTCCCAGACTGTTCAATCAACTCAGAGTCCTTTCTCTAGATTCTCAGGTTCCCCAGGTGGCCACCCCCTTGTCAGGGGCAGAGAAACATCTGGTCCTGGAATCCTCCCTGTTTCTCTCCTAACTCCTTTCCCACAGCCTCTGAGTCATTTTAAATTCCTTTGTTCCTCCTATAGTCCCCATCCATCCCCAGTCCACTCTGGAGCCCCATGTCCTCTTGGGGTTGGTTGCCAGTGTCAGCTGTCAATCATTCAGCTTCATCCACGATCACTACCAGGTGGGGTCCAGCAGATGAGAGACGTAGAGAGAGGAGGGGAGAGGTGACAAACCCTCATCATTATCTAACCTCAGGGAGAGATATGGGTAAGCAATCAGATCACCCATCCTACCAGGGTTAACCCCCTGCCAGTTTATTTCCTGGACATTATAATGCTAAAGAGAATGTCTCTTTTCTATCTGCCTCTAGTTCTATCACGAAAGACCTCTCTGTTATTTTAGCTTCAGTATGTGCCAGGCAGGGTCCCCAAAAGTGGGATAGAAAACCTGCAAAGACCAGGCACCAGAAGGAGTGGCCACAGTGAGGGGAAGTGGGAGCTAACACAGGAGATGGAGGGCAGCTACAGACAACCTTCATCAACCTCACAGGTTTTCTAAGAGTTTGACATAATTCTGGTTTTCTTGCAGAAAACAGGTATCAAGGAGGGGTACTGCAGAATTGTTTCCCTAAGCTGTCTGAAACTAAAAATGATGTGCGGGGAATGGCATTGAGCAAATAGACTCCCAATTCTTCCTCATTCGCTTCGATTTTCTCCATCAAAGAGAACAAGCCTTGGACTGCAAAGGGCAGAACAAACATGGGTGAGGCCAGGTAGTCAGGGATGAGTAAAGAGCATGTCTGGAAAGTGATGAGCTGGTCCAAGCACCTCGAGCCTCCCAGCCTAGGTGGGCTCCCTCCTGGGGAAATAAACGAACCCATGAACGAGATGGATCAGCCCCAGTCATAACTTCTGAGGACGTTTGAGAAGGGGAGAGGTGCTAGAAGACTAGAAACAGGCTGGGTTTGATGTCAGTTCAGACTGTTAAAGGCATGGTTTGTGGTCATTGAGTGTAAAGGAAGGAGTGATCGCAGGACCTGAATAGAAACCCTAACCTCATTTTCTTCCTTAGCAGGGATACTGGGCTGGGAAACAGGATAACACAGCTGGTGATGCATCTGGGTTTCTGCAAAGTATTGGACGCTATGAACACCTAAGAGCATCCACGCAAAACATCTGCACCATCGCCACCTGGAGGTAGAGTTCCAGAGACATTCCTCAGGGCTCTTGCTTCAGCCTGCTCCTGTCCCCAAACTGTCACCATGAAATTTAGCTATCCTTGCACTGAGCCCATATTTGTTTATATTTCCCAAAGGACAAAATAGAATAAAATTATAGGATGAATATAAAGTCCTATACTTTGGTCTGAAATACCAAGTGCACATCTATAACACAAGAAAGATGTGATTTAGCTAGAGTGGCTCTTTAAACCTCTTGAGAGTTAATGATGATTTGCCTCATTCCGAAAGGATCCTCACAGCAAGTGCTACTGTTGGATGGCATCTCAGTGTCGCGTGACCTCTGCTCCCCCTCCAATAAGTTTCTATTAAATTTATCATCAGGTATCAAGGGATCTGCAACCTGCTCTCCATTCACGTACAAAGTGTTTCCCTGAAGAGCTTCAAAGTGAGCTGATTTCCTTTCTCAAGGACAGGGCAGGAGTACCTCTGTCTTTTGCATTTTGTCATCCAATGGCTGGATCAAAGTTAAACAGCCAAGACTTCACACCAGAGGGAACAATGGAGAGAAGTCACATCTAATTAAGCCCCTTGTATTGGTACCTGTCCTAAGAGCTTCAAAGTACACCCAGCTCACTTGAGCCTCCTCCGTACAATCCTGTGAGATAAGCCAACCAGGTGTCTCCCGCTGACTGATGGGGGATCAAATAGCCTGAGAGAGGCAAAGGCTCTCCAGCTTCTCAGCATCGGAAGGGGGCCTGGAAACCAAGTGGCAACGCCAAGTTCAGCTCACTACAAATGAAACTGTACCGCATGTATGTGTGCATAAAAACAAATAGTTAAGGGCTTCCCTGGTGGCGCAGTGGTTGGGAGTCCGCCTGCCGATGCAGGGGACACGGGCTCGTGCCCTGGTCTGGGAAGATCCCACATGCCGCGGAGCGGCTGGGCCCGTGAGCCATAGCCGCTGAGCCTGCGCGTCCGGAGCCTGTGGTCCGCAACAGGAGAGGCCACAACAGTGAGAGGCCCGCGTACCGCAAATAAAAAAAAAAAAGGACAGCTTAAAATCAGATCTTATGAAAGCACTCCCCGTGTATTTAATTTGAAAGCTATTAATTATTCATATTTAACAACTGTTAGCTATTTATAAGAGCCTATTATGTATCAATCACCGCTCCTCGGTGGGGGAGGTGAAAGAAAAGGAGTAGATGGAACCTCAGCCTCAAAAGGCCCTCAGATGTCAGGAGCCCAGATGATAACCTTGCCGGGTCCTGAGTAGGTCCTGAGTAGAGGCTGTGAGCTGGCAGAGAACAGAGTTCACCCGTGCATGGTAGAATTAGGGTTGGACAAAACTTTATAGATATTATCTACTCTGGTTGAATTCTTTTTTTTTTTTAACATCTTTATCGGAGTATAATTGCTTTGCAATGTTGTGTTAGTTTCTGCTGGTTAACAAAGTGAATCAGTTATACGTATACCTATATCCCCATATCCCCTCTCTCTTGCAACTCCCTCACACCCTCCCTATTCCACCCCTCTAGGTGGTCAAAAATCACGGGGCTGAGCTCCCTGTGCTATGCAGCTTCTTCCCACTAGCTATCTGTTTTACATTTGGTACTGTATATATGTCCTATGCCACTCTCTCACTTTGTCCCAGCTTACCCTTCCCCCTCCCCATGTCCTCAAGTCCATTCTCTATGTCTGCGTCTTTATTCCTGTCCTGTCCCTAGGTTCTTCAGAACCTTTTTTTTTTTTTAGATTTTAGAATACGTTATCTGTTTTTCTCTTTCTGACTTACTTCACTCTGTATGACAGACTCTAGGTCCAACCACCTCATTACAAATAACTCAATTTCATTCCTTTTTATGACTGAGTAATATTCCATTATATATATGTGCCACATCTTCTTTATCCATTCATCTGTCGATGGACACTTAGGTTGCTTCCATGTACTGGCTATTGTAAAAACAGCTGCAATGAACATTGTGGTACGTGACTTTTTTTGAATTATGTTTTTTTCAGGGTATATGCCAAGTAGTGGGATTGCTGGGTCGTATGGTAGTTCTATTTTTAGTCTTTTAAGGAACCTCCATACTGTTCTCCATAGTGGCTGTATCAATATACATTCCCACCAGCAGTGCAAAAGGGTTCCCTTTTCTCCACACCCTCTCCAGCATTTATTGCTGGTAGATTTTTTGAAAATGGCCATTCTGACTGGTGTGAGGTGATACATCATTGTAGTTGTGATTTGCATTTCACTAATTATTAGTGATGAGCAACCTTTCATGTGTTTGTTGGCAATCTCTATATCTTCTTTTGAGAAATGCCTATTTAGGTCTTCTGCCCATTTTTGGATTCAGTTGTTTGTTTTTTTGATATTGAGCTGCATGAGCAGCTTGTATATTTTGGATATTAATCCTTTGTCAGTTGCTTCATTTGCAAATATTTTCTCATATTCTGAGGGTTGTCTTTTCGTCTTGTTTGTAGTTTCCTTTGCTGTGCAAAAGCTTTTAAGTTTCATTAGGTCTCATTTGTTTATTTTTGTTTTTATTTCCATTTCTCTAGGAGGTGGGTCACAAAGGATCTTGGTGTGATTTATGTCATAGAGTGTTCTTCCTATATTTTCCTCTAAGAGTTTCATAGTGTCTGGCCTTATATTTAGGTCTTTAATCCATTTTGAGTTGATTTTTGTGTATGGTATTAGGGAGTGTTCTAATTTCATTCTTTTACATGTAGCTGTCCAGTTTTCCCAGCACCACTTATTGAAGAGGCTGTCCTTTCTCCACTGTACATTCCTGCCTCCTTTATCAAAGATAAGGTGACCATATGTGCATGGGTTTATCTCTGGGCTTTCTCTCCTGTTCCATTGATCTATATTTCTGTTTTTGTGCCAGTACCATACTGTCTTGATTACTCTAGCTTTGTAGTATACTCTGAAGTCACGGAGGTTGATTCCTCTAGCTCCATTTTTCTTTCTCAAGATTGCTTTGGCTATTCAGGGTCTTTGTGTTTCCATACAAATTGTGAATTTTTTTGTTCTAGTTCTGTGAAAAATGCCATTGGTAGTTTGATAGGGATTGCATTGAATCTCTAGATTGCTTTGGGTAGTATAGTCAATTCTGCAATATTATTCTTCCAATCCAAGAACATGATATATCTCTCCATCTGTTTGTATCATCTTTCATTTCTTTCATCAAGGTCTTATAGTTTTCTGCATATAGGTCTTTTGTCTCCTTAGTTATGTTTATTCCTAGGTATTTTATTCTTTTTGTTGCAATGGTAAATGGGAGTGCTTCCTTCATTTCTATTTCAGATTTTTCACCATTACTGTATAGGAATGAAAGAGATTCCTGTGCCTTAATTTTGTATACTGCTACTTTACCAAATTCATTGATTAGCTCTAGTAGTTTTCTGGTAGCATCTTTAGGATTCTCTATGTATAGTATCATGTCATCTACAAACAGTGACAGATTTACTTCTTCTTTTTCAATTTGGATTCCCTTTATTTCTTTTTCTTCTCTGATTGCTGTGGCTAAAACTTCCAAAACTATGTTGAATAATAGTGGTGAGAGTGGACAACCTTGTCTTTTTCCTGATATTAGTGGAAATGGTTTCAGTTTTTCACCATTGTGAATGATGTTGGCTGTGGGTTTGTCATATATGGCCTTTATTATGTTGAGGTAAGTTCCCTCTGTGCCTACTTTCTGGAGGGTTTTTATCATAAATAGGTGTTGAATTTTGTCGAATGATTTTTCTACATCTATTGAGATGATCATATGGTTTTTATCCTTCAATTTGTTAATATGGTGTATCACATTGATTGATTTGTGTATATTGAAGAATTCTTGCATTCCTGGGATAAACCCCACTTGATCATGGTATATGATCCTTTTAATGTGCTGTTGGATTCTGTTTGCTAGTATTTTGTTGAGGATTTTTGCATCAATGTTCATCAGTGATATTGGCCTGTAGTTTTCTTTTTTTGTAACATCTTTTTCTGGTTTTGATATCAGGGTGATGGTGGCCTCAAAGAATGAGTTTTGGAGTGTTCCTCTCTCTGCTATATTTTGGAAGATTTTGAGAAGGATCGGTGTTAGCTCTTCTCTAAATGTTTCATAGAACTCGCCTGTGAAGCCATCTGGTCCTGGGCTATTGTTTGTTGGAAGATTTTTAATCACAGTTTCAATTTCAGTGCTTATGATTGGTCTGTTTATATTTTTTCTTCCTGGTTCAGTCTCAGAAGGTTGTGCTTTTCTAAGAATTTGTCCATTTCTTCCAGGTTGTCCATTTTATTGGCATATAGTTTCTTGTAGTAATCTCTCATGATCTTTTGTATTTCTGCAGTGTCAGTTGTTACTTCTCCTTTTTAATTTCTAATTCTGTTGATTTGAGTCTTTTCTCTTTTTTTCCTGATGAGTCTGGCTAATGGTTTATCAATTCCTTTTATCTTCTCAAAGAACCACCTTTTAGTTTTATTGATCTTTGCTATTGTGTTCTTCATTTCTTTTTCATTTATTTCTGATCTGATTTTTATGATATCCTTCCTTCTGCTAACTTTGGGTTTTTTTTTTTTTTGTTCTTCTTCTTTCTCTAATTGCTTTAGGTGTAAGGTTAAGTTGTTTATTTGAGATGTTTCTTGTTTCTTGAGGTAGGATTTTATTGCTATAAACTTCCCTCATAGAACTGCTTTTCTGCATCCCATAGTTTTTGGGTCGTTGTGTTTTCACTGTTATTTGTTTCTAGGTATTTTTTTATTTCCTCTTTGATTTCTCCAGTGATCTCTTGCTTATTTAGTAGTGTATTGTTTAGCCTCCATGTGTTTGTATGTTTTACAGATTTTTTTCCTGTAATTGATATCTAGTCTCATAGTTGTGGTCGGAAACAATACTTGATATGATTTCAATTTTCTTAAATTTACCAAGGCTTGATTTGTGACCCAAGATATGGGTCTATCTATCTATGGATATGATCTATCTTGGAGAATGTTCCATGAGCACTTGAGAAGACAGTGTATTGTGTCATTTTGGGATGGAATGCCCTATAAATATCAATTAAATCCATCTTGCTTAATATGTTATTTAAAGCTTGTGTTTCCTTATTTATTTTCATTTTGGATGATCTGTCCATTGGTGAAAGTGGAGTGTTAAAGTTCCCTACTATTACTGTGTTACTGTTGTTTCTCCCTTTTATGGCTGTTAGCATTTGCCTCATGTATCGAGGTCCTCTTATGTTGGATGCATAAATTTTTACAGTTGTATGTCTTCTTTTTGGATTGATCCCTTGATCATTCTGTAGTGTCCATCTTTGTCTCTTGTAATAATCTTTATTTTAAAGGCTATTTTTTCTATTATGAGAATTGCTACTCCAGCTTTCTTTTGATTTCCTTTTGCATGGAATATCTTTTCCCATGCCCTCACTTTTAGTCTGTATGTGTCCTTAGGTCTGAAGTGGATCTCTTGTAGACAGCATATATATGGGTCTTGTTTTGGTATCCATTCAGCCAGTGTATGTCTTTTGGTTGGAGCATTTAATCCATTTACATTTAAGGTAATTATTGATATGTATGTTCCTGTTACCATTTTCTTAATTGTTTTGGGTTTGTTATTGTAGGTCTTTTCCTTCTCTTGTGTTTCCTGCCTAGAGAAGTTCCTTTAGCATTTGTTGTAAAGCTGGTTTGGTGGTGCTGAATTCTCTTAGCTTTTGCTTGTCTGTAAATGTTTTAATTTCTCCGTCAAATCTGGATGAGATCCTTGCTGGGTAGAGTAATCTTGGTTGTAGGTTTTTCTCCTTCATTACTTTAAATATGTCCTGCCACTCCCTTCTGACTTGCAGAGTTTCTGCTGAAAGATCAGCTGTTAACAGTATGGGGATTCCCTTGTATGTTATTTGTTGCTTTTCCCTTGCTTCTTTTTTTTTTTTTTTGCGGTACGCATGCCTCTCACTGTTGTGGCCTCTCCTGTTGCGGAGCACAGGCTCCGGACACGCAGGCTCAGCGGCCATGGCTCATGGGCCCAGCTGCTCCACAGCATGTGGGATCCTCCTGGACCGGGGCACGAACCCATGTCCCCTGCATCGACAGGCAGACTCTCAACCACTGCGCCACCAGGGAAGCCCGAGCATCATACTCTTTGAAGAGCATATACTTACAGGTGGATTGATTTATAGATTTTGATATGTCTACATACAAAGGGACTATGAAGGCAACCATGAGTTCTGATACCATCCTGGCTCTCTCACAAGGCACTGTTGATAAGCCTTTATCAGTGCAGCCAAGACCATGTCCTGTTGGGCCAGTCTGAGACAACTGCTATATATGTGTGTCTGCTCAGTCTGCTATATTGAGATGCCTATTTCATGCTTTAGGCTAAGCCCTCAATAGTAAGTTTCCCACCAAGGCATGTGAGTAAACATCCCTTTAAGCTCAACCTTTACCAAGTGGTTTCTATAAAGGCTGTTTGCACCAATACCTTCTGTGAGATGCTGGCTGGCTGCTCCCATAATAAAGTAGTCCCTCTCTGATCGTCTACTATGGATGATTTGGATCTCTGTGTTCTTTGCTGGCTGCTTCCTTTCTGCAGGGCCAACGTTTTTCTGCATGTGGTCGTAATGGGATGAGTGTTCAAAATCTCTCTTGGGGAGAAGAATTAACTGGATTGGAGAGAGATCCAAAATTCGATCCCCAGTTACTCAGTTCCAAGATACTTTCTGTGAAACACCATTAAATATCCCTAGGGGTAGCAATAGGGCAATATTGTTTAATTACTACCTGTCTAATATTATAAGGGTTCTATCGGATTCCTCACTTAGATAAAGAATCCAGGTCTAAAGATCCTATGGGATTTGTCCAAGATGACCCAGCTCACATGAGGCAGAGGAGGGTCCAAATCCACACTCCTTCGACTCGGACACACTGGCTCAAAACCTTGGTTATAGGAAGGCATCACTCTGCTCTTCCACCAGCTGAGCTCATCCTGCACCACTACCCTTTGACAACCTGTCCCACCTGGACCATTTTTACCTGGACCTCATGAAAGTCAGTATTCCTTCCATGTCCGTGGTATTCTCAGAGTGACTTACTCATTGGGAAGGCTGAGGTAGCACAGAGGTAAGTGCACAGAGGGTGGACCAAAACTCCATATGTTCAAATACAAGCTCTACTATTTGCTGGCAATGTGACTGAGCAATGTGACCTTGGACAAGCTAATTGCCTCCTCTGTGCTTTGGTTTCCTCATTTGTAGAATGACAACAATAATTGACCACCTATCTAATAACTGACCACCTAACTACCTTGTAGGATTATGAATTATAAATACCTTGTGTAGGTAAAGCACTTAGAAGAGTGCCTGTCACATAGCACATCACACGCACATATATATTTCCTACAATTTACATAATTCCTACAATATATATATATATTTCCTACAATTTTTATTCATCATTTCTCCCCTTTGCTTTACCACCCTCCATGCCTTCTGTTCTAGGCCACTCTACTTCCTTCTTCTTATGCTCTCTCATTCACCTACTCTATCCATAGTATCTTCAGCCCAATTACAGTTGGAAAGACTTGACTCTGATCCTCTTCATTAATTGTGAATGCAAAGATAAACTCCCTTCTCTTGCCTATCTTTTTCTGTATCAAACTACTTTTCCTACATGATAGTGGGCTGGCGTGGACAACAGATGGGATGGTGAGACAGAAGACCTCAGTCCAGGTCTGAGATCTGCCACTTAGAGCTACTGGATCTTGGGTAAGCTATTTAATTTCCTCAACCTCTGAACTCAGGAAAAAGTAAAAATATCTCATTACCACATGACTGGTTGCTCAGGCTTTCTGCTGAGTTGATTCTAGCAGATCAATTTGACCAGTGCTTAATAGTGGTCTTCTGAATAGCATGTCTTTGTCCAACCCCTTCCCAAGAATGTATCCACCCAGCTCCCTGAAGCCTCTGAAACCTGGCAGTGAGAAAGCCTGAGGGACACACCCGCCTTGCATTTCACTGCTGAAATCCTGCACACCAATGCTGCTTTTCACTGTGGTCTCATTTATTAGGATGTATTACAAGTGTTTATTCCTGACCTCCACTGGGTTCCCTGTAGGGAGTCACAGGCATGGTATTTGAGAGGTAGGGAGGAAACCAGAACCCTGTATTAAATTGCTTACCACACATCTATCCTTGTAGGAGTTCATCCTAATTTCTGTTTCCTTAATATCCAGCCAGAATTTGAAATCTGCTTTTATTGCCCTTTCCATGGAGGTGAGGTACCATTCGTGTTACCTGGAATGGTACAGGTAACAACTTGGTCCTCCTACAGCCTTGGAACCTTAAGTCACAGCTTCTCTCTGCTCATCAGTTTTCTCATCTGTAAAAGCCAGGAAATTGAAATGGATCATCCTTTCTTACACTAACAACCTCTTACTCCTATCTCTTTTTGCGTGTGGGGTTGCCAGATTTAGCAATAAAAATATATCCAGTTTTTTAAAATATATGTCCAGTAAAATCTGAATGTTAGATAAATAATTTTAGTGTACATATATATACTAAATATATATATAGGTATATACTAACATAGATGTTTATAAATATATGAAAATACATTTTTAGTATATATGTATACATATTTATTTGTACACATATGCATGAGACATACTTATACTAAAAAACTTTTGTTGTGTATCTGAAATTCAAATTTTACTGGGTGTCCTTATTCCTATTTGCTGAATTGAGCAACTCTGTTTGAATGCCAAATTTAATCAGAGCTTACGTCAGTTGGAAGGGTCTGATCCAAACCTCTCCCAGAATGCAAAGGGCCCTGCAGCCTCGGAGGGGCAGCAGAAGGAGCCCTGGGTTGGGGGGAGTCCAAGAAAAGGATTCTGGTCCTGACCCCATCTCAAGTAAGTCATGTCGCCTCACAGGGCTCAATTATATCATCTGCACAGTGAGAGGTATTGGACTAAATTATCTCTAAAGTGCTGTCCGGCTCCAAATGTCAGTATTATTTTTGGCTTTTTCACTACTCTTTGGATCTGTGAAAGGCATTTCACTGTTTTTTTTTTTTTTTTTCTGATGTTTTACTTGTGGGGAAAACAGATTAATCATGTGAAATTTAGAAAAATAAGTATTCTTGAGCTATGAGCTGAACTCCTTGAAAATGGCTTTGATAGGCTGAGGGACCCTTTAAGAGCCTCATAATTTAGTTGTCATGATTTATTTAACATTTAACATCTGAATTACTTTAAATATCATGAGTAAGGCTGTAATGGCCATTGTTATCGCCGAAGATTTCACATGCACCTGATTATTTCATTAGACACAATCCCTGGAGTGGGGTTGTAGGGTCAAAGGTGAAGGTCTCTGGGGGAAGACTACTTCTCCTCGTCTCTCTCCACCCCTCCCCCATTCTCCCCTTACCCCATCCCCAAGAGGTCAAGAGGGATCTGCACTCATCAGATCCCAGGTCACCAAGGCGCCTTGTTTTCTGGGCCAGCACAGGTGGCTGGGGTGGGATGCCATGCAATCCCCACCTACAGCTGGGCCCAGGGCTACTGCCCACCAGAGCAGGGCTAGTCCAGGACAGGTGGCCCCTGTCCTGACTCTTCTCTCCCCTTGGCTCCAATAAGACATCACTCCCCTTGGGCTTAAGACCGGAGGCTCCAGATGGAGCAGTTTATAGTCTACTTCGGTTCAAAGCCATTTAAGCCCAATTATTTTCAGAAAAAGGAGGACTCCATGTGTTCCAGTGCACGTCCAGTTTCGAACATGGATCCAGAACCCCTCCTAGTAGTAAGGAGTCACCCTTCCTGATCTTGCTTCCTTTGTGGGTACCATGTAAAGAGGAAGATGTTCTAAGCTAAGACAACATTCATTTGCATCTGGGTCCTACAACCAAATGCACAATCAGGTATCTCCAACAAAGGGTTTTAGGGCTATTCATACGTTTTGCCAAGTTCTATAGTGAACATTTATTATTTTATAAAAAGGAAAAGTCATTATTTTTAAAAAGCCTTATAATTATTCCCAACTGTTCATTTTCCCAACTATACATTTTTGGTGTAACCAATCCATTGCTCTTTGATCGGCTTGCTTTGTGTAACAGATGGAGTATGTTATTATAATTGGGTTACTGATATTTAGACAACAAAGATAAAGAAATGTATAAATAGGTCATACTTGCTCTTCTTAGGAATGGGAAGAAGAGGAGAAAAGGAGTAAGCCCAAGGAAAGGACACATCTAAGAAAAAAATAGAGGAGGAACAAAGAGTAGGGCTCGGTTCTTTGCGAGTGCTTGGCCATAAATGTTAGGTGATAACTGTTGGATGTTCAAGAATGAGAGAATGGGAAACCAAGGTGGAGCCAAGAGCCAGCATGTGGCCCCCAGACTTAGCCATTCAGGCAGAACCAGTGAGTGCCTTGACAGGTGGGTAAGGAGCTTGCTCTGTAATTTCTTTGCTTCTGTGTGTGTGTGTGTGTGTGAGGTACATCAAGAACTTTAAGGCTTAGATTGTGAAAGGATGTATTAATACTTAGCATTAAGAGTATATTTGTTGGGCTTTGCTGGTGGCACAGTGGTTGAGGGTCCGCCTGCCGATGCAGGGGACACGGCTCGCAGTCTTGGGTTTTATGGTGATGGGATTAGTTTCTATGTTGTCTCTGGCCAATCTGACTGAGGGTCCTTGCTGGTGACGCACACATCGCTCAGCCGAGATGGTTTCCAGCAAGGAGGATTCTGGGAGGTTGGTAGGACATGTTGACTGGTGTCTCCTCTCTCCTTTTGACCTTTCCCATTTTCTTCCATTTGGTGGTGGCTTGTTAGTTCCATGTTCCTTACCAGGATCTCCTGTCATAAAATAACTCAGTGCAAATTGTTACTGTCTTTGCCTGGCTGGGGTGGGTGGTTTCAGTCAGTGTTTCCCCTAACAGTGTGGTTCCTTATCAGCCATGGGAGCCCTGCCTCTTAAGAGCTAGAGTAGGTTTGCTCAAACGCCCACACCACAACTTGTAAAAAGTCTAAGCTCTTACCCCCAATTTTTGCAAATTCTCAGAAGACTATGGGTTTTCATAATCACATCTCTCTCTAATTTCTATCTCCTGATGAATTACTTGAGTTTATGAACTTCACATTATTCTATGCTGGATCCATCCTGATAGGAAACTTAACCTGTTTTTTTGACTCTCTTTACCCTTCTCCTACCAAGCAAACAAGAAATAAACAGTCTGATCATAAAGGCCTTTGTATAGCAGTGTTTAGGGAAACCAAAGTTATTTGCATTGCAGAAATACAGTTTTAAATTGTGTATTAGACCTCCCTCTTCCTAAAGGTCATTTTGGCCACTAATGCTACCAGATGTTTCACTGGCTGGACTCCCTACATTCAAGGCCTTATGCCAACTAGCTGGCTGCCTCTTTTCCTTACCCCTCGGTCTCTTTTCCTTACCACTCCACCCCCAATCCTGTCCCCAGGAACTACAAATTCTTGCTGTTTATTAAGACCTATACTTCAATTCTCTTCAGCCCCTAGTCCTTAACCCAGCACCAGGATCATATCAAGAGTCATCAGTTGAAAAATAGGGCTCATTAGCATATTAGCACAGAAGGCTGACAAAGACTCTGCTATGTCTGACCTTGAAGGCAGTTGTGATTTTGAAGAGTATTTTCCCCTTCTTTATACTATTATCTTCTCAAAATATCAAGGAGCACCAGAAGGTGTTGGACTCAAAAAGTTGGAAGTTAATGATTACCCTGAGCTTCTCTAAGGTTGTCAGGTTCACATATGACCTGCCAGGACATGACCCATTGAAGGTATTTCCAGAGACTGCATCTGGGATCCCTGGACCATAGGGTTATCTCAATATACCTTCTTTATCCTTACTTTGTTATAGTACCTACACATGAGGAGGAAGGTTACAGGAAGGTTTCTTTTTGCCTTGTTTGGCAAATGGCCCTCAAAATGTAATGAACCCTCCCAACCTATTAGGGACTAATCAGAAGTTAATTGGGTTAATTGTACATTGAGAGAGTATGTATGAAATGAGCCCAAAAGTGTGAAAAAATTAGACCTCATATCCATTTATCACACAAGACATTTTGCTTCTTATCTCATAACGGTAATTTGAAAAGAAGATTCCTGTTAACTTGCTTTATGCTGAGTTTTGAAAGTGTGAGAATATTAATGAGAAAAAGGAATAAATTATTTAAGCAGGAAATTCCAGGAATAAACTGTCGCCCAGAAATATTAAAGCAAGGAAACTTAAACTGCTAACTTAAGAATTTTATTTTTTTAAGTTTCTTAATCACAGTCCAAGAACTTATTTATATGCAGTATTCAAGACATTAAGTAAATATATTAAGTTGGAAGTCAGAGCCCTTAGTTAATCCAGTCTGTTTCTCCCAGTTAAAATATACATTAACACAAATCACATCCATATTATCAGCTTCAGTGTCTTTTATTAACTTTGTCAGTAAAAATTGGTAGAGTATTTTCTAACATTCTATGCTTGTGGTTACTATGATTTTAGCTAACAGGTTTGAGTGCTTCCTAGGAGCAGAGGTGGATGCTTTACAAAGGCTGTCTTTATTTTTTAACTTTTCATTATGGAAAATTTCAAACCCACACAAACGTTGAACACCCCCTTATGCCAAATCAACAAATTTCTGTTATTCTTTCTTCATGCATTCCCCCCAAAATAATTTAATGAATTATTTTAAAGTAGATCCCAGACATCATATCATTTCATCTTTAAATACGTCAGTGTGTGTCTCTAAGAGATAAGATAGTGTCATCTGGTGTCAGAAGTGAAGTGAAGCGTTGGTAGTGGTATGGGTGTAAAGAAGAGACACAAGCAGGCTTCCCGTTTATATAGCACCACCCAGGCCCATAAATAGAACATTGCCAGTACCCTGGAAGTTCACATGTGCTCCCTGCCCCGATTAAAAAGCCAGGAGAAAGAATTCCAAACGTATCAGTAATTCCCCAAAATATGAATGAGTTAAACTCATTTATTAAAATGTATATCAATTGAGGGGGTATTGACATCATTATAACATTGAGTCTTCCTGTGTAAGAATTAGCTATATTTTCCCTTTAATCAAGTCTTCCTTTATGGTCCCCAGTAGAGTTTTAAAGTTTTCTTCATTCCCTTGTGTCATTCTCATGGGGTTCCTATCCCTGTAGTTGATTTTTGTTTGTTTGGTGTTTTTAAAAATGTATATGTATAATAGTTGGCATTTATTCCTGTTAAATTTTCAAGCTTTTGGTTTTTATCTGTAATTCCAGTCTGTGCTTGCTTCACTCCCATACCTATCTTCACACAAATCACTGATAAAAAATGGTGGCCTGGACAGAGCTTTATCTCTGTAGTATGCTATAAAGGATTCCCTCCCAGAATGACACATGACCCATTAGTCAAAAATTTAAGAATAACTGTATAAACATCTGTAGCTTTGTCCAACCATACTGTTATATAATCTGTATGTCTCCATTTTATCTTCAAGAATATTATGGAAAAAAATTAGAATGCCTTTCTAAAATCCAAATAAAGCATAACTGCCAATTGAAGACAACACAAACAGATGTGTCCTTGGACTGGAAGAATCAATATTGTTAAAATGATCACACTACCCAAAACAATGTACAGATTCAGTTCAATCCCTATAGAAATGCCAATGGCATTTTTCACAGAACTAGAACAAGTAATTTTAAAATTTGTATGGAAAGACAAAAGACCCTGAATAGCCGAAACAATCCTGAGAAAGAAGAACAGAGCTGGAGGAGTCACACTCTCTGACTTCCGACTATCCTACAAAGCTACAGTAATCAAAACAGTATGGTACTGGCACCAAAAAAAGACATAGGATAGAGAGCCCAGAAATAAACCCATGCACTTATGGTCAATTAATCTACAACAACAAAGGCAAGAATATACAATGGAAAAAAGATAGTCTTTCAATAACTGGTGCTGGGAAAACTGAATAGCTACATGTAAAAGAATGAAATTAGAACATTCTCTAACACAATATACAAAAATAAGCTCAAAATGGATTAAAGACCTAAATGTAAGACCAGATACTATAAAACTCCTAGAGGAAAACAGGCAGAACACTCTTTGACATAAACCACAATATTTTTTTGGATCCATTTCCTAAAGTAAAGGAAATAAAAGCAAAAATAAACAAATGGGACCTAATTAGCCTTAAAAGCATTTGCACAGCAAAGGAAAGCATCAACAAAATAAAAATACAACCTACTGAATGGGAGAAAATATTTGCAGGTGATATGACTGATAAGAGATTAATATCCAACATAGATAAACAGCTCATACAATTTAACATCAAAACAACAAACTACTCAATGAAAAAGTGGGCAGAACTAAATAGACATTTTTCCAAAGAGGAAATGAAGATGGCCAACAAGCACATGAGAAGATACTCAACATTGGTAATCATCAGGGAAATGCAAATCAAAACCACAATGAGATATCACTTCAGACCTGTCAGAATGGCTATCATCAAAAAGAACACAAACAACAAATGGCGAATATGGAGAAAAGGGAACCTTCGTACACTGTTGGTGGGAATGTAAATTAGTGCAGCCACTGTGGAAAACAGTACGGATGTTTCTCAAAAAGCTGAAAATAAAACTATCATATTACCCAGCAATCCTGCTCCTGGGTATATATCTGGAAAAAATGAAAACACTAATTTGAAAAGATGCATAACATATACCTCAATGTTCAAAGCGGCATTATTTACAATTACCAAGATATGGAAGCAACCTAAGTGTCCATCAACAGATGAATGAATAAAGAAGATGTGGTATATATACACAATGGAATACTACCCAGCCATAAAAAAGAAAGAAATTTTACCATTTGCAGCAACATGGATGGACTTGGAGGGCATTATGCTAAGTGAAATGAGTCAGACATAGAAAGACAAATACTGTATGATATCACTTATGTGTGGAATCTAAAAAATACAACAAACTAGTGAGTATAACATAAACGATGCAGACTCAGATACAGAGAACAAACTAGTGGTTACGAGGGTGGGGAGGGGCAATATAGGGGTGGGGGAGTAGGAGGTACAAACTATTGGGTGTAGGATGGGCCATAGGGATGTATTATACAACACGCGGAATATAGCAGAAAAAAAAATTTAGAGTACCTTTCTAAAATCCAAGTTAAGTAAAACTGCCATATTCCCTTGATTTGGTTGTAAAGCAAATCTAAGGGAGAAAAAAGATCAGAAATTAGATTGACCTGATATATTCTTAATGAAGTCGTGCTGAATCCTTATAGCCATCATTCTCCTTTTTAAATACTCAAGAACCACCCATTAAATAACCCCGTTTGAAATTTACTGGGAACCAATATCAGGTTTACTTCCCTATATTTTCCATAATCAACTCTGTTGTAGCTTGGATTATTGCTACTAATTCTCCACTCTCCTGTATTAAAATAATGTACCTAAGTCTTTTTCTGTGTGATGTTTCAGGATTCCCACAGGAGCTGGAAGCTTCTATTTTCCCCCAGCACTGACGTTGGTGTGGTCATGTGGTTGCTTTGGCCAATTGGAGGAAGGCAGCAGAAGAGACTGGGGGAGAGGCAGGCATGTAAAACATACAAGATGCATTATGCATCCACTCACTCCTCAGGTGCTCCTGCCATTCACCATGAAAATCACCTGTCCCAGGGATTGCTGGTCCACAAAGAATGAGAGATATATTGCTGATCTGAACCAGACCCGCAGCCTGACACAGAGCTGCCCCAGCTGACCTGCACGCCTGGGAGTGAGAAAAATAAATGTTTGTTGTTGTAAGCCACTGAGATTCTGAGGTTGCTTGCTGTGCAGCAAAAACTAATATGTTTTCCTTTTTGAAAACTAGTCCCTCTGCAGCCTTTCAACATTTCTAGTGTTTAACATGAATTCTTAAAGTTTACAAATAGTATATACGTACAATGGAATATTATCCATCCTTAAAAAGGAAAGAAATTCTTTTTGATAAGAGCCATCCTAACAGGTGTGAGGTGATATCTCCTTGTGGCTTTGATTTGCGTTTTCCTGATGATTAGTGATGTTGAGCATCTTTTTATGTGTGTGTTGGCTACCTGAACACACTGGGACTTTCTGAGGTGAGGTAAATATTTTATATCTTGATTTATGGTGACCATTCCACAACTGTGTCCATTTGTCAAAACCCATTAAACTGTATACCTCAAAAGGGTGAATGTTACTATATGCAACTTGTACCTC
Source organism: Stenella coeruleoalba (assembly GCF_951394435.1). Classification (NCBI taxonomy): domain Eukaryota; kingdom Metazoa; phylum Chordata; class Mammalia; order Artiodactyla; family Delphinidae; genus Stenella; species Stenella coeruleoalba. The sequence goes on from NC_137160.1 coordinate 23,388,591, forward strand.
AATAAATCCTTAAAAAAGAATGTAATTCTGACACATGCTACAACATGGATGAACCTTGAAGGCATTATGCTAAGTGAAATAATCCAGCCACAAAAAAGACAAATAAATGTATGATTCCACTCATGCAAGGTACCTGGAGTAGTCAAATACATAGAGACAGAAAGTAGAATGGTGGCTACCAGGGGCTTGAAGGGGCGGAGAATGAAGAGTTGTTATTTAATGGGTGCAAGAGTTTCAGTTTGAGAAGGTGAAAAAATTCTGAAGATGGATGGTGACGATAGTTGCACAGCAATGTGAATGTACTTAATGCCTCTGTACATTAAGGTGATGAAAATGTTCTATATCTTGACTTATGGTGGCAGTTCCACGACTGTGTCCATTTGTCAAAACCCATTGAACTGTATACCTCAAAAGGGTGAATGTTTCTATATGTACCTCCATAAATTTGAATTTATTAACAAAGGGAACGCAATTCCGACACATGCCACAACATGGATGAAACTTGTAGCCCCTTAACCTTGAAGATACACTTAAAAATAGTTGAAATGGTAAATGTTATATTCTGTATTTTTTAACCACAATTTCAAAAAAATTACATAGTGGAGCCTCAGTTTGTGTCCCCAGAAAAGCAGATCTGGAGACAAGGACTTGGGTTTAGGTTGTTTGGGAAGTGAAGCCAGGGAGCTCAAGTGAGGAAACAGGGAAAGGGAGACCAAGAAAGCAAAATGCCCATGCAGGGAAGCATAAGCAGCAGCCTTCTGTGGGTAACTGCTGCCTGATCCTGAGTACCAGGCGGACCGTGACTTAAGAGCATCTCCCTGGAGGATGGGAAGGTTGCAGCATCTATCCTATTCCCCATTGGTCTGAAATTTGCCTCTGTGGGCATTAACGCCCCTCTTGCTTTCTGGGTGGTGTCTGGGAGCAGTCAGATGATGCCTGGCGGTGACAGAGAAACCCATCACACAGAGAAGAAGAGAGGGTTGGGTGCTTGAGTTGGGAGGCTGGCACATGCAGGAACTGCTCACTTCAGCTGCAAACTCAGGTGGGTCCCAGAGATATGGGACAAGGCATCGAAACATCTGCTAAGATGGTATGTCCATCTTAACTGCCTGGGAGGTAATTCATCAGGGCAACTAGGAGCTCTCTTAATTTCTTCTCACCTGTCTTGGGCTTTCGGCACAAAGGTATTGTTTATTCCATTTGATTCAATTTGGTTTTTCCATCTCCTTGATAAAAATGGTGAAAAACAGTAGAATTATGTCTTATTCCCATGATTTGTTCATATTATGTCATCCCCCCTCAAGCAGCGGGATCTTATTCTCCCCCTAACTCATACTAGGAAGTTCAGATGCTTCATCTTTTTGTGGCTCTTCTTATTCCTCCTGATTTCACTACCCCACCACGGCCACTTGTTTCTCGAAGCAAGAGAGGTCATTTAGAAAGTCGAAGTTGCTAATTCCAGTCTGTTTTGACAGCAGTGGTCCAAGCCTGGTGTGTGTGTGCGCCAGAAAATACTAAATGTTCCTGAGAATCCTCCACTCATTATCATTAGAAAGACTTGGCTTCATAGAATTTTTAAGTTTTGAACTTGGGTTCTCTGATAGGTGAGAGGAAAGTCTTCACTTCGGAAGACTGTTCCGAGTTTGCTCACTCTTCCAGGGATGCATTTTGTGTGCAGGTCACTCACGGGGAAGGGGGTGGATCGAACAATCCAGAAGCCAAGAAACTTTCAATAGAATCAGCTGAGAGGGACTGGGTTGGTTTTTTAAAATTCAAGTGGAGCAATTCTTGTTCAGTCAGAACCAAAATCCTGTCTAACTTTATTTGCATCACACTCATTGGCACAAATAGCCTGGTGAGGAAAATAAAAGAGCCTGTGTAAAGGTCCAGGAATAAAAACAACAGACATAAGAGAAAAGGAAGAGTGAAAGGAGACAGCACAGGGGAAAACGGGCAAGAAGGGAGAAATGCGGGAGGAAAGGCAGAGAGGGAGAGGGTGTCCTCAGAGAATACTTGCATTGCAAGTTGCCTTAAAGAACAGCTAATTTAACCATTATTTTAATGGTGAGATCATGAAGACACAGTGTCACCCAAATAGTTAATGACAAAGCCTGTAGCCATGGTCTTCCAATGCTCGTTCAGTTTTCTTTTCTTCCATCCTTCCCTCCCCCTATGCAGGCTCATTCATTCATTTTTTTTTAACGTTCATTCATTTTTTAATTGCGTTAACTCATTGTGAGAATAGAAGCAATCACCTCCTAGGAAAGTTCAAGGAAAGATCTGGAGGCATTTAGGAGACTAAGAAAAACCCAGGGAATTTTCAGTCAAGCATCTGACTGACGTATTTGTCCATAGTGATTTACTCACCCGAAAACTGAACTTTGAGTTTTCTTCTGGTTGGAAGCTAGTCTCCCGGACACAGCTTATGTGTCCAGCACAGAAACCCCTTCAGGGCAGATTCCAAAGCTCCATCCAGTTGCTCTGGAAACTGGTTACTGTCCTTAGCCGTCTTGCTGTGATTCATCCCCAACCTGCACCCAGAGGTGTGCTGGGATTTCCAGTAGGGAAAAGAGTGAAGCTGGCAGGGGCTTCCATTCTAATCTTCTAATCTTGCATTAAGGTTTACGCGGGTCAACATCTCACACACACGGTCACGTAAAACACAACTTGCCCAGGGATTTTAGCCCCCTTCACCCTATATGCACCTCTTGTACCAGTAGTAATATGGCTGTAGGGGGGAAACAGTGCCATTCTAACTCCCAAAAAGTTTGGAGATCACTTCCCTGAAGAAAAGGTCTGTTTCCCAGAATTACTGTAATAGGAAGTTCTGAGGGTCTCTTCCCTGAAGTAAAGGTCTGTTTCCCAGAATTACTGTAGTAGGAAGTTCTGAGTGTCTCTGACACCCCATGACGGGTATTCAGAATCTGGTTATATCTAACGAACTGGTGGAACAGTGATGCCCAGACATCCTTCTGCACCAGTTGATATGCTTGGAGGCGATTGTTAGTCTGTGGAGAAGAAGTTGGAAGTAAAAGTTCAAGGAAGGAAATGTTAGAGGAGAGAAGACCTTGGGGTGCTGTTTGCATGAGGAGAAGCATGAAATCTGGGGCACAAGCATGGTTGCTGAAGGGCCTGGGAGCCAGGACCAGCGTAGGTGTGGGTTGTAGATTTCCGCCTGGGACGCAGTGTGGCTCTCGATGGACAGAGACGAGAGGGAACACAGACTGGAGTGTTGGCATCTGCAGTGCTCTGCTGTGCTTTGCCCAGGAAGCTGCAGCCTAAGCAAGGGGCAGTCATTGGTCTCAGAGTGCAGGCCCAGCGGCAGCTGCAGTGGTGAGACACTGCCCTCAAGTGGCTGGAGGGCTGGGGCACTCAATGAGGAGGCAAAAGGCAACTTGGTCTGGGATGTATCTGAGAGCAGAATTAACTGGGGGACATTGAAAATCCTGCGGTTGTAAAGGTAGTAACTGTGAGCTAGCAAGCAGCCGCATAGAACAGGGAGATCAGCTCGGTGCTTTGTGACCACCTAGACGGGTGGGATAGGGAGGGTGGGAGGGAGGGAGATTCAAGAGGGAAGAGATATGGGGACATATGTATGTGTATAACTGATTCACTTTGTTATGAAGCAGAAACTAACACACCGTTGTAAAGCAATTATACTCCAATAAAGATGTTAAAAAAAAAATTCCTGTGTTAAGGTTAGCATCATGTGCACACGTGGTGGGGAGGCCTGGGAAGAGGCCATCCTCTCAGTCCTCGTCCTGCACCGATGCTCCATCTCTCTCCAGCATCCCCGGATTCCTGCGTCCACATCAAGCAGACCCCTTCCCTGTAGCACTCCTGCTCCCTACAATTGTACTGGGTGGGCCCAAAAGTGCCTTCGGTTTTTTAAGTAAAAATAAAAGACACATTTTTCATTTTCACCAAGAACTTTCTTGAACAACGTCTTCACCCTTTTGTTCCACTACCTTCTGCCGTTTTTCAGGCAGCTTCATAATTCCATCTTCCCAAAACTTCTTATCCTTTCGAGCAAAGACCTGTTCCAGCTGCCTTTTACAGTCTTCCAGGGAATTGAAATTTTTTCCATTAAGAGAATTTTGTAAAGACTGAAATAAATGGAAATCCGAAGGTGCAATGTCTGGTGAATATAGCAGATGAATCAGAACTTCCCAGCCAAGCTGTAACAGTTTTGCCTGGTCATCAAAGAAACACGTGGTCTTGCGTTATCCTGATGGAAGATTATGCGTTTTCTGTTGACTAATTCTGAATGCTTTTTATCGAGTGCCACTTTCAGTTGGTCTCACTGGGAGCAGTACTTGGAATTAATCGTTTGGTTTTCCAGAAGGAGCTCATAACAGAGGATTCCCTTCCAATCTCACCATATACACAACATAACCTTCTTTGGATGAAGACCAGCCTGTGGTGTGGTTGGTGGTGGTTCATTTCGCTTTCCCCACGATCTCTTCCATTCCACATTATTGTACAGTGTCCACTTTTCATCACCCATCACAATTTGTTTTCAAAACGGAACGTTTTCATTACGTTTCAGTAGAGAATCGCATTCGGAAATATGGTCAAGAAGGTTTTCACTTAACTTATGTGGAACCTAAACGACAAAGCGATTAACATAACCAAGCTCGTGCAAATGATTTTCAACACTTGATTTGGATATTTTGAGTATGTAGGCTATCTCCCATGTGGTATCAACGTTGATTGTTCTCAATTATTGTTTCTATTTGATCGCTATCAACTTAAACTGGTCTACCCGACTGTGGAGCATCGTCCAGCGAGAAATCTCCAGCACAAAACTTCACAAACCACTTTTGACACGTTCAATCAGTCACAGCACCTTCTCCATACACTGCACAAATCTTTCTTTGCGTTTCAGTTGTGTTTTTACCTTTCTTGAAATGATAAAGCATAATATGCCGAAAATGTTGCTTTTTTTCTTCCACCTTCAATATTAAAATGGCGACACAAAAATTCACCAATTTTGATGTCTTTTTTTAAATGCACGCTGAGATGACAGCTGTCACATACAATCTAACAAAATTGTTTGGAATGAAGTTAAAGACAACTAAGTGCTACTAGAGCCATCTTATGGCAAAAACTGAATGAACTTTTGGCCCACTCAATACAAGTTGTACACCACTCATGGTTGTGCAAGTGTATATTGTACAACCGTGGGGGAAAATTCACCTCATAGATGTCATAGAGTTGTATCATTATTGTGAACATTTTGAGACCAATTGCTGTGAAGTGACTTGATGTTCAGGAGCTTTTTTCTAATTTGCACCAAGTTACCATGTTGGCTGGTAGAGGGCTTCCCAGAGTTCCTTTTGGGCAGGCCTCTGTTCCAGGACTAGTAGCCAAGGAGATAACCAGATGGATGGCCTCAGAAGAGACCCATCACCAAGACTGCAGCTAAAATGAAAAAATATAGACTTCCTGACGTTATCATTTAGGAGGATGGGTTGGGGAAAGTGTGGAGAAAAAAAATGAGTGGATTCTTAGCAATTGAACTTCAAATTATGAGATGGTCTATAAAGACAAACTTATCCCATACAGATAATAGTTCTGGACTAATAGCTCTAAGAGCAGAAATTTTATTCTATTCATTTCTGTTTGTGAGGTTTCTGGCTTGTTGGCCATAGGCTGCGCTCAGTTCTTGACAGTTGGGTCTCTCTAGCAGTGTATAACATGGCAGCTTGTTTCAATAGAAAAGGCAAGAGGGGAGAACCAGAAAAAGGTTTTGCAAACAAGATGGAAGTACCAGTTTTTTTTAAAAAATCTAATCCCAACGGTGATATTGTCTCAATTTTGCCATATTCTACTCATTAGAATACGAAAGACTTTAGGAAATTCAAAAATATGTGGAAAAACAATATACTCCTAAATAAACAATTGGTAAAGAAAAAATCAAAAGGGAAATCAGAAAATACTTTGGAGACGAATTAAAACAAAGATACAACCTACCAAAACTTAGGGGATGCAGATAAAAGCAGTGCTTAGAGGGAAATTTATAGCTGTAAATGCCTATATTAAGAAGAAAGATCTCAAATCAATAATCTAAAGATACTGGGAAAAACCTAAAGCCAGCAGAAGGCAGGAAATAATAAAAATTAGAGTAGAAATTAGTGAAGTAGGAAATAGAAAAACAACAGACAAAAAACCATGAAACCAAAAGTAGATTCTTTGAAAAAAATCCATAAAATTAAAAAATCTTTAGCTAGACTGACCAAGAAAAAAGACAGAAAATTCAAATTATAAGTGAAAGAGGGGACATTATTACCAAACTTACAAAGATAATATAGATTATATAGGAAATGTATGCAAAATGGATAGTCATATGCAAAAAAAATATTAGATAAACTGGATGAAATGGACAAATTCCTAGAAAGACACAAACTAACTCAAGAAGAAATAGACAATCTGAATAGACAAGAGACTGAATTAGTAATAATAAATATTTTTTAAACTGCCCGCAAAGAAAAACAGGATAGATGTCTTCTCTGGTGAATTTTACCAAACATTTAAAGAAGAATTCATTTCAATTCTTCACAAACTGGTGAATTTTACCAAACATTTAAAGAAGAATTCATTCCAGTTCTTCACAAACTCTTCAGCAGAAGAGGACAGAACAGCAGAAGAGGACAGAACACTTCTCAACTCATCCTATGAGGCTAGTATAACCCTGTCTTATCAAAACAAGGCAAACACATAACAAGAAAACTATAGATCAATAGCTCTTATGAATATGCATATAAAAACCATCACCAAAATGCTAACAAACCAAATCTGGTAATATATAAAAAGAATTATAAACTGTGACCAACTATGCAAGGATGGCTCAACACTAGAAAATCAATCAACGTAATTCTCATTAATGGAATGAAGAGGGGGAAATCACATGATCATCTCAATCGATGCAGAAGAAACAGCTGACAAAATCCAGTGCTTTTTTGTTCAACAAACTAAGAATAGAAAAGAACTTCCTTGACTCCATAAAGGGCATCTATGAAAAACCCACAGCTGATATCATACTTAATAGTGAAAGACTGGATACTTTCCCTCTAAGATTAGTAACAAAGCAAGATGCCCACTTTCACCACATTTTTTCCATATTGTTCTGGAGGGTCTAGCTAGGGTAATTAGGCAAGAAACTCCCCTCTTTAATCTCATGGAGTCATAAGTTCACCACTAGCTACAGGAAGGCTGGGAAAGTATCTGGGAAGAGGTATAGGATTACCATATCTGTCCAATCATGAGTTATCCCCGGGAGTGAAGGAGGGATCTACCTTACTGAGTTTACCATGCAATTGAGTAAATCAGGGTTCACTCAGCAGGAAATAGGTGAGTGGAATAGTTATTGTGTAGGCAACCAACCAAGTTCACCAGGCTATGCTCTCCCTGGGAAAGTGTAGATAACATATGACCCCACATGACTCAATGCAGACTTTCCTCTCTTGTGGTTGTAGGCCCTCTCCTCTGTTTCTCTGCTTCAATAGGACAAGACAAGACAAATGGCACAACCCCAAGTGGCCCCACCACTGACCACTGCCAATTTCCAAAAAGGGAAGACACTCTGAACTGGACTACAGTCATCCCTCAGCTGATGGGCAACCTCCTCACATCCATTCCTCCTGTCCTTTAGCACATTCTGCATGGAGCTGTCAAAAAGACCTTTCATAACATAACCATAGGAGGGTAATAATTTAACCCTACAACCTGCTCAAAACCCTACAATGGTTGACCTTTGTCTTAGGATAAAGAGCAAAATCCTTGACATAGACAACAAGGCCCTGCATGGTTGACTTCTGCCCACTTCTCCAGCTCCATCACACACTTCCTTGGAGATGGCTTCTCCCAAGAGTAGGTCAGGTCCTTTGATTATATATTTCTAGAACCCAGTGAACTTTTTCTTTATCTCACTTATCGCAGTGTGCAATTTTAGTGTTATTTTCATGATTGTTTGATTACTGTCTAATTCCCCTACTAGAGTATAAGCATCATAAGGACAGGGACTCTCTGTTTTGACTCCCATGTGTAGCAGAGATTGCTAATGATCTCCCAATATCTGGGCTCCACTTTTCTATTAGAAAAAGAATCCTAGATTTATTGAAGGCAGCAATGCACCCAGCTATATGTTCCAGCTTCCCTACATGTTCCAACTTTCTTTCAGGTCCCAGCTTCCCTTGCAGCTAGATGTGACCATGTGACTAAGCTCGGCCAATTAGATTTAAGCAGAGCATGGTGTGGTAATTCAGGGAAGTCTCCTAAAAATGGAGAATATGAGTCTCTCTCTATTCCTCCTTTCAGCCTGCTTGGATTTGGACATTAGAGCTGGAGCTGCAGCAGCTATCTTAGACCCTGAGTTGTCATGCCAAGGATGATAGGACAGCAAACTAGAAGCAGCCTGGGTTCCTGATGACTCTGGAGCTACCATACAGGTCCTGGAATGCTTACCTCTGGACTACTTTTTATGTGTGAGAGAAATAAACTTCTGTGTATTTAAGCCACTATTTTTTTTTTCTTTCTGTCACTTTCAGCCAAGCTTGATCATAACACAATATTGAATCATCTGTCTTGCACATAATAGAATCTCAATCAACTCCTGTGGAAGGAAGGAAGGAAGAAAGGAAGGTAGGGAGGGAGGGAGGGAGGGAGGGAGGGAGGAGGTGAGGGAGGGAGGGAGGGAAGGAGGGAGGAGGGGGGAGGGAGGGAGGAAGGAGGGGAGGGAGGGAGGAGGGGAGGGAGGGAGGAGGGGAGGGGGAAGGAGGCACTGGTTCAGAATAATAGGTGCCATGTATGATAAATGTATAAGCAAAAGCCTGTGAGAGCCCAGAAGACAGAAAAAAATTGATCCCAGTTACGGTGATCAAGAAAACTCCTCAGTTTAGATCTGGTAACTTGCTTCCAGTACTCACTATATATACCTCTTTGGTGGCACTGCCACAGTGTGTTGTTGTTGTTTTATTATATAAGTAATGCATGCTCATTGTAAAAAGTATGTTTTCTGAACATATGGAAGAGTATAAAGTGGAAAGTAAAATTCTCTCTCCTTGCCTATTTCCCCAAAGCCAAACCTCCAGAAATAACCAGTTATCTTCTATACTTCCAGAAATGTTCTCTGCATATATAAGCATATATGTCTTATATCGCTCTATATGTATAAATAACTCTTGTTACTCAGATGGGAGTGGGTATTAGGCTGGTCTGCTCCTGGCTTTTTTCCTTCATCATGGGTGTTTGGCCACCTCCAGTCTGCTTATAGTGGTCTGTTTGGATGTTTATCATATACAGGACAGCAAGGCTCAATAGAAATGAGTTCTGTGCTTGCTCACCTTTGAAGTTCCAGAACTTAAAACAGGTGCTTAATAAAAGTGCTGCTGGGGCTTCCCGGTGGCGCAGTGGTTGAGAGTCCGCCTGCCGATGCAGGGGCGCGGGTTCGTGCCCCGGTCCAGGAGGATCCCACGTGCCGCGGAGCAGCTGGGCCCGTGAGCCATGGTCGCTGAGCTTGCGCGTCTGGAGCCTGTGCTCTGCAAAGGGAGAGGCCACAACAGTGAGAGGCCCGCGTACCGCACAAAAAAAAAGTGTGCTGCTGAATGAACACTTGGATACTTGAATGGGCCTTGAAGTTGGCACAGGGCAGGTGGCAGAGGTGGAATTTTCCTCACTGACAAACTGTTCTTTTATTTTTTTTACTCTTTATTTTATATTGGAGTACAGTTGATTAACAATGTGTGTTAGTTTCAGATGTACAGCAAAGTGATTCAGTTATACATATACATGTATCTTACTCTTTTTCAAATTCTTTTCCCATTTAGGTTATTACAGAATATTGAGCAGAGTTCCCTATTCTATAAAACTGTTCTTTTAAAGACAGCCTTGTGGTCACTGGACACACATCATTCTTATGTCCCTGAGTCTTCTCAGGACTTTTCAATGAACCACAGCAATGATGCTTCAGAATGGGGAGCAAAACTCAGCTGGAGCGCTCAGCACTGCCCAAGAGCCAGAAGGAAAAAAATAAAATTAAAAGAGCCAGTCTCTTAAATTAAACTGAGTGCTGGCTCCCTGCATCCCCAAAGCCATCCCTTGGGGTCTCATTAAAATGCAGCTCCAAAGAAGGAGGAAGGGGGAAGCCCCTTCCAGGCCAGCTGAGGAAAACAAACCAGATTTTTTTTTTTTAACCATGAAAAGGCACTAAAAAGAGATTCATGGCCAGTCTCCAACCTTTGAGCTGTGGGCACTTCCACTGAGAAAATTTGTGTCTGGAAACAAAACTGAGATGCAATAAAAGGGAAAATAGAGCTACTTCTAGTACCCTTTCCCAGAATCCTGTATCATTAATAGGTTTTTCCCACTTTCAGTTTTCATTTATTAATTAAAGCCCAGCTTTAACACACCTGATGGGAATCGGTTTTGCTTCATGAAATTCAAATGGGTTTGAATAGAAATCCATTACTACCACGTAACGGATTCAGGGGGTCCTGGCTTTTTGGGGATTAAAGCTGTTTTTTAACTCGCTGTTTCTGTGGCCATTGTTAATATAAAGTTTCCAGAAGGCTCATCCCAGAAAAGTGATTGCTAATAACTCCAAGCAAATGGAACCATTCATGGGCCATGGGGGAATTAAACCTAATTCCCCAAACACAAGCCTTGTTCTGTCTGCTCTGCTCCGATTAGAGCAACAGTTCAACTGATTAGAGCAAAATTGTCCTTGCCAGGAAAGCTGGACTGAGAAGTGAACCACAGCGAGTTTTCCCATAGAATACCGGTTCCCTGTATCCAGTGGATCCAGGAGGCAAGGAAAGGGTGACCCTCATCCCCGCTCAGAGTCACTACGTGCTGGACTTACAGAAGCAGGGCAACTCAGAGTGACTGATCTTTTTTTCTAAACTTTCTGATTAAATGGGGATGAAAGGGCTTATCTTAATCAACCCTTCTTCCTTTCTCTGTGCCTAAGAGCACGTATTTTCCCACTGGCTGGGGTTGTCAGTATAGTAGGTACATTAGGAGAACAGCATGAGGTGGCATTGCCCCCTGCAGTGAAAATTGCACTGGACAAGGGTCAGGAGACCTGGACTGCCATCCCAGCCTTGTTTACCAGCTGTGTGACCTTGAGAAAGCCATGATGCACATTTGCTATTGGGTGATCCAAGAAGTGGCCCAATGAGTCAACACAAAATCCCCGAGGATCTCTGAATGTGAATTTCTAGACCAGAGGTTGGCAAAGTATGGCCCACAGACCAAATCCAGCCCACCACCTGTTTTTGTAAATAAGCTTGTTGGAACACAGTCATGCCCATCGATTGCATATTATTTCATGTCGCAACGGCAGAGTTGAGTAGGTGCTACAGAGACTGTGTGGCCCATGGTCGCTAGTTAGCCAGAAATATTTACTATTTGGCCTTTTATAGACAAAAGTTCCTGCTCCCTGTTCTAGACTCATGTCCTGACTCCTTTTGACCTTGGAATTCCAGTCCCCACATATAATTTCCTTATCAGAAAGTTTCGGATGGCCCAGAGAATAACTAAACAAGTGCTTTTGAAATAGGACGCCACCTAAGAGCACCATCTCACCATGTCCTTCCACAGGAAACCCACACTCCCTCAGCCTTGCAGAGCAGAGGGTGGGCACCTGCCTGCTGAACGGTCCTCATTTACTTCTTTTTAAAATTTTTTATTTTTTAAATTTTTACTGAAGTATAGGTGATTTACAATGTTGTGTTAATTTCTGCTGTACAGTAAAGTGATTCAGTTATATCTATATATACATTCTTTTTTTAATATTCTTTTACATTATGGTTTATCACAGGATATTGAATATAGTTCTCTGTGCTACACAATAGGACCTTGTTGTTTATCCTTTCTCTATATAATAGTTTACATCTGCTAACCCCAATCTCCCACTCCATCCCTCCCCCAACCCTCTCCCTGTTGGCAACCACAAGTCTGTTCTCAATGTCCATGAGTCTGTTTCTGTTTTGTAGATAGGTTCATTTGTGTCATTTTTTAGATTCCACATATAAGTGATATCATATGGTATTGTCTTTCTCTTTCTGACTTACTTCCCTTAATACGATAATCTCTAGTTGTATCCATGTTGCTGCAAATGGCATTATTTCGTTCTTTTTTATGGCTGAGTAGTATTCCATAGTACAATATATATGTACCACATCTTCTTTATCCATTCATCTGTTGATAGACATTTAGGTTATTTCCATGTCTTGGATATTGTGAATAGTGCTGCTATGAACATAAGGGTGCATGTATCTTTTTGAATTATAGTTTTGTCTGGATATATGCCCAGGAGTGGGATTGCTGGATCATATGGTAACTCTATTTTTAGTTTTCTGAGGAACCTCCATACTGTTTTCCATAGTGGCTGCACCAACTTAACATTCCCACCAACAGTGTGGGAGATTCCCTTTTCTCCACACCCTCTCCAGCATTTATTGTTTGTAGAATTTTTGATGATGGCCATTCTGACCGGTGTGAGGTGACACCTCACTGTAGTTTTGATTTGCATTTTTCTAATAATTAACAATGTTGAGCATCTTTTCATGTGCCTATTGACCATCTGTATGTGTTCTTTGGAGAAATGTCTATTTAGGTCTTCTGCCTATTTTTCGATGGGGATGTTGGGTTTTTTGTTGTTGTTGAGTTGAATGAGTTGTTTGTATATTTTGGAAATTAAGCCCTTGTCAGTTGCTTCATTTACAAATATTTTCTCCCATTCCATAGATTGTCTTTTTGTTTTGTTTATGGTTTCTTTTGCTGTGCAAAAGCTTGTAAGTTTGATTAGGTCCTATTTGTTTATTTTTGCTTTTATGTCTATTGCCTTGGGAGACTGACCTAAGAAAAGATTGCTACAATCTCGTTTATTCTTAATGCTCTTGCAGAGCAGGTGTGCGAGCAGCACAGGGTGGCCCCAGCCAGCACGACAGTGGTCTTCTCTGCTGCCCTGCATTTTTTTCCTGTTTTATTTCTCTGGATTTGAAGAAATCAACCAACGTGATAAAGTGGCTGAAGGGGAGCAGGTGTGCAAGGGTCCCTCTTGCGTTTATGGGAATAAGACACTTTTTCTATGGGACCTAAACAACGGGAAAACTTTCTTCACTAGTTCACGGTGTGAGTGAAAAAAATGTTGCCTGCCATATCAGTAAACAATGGATGTTGCAGTCATCAGGCCACTACAACCAGCCCTGAGGGAACTCAGGTTGGAGACAAACAATGGAGACAAACAGGCTGCCCGTTACCAAGCCCTCAGCCACTGCAGTCACGCCAACTGTGCACTCTGAGGGGATTCAGGATGGAGAAAAGCAGGACACAGCTCCCAGATAGCTGAGGTACATATCAAAGGAATGATTTCAGTGAGCCCAGACTCTTGCATCTTCACATACATAGAAAAGTGCTAAACTCCTTAACTTGAGCTATTTGGTTTTCTTCAATTAACAGTAACCTTCTGATGTCTGACTGCCTAGTCTTTGTTGCAAAAACTCCTAAATATCCTGGCTCCTCCCTTCCCTCTTTGGAGCAGTCCTTCCGAGCTATCTGAGAGGCTGCGTCCCGTGGGCTTATGTTCTCAGTTTTGTCCATCAAATAAAACATAATTCTCAACTCTTAGGTTGTGCTTTTTTTTTTTTTCAGTTGACAATGGCATGTTAGTAAGAGCTGGGAGAGGCCATGGGGCATTTCCAAGTTCAATCCTTTCATTTTATACATGAGGAGCCCAGGGAAGCAGAGAGTTTGGCCAGGGTCAAGGTTAAGGACAGAGCCAGATTAGAGTCCCCATCTCTCAGAGTCCAGGCCAGTGCTCTGTACTCTCACTTGCTTAGTCAACAGCCATTTATGAAGTGTCTGCTGTGGACCAGGAAGTGTGGTGGCAGCTTGTTGTAAGTCATGACAAGACAGATATCATGGGCCTTTCAGTTCACAGCCAGCTCTCCAATGAATAACATATCTATAATAATACATAGTATTAAAAATTGGGCTAAGTGCTGTGATGGGAGTGAACAAGGTACAATGATAGAGAATAACAGGAAAAACCTACTGGCCATATATCATTGATTCTAGACACGCTTTTTTATTTAACATTTTAATGTTTCTGAAATCAAGATGCACCTTATCATAGATGAGACCTTAGATGATAACGAGTGGCATTTTTACTTTCTGAGTGGTACATGGAATAATGGTATGTCTTACAGTTGGTGGTATCTTATGACCAATGATACAGAGTGGGTAAGGCAGTCTGGGAAGACCTTTGTTCATTTCAGCCAAGTACTGAGGCTGGGAAGGAGTCCACAGTGCCCAGAACAGGAGAAAAATCATTCCTGACGATGGGATTAGCATGTGCAAAATCCCAAAAGCTAGGTGCCCTTGAGAAACGGAGTGAAGGGCAATGCGGCAGGAGAGAGGAGGCGTCCCGGGAGTGTGTGGAACTGTGTGCCAGGTCAATTAGAGGTGTGAAAGCTGGGATCTAGAGTTTGGATTTAAACAGGAGAGTGACACAAACAGCTTTGTATTTCTAACAGATCACCTTCCCAGAAGGGAAATATAAAATCCAGGTTGTTTATGGGGCAAGATTAGAATCAGGAAGCCCAGGTAGGGGGCAGTGCAGGCAAGGGAAGGCCATGGCCTCCATCAGGGCAGGCAACAGAGATGGAGAAGAAAGGACTGATTTGCCAGATGCTTAGAAGGTACCCCAGACAGGACCCCCTCAACATCTGACCACAGGCCATGGAGATGATTACAATGTCGGGGAGGGGAGCCGGGAAATAAAGGACACAAGCCTTCTAATAAGTTTGCTCCAGGAGGTGGGTGTGGCTTTCCTGGTTTTCTGTAGTTACCTCCTCTGAGGATATTCTGCATTCTCCTTAAGTCTTTTTGTTATGATGTGATTTCTTTTGTGTTATGATTCCTACTCATCTTGTGTGAAACGTATGGGATTTAACCTGTGTTAAGGCATGTTAAGTGGTCCAAAATGGAGTCATGGTGATCAAGGTGAACTTCCATAGTAGTTGTTTTGAAATGTCCACTGTAGGACCGTGAGTGTCTTAGATGGATAAACTAAGAGCGTTAGATAAGAAATTTGATGGTTCACGTTATGTCACAGGAACAGAAGGAGCAACTGATTGAGCCAAGAACCCCTCCCCTGGGGTAACTTTTGCTCCTTAAAAAGAGACCACGGGGCTTCCCTGGCGTAGTGGTTGGGAGTCTGCCTGCCAATGCAGGGGACGCGGGTTCGCGCCCTGGTCTGGGAAGATCCCACATGCCGCGGAGCAACTGGGCGCGTGAGCCACAATTACTGAGCCTGCGCGTCTGGAACCTGTGCTCCGCAACAATAGAGGCCGCGATAGTGAGAGGCCTGCGCACCGCGACGAAGGGTGGACCCCGCTCACCACAACTAGAGAAAGCCCTGGCACAGAAACGAAGACCCAACACAGCCATAAATAAATAAATAAATAAATAATAATATCACCCCTGATTTAAAAAAAAAGAGACCACGGAGCCAACTAACTTGAAGGCTGTTTGCTGGAGGACCCGACCCCATGCTGCCGAGAGCTGTCAGAGCCCTGCTGGAGCATAAGGCGACTTTCCACTCATGCTGGTCATGAGACCCCCTTGCCGGACCGGAGATCACTGCTCAGGCTGAGATACCTCCCTCCCGGACTTCTCCTTGAGGTGGTCCATTACTCCCTTTCCTCTACTTTGACTAAACTGTGTTGTGTGTAATACACCGAGTGACTCATGAATTGAATATTGGCTACTGTCTCGTGTATCTCCAATCCCGTGATTCTTACCTGCCCTTCCTGCTGGGCCCAGTGACAGACACTTTTCCAAGCTTTGCACCAGGGAGCCTTCTTTGGGGGAAAGGAGAGGGATCCCCAAGGTGAAGAGGTGAGGTTGCCTCTTTCCACTTCTCAGCGTGTCTTCCTCAGTCCATATTTCCTTCGGCTCATATCTGCCTGATTAACCACTAGACACAAATATTGCGGGGAAGGTAGAATTGTACCTAACGTGATTTACCTCAGCCTCTTCGCATCTTTGTCTTTCACTCCAAAATGGTCTTGGCCCAGACCGGTCTGGGGCAAATCCCTAGGAGTCCACTGAAAACCAGGCCCGCTCCTGTCCTGAGGCCCCACGGAGGCCTGGGCAATTCCCAGGAAATGGTAAGGCAAGGACGTATCTCTGCTCAGGCCCCAAGCCCCAGAAGAGTCCACGGTTGGGGCCAGTGTGTAGGAAGCCGGGGCTCTGCTCCCGCTGCCCCAGCCCCTGTTCTCCATTTTCCTAAGCCTGCAGGCCCCAGCAGTTGTGAAGCCACCAGGAAACCTCGCAGAGCACGTACCAGCCTCCCTGACCCGGAAATGGCTCCTCTGCCTGCTGCTTTCCCAGGGATTTCAGGGCCCCGTGGGTGCAGCTGAGTTTACTTCGGATAATGGTAGGGAACTGCGTGAATGTTCCTGGCGTCTGGCGTTCCTTCTGCTCGCCCACTCCTGCCGGCCTCCTGCAACCTCTACCAGTACCAGGAGGCATCCCCAAAGCCCTGTGGGCCCCGCCGGGCTGGCAGGGCACCATCTCCTCCTGCCTGCTCATTCCGCAGCATCATCTGGCTTTGCCTCCCCATCATCTGGCACTTGTGAGACCAGTGCCAGTGACGGGTTGATGCCTTGGGGGTGGAGCCCTGTGTGCTGTCTCTGAAAATATCTGCTCCTGTGTGTTTTGAATTCCTCCAGCACTTGTCATTCTCCCTGTTCATTTAGCATTTAGCTTATGATGCCTGGAGTTTTAGGTTCATCTAATGGCGCTATATGATATCTCTCCAACTGGCTAGTAAGCTCCTGGGGAAGCAAGCCTGTGTCACCTGGGCTGCACCCAGTGCTGTGGGGAGAGCAAGACTTCTCAATATATTGGCTGACCAAAGGCTTGATTGGGCCTCCAAATTCCCAGAAGCACAAACTGTCTCCATAATTCATATCTTGGAATTGTTGTGGCTCAGGTAGACTTGGCCTCAAGACATCCAAGTGGAAGAGAGAAACCAGGAGTAAGTGGACTCGAGACCAGATGAGGTCCCAGGAATGCCAACAACCCAAACTGGAGGATTGTGGTGAAATGGAAGTCACCCTGGATAGCATCAACATCCGAGGGGGCAGGGCCCTCCATGAAGAACGACAAATGGCCTTCATCTTGATGGCCAGTGCTAATTCTTGAGTGGTTTCCTGGAATACTGCCTAGAAACAATCTTGAAGCTGTCCCACGACAGTGGGAAAGATTGCTGGGCTCGCCGGCACTGCTCGCATGGGCCCAGGGGAGTGGGGAGAGAGCATGCATTAGCCATTCTTCTCTGGACAGTGCTGGGAGCTGGGTGAATGGCAGAACTCATGGTTCCAGGAGATCCTTCTGTGAGGAGCAGAATCATGTCCAGAAGTGAAGATGAGGAAGGATGTTCTGTCCTTCATGCCAGAGTGAGAGGGCCTAGAAAGGCAGCTGGTCATACAGTAGATAGCTCAGGACAGCTCACCTTTGGACACCTGGAGCACATATCAGGAAACAGATACAGAGGTGGGCACAATCATGGAGATGAGGCAAAAAAAATGATGCACCCAGGGGAAGGTTTGGGCTCCCTGAACTCACCTTACCTACCCCAGACACTAAGCTCTTGGCAACTAGACCCATTCCAGACCCCGCTCATTAGTGGAGCTGAGTGTTTTAATATAATGGCAGCCAGTTCAGGTTTGCACGTGAGGCTGGGCCTCAGTTGGGAGTAGTGCTGCCAGGGGTAGAAATGAACAAACTTTGAGATCATGTTCGCATCTTTAACCAGATACGTACAATGGCCTCCCAGCCTCCAGGTTTATTCCACTCCAATTGTTCATTACTAACGCTGCCAGAATGTTCTGTCTGCAACACACATCTTTTCCTGGTAGCCCCTTGTTAAGATTCTTCAATGAATCTTCTCCATCTACAGACTAAAATCTAAGTTCCCTAGTGTGACATGGGCCCTCGATTAGACACCTTCTGCCTAACTCTCTGGCCTGATAAGAGTGTCCTTGTTTACCTGGAGGCCTTGGGCCATGCTGGATAGCCTTGGTTAACAATGTGATTTATGGTTGAGGGTTCTTAGGTCACACAGGAGCCACTCGACCTCTGGAGGGTCTGGAGACTAAAGTCAGCCATGCAGGTGGTCAGCTAGGTCTATGTGACCAAACGCCAACAAAATCTTTGAACACCAGAGCTCAAGTTATCTTCATTGGTTGGCAAAATGCCATGCATATTGCCACATACTGTTGCTGGGAGATATTGGTGTTGCCTGCATGACTCCACTGAGGAATCAGGAGGGAACACTGGAAACTGTGCTTGGTGTCTCCTGGACCCTGCTCTGTGTGCCTCTCCCCTTGGCTGATTTTAATTCGTGCTCTTCTGCTATGATAAATGTAACTGTTAGTGTAATGGCTTTGCTGAGTTCTGCAAGTCCTTCCAGCAAATTATTGAAACTGAAGGTGATCTTGGGGCTCTCCAAACCTGCAGTTGGTATCAGATCAGATGGTGGAATCGGGGACTCTTGAATATACAGTTTTGCACTCTAATAAACACTGTAGCAAGGAGCGTCCTTCTTCATATATATTTGGACAGTGGTATGTTTCTTTAGGATAAATTCCTAGAAGTTAGTTGTCAAGTCAATGTTTTTGAACATTTCCAATTATAGCAGATTACGCTACACTGACCCCATGCCCCAAAATAGTCTACCCAATTGACACTTCATCTTGCAGGTTGAGAAAGTCTGTTTTCTCATATTGTCAATTGTTCCCCCCAGTCTAACAGGTTTAAAAAAAAAAGATAATCCACAAAACAGCCTATTGTTTTGATTTGTGGGTTTTTTATTATTAGTGAGGTTGAGTATCTTTTCATAACATGTGTTGATCATTTATATTTCTTTGGTGAATTGTTGATTCGTGTCCTTTTCCTGTTTTTCTACTGCATTTCCATTTTTATCTTACTTATAAGAAAAACACTATATATATATCAGGAATGCTTAACCTTTTGTCTTTGACCTGAAATGTTTAAAATCAGAAATCCTACTTCCCTTTGGGGAAGTGTTCTTTTCAAAAGGCAAAGGGGTGTTTCTGCATAGTTGAAAAGTGACTAACACATTTCTCCAAAGATAAAACGGTATTTCTGTTAAGTCTTAAAGCTCAAACCTAGATTGCCTAATAGAGTTTAAATACACACACAAGAAAACTCAATCGTTCTGAGTTTAGGGATAAGTAATTCCATGCCAAACAGTAATTTAAAAACTGAATTGTTGGGCTTCCCTGGTGGCCAGTGCAGGGGACACGGGTTCGAGCCCTGGTCTGGGAGGAATCCCACATGCCACGGAACAACTAAGCCTATGTGCCACAACTACTGAGCCTGTGCTCTAGACCCTGTGAGCCACAACTACTGAAGCCCGCACACCTAGAGCCCGTGCTCCGCAACAAGAGAAGCCACCGCAATGAGAAGCCCACGAACCGCAACGAAGAGTAGCCCCCGTTCGTCCCAGCTAAAGAAAGCCTGTGCGCATCAACGAAAACCCAACACAGCCAAAGGTTAATTAATTAATTTAAAAATATATATATATAACTGAATTATTACAGCAAAAATGAGATCAAATCACAGAGCTCAATTTAAAGCTTTACTGTGGCTTCATTCAAATTCATCACCCCCAAATCACAGTAAGTTGTCTTTTATAAAGCGTATACTGTTTGAGCCATGCATTCCATTCAAAGAGTTAGATTTACGCTAGACCATCCCCTATGTCCCTTTAGGCCAGTACCACCCTTATGCCTGGACAAGAGGGACCCCAGCCTTGGGCCTGTGCTTTCAAGGACCCACATCACACACACAATCAAAATTATGTGCCTCAGTCATTCAACTTAGTCATTTAAAAGACTAAGGAGATTTATAGCTTTATACATTGTGGGGTGTTTTCTGATACCACTTCTAACACCAAATGTGTGTGGGTTTTTCCAGCACCAACAACCAATTCTCCAGGAATAACCAGATGTCCAACAATTCAATTCAATTCTTTCACTAACTATCCTGAATAAGTGCAGACCTCAAAGTTAAGGGCTCAGCCCCACAAGACAGTCCCCATTTCAGATGCCACCGACAAGTCCCAGGGGCCTATACTTCCGGCTGATAGGCTACTATTTGGGGGGCTCCCACAACCCCCTTCTCAGGTTCAACAATTCTCTAGAGTGACTCACAGAACTCAGAAAAGCACTTTGCTTACTATTATGGGTTTACTATAAAGGATAAACTCAGGAACAGTTAAATGGAAGAGATGCACAGGGCAGGGTATAGGGGGAGGGTCTCAGAGATTACATGCCATCTCCCATCATGGGACGCATCATCCTCCCAGCATCTTGAGGTGTTCACCAACCAGGAAGCTCCTTGAACCCTGTTGTTTAATGGAGGTTTCATTACATAGGCATAATTGATTGAATCACTGGCCACAAACCAAACTCAAGCTCCAGCTCCTTTCCACTCCCTAGAAGTCAGGGGATAAGCCTGAAAGTTTCCATTCTCTAATTATGGTGTGGTATTTTTGACCTGACGACCAGCCTCTATCCCGAAGTATCTAGCCCCTCCCCCCATCTCTGGCGCCATCTCATTAACATACAAAAGACCGTATATTTCAAGGCTTTCAGGGGCTCTGTGCCAGAAACTAGGAGCAAAGACCAAATAGTTATTTTTTATTATACCACATATGTATTATTCAGTTTCAGGGTTTATGAAGGTACATTTGTCAAGGCAGAAACAAAACTTTTTTTTTACATAAACTGTAGCGATTTTTTTGGATCTGTCTCCTAAGGCAAAAGAAATAAAAGCAGAAAATAAACAAATGGGACCTAATTAAACTTTAAAGCTTTTGCACAACGAAGGAAACCATCAACAAAAAAGAAAAGACAACCTACTGAATGGGAAAAAATATTTGCAAATGATTTGACCAATAAGGGGTTAATCTCCAAAATATATAAACAGCTCATACAACTCAATATCAAAAAAACAAACAACCCTATCAAAAAGTGGGCAGAAAATCTGAATAGACATTTTTCCAAAGACATACAGGTGGCCAACAGGCACATGAAAAGATGCTCAACATCGCTAATCATCAGAGAAGTGCAAATCAAAACCTCAATGAGATATCACTTCACACCTGTCACAGTGGCAATCATCAAAAAGATCACAGATAACAAATATTGGTGAGGACATGGAGAAAAGGGAACACTCGTGCATTGTTGGTGAGAATGTACATTGGTGCAGCCACTGTGGAAACAGTATGGAGTTTCCTCCAAAAACTAAAAATAGAACTATTGTATAATCCAGCAATTCCACTCTGCTCCCAATATCCATAGCAGCATTAGTACAATTGCCAAGATATGGAAGCAACCTAAGCACCCATCAACAGATGAATGGATAAAGAAGATGTGGTATATATATTTATACAATGGAATATTACTCAAATATAAAAAGAATGAAATTCTGCCATTTGTAACAATGCGGATGGACCTAGAAACTATTATGCTTAGTGAAATAAGTCAGGTAGAGAAAGACAAATACTCTATGTTACAACTTATATGTGGAACCTAAAAAATAAAACAAACGAATGTATGGAACACAACAGAAACAGACTCACAGATATAGAGAACAAACTAACAGTTACCAGTGGGGAGAGGGAAGGGGGAAGGGGCACGATAGCGGTAGAGAATTAAGAGATATAAACTGCTATGTATAAAATAGATAAGCAACAAGGATATATTGCACAGCACAGGGAAATATAGCCATTATTTTGTAATAACTTTAAATGTAATATAATCTATAAAAATATTGTAATATAATCTATAAAAATCTATAAAAATATTGAATCACTATGTTGTACACCTGAGACTAATACTGTAAATCAACTATACTTCATAAATAAATAAATACACAACATAGCTTCTTTAACAATTTGTTAGCTGGATTTATAACTTTAAAATATTTATATATTTAGTCATGTGGGGCACCCTTTGCAACATGTGCAACCCCACAAATGTTAGGAGCCAGCCTGCTTGAGGCTGGCCAGGTTAAGGGGAGATAGATTTTGTGCCTGTGGGTCTTTCCTACTGATTTCCAAAGATGGGACTTGAATCTCTAAATGAGAACACTTGGGAGCAGCAGAAAGTAGTGGCCAAGTAGCTTCAGAGTGAGACAGACTGATTTCTATCTTAGCTTTGTCATTTGCTTTGTATGACCTTGGGCAAATTATTTCACCTCTGAGTTTCAAGTTCCTCACCTGTAAAAGAGGGATAATACCCACCTCACTGGGTTGTTATAAGAATTAAATAAGAAAGACCGTGAAATGTTTAACACAGATCCAAGCACTTAATAAACATTCAATAAATGGCTTCTATGGTACTGTTGATATTACTGCTACCCACACCACTCTGAGAGCTTTTAGAATAGACACGTTAGTAAACGATGCCCACAGTTCCCCAACTAAATACAATCCTGGAAACCTCCCACTAAAAACCTGTTCAGAAAGGAGGATCCCTGGAGTTGATCCCCTACTCTCAGATCCTAGGGACGCTCCCTATCCATTTTGGGGTGTGCTTAAGACCCAAGTCACTGGAAACCGAAAAGTAGAGAATCCCATGTGGATCTAGAGGCCCCTCCACAGGTTCCCAGGAAGGGAGACTCCAGCTTGTTGGATGGAGACAGCAGGTTTCTGAGAGGACTGAAGATTCCTCAGTTTGTCTTGAGTCTGACCGCACCAAGTGTACTCAGCTGTGCCCACTTGGCTGATCAGGAAGCCTTAAGGAGGAAAGGAAGTTCTCTGAACTAATTTGTGGACTTGAATTTTCACACCAAGAGCCCATCTGATTGCCATAAACAGCTCACACTACTTACCATTCTGGCCCTTAATTCAAGAATAGGTAAAAAGCACAGTGTTCTCACCATCTCCTATGGTCTGAATGTTTGTCTTCCCACAAAATTCATATGTTGAAATCTTAATGCCCAATGTGATAGCAGTAGGAGTTGGGGTCTTTGGGAGATGCTTAGGTCATGAGGGTAGAGACCTCATGAATGGGATTAGTGTCCTTATAAAAGAGACCCTGCAGAGCCCCCTAACGCCTTCCACCACGTGAGGATACAGTGAGAAGTCTAAATAACCTAATTAAAAATAGACAAAGGATCTGAATAGACATTTCTCCAAAGAAGATACACAAAATGCCAATAAGCACCTAAAATGATGCTCAACATCATTAGCATCAGGGAATTGCAAATTAAAACCATGAGATACCACTTCACACCTACTATGGTGGCTATAATCAGAAAGTCAGATACTAACAAGTATTGGCAAGGATGTGGAGAAATTAGCACCTTCATATACTGGAGGGCCCTCACCATGATGTCAGACTTCCAGCCTCCAGAACTATGAGAAATAAATTTCTGTTTCTTATAAGCCACCCAGTCTGTGGTATTTTGTTATAGGACCCAAATGGACTAAGGCATCATTGAATGGGATGCAGAGATGAACACTATGTGATGATGATGATGATGATGATGATGATGATGATGATGATGATGATGATGATGGTGGTGGTGGCAGGACTTGACATTTGAAAAGTATCTGGACCTACCTAATGGAAAAAATTCAAACCATTATCATTGTCAATAATATTACAATAAACGAAGACAGAGCTTAATCTTGGGAATGCAAGAGGACCTGGAGCATTTTCTCCAAGAAAGCCTCTTGACTGTGCTCTTTCTTCCATCATTAATAAATGGGGATTATTTGTGTTTTCTTTTCTGCAGAGCAAGAAACAGTAGGTAACTGGTCTGTCAGCATTCGAGCTGTTTCAAGTTGTTCTCACTCCCACCGTCCTGTATGAGTGAACTTCTCTTTCACTGATATATGAGCCCATGTGATTTCTTTCCAGCTTAACTTCTGACATATTTGATGGAGGGGGAGAAAGCTCCACCATGGAAGTAATTGGATTTTAGAGGAAAGATGACTCAATCTTGTATAATTGATTAATGGGAAAATGCGATTATTCCACATTTCATTCAGCTGCACAATCTATTTGACACCAGCCAGTTTGGTCAGCTTGCAAGAGCAGAGCCTGGCTTCTAAAGAAAGTGAATGTGGAACAACAGCTGTGGGACTGGAATGGACCTTGGCCTTAGGCTTGACCAACTCTCTCTTTGTAGGTTAATGTGCCTATCCAGAATGCTGCACAGAGAAGATTCTGGGAGAAAAACATGACATCATTTCCCATGAAGGAAGATCATTTTATTATATATAAATGTTCAAAGCATAAAAAAGCTCAGGAAATATTATATAATGAGCATATCAGAAATTCTCAGCATCTGAAAACTTTCTCCTTTTAAGATTAGAAGTAGAAAAAAACAGAGATAGGAGAACCATCACCAATTTCTACAGTTTCTTAAAATGGTGTAGTGAGGGGAGTCCTGGATGGAGGCTGGTGGAGCTGAGTTATGTCACTTACTGTGTAGGATGTGGGCAAGTCATATCACCTCCTTAGGCTTCAGTTTCTTTTCTTGTAAAATAATGGTGTTAAACTAAATAATTTCTAAGGACTCCCACGACCATCCAAAGTTCTATGCAAAGTTACTCCTCTTGCAAATCCTCACCAGTTTCTTCCAATCTTATGAGAGCTTGGTTGATAATGATCACTTGAGAGAGTGCAGTGAGCCTTTATTCACTTTAATTAAAATCCTAGCCTGGGGCTTCCCTGGTGGCGCAGTGGTTGAGAGTTCGCCTGCCGATGCAGGGGACATGGGTTCATGCCCCGGTCCGGGAGGATCCCACATGCCACGGAGCGGCTGGGCCCGTGAGCCATGGCCGCTGAACCTGCATGTCCGGAGCCTGTGCTCCGCAGCGGGAGAGGCCACAGCAGTGAGAGGCGCACATACCACAAAAAAAAAAAAAAAATCCTAGCCTGCCTGAAAACTATTTCTATCAAGCCAGGGACACAGAAGCCTATGTGAATTAACATAGATTGGCATTGCCAACATTCTTCATCAAATCATATTTTCCATCTTGGAGACTAATAATTTTGCAACTTCTTATTTCTGAGTTGTTTTTAATGCTTGACACAATTTTGGGTGGCCATGATGTGTGATTTATTCTCTTTTCCAGATCATTTAAGTTAAAAAGAGTTGGGTCAAAGGGTAGTTCTTTAGCACTCTGTCAGATGCCACCAACCAAGCCACCATATGGTCTTTTGCCCTGAGTGTGGCCTTTCAGGCAGAGACAGTCTGTTTAGAATTAACAGATTCTGAATATCAAGTCTCAGTGTACCGACCCTTGTATTTTTCTGACTGCTTTCCTATTTTAATTAGAAACAATAATTTGTATCTTCAATCTACATCCCAGGAACCTTTGTCACTTGCAAGAGAATAGGCCTAACTCAAGAAGGTAATGGTGATGTTGATGATGATGACAGATGACATTTACTGAGGCACCAGGCACTATGCTAAATATGACTGTGGTATAGGAAGAAATATATGGTGCTTCCCTGGTGGTGCAGTCGTTGGGAATACGCCTGCCAGTGCAGGGGACACAGGTTTGAGCCCTGGTCTGGGAAGATCCCACATTCCATGAGCAACAAGGCCTGTGCGCCACAACTACTGAGCCCGTGTACCACAAATACTGAAGCCTGCACACCAAGAGCCCGTGCTCCACAGCGGGAGAGGCCCCTGCAATGAGAGGCCCACACGCCGCAACAAAGAGTAGCCTCCGCTTGCCTCAACTAGAGAGGGCCCATGCGCAGGAACAAAGACCCAATGCAGCCAAAAATAAATAAAATTTATTTTAAAAAAGAAAGAAAGAAATATATGTGGTCTATGTCCCCAGTTCCTGGCAAAGAGCTCCTAAAACAGTTGGAATTTCCTGAATGATAGTGAAACCGAGCAGGACCCTGAGGGGCTCCTGGGCATGGAAGCCTTTCCATGTCCCCCATTTCTTGTTTGTAGGGAACAGACTCCAGCCTCCACGACCTTTCCTGAGTTCCAAAGGGCAGATTCGAACAGTTGCTCATCTGGGAAGGGAGGGGATGCAGAGACAAGGGAAGAGCAGTTAAGAGACAATAGTGCAGCTTTGGGGCAGGGTCCTGGTTCCACCTCAAGGGATACACATAACAATATCTTTGAGCTCTGCTGCAGAACTAAAACCCCCACCAAATGGAAGATGTTAACCACTTGATGTTAACTTCTTTCTTCTTTCCAGAGAGGAGGGAGAAGTTCACAGTTCGATAACCTTGAGAACAACAGAAGCCAGATGATCCCTGGATTGGAGGAATGCAGGCCCTGCAGGCACCCTGATCCTTATTCAACAATCCCGACCATAACACTCCTCACAAACCACCCTCCCTCCCCCCGGGTCGGGACACAGTTTTGAGGGCATTAGCCTGCTGTGGCCCCCTTTGCCTGGCAAAGCAATAAAGCTACTCTTTTCTACTTCACCCACAACTCTGTCTCCGAGATTCAATTCAGTACTGGTGCATAGAGGCCAAATTTCCACTTCAGGACTAAACTCTTAAATCTGTGGTAGTTAGTGTCATAATTGAAGAATTATTGGGAACCCAGTTGGTGTCCGGAGAATTGGTTGTTAGTGTTGAAAAACACCCCAGAATGACACATATTATCCCATATTGAATCCTCACAACAGCCTTGCGAGGTCAGTACTATTATTACGCTCACTGGACAGATGTGGACCCCGAAGCTCAAAGAGGTGTCCCTGAGTGACTGTCCAAGGTCACACCAAACGTGGTGTAGGCAGGATTCAAAACCCCACCGTCTGACTCGTAACTTTTTCGATACCTCAAAGAATGAAAGGAGAATGGGATGGTCCCCATGAGTGTGAGCGCTCGGCGTAGCAGCAGCAGAAGAAAAAAGACTCCGTGGTTGAGTTGGTCAGCCTGCACTTGTGCAACAAGGATTTATGAAAAAGCTACCATGTGCTTAACCGTATGCAGCATCTTTAGCACCTGCAGTGACCCGACAGAGTCTCTGCACTCGGAGAGCTTGCATCTAATGAAGGAGCCACTAAATGGGTAGAAATATTACAAAGGAGGAACAGAACGTGACAAGTGCATGGAAGAGTCAAAGTACAGGAGATTCAGCGCAGGTCAAGCATTTCGAGCTGGAGGGACCAACGGAAAATTGCAGGCTCTGTAAACAACTTTTCTTATCTGAAAAACTGACACCACCCACCTCAGGGCTTCCGTTTTTGTTTTTATTTGTGTGTGTTTTAACACAAATGCCTGTAGAGAGTCAAATGCCCGTGACCTATGGTGAGTGAACCAGCCGCTTTATGCTTTCTTCTTTCGGGTGGAACCCAGCAAGTTCTACCCCACTGATGGGCAGGAGGCTCTTCCTCTGGGGAGCAGGGTCTGCTGCCACCATAGCATCTAGCCCAGATGACCTGAAGTTACAGCATCTCCTTTTCCTGGTGATAAAGGAGGCTCTCCGCTGTTAGCCCTGCTCACCAAGGCTGCCCTCTTAATGGTAGATCTTAGCGGGTGAGACCCTTGAGCCCAGGCACCATGTCCGTTTTATGCAGAGCTGTGAGGCTCTTTCCAGGGTCATCCTGGTTTAGAATGCTATCCTGCTGTCCTAGGGTGCTCCCCTACTAGTCAGACACACTCCTACGTTTAATTTTATGAAATGTGGTTGCTGGAAACTTAACAAAGGATACTCTGAAGCAGGAGTCAGGAATCTGGGACCTTGGACCCAGCTCTGGTACTAACCTGGATGATCTTGGACAAAAGACTTCCTATCCTGGAACCTCAGCTTTCTCATCTGTAAAATGTGACAGTCTAAGCTGAACACTACTGACCTTTTAGTTGGGACGATTCTTCTTGGGAAGAATTGCTCATTGTGGCAAGATGTTTAAGGTCCCTGAATTCCTGGGCTCTAACTGCCAGTTATAAGGCCGCACCCACAGTCATCATGAAAACCAAAACCACCTCCAAACATTTCCAGATGCCCCGTGGGGGGCGGGTAGGGGAGAGTGGGGTAATACTACACCAGTGACTTCAGTCACTGAACTAAGTGATCTCCAAACGGGCCTTCCAGTCATGATTCTAGTTGATAAATGTTAGGATAGAGGCTTGTCCCCAGGCTATTCCTCTGAAGTATATGAGGTGTGCTGTGTCAACAGGGCTTGCAAGAGCGTTATCAATAAAGACCTACTTGGTTATCAGGTGTGCTGGAGTATTCGATGTTTTAATGTTGATGTTTTGTTCCATCCAAATGCCTATAGTTGTACAGAGTGCTGAACTGAAGCCATCTAGGCCTTGGGAAAAGGTTACTCTTGACAGCCCAGCTCTTGATTCTGACCAGGCAGAACATCCAGTTACGACATAACGAGTTTGCTGCTTCTTCACCTTCTCTAGTAGGTTTGCTATTTCTAATTTGTACCTCTTCTCAGCTATCAGGAAAGTTCAGATACTAAGACTTTCTGGTTTATCACAACAAATCGCACCAAATTAAGAAAAACCCAAAATGGCCCCAAATGTCTTTCCTGTGGCCAAGGAGGCCAGCATTTCCCGTATTCAATCAGTCACTAGAGCTTTGGGCCTGACAGCTAGCCACCTCCTCGCAGGCGTGCTCTCTACACCGGCAGCTGGCAGAATTTGTGCTGCAAGTGGTACCACTTCGCTGTTCACTGAAGCGAAGTGACATACTGCGTTTAAGGGACCCGAATGCCTGCGTGTGTTTATGAAGCATGAATAAGTTATGACTTTCTGTCTAAGAATCTCCTTTGAAAGCAGCTGCTCTGTGCTCCCGGCCGGGCCCCCGAGCTCTGAGATCTGTGGCGGTTCCGGACTGTGGCTTTGCTTCGTCAACACCTGTGACATGCAGCTCATTGTTTTGTCTTTTGAAATCTCTTCTTCTAGCAAGGGCTTCGGAAGGCAACCCGTAAAATGAAATGCTTGTCACATTTGCTTTACGACCCTCCCTCCTGAGCCACGAGCAGAGGACCCCGTGGCTGAAATTAACAAGCACTGATGGGGACCTCATTCAGCGTGTGGGGAGCCGGAATAGCTCCACTGTGTCTTGGGTTCCCTCTGCTCAGGCCAGCAGCCCCAGGGAGCTTTTCTCCAGCAGTAACTGACAAGATGAACCAACTCAGAGGGAATGCCAGGAAGCCAGCCTGAGGCAGGAGCCAGGACTTCAATGCTTCCCAGGCTGAGGAGGACGGGCCAGGCACAAACGCACTGTCTGAGCCAAGGCCAGAGCTGGCCTTCATCAAGGCAGTTAGAAAAGTGGCACTCTTGCGGGTATTACTGCTAGGCTGACATATTAAATACTCTGCTCTGTAGAGAATCAGTCTTAAAATGTGCCTTTCCTGAGAATGTCCACTATGCAGAAAATGGAAGCATTTTCATTTTTCCCTATCCTCAGCCACTGCAACCTCATTAAGTGCTGTTCTTTATCTCTAGTTTCAGTTTCTAGTCTCCTTGCTCTTTCCCCAACTCTGGCCAACACCCTGATCCAGACCCTGACTGATGCACCCTTCAGTTGCTGTTGTAAGCCCTAGGATAGAAACCAAGTAAAGAGGGCTATAAATGTTCCCCTTCCCATAGACCAAAAACCTTACAGGTTCCCAACAAAGACCATTTAATCCACTGATAATCATGGTAGAACAAGTCAAAAGCTCTGGTTATCTAGGATTATCTGAACACTCTCTGGGGAAAAGACATGGGAGGGATCCCCACTGTCAACTGAAAAAAAAAAAAAAGCACAACCTAAAAGTTGAGAATTGTTTTATTCAGTGGACTTGCTGAGGATTTATGCCCAACACACAGCCTCTCAGATAGATCTGAGGGACTGTTCCAAAGAGGTAAGGGAGGAGCCAGGATATATAGGAGTTTTTGCAAACAAACAAACAAAAAACCCACGTAGTCAGAACATCAAAAGATTATTGTTAATTAAAGAAAAACAAGACATCTCAAGTTAATGAATTTAGCCTGTTTCTGTATATGGGAGGATGCAAGAGTCTGGGCTCATTGAAATCATTCCTTTGATATGCACCTTAACCAGCTAGGGCCCGTGTCCTCTTTCTCTCCGTCCTGGAGCCCCTCAGGGGGTGGCTGCAGTGGTGATGGCTTGATGGCTGCAACACCTTTAGTTTACTGATATGGCAGGCGACATTTTTGGTCCACACATCCCTCATCTGTTTCCCCACCCCCACTTCTAAACCACACCCACAGTGCCCTGTGCCACAAGCGCTCCCAGCTAGAGAGTATCTGTCTGAGTCGCTGCCTTAGGGGGATAGGGGAAGCAGTAGATGGAATCAGAGGGAAAAAC
The DNA here is from genome assembly GCF_951394435.1 of Stenella coeruleoalba. Lineage (NCBI taxonomy): Eukaryota > Metazoa > Chordata > Mammalia > Artiodactyla > Delphinidae > Stenella > Stenella coeruleoalba. Next base: position 23,418,963 of record NC_137160.1, read on the forward strand.
AACCTCACCTCCCAGAATTCTCAGGCAGGCACCACGTCCACTCAGCCTCCCAGGGCTGCCTTTCCAAATACCCTAGGGCGCTTGGTCATAACCCTTCATTTGCGAACCTTTCTTACTTGCTCAGTATTTAGAAATCAACTCACATTATGTTGGCCCAAATCCTGCTATTGAAGGATATAGAGAAAAGCTTCCCAGAAATGCAACGCGGGATTTGGCTCTGTGTTGAAGTTTTACATTTTGTCGCAAACACTTAAATTAGACTCAGTCAATATTTCATACAATGACACTTGTAATGAAAACGTAGGATCTAATTCCAGAACATTTTACTCTGTTAGAGGGATGGGCAAACTACAACCCATAGGTCCACTACCTGTTTCGGTAAATAAAGTTTGACTGTCACACGTCCACACCCACTCATTTGCATATTGTCTATGGCTACTTTCGCTACAAGGGCAGGATTGAGTAATTGGGACAGAGACCATATGGCCCACAAAACCTAAAACCTTTACTACCTGGCCCTTGCCATCACCTGCCCTAGAACCACCAGGAGACGACTAATAAAAGTCCCAACGTTCCTTCTGTATGCAGGGCAACAGTCCGAGAATACGGGCTTTGCCTTCAGACCAACTTAAATCCCGGGCCTCTCACTTATTTGCTGTGGGATCTGGTATAAACGGGCACCCTTGTCCTCCTCTGCCCAGATTCTACCCACAGTAACAAATATCCCAACTCAAATAGGCTAAAAAGATTATAAAAGATGTCATCTCACATAACAGGAAATACAGAGGTAAACAGCCCCCAGGGTTAGCGGAATCAAAGACTCAACAATGTCTCCAAGGCACCCGGTTCCTGGCATCTCTCTTTCTCTGTCGCTGTCAGTGATGTTTACATGCTCAGGCTGATAGCAAGTGAGCTGTAGCAGAACCAAGTAACACATCTAGACTCAGATTTCCAGAGGAAGACAAACCATCTTTCCCTTTGGTTCTCTCTTGGGAGCAAGGACGAACTCCCCAAAGCCCAACAACTGGTCTCCTCTTGTCTCTCGTTGGCAGATATCAGGTCACATGGCCATAGCTCTAGGTTGTTGAATTACAACATTGGTTGAATTCCAGCCTCATTCATTCTTATGTAAAAATTTGGGCATATAAAATGAAATGGATATAACGGGAAGATCTGAAAGCCTCAGAAGGAGCCTTTCCTTTCCCTTCTGATGAGGTTATCCTTTCCTCGCCCAAGGATCCCTAAAGATCATGGCTGAGGCGGTTTTGACTAAAACAATATTCACAGCCTAAAAGTTGAGAGTTAGGTTTTATTCAGCAGAAATGTTTAGGACTTCAAGCCAGGGAGGCAGTATCTCAGGTAACCCTGACAGAGAACTGCTCCAAGGAGGTGACGCAGGGGAGCCAGGATATATAGTTTTGCAACAAAGGGCAGGTAGTCTGAATGGCAAAAGATGATTGTTCATTAAAGAAAACCAGGCATCTCAAGTTAAGAAATTTAGCACTTTTTTATGTATGGGAAAATGCAAGTGTCTAGGCTCACTGAAATCATTCCTTTAATATGTACCTCAGCTATCTGGGGCCAGCATCCTGTGTTTTCATATCCTGAGTTTCCTCAGGGCTCACCAGCTCACCAGCAGGTGATGGCTGCAATGGCTGATGACCGTGACATCCTTTGTTTACTGATATAGCAGGCAATATTCCACTTCTCAGTGGGTACCTTGCTAAGGGAGCCCATTCTCCTTATGATTCAGTTCTGCCACCCCTATTTGTTTCCAGGCTTTTGATTAGATTCCAGTTTTCAGTACCTGCATAGCCTAGGATGTAATTATAGTGACAAACCCAGGAGAAGATGAACACACCAAAAGGTATGTAAGATATTGCTAATTTTTATTTTCAAAACCTTGTAGAATAGGGGTCTAGACCAAGGAGAGGGAAACATAATGCTGCATCAGGCTGAAGTTACTGGTATTTGTGTGTACCCAAGGCTCTGAATTCAATATGCCAGGTCAAGCAGGTGGAAATGATTTTCGTTGTGTTTTCAGTTAGGTGACTGATACCTGGGCTCAGGGGTGGCCTAACTGCAAGATGCCGAGATGCCAGAAATTCGCTGGCATAACTGCAAGTTACTGCTTCCCAAGCTTTAACGTGCACACGAATAGCGTGGAGGTCTTGTTAAAATTCTGACTCAGTAAGGTCTGGGAGAGAGTCCAAGATTCTGGATTTCTAACAGGCTCCAGGTGATGCCAGTATTCCTGTTCCTCGTATACTTTGAGCTGTGAGGATACAGAGAAAGGATCCGATGCCTTGGGGTACAGGAATGTTGAAGTAGAATTATCATGGGCATCTCACTCATCCTTGGGGTACAGGAATGTTGGGGTAGAATTATCATGGGCATCCCACTCATCCATTTCCCACGTACCTCAAGAGAACCCACAATGTCCTTCCGTTACCAAGCTCTTGAGAATTACATTGGTGAAAGTATTGCCGTCATCTTCAAAAGTAATGGCAGGACCTATTCTCTACATGCTGAGGATGCTGGTGGGAGACGCTGCCATGGAAATGAGTTTCCTGATTTCAATGGCAATGCTGGGATTCCAGGGTGGATAAAATCTAGGAGCAGTGTTCAACTCCCAGAGACAAGGTAGAGGTGGTTATTGAATAGGATGTGGGACCAATGTAACAGAAGAGTCTGACCCATGGGGACCTTTGGCAATGGCCATTGACCATGAGCTCTTTAGAACTGAAATAAATGGCCAGTCCATTTAGTTCCTTCTTCAGTATGACAAACGAACAAACAAAATCGAATTCTGATAACAGAGACCTGAGCCACCAAAATTGTTATGACTCCTGTTTTAGGTCAAGTTCTTTGGAAGCAGACCCTGAAATGAAGATTTCTATGCAACTTATTTACTAAGGAAGTGCTCCCAGGAGAGACTGGTAAGGACAGAGAAAGCATAATAGGAAAGGAAAAGAAACCAAGCAAGGTGCAATTTCCGGCAAAGTCTCAGCCTCCGATCCCACTAAGAAATCTGGAGTTTAAATGATCTCAGAGTGTGTCCCAGCTCCAGGCAAGGAGGCTATGATTTCACACTCTTGCTCCAATCAGTCATTGACCAGGAGTCCCGGGGGGGGGGGGGGTCATAAGCTCCCAGGCACTTCCGGCTCTCTGTGTATGTGACCAAAGTGGCTCCAAAAGCCGAAGGGCAGGTGTCTGAAGACAGTTGCAGATATGGACATCAGAAGCACAAGAACCCCCGCATCAGGGGAGGGTTTCACAGAAATGTTAAAAGGGATCCAAGGGGATGTGGGTAGACCCACAATGTCTACTAAAGCACCTCATCCCAGACTTTGTTCATTTAGACTTAGAGTGCCCGGAATGAAGGGGCGTTGTAAGGGAAACATCCTGCTGACCCTCCGAGTATACACTCCAATTGTTCCTTTTAGGCTTGGCCAAAGGGAACTGTGGCAACTTACTAGGGTAAATGGACTTTGGGGAATGGTAATTATCCAGACTTCCTGGGGATCATCAAACACAAGGTTCTGAGCTAACAGTAGTTCCTAAGGTCCCAGAATACTACAGTGGGTCATCGATTACAGAGGGAACTTGTGATGGTCAGTTGATGAGTGAAATCTGGCCCAAGTTCATCTCATGGTGGTTCTAGTGGGACTCCAACACTGATTCAAGGTTTTTTGCCCCATTCTCGAGAGTAGAGTTAGAAAAAATATACTCTACAATGGGCAGAAATTCCACATTGACTCCCTGATCTGAGGAAGAAGGGCCATTATGGTAGGAAGAAACTAGAGGAAGTTCCTAGATCTCCCTGTCCTCCTAAAATAATAAACCCAAACCAATACTGCATCCCGAGAAGAACTGAAGATCTTTTGAAAGGTGCAGGGGTAAAAACTCATATTGCATCACCTTCTTAATCATATGTTGGGTTAGTATAAAAGACAGCTAAGTCTTAGAAAAATGATACTAGCTTAGTCAAGTGATATAGCATCTGTGACTGCTGCTGCAAACGCTGTTTCTATCAAAACATATTAACACAGTCTCCAGAAACCTGTATGCAGCTGTTGATCTAGTGGGTGTTATATAAAAATCTATCCTAAAAACCCCCAAGAAAACAGAAAATGCCTGAAGCAAATTCTTTCTCCTGTCAGTGGCTGCAATACACCTTCACAGTTTTTTTTTTGTTTGTTTGTTTTGTTTGTTTGTTTTTGCGGTACGCGGGCCTCGCACTGTCGCGGCCCCTCCCGCTGCGGAGCACAGGCTCCGGACGCGCAGGCTCAGCGGCCATGGCTCACGGACCCAGCCGCTCCGCGGCATGTGGGATCTCCCCGGACCGGGGCACGAACCCGTGTACCCTGCATCGGCAGGCGGACTCTCAACCACTGTGCCACCAGGGAAGCCCCACCTTAACGGTTTTGTAGAATGTTGCACTTTCCAGATTTGTCCTACGGTTTTCTTGTAGCTATGTTGCTCTGACCCATTTATATGCTCCAGCTCTGAGTGGAATCCACACTGAGAGAAGTCTCTTCAGCTGCTTCAGTCTGCTGTATCAACAGCTCTACCATGTGGTACTTTTGACCAAGGAGATCTGAGTGACCATGGTAGATCGGCATGCCATAAGGAACCTATAGCAAGCCCCCAGTGGGCAATTTCAGCCACAGCTCTGAAAGGTTTTGAAATAAAACCACTCCCTCTTTAGAAAGTAACTTCTACATTTGAGAAACAGTTCCTGGATTTCTACTAGACACTGGTAGCGATTGAGTACCTGTTCGCCATGTGACATAGAGTGTGAGTTTCTCCTCATTAACTGGGGGTTTTCTGATATACTAAGCAATAATTTCAGATGTGCCCAGTAGCACTCCATTAGCAAGAAGAAGCAATATGTGGTAGTCAGACTCACCCCAATGATTCCACCTCTGGTATTCATGCCTTATGTAGTCCTCTCCCACATGGTATCAGGGTTGGTCTGTATGGCCAATGGAATACAGCAGAAATGATGGTATGTAACTTATGAAGCTAGATTATAAAAGACATTGGGGTTGATGCCTTGTTTTCCTTCCTGGATCACTTGCTCTGGGACAACTAAGCTGCCATGTCATGAAGACACTCAAGTAGCCTATGGAGAAGCCCACGTGGCATGCGACTGAAGCCTCCTGCCAACAGCTAGGGAGCAACTGAGACCCCCTGCCCTCTGCCGTGGGAGAGAGCCACCATGGAAGTGGGTCCTCCAGCCCCGGTCCAGCCTTCAGATGACTGCAGCCCCAAATGACACCTTAATTACAGCTTTGTGAGAAACCCTGAGCCAGAACCACCTGACTAAGATGCTCCCAGATTCCTGACCCTCAAAAGCTGTGTGTGATAATAAATGTTTTCTGTTTTAAGTTGCTATGTCTTGGTGTAGTTTGTTATGCAACAACAGATAACTGATACACAGCATAGTGTATTTGAAAAGCTCTTAAAGTCACACGTAAGTGTCATGAGGAAGCTCACATTCCCAAGGGCTTACACCCATCACAGTGACACCCCTCCCTCAACAAATGGGCAGTTTGCTAGAGAGTTTGAATTTTCGGAACACTCTGTGTGTTGTGTAGGCACCAGTGGAATGACATGATGGGCTTTAAGGTCAGTACAGAAGGGAATTCCTTACAACAGGCAGAACTTGAAGCTGCGCATCTCATCGTCTGCCTTGCTTTCTAAGCCTGCCTTGTGCCCAGAGTACGTACATGTAAAACCAGGCTCCGCCAGTTAGACATACCAGAGTGGGTATTACTCAACAACTAATGCAAAAAAAGCAGGAATCTACTCTTGTGAGGGTGGTGGCAATAGGAAAGGCTATGTCCAGTTTCCAGTGGTTACAACATTGTCCAGGGCCCAGTATTGATGGTACCAGTGACACCAGTGTAAGTGGTAGCTTCTTGGCACAAGCTCCATGGAATTATTTTGGACATTGTTACTGGACTTGCTTCTACAGCACTCTAGGACTGATCTCTATTATTTTCAATTAAGAACCTTGAGTATGGGACCTAATTAAACTTAAAAGCTTTTGCACAGCAAAGGAAACCGTAGACAAAATGAAAAGACCACTTACTGAGTGGGAGAAAATATTTGCAAATGATAAGGCCAATAAGGGGTTAATATCCAAAATGTATAAACACCTCATACAACTCAAAAAGAAAACCACAAACAACCTGATTAAAAAATGGGTAGAAGACACAGATAGACATTTTTCCAAAGCAGACATACAGGCACGTGAAAAGATGCTCAACATCTCTAATCAAAGAAATGCAAATCAAAACTGCAATGAGATATCACCTCACACTTATCAGAATGGTTGTCATCAAAAAGAACACAAATAACAAACATTGGTGAGGATGTGGATAAAAGGGAACAACTGTGCACTGCTGGTGGGAATGGAGACTGGTGCAGCCACTGTGGAAAACAGTATGGAGGCTCCTCAAAAAACTAAAAATAGAGCTACCATATGATCCTGCAATTCCACTCCTGGGTACATGTCAGAAGAAAACAAAGACATTAATTTGAAAAGATATGTGCACCCCAAAATTCATAGCAGCATTATTCTCAATTGCCAAGATATGGAAGTAATCTAAGTGTCCATGCAACGGATGAATAGCTAAAGAAGATGTGGTATATACGTACAATGGAATACTACTCAGCCATAAAAAAGAATGAAATTTTACTATTTGCAACAATACAGATGGACTTGGAGTGTATTATACCTTGCAAAATAAGTCAGAGAAAGATAAAGACTGTATGATATCACCTATATGTGGAATCTAAAAAATAAAACAAACTAGTGAATATAACAAAAAACAAAGCAAACTCACAGACACAGAGAACAAACCAGTAGGGAGAGGGAAGGCGGGGAGGGGCAAGATAGGGGTAGGGGTAGGGGATTAAGAGGTATAAACTTGTATAAAATAAATAAGCTACAAGGAAATATTGTACAGCACAGGGAACATAGCCCATATTTTATAATAACTATAAATGGACTGTAACATTTAAAAATTGTGAATCACTGTTGTACACCTGAAGCTTACATAATATTGTAAAGCAATTATACCCAAATAAATAAATATTTTAAAAAGAAACGTTAAAAAAAAAAAGAACCCTGAGTAATAGATTTGCTGTAGTTTATTCCCTCATATCACTATACTTCTTTCTGCCACAGGACCTTTGCACGTTTTCTTCCATCTGCCTGGAACATGCTTTCTTCTCACTTTATGAATGAATTATTTCCTCTTCATTTTGAGGATCTCAGCTAAAGTATGCTTCTTAAAGAAGGCTTATCTGATTCACTATTAAATATTCTCATAGTATCATTTACCTCTCCTTCCCATTATTTATCATCTTTTCATGGCTATTTGATTAATATGCATGTCCCCTCTAGCATATAAACTCCCTCAGAGCAAGGACCATATCTGTTTGGGTCAACATTGTATTTCAGGGACTAGTCCTATGCCTTGAGTGTAATAAACACATAATAAATATTTGTCAAATGAATAAATGAAAGAAATTGAAGATGTTTCTCCAGCTACTCAAAGGATCACCATGAGGAATGAAACGAGCACATATGTAAAGCAGACATCAGAGTTTATGGCATAAAGAAGTAGATCAGTACATGTTTATTCATTTCCTTGTAGCTTTTTTTCCTCTATTCTCCCAACTCATGTCTGATCCTTTCTTGGTCTTCAGCTATATCATCTAAACAGCTAAAGGATATTTTATAAATCCTCGAAACACAGTTGGTGGCAACTACTGCAGCAACTAAACTGTGAAAACTTTAGTTACTCCGAATCTTCTGTAATCAAAACTAAATTGCTAAGTTGAAAAAGACTTTTCAATTTTGTTCTACCTGCAGAAAGAATCAAATCACTCTCAAAGGCCAGGCTCTAAGCTAAGAAGTGCCTTTTTGTTCTTAGGTTCATTCACACAGCGTAGGCTTGTCTGCAGACTTTCCGTCCCCCTCACTGATAAATTTATTCGGTTTCTCTCCTTGTTCTTAGCTGGAAGTACCGATTCGAAGCTGCTTTGGGGTAGCTGATATAAGCATATGTGACGGATTACATATGGTTACATGAGGCTTTACCAGGGAGGGTGATGCGCGTGAAACTCACGAGCACACACACGGGGTGAACTTGCACTTGACACAGGCCCATCCGCCCACACGCAGCTTCACAGACACGTTGCCATGGCATTTCTCTGACAATGAGAGAGACTCCCTGCCTGCATGCTATTGTTCTTCTAGAGATTCTCCGGCACCTGTAAGGACTGTTTAAATGTCAGACCCCAAAACAAGGCCCTTACTACTTTGCTATTCACTTTTGCCCAAACGGAACACAAAGGCACCAGCACCCTAGGACGGGCTCATCGACGGCTTCAGGGGGAGATGCTTTCCATTCAGAAGGTTTTAATGGCTGGGTTTTATGCATTCACTTAATCTTCTGTTAATTCAAAAAGGGCAAAAAGCTATTGTTTTTAAATCCACTAATTTCTAGTTCTCCATTCAGTTTCATTTTGAAGGCTAAGATTAGGCAGAAAGTCTAAATTACCTTTGCAAAGAAGGCAGCTCAGTTCAAATTACATTTTATGTAACTCACCCTAATTAGACTGCAAAAGCGCTCAGCAAGGAATCCAGCTGTTTGCTGCAGTGATGCTCTCCTCTCCTTCTACTACTGAAATTAGAGCAGTCACCCATTTTTCTGTCACAAAAACCAGACATGTAACACTCTGGAAATTATTCTTCCTACCAGTGCAGGAGGAAAATATAATAAAAGGAAGTCGTTTAGGCAGTAAAGAACATTCTAGCAACATTGAGATAACACTCACCTAGATTAATCCTAATTCAGTTTCTTTATCCTGGAAAATCAGTGAGCAGCATCAGGACCTCCCCCCACCCCCTTACAGATCCAGGGATGGATGCAGGGCCTGCCCCAACCATGGCGTCATAAAACTGTTGGATGTCAGCCTCTCGGAGATGCTGTTCTGAAGTTTTATGAGGTGTGTGGGTTTTTTCTTTTTATATCCACTTCATCTGTGACATTTACTTGCTGCTGTAAGCCAAACCAGGACCTTACTGAACTGAGACTGAAAACAGCAATTGAAAAAAAAAAAAGAAAAACAACAAAAATAAACCCCCCAGCAATTGAATCTGCCTTGCTTCCAGGAGCACAACACACTTTTCTTTTGTTTTTTTAGGGGAAAGGTCGGGTGAGGGGTGTGGAGGAGGATTTATTTTTCTTAAAACAGGAGAGTAAATTGACTTTGGATTTGTCAACTTGAGTTCTATCCCAGTGGCATCCACTGTCTAGCTGGATCCTGTAGTCAAATTACTTTCTTTCTCATTTGCAAAATTGGAGTTGGATTAAATATTCTCTAAATATCAGAAATCAGAATGGAATTCTGTTAAATCAAACCTAATAAACCTAACCTACTGTAGTAAAACAGGTATTAATCAGAGAGACAATTGCAGAAAAAAAACGTAAATAACAGAAATGCCTGAATGTCCTTTGCCAACAGATCAGCAAATATTTAGTGATGACCTGCTTTACGCTGGGCACTTTCATAAGTGATTTTAGTTCGGCTTGTTTTCTTGATGGCCCCAAGAAAAGGACTCCGGGGACCTAATTTTGCCCATGGCACTTATTACTGTTAAGCTACACAGGCCTGGCTTCTCTAGGAAGTCTTAGTGTGGAGCAGCTCTCAGCCTAAATATGTAACATGGGCAAGAGTCTCTGGGTTCAGTTGTGTTTCCTCTGGCTCATGTCTCTAGTTGGGCTCAAATGTGCAACAGCCTAACTGCCTGAGGCTAACTGGCCAAAGGGCATTCAGTGGAGATGATTTTAAAATATTTAACAAGTGGTAAGGCCCTTGCTCTCACCAGTCAGAATGAATACTGACCATCTTGATGGTCTGACCAGTGCAAACAGCTGAAGGTCAGCCCTGAGTTGATGCTAACCAGGATGTAGCACAATGCCACAGGGCTTTTGCACGTGCTGTTCGCCCTGCCTGAAATGATTTCTCTCCCCTCTTCACCAAACTTGCCTCTGAGTCACTCAGGTAAGCTAATTGCAATCAACCTATGCACAGAGGTGCCCCAGAACCACTAATTTTCTATGCAGACCCAACAGTCCTTGGTCTTGCTACTTCAGCAGCAGCATCGATTAAACACTAGCAGTATGCATCACATTGAAGCATTAATATCTGCAATTCTCTACGTGGAGTGAGAATGACAGAAGTTTAGCAAAAATTCCCACAGTAATTCCTTAGTTCCCTCGTCTCTACCCACCCCAACACCACCACAATCCCCAAGAAAGGTATTAGTTTGGCGAGGCCTGATCTCGTATGTCCATGAATTATATGCATAGACCAATAGAGGCTATTGAATTCAGGTATGCTTCATGTAATAACATTGGCCTGCTCTTGAAAGTGGTTTGTAAGACAAAAGTTTCCATTATTTCCCATTGGTCTTCATTAGAATTTCAAAGTTAATGTTGCCACAGAGGAAACACTTGTCTTCAAGAACAATTAAGAATACTGTTCAGCAATTAAAAGGCCACAAACTGTATGATTCCATTTATATGACATTACGGAGAAGACAAAACCACAGGGACAGAAGACAGATGAGTGGTGTCTCAGGACTGAGGATGAGGGAAGGAGACTGACAGCAAAGGGCCAGGAGGAAACTTCAGGGGTGGTGACAGAAATGTTTTATGTCTTGACTATGGTGGAAGTTACATGACTGTATGTGTTTGTCAAAATTCAAAGAAGTACACATCTTAAAAGGGGAAATTTTTACCATATTTAATTTTCACCTCAATAAACCTGACTTACAATAAAAAAAAGAAAGTGCAACTAAAAGTGAAATAAAACTCCAAAACTTAGCATGTTAAGAATATGTGTGACTTTCTGGACAGAATAATAGCTGGCTCAGGTGATATCGCCCTTTCTTTTATGGCACAAGTGTCCCTAAGTTTAATAAGCAGGACATTTTATGTGACACCCCTGACAGGGTCATGTCTGAGAACGGGTGGGGTCTGGGATTGAGGGGCATGTCCCCAAGGCCAAGTCGAAGGCCTCATTGCTTTGTTGCCAGGCCGTATGTGCAGGGCAGAGATGAGGGAGTATCTTCTGAGCTGAACAGTGGGAAGCAAAGTAGTGGGCCAGGCTGGACAGAAGCACAGAGAATCCGGATGCCGGCTGGACAGGGGGCAGAGCATATAGAACTGGTGGAATAAACTGAGACCAACATGGGACTGGGCCCTAAAGGGGTGGAAACCAGGGAATCCTGTGGCTCAAAACAAATCCTTGCCCCCTTCATTCTCTACTTCATTAGATTCACACAAGCACACACTCCAACGAGGGCAGTATTCCCTGCTGTATCTCTGTCACCTAGAAGAGTCTCTGGCATATGTTAGTGATTTAATATATATTTCTTCTTAATGGGATGAATCTTACATACCACCTGGTGGGCAGTAACCACGGACTTTGAGTCCGAAAGAGCTGGATTCAAATCCCAGCTGTGGGACCTTGGGCAATTTATGTCAGTTCTCTGTGCCTTTTGCTCATCTATGCAATGGGGGCTAACCACCCTGGGGCCATATTATAAACTGAAGCGGGAACTTGTATGAAAGCCTTAGCACAGGGCCCAACTGGCCATAAGCACCAATAAACCAAAGGTCGCAAGTGAGCAGTTATTGCAGCCTAAATCCAGCTCATGGAAATGTTACGGCCCACACAGAGATTTTTTTTTTTTAAGCTAATTGTCTGCACTGAAAAATTGGGACCTTTTACCTAAATAGATGGATCTGGGGCTTTTCTTTAACAACTGGGCCTGCCTTCTCCCAGGCAACCAGAGGCTGAAATCCACTGGAAGCTTCCCCTTTTAGACGAGTGCTGTCCAGTTTCGTGTTGTCCCAGCCCACATCCCCGTGACGTCGCCCATCTGGTCGCTGTGGACCTGTGTGTCTGCACACAAGCAGTAAATGGTAGCGGCATGATTCATGCTTTTCTGACGGCACATAATACACAGCTGCTACTCCACTTGCTATTCCATTTCCCTTTTTACATTTTCACGGCCACTGGAGAGCAATGCAGATGCAATGTTTTCAAAAACAGCAAAGTTAATATTTTTTAAAAAAAACATTTTACACATGTAATGAGAATAACTTTTTTTAAAACAAGAACAATGTTGATAGAGGACACACTGCTTTTATTGTTAACATCGTCCAATATAAAGAGTAGGTGAGACGCCATCCATCCTCAGCAGGGACCAGAGACCCAGGTAACTGAGACTCACCCACCTAAGCAGCACATATGTTCTTCCAACCTCCCAGAGCGTGAATCCTGGCCTTGACTCACATATCACAGGCCAGCGTACGGGTTAAGAGCAGAAACTACAAGGATGAATCACCCAAGTTCAAATCTCAGTTCCGTGGTAACTGGCTGGTAACTCAGCCTTTCAGTGCACTGTTTTCCACGTCCGTAAAAGGAGGATGAAATGAATCTACACATGCAGGACGAGCTTCACTGGTTTGTGACCAGTACCATCTCACAGACCCCCTTCCCTCTCCTCAGAAAGGCCTCGTTCTTGAGGTTTAATGCCCGCTCACCCTCCCCCATTGCCACCACAATAAGCCAGCGCATCGCAACGAAGAGTAGCCCCCACTCGCCGCAACTAGAGAGAGCCCACACGCAGCAACAAAGACCCAACGCAGCAAAATGAATAAATTTATTTTTAAAAAAAATAACTAATCTGATCTTAGAAGGGGTTCAAGCCCCCCTTCCCCTGAATTTACGTGAAGTATTAGTCTTCTACCAAATTTGATTACAAGTTACGAAAGCAATTTTCTTTAATTATCCCCTTACTTTTTTTTTTTTTTTTTTTTGCGGTACGCGGGGCTCTCACTGTTGTGGCCTCTCCCGTTGCGGAGCACAGGTTCCGGACACGCAGGCTCAGCGGCCATGGCTCACGGGCCCAGCCGCTCCGCAGCATGTGGGATCCTCCTGGACCGGGACACGAACCCATGTCCCCTGCATTGGCAGGCGGACTCTCAAACACTGCGCCACCAGGGAAGCCCCCCTTACGTTTTTGATGGTAAACATTTTAAGAAAACATTATGATTTTAATTGTATGCTTAAACCCATTATCCATGGCTTTTCATTTTATTCCTCAAAGTTCTATAGAAACTTGGTAAATAATACCATCAACAAATGATAAAGTTGTCATGCAGACATAGATTGAGAACCTTATCTAGATTTATGAAATAGAAAATCATAATGCTTCCTTTAATCTTGCAGCTTTCACAACCAATTTTTCTCAAATTACAAAAAAAACTCTTTTGTTGTAACACTTACCCCATTGTATGATGAGTGAATCTCACATTTAACTTAAGAAATGGAAGAATCACTTTATAGAAGTTCCAAAGCTAGAAAGATTTAGCAACATAGCTTACAGACTTTTCTGAGATACTATAATGTTGTTTAGAAAAATTTGGAAGCACCCCAAATGCCAAACAATAAGGAACTCATTAAATAAATGCATCATATGAAAGAGTACCTAACTTAAATGATGTTGTAGGATAGTATTTAACAACATTGGAAAATGCTTATGATCTAGTCAATAGAAAGGACCAATTATACATATATTGCACAAGACTCTTTTATACACTTAACATATAGCTGGAAAGAAAAAAATAACTGGAAGAATGTATCCCCACTCTTAACAGTGTTTATCTTTGGGAGGGGGTGCAGTTTCTAATGACTTTTCTTGTTTTCTTTACTAATTGCTATGTGTAAGGCACCACATCTGGTACATTAAACCATTACTAAAGTACATTTCTCAACTATGGATCATACCTGGACTCCTAGTGAGCAGGCAGTTTGTAAATAATTTATGATTTATCTTTTTAAAAAGAGCAGATTCTGGTTTATCCCCACAATGACTTTACTGCTCCCCTTGTAGTCTATGTACTCTCTTAAGCAGGAGAGAAAAGGGTGGGTAGAGGAGGTAGCTGGAGATTAGGCATTACCCCTGGATCCTTCCTGGGCATGTGTCCTGCATGAGGATGTGCATGATCCTTCTGCTTGGATCCCTCTCCTCCTAATCACCCTTGGGCCTTGACCTAGATATCACTCCTCCCAGAACACTTCCTTGATCCCTATACATTTATGTTTGGTGTTTCTGTGTGTCCCTACAATATCCTGTACATGCACATCAAAGCATTCATTGCACTAATATTTTTCACTTACTTAGCTGTAATCCCTCCTAGAATATAAGCTTCACGGAAGCAAAAACTCATATCTTTTTTTTTGTATCACTGATCTCCAGGCTCTAACACATCTGAGTCAAAGTAGATGTTCAATAAATATTTGTCAACTGGAGAAGCGGATCTATCTTGTCTATCAGACTGGGAAAAAAAAGATGGAGGACCACTGTGCTAAAGCTTCTCGCAGGATCTTCCATAGAAGCCATACTGGCTGAAAGGGGCATGAGGGAGCATACCTCAAGAGGCTAAGGGTTCAGACCACATGCAGCCGGAACAGGCTGAAAATAAGGTTGGGTTTAGGAATAGATGCAGAGTGAGCGAAAGGGTAGATACAAAAGATGATTCAGAGATGGCCAAGCTAGGAGATCCAATCAGATAACAAAGAGAAATTAGTAGCTAGGAAAACTGGGCAATCACTTTCCATCCTCATAAATAATCCACACGATCCACTATGGCAGGGGACCTATTTTACCATCTAAGATTATAGTCACCTAGAGGAGGTCCACCTTTTATAAAATTAAACATTATACTCCACCAAGTTTCTTGGGGTCCGATCTCTTAATGTTGTGAACAAATATTTTAAAAACACTTAGATTGTTTTTATCATTGTGTCCTTGCTCTGGTGGTATACACAAGCAGAAAATCACATCTGACTCATGAATTCCCAACCTGTAGGGTCAGAACACGGCTGTTAACTCATCTCAGAACTGGTGCTCTGGGCTTCAGAATCTTGGAAACATGGCAGTTCACGTGGCATGGAGTCTCTTCTGACTCAGAGCAGGTCAAAGAGGCAGAAAGGGTAAATGCCCTTCTCACTACTCCCCCAAGACAGAAGTCAGCTCACACTCACAAATGGCAATGGTGTTTGTGAATAAGCGTCTCTGAATCCAACCCCACCTCCAAGGAGAACCTCAGAATAGAAGAGAACCGCCCACTTCCATGCCCTGCCCACACAAAACAGCAAGGCTTGGGTGTTCCAATTTAGGGAAACAAATGATTGTGTGATCTATCATGGTCTCCAACTTGGAAAGGATTAACAGAAATGAATCATTATTTCTAGCTTATTAATACCAAGAGCTGCTTCTGATAACACAAAGGACCAGAGAAGAAGAGAGAGCTGGCAAATGTACATTCCTCAATTATTAGAGTTGATAATAAAAGTATAAACAGAAGCACACTTCTGTCAATATTCTTCCAAGCTGTAGAAACAGGCCAGGATTAAGTCTAGGTATATATGTGTCCTGCTGGAAGAAATTCCTAAATCCAAAATACACATGTCTAAAACAGAAAATTGTGGCTCTCATTACTCTTTACTCTCAGTAGGAAAATATTAATGGATCCTTCAGAGCACACAGCAGGCACATGACATTTTTTATTACTAGTGATCCAGGGAAATAATACATGTAATATGTCTATATCCTAGAAGGTTACCTTGCTGTTCTCATCAAAAAGGTCGAGACAGCTTCCTAGTTTCTAGTTCCAGTAATGGAGGAATAAAATGAACTAACTCTCCCACAGATAATAACAGTCAACTCTATTCAAGTTATTTAAAGAAAAACAACAGTTTGAAGGCTCTGGAAAATGACCAAAAGCAGGGAGAAGTGGAAGGACTAGGCCCCTTGGAAAAAAGGAATTGCACTGGGTAACTTCCATATTTAGAGAGGTTTTTCCCCAAAGGTATTCCCCAGCTGTGTGCAGGTAAACTAAAATTCACATAGAAAGCTGCAACCTTTTCTTGATTCAAGGTATCAAAGGAAGGAATTTGGGAGTGCCAGAGGGGCTGGAAATAAAAGGGTGAAATCCCAGAAACGAAGGAGCCACAGAGGGAGAAGTCCCCAGATCTACTCATACATTTCACTCAAGCACTTGTTGTGCACTGAGGAAAGGAGGGGTCTGCGAGGAGCACGTGGGCAGCAACAGCTGAAAGGATGAAAAAGTCGAGTAAAGCTATCAGCTGCTGCTCATAAAGGGGAGACAGAGCTGGATATTGAATCTTCCCGGGTTAGAGGGCTTTACTAAACGTTGCTAGCTTTCCATTGAAATGGCAAAAGGGCCTTAGGAGTAAACAGCCTATGTCCCAGGACTAATGAGTGAACGGATGGGGAACATACACATCGTGGGAATACCAGAAGGGGAAGAAAGAGAGAAGAAATATTTGAAGTAATAATTCATGAGAATTTTCCAAAATTAACGACAGATACCAAACCACAGATCCTTGATCCACAGAGACCATCAAGCAGGATAAATACCCAAAATCTATACCCAGGCACATTACATTCAAATGGCAGAAAACCAAAGAAAAAGAGAAAATCTTGAAAGGAGTCAGAGGAAAAAATACCTCACTTAGAGAGGGACAAGGATAAGAATTGCATTGAACTTCTCATCAGAAACCAAGCAAACATGAAGAGAGTGGAGTGACATATTTAAGGAGATGGCTTAAAGAAAAAAAAAAACACCAGTAAAAATTATCCTTCAAGACACGGGTTCGTGACCCGGTCCGGGAAAATAGAGACTCTTTCAGACAAACAAAAGCTGAGGGAATTTGTTGCCAGTAGACCAGCCTCGCAAGAAATGTTAAAAGAATTTCTTCAAGGAGAAGGAGAATTATACAGGTCAGAAACTCAGGTCTGCATAAAGACAGGAAGAGCCTTTAGAGAAGAAATAAATGAAGATAAAATCTTATATTTTTCTTATTTTTAACTGATCTGATAACTGTTGGTTCAAATAAAAATAGCAATATCAAAAAACTATAAATAGAGCTACCATATGACCCAGCAATTCCACTACCGGGTGTATACCCTGAGAAAACCATAATTCAAAAAGAGTCATGTACCACAATGTTCATTGCAGTACTATTTACAATAGCCAGGATATGGAAGCAACCTAAGTGTCCATCAACAGAAGAATGGATAAAGAAGATGTGGTACATATATACAATGGAATATTACTCAGCCATAAAAAGGAATGAAATTGAGTTATTTGTAGTGAGGTGGATGGACCTAGTGTGTCATACAGAGTGAAGTAAGTCAGAAAGAGAAAAACAAATACCGTATGCTAATGCATGTATATGGAATCTAAAAAAAAAAAAATTCTTCAGAACCTAGAGGCAGGACAGAAATAAAGACGCAGACGTAGAGAATGGACTTGAGGACACAGGGAGGGGGAAGGGTAAGCTGGGGTGAAGTGAGAGAGTGACATGGACATATAGACACTACCAAATGTAAAATAGACAGCGAGTGGGAAGCAGTTGCATAGCACAGGGAGATCAGCTCGGTGCTTTGTGTCCACCTAGAGGGGTGGGATAGGGAGGGTAGGAGGGAGATGCAAGAGGGAGGAGATATGGGGATATATGTATATGTATAGCTGATTCACATTGTTATACAGCAGAAACTAACACACCATTGTAAAGCAATTATACTCCAATAAAGATGTTAAAAAAATAACAACAATGTATTGGGTGATTATAGCTTATGGATAAGTGAAACGAATGACACCAATGTTATAAGGGATGGGAGGGAGCAATTGGAAATATTCTCTTATAAGCTACGTGCACTACCTGTTACAATGTTATTTGAAAGTGGACTTCAATTAGTTGCAAATGTATGTCAACAAATTCTAGGGCAATTGCTAAAAAAAAAAAATTTTAATAAGTATAATTTACAAGCTAAGAGAGAAGAGAAAATTGAATCATATGAAACACTCAAAACCAGATAAGGCAGGAAAAAAGAGAAGATTTTTTTTAAATGAAAGACAAATGTAGCAAATAGAAAACAGTAACAAGTACAGCAGATGTTAATCCAAATATATCAATAATCACTTTAAATGTGAATTGTCTAAATATACCAATTAAAAGATAGAGACTGACAGGGTAGATAAAAAATCAAGACTCAACTATATGTTGTCTACAGAAAACCCACTTTATTATAAAGACAGATAAAAGTAAAGGAGTAGAAAGAGAGATGCCTTGCTAATAATAATCAAAGCAAAGGTGGAGTAGTTATATTAATTTCAGACGAAGCCAACCTCAGAATAAGGAAAATTACTAGAGATAAAGATGGGCATTAATGGGCTTCCCTGGTGGCGCAGGGGTTGAGAGTCCGCCTGCCGATGCAGGGGACACGGGTTCGTGCCCTGGTCCAGGAAGATCCCACATGCCGCGGAGCAGCTGGGCCCGTGAGCCATGGCCGCTGAGCCTGCACGTCCGGAGCCTGTGCTCCGCAACGGGAGAGGCCACAACAGTGAGAGGCCCGCGTACCGCAAAAAAAAAAAAAAAAAAAAAAAAGGCATTAATGATTAAGGGGCCAGTTCTCCAAGACGATATAACAATCCTTAATGTGTATACACCCAACAACAGAGCAGCAAAATACATGAGGCAAAAAGAACTGCAAGGAGAAATAGACAAAGCCATTATTATAGTTGGAGACTTCCAACATCCCTCTCTCAGTAATCAACAGATGCAGCAGGCAGAAAATCAGTAAGGACATAGCTGAGTTGAACAGCACCATCAATCAACTGGATTTAATGGACATTTATAAAATACTTCATCCAACAACAGCAGACTACATATTCTTCTCAAGCTCGCATGGAATAGTCACCAGGCTAGACCACATCCCTGGCCATAAATAACACCTTAACAAATTTGTAAACTAGAAATCATACAAAGTATGTCCTCAGACTAACATGGAATTAAACTAAAAATCAATAACAGAAAGATAGCTGGAAAATCACAAAATATTTGGAAATTAAACAACACACTTCTAAATAACACCTGGGTAAAAAAGGAGTCTCAAGAGAAATTCTGATGAACTTTTAAAGATTTTGAAGGAAGAAAAATAAAAATACAACTTACCAATATTTGTGGGATGCAGTGAAAGCAGTGCTCAGAGGGAAATTTAAAACAATACAGCCACGTTGGGAGACAATTTGTCAGTTAAAAAAAAAAACTAAACTAAGAAACTAAGCATGGGCTTCCCTGGTGGCGCAGTGGTGGAGAGTCCGCCTGCCAATTCAGGGGACACGGGTTCATGACCCGGTCCGGGAAGATCCCACGTGCCGCGGAGCGGCTAGGCCCGTGAGCAATGGCCGCTGAGCCTGCGCGTCCAGAGCCTGTGCTCCGCAACGGGAGAGGCCACAACAGTGAGAGGCCAGCGTACCGCAAAAAAAAAAAAAAAAAAAAAAAAAAAAGAAAGAAACTAAGCACGCAGCTACCACGGGATCCAGCAATTGAACTCCTGGGAATTGCAGTCCCAGATAGATGAAGATTTACGTTCCCACAATAACCTGTACATGAATGTTTGTAGCAGCTGAATTCATGAGAACTATGAACTGGAAACAAGGCAGCTATACTTCAACAGGTGGAACGATTACGCTAACTATGGTACATCCACACGCGGAGCACTACTCAGCAATAACAAGGAACGACTGTTTGGTTTTTTTTAAACTTTTATTTTTTTTGTTTTTGGCTGTGTTGGGTCTTCGTTGCTGCATGCGGGCTTTCTCTAGTTGCAGCGAGTGGGATCTACTCTTCGTTGCAGTGCGCGAGCTTCTCATTGTGGTGGCTTCTCTTGTTGCAGAGCACAGGCTCTAGGCACATGGGCTTCAATCGTTGCAGCACATGGGCTCAGTAGTTGTGGCTCACAACTACTGTGGCTTAGTTGCTCCGTGGCATGTGGGATCTTCCCGGCCCAGGGATCGAACCTGTGTCCCCTGCGTTGGCAGGTAGATTCTTAACCAGGGAAACTGTTGATATGTGCAACCACCTGGATGAATCTCCAGAGAATTATACTGAGTGAAAACAGCCAGTCTCAAACAGTTTCATACTGTATTCTTTCATTTATATAACATTCTTGAAGTGATAAAATTACAAAAAATGGAGAACAGATGAGTGGTTGTCAGGGGCTAAGGAGGAGGTGATGGTGGGAGGGGAGTGGGTGTGGCTATGAAGGGGCAGCGTGAGGATTCCTTGTGGTAATGAAAATGTTCTGTGTCTCCACTGTATCAATGTCAATATCCTGGTTCTGATATTGTACAAAAATTGTACAAGATGTTACTATTGAGGTAAAAAGTATAGGGTACAGGGCTCTCTCTGTATTATTTATTACAACTGCATGTGATCCTATAATTATCTCAAAATAAAAAGTTTAAGAAAAAAACAAAAAATGATACAGGTGTAGTTTATATGGGTATATGCACTGGTCGATACTGATCTGTAACCTTAAGATCTGTGCATTTTACTGTAGGTGAATTTAATCTCAATTTTAAAGAAATGATGTAGCTTCCTAACCACCTAATTTACTACTTTTTAATACAGCAGAGCAAAAGGGTGCTCACAGTAAAGAATTTGAGGTACAACTTGCTAAATACCATAATTTCCTTTTTTTAAAATAAATTTATTTTATTTTTGGTTGCATTGGGTCTTTGTTGCTGAGTGCAGGCTTTCTTTAGTTGTGGCAAGCAACGGCCACTCTTCATTGCTGTGCTCGGGCTTCTCTTGTTGCAGAGCACAGACTCTAGGCACGGCACACAGGCTTCAGTAGTTGTGTCTCGCAGACTCTAGAGCGCAGGCTCAGTAGTTGTGGCGCACGGTCTTAGTTGCTCCACGGCATGTGGGATCTTCCCGGATCAGAGCTCGAACCCGTGACCTCTGCATTGGCAGGTGGATCCCCAACCGCTGCGCCACCAGGGAAGCCCATACCATAATTTCTGATAAATATTTCTCGTGTGTGTTCCTTAGAGACTTAACTTGAACAAACTCCAACTGATACTATATTAAATTATTTCTACTTTCTAATCATGCATATAGTCTTGGAACCAGTTTGAGTAATACTGTTTGAAATATATCCAGGAAGAGTCCTCAATATCTTGAGTAACACTTCTTGTATGCCACTTGTATTAATACATATATTTATGGAACAATGGCAATCATTTATTAGGAGATGGAATGTTTCATAAAAGAAATCATTTGGGAATTCCCTGGTGGTCCAGTGGTTAGGACTCTGCACTTCCACTGCAGTTGGCCTGGGTTCCATCCCTGGTTGGGGAAATAAGATCCCACAAGTCACGTGGTATGGCCAAAAAAAAAAATTAAAAAGGGAGAAAACTTTAAAAAAAATTTTAATATTATGAAGCAAAACTGCGTTCTATAACATATAGGTCTATTCAACATACCACAGAAGTTTCCATTATGATTAAGCGTAATATTTATAAATTGTGAAATCTTAAAACTATTTCTAATAAGCAAAATTAATTAGAAAACTAAAGATGTTGGCCGAAAAAATTTTAATAAATTTCCTTAGTCAGTGGAAGCTTCTTTTTATTATTTAACTAGTAACTTAGAATTTCAGCATTTCTTGAAGCTTAATACTTTACAGATTCTTTGGGTAAAAGATAAGCGTTCCATGTACTTATCAGCAGAATTTTTTTTTTTACAATTTTTTATAATCCTGTCAGAGAGAAGGATTTCATCATAAGTGTATTTCCCAGAAATAACTGGGAATATTAGAACCATAGAATATTAAAACTAGAAGGTCCTGAGAGAAATTTTTGTTCAACCATCTCAATATATACAGGAGAAAACTGGAGCCTGGAAAGATGCAATCACTTGCCCATGGCCACAAACAGTGCCAGCTACTGTGTGTTCAGGAAATGTTTATTTAGCGCCCTCTACTGGAAAGCCCTGTGAAAGTGGCTGAGGACACCACAGTGAATAAAAGGGACAAAAACTCCTGGTGTCTGTAGTTTATATTCTAGTGGGAAGAGAAAGACAAATAAATTGGTAAAATATATAAACCGTGAGATAGACATTCGTGCTAGGAAGGAAAATAAAGCAGGGAAGGAGAGAAAGTGTTGCAGAGGGAGATGTAAATATAAATGTAAGGTAGTCCAAGAAGCCCTAAGGGATCAAATGACATTTGAGCAGATATAAAAGAGGTAAGGGGGAGGGTCACATGGGTGAAGGAGGAGGAACTTTCTGGGCAGAGGCAACAGCCAGTGCAAAGGTCTGGGGAGACTCATGCTGGGCCTGTTCCAGAAAGAGCATGGCGGCCAGAGTGGCTGGAACAGAGTTGGGAAATGGATGAGTAGGAGACGGTGCCACTGTGCTGACGAGGGACCCATGAAGGGCCTCATGGGCTTTTGTGAGGATTCAGCTTTCGCTCTGTAAGAAATAGGGAGCTACTTAAGGTTTCTGAGTAGCGGAGTGACCTAATCTAACTTTGGTTCATGTGGAGAATAGACAGCAGTAGGGCAAGAATTAACACAGAGACCAGTTAGGAAGCTTTGAATTAATCCAGGGGAGATGTTTGGAACCAGGGTGGTAGCTTGTGAGACGGGGTCAATTTTTTTTTTTTTTGAAGAATGGTTATATCATTTATTTATTTATTTATTTATTTATGGCTGCATTGGGTCTTCGTTGCTGCGCGCGGGCTTCTCATTGCAGTGGCTTCTCTTGTTGCAGAGCACGGGCTCTAGGCATGCAGACTTCAGTAGTTGTGGTATGCAGGCTCAGTAGTTGTGGCTCGCAGGCTCTAGAGTGCAGGCTCAGTAGTTGTGGCGCACGGGCTTAGCTGCTCCGCAGCACGTGGGATCTTCCCGGACCAGGGCTCATGTCCCCTGCATTGGCAGGCAGATTCTTAACCACTGCCCTACCAGGGAAGTCCCTGAGAAGAGGTCAAATATTTGAAGGTAGAACCAAGAGAGAGCAAATGGCAGAGGTAGGACTAGAACCAGGTTTCTGAGGCTTAAGTTTTCTTTTTGATGCACCATGTTGCTGAATTATTTGGTAAAGTTAAAGAGAGTATCCCCAAGAAATAATCTGATTTCTGAGTCACGATTAAGGATTAGAGTTGTAATTTTTAGTATACAGCTGAGGCACAGCTCACAATCACTCTGCCAAGAAAACTTTTGTAATTAGAAGTGTCCACATTTGTCATGTTGACCCATCAGAGGAAGGGAATTTTAATTACTTGAGCTTTGTGAGTTGCTGCATTGATCCTCGATTTAAAATATGAGTCTGAAACTGCACTACAGTTGTTAAAAAGACAGGCAAGTAGGTTCATCGAGTTAAAAATGCATTAGAAATGAACATCTGTCCATGTTCATCACCAGCAGAGCATAC
Organism: Stenella coeruleoalba; assembly: GCF_951394435.1. NCBI lineage: Eukaryota > Metazoa > Chordata > Mammalia > Artiodactyla > Delphinidae > Stenella > Stenella coeruleoalba. The sequence goes on from NC_137160.1 coordinate 23,442,375, forward strand.
GTCCTGCCTAAGCTTATTTGAAAACATGGTTCACTAAAAGTGACACATTTCCCAGGTATCAAGCTTTGTACACTGTGCATCATTATTACTCAGTGCAGAAGTTAGATGCCCAACACATTGCTTTGTGTGTAAACATAATAATATTTACATCCAGCATAATTCAAGAAATTTCATCTAACGCATCAAGTTCAAACACCCAGCCTGGGCTCAGTGAGCAGTGCTGGGAAGCATGGATACAGGAACTTGAAGTTTACAAGTGCCTGAAGGGGCACATGAGCTCATGACTGATGGCTCACAATCCTTCCTTCGCAGCTTCACGTCACCAGCCTGCAAGTTCTGATCTGTGTTTTCATGAAATGTAAATATCTACTCAGTACATTTGTTTCACAAGTATTCTAAATTTTATTAGGAAAAAAATGTTAACACATAAAATTAGAGAGAATAATACAACGAATGCTGTTCTAACCATCAGCTAGATCAAACAACACTTGACCATATCCGCTCTATGTGTGTATGTATCCAATTATATTGCTTAGCCATTTTAAAGCATATTGTTTTATCCCTAAATAAATACCTCAGATGCACCTGCAGAAAATAAGGATACTCTCCTTCATAACCATGACTACTATCATAACTAAGAAAATGGATACTAGTTCTCTCACAGCATGTAATACACAACCTATATTAAAATTTCTATAATTGTCCATCAATCTTTTTTTCAAACGGAATCAAGGTTCACGGTTTATATTTGACTAAGCTCTTAGTCTTTTAATCTAGAACAGGAGCCCTTTATTCTTTTCTGTTACTGACTTGTGTTTAAGACATCACCTTACTTATGTCATATCTGGATTTGTCTGATTGCTTCTTCATGATAACATTTAACTTTTTTCTCTATTCCTTGTGTTTCCTACAAACCAGATGGTACAGCTAAACCAAATCATAAGCACTGGAATCAGTGGACTCAGTGAAATAGACTACCCTCCCCTGTGTGGGTGGGCGTCCTCCCATCCATCCACGACGTGAACAGAACAAAAGGTGGAGGAAGGAAGGAGGAATTTGCTCTTTTTTCCTGCCTCACTGCTCAGCTGTAACATCTCGTCTCATCTGCTCTGGCCTGGCTCCCCTGGTTCTCAGGCCTTCACGCTCAGACTGAATCACATCACCAGCTTTCCTGGGCCTCCATAATCCATAAGCTTGCGGAGAGCAGACCTGAGGGCCTCTCAGCCTCCATGATCACATGAGCCAATCCCTCATAATGAATCTCCACAGATAGATAGGCAGATAGATAGATAGATAGATAGATAAATAGAATGGATAGGCAGAGAGATAGATAGATTGGGGAGATAGAAGAGATAGGAGAGAGAGAATTAGATAGATAGAGATAGAAGAGACAGTCAATAGATAGATGATAGATAGATAGAAAGACAGATAGATGATAGATATAGAGATAGATATAGATAGATAGATAGATATAGAGATAGATATAGATAGATAGATAGCCTTTTGGTTCTGTTTCTCTGGAGAACGCTCACTAAGACATAGACTAACAACCTCCCTAAGTGCGCAAAAGAAACTCCATTAAATTCTTACAATCCAACCACTCATTTTCCATGACCTTACACGTCTTATTTTATCATCTTTTTCATCTCAAAATACTTTTATTACAATTTCATTACAGGCCAATGTTTACAGACTGATTTATACTGAACGCATTTCCGGTAAGCTGTTCCTTAACCACACATGGGAAAGCAGAATAACCACGTGGATGGGCTGCCTCCAAATCCAGCTTTTGCCTATAGACTGAAATATCATTAGTGGAATTTAGACACTAATGACCTTTAATTCCAAAGAGCCTGGATATCCTTGATCTTATCTTCTTGAACTTTGACTTTTATTATCACATTTGCAACTGTCTTACTGGGGTCAACAGCACTGTCACTAAGCACAAAAACTAAATATGAACATTTTTATGCCTAGAACAGAGGCTCACATGGTAGGTGATTAAATATTTACTGTAAGGAAGTAGATTTTAAAATATACATGCTTTATTTATTTTTAAGTTTTATTTTTACAAGAAACAAAGAAAATGAAACGGCTAAAGAAATTATATATAAAGAAATTACATATAAGGAAACTATAGGAATAGCCTCTATCCCCTACTGTTGGCTGGTTCAAAAGCTCACAGGGCCTTATGTTATAACATATCGGGTAAGTCCTCCCCCTCGGACCTCTGATAGCCTCCGGCAGTGTCGTAAAATATTCAGTATCACGTGAAATCTCTTGTCAACTTTCAAAGCTGTGAACTCCTTTATGTCAGCTTCCACTACAAAATAATGGCCTGAAAATAAAGATATTAATGCTAATTTTTATTAGGACAACTTTCAAGATGAGTCTTCAGTGTATTACATTATGACTATGAATGGCATTAATCACTTTTTCCTATCATTATCCAAGCACAGTGAGAACTGGTATTCTTGCTAAAATAATAATTATTCTTTAAACTGAAGTTGCATAATGTTTACTGTAGCATTTCAGAAATGTAGCCCTGCTTATTATATCACTGGCTATCTGCTGGTATCTTTTGAACAATTCACTTTTCAAGACGCGGTATGGTAGTGGTTAAGAGAATGAAACCCACAGCAGCTTTATCACTTAACTGAATGACCTCGGGCAAGTAACTTAAGCCTTCTTTGCCTACTCTGAAAAACAGTAATAATAATAGTACACAACTCATAAGGATGCTGTGAGGACTAAAGCCCTTAGTACACTATCTGGCACACAGTAAGCGCTATAGTATAAGCATGAACAACCGTCATCATTACTATTCTAATTCTGAAAATACTGGATATCATTCCATAATAGACTCTAATGCCGTATTTCTCAGCCTCGGCACTACAGACATTTTAGGCTGATAATTCATTTTGTCAGGGCTGTCTTGCGCATTATAGGGTACTTCAGCTGCATCTCTGGTTTCTGCTCACTAGATGCCAGCAGCACCTCCAACCCCAGCTATAACAACCAAAAATGTCTCCAGAGATGGCCAAATGTTCCCTGGTGGGAAAACTGCCCCTGATTGAGAACTACCTCTCTAGAGTTAGAAGTTTCTGGAATTAATCTTGTTTCTCATGTTTAGTTACATTCCAAACAGTTGACGTGTACACATATATATACCCTCATTTTACCTTTGGTTTCCTTCGTTTCTTCATCAATAAATCTGTGATAGAGATTTCTGGCCACAGAACTCATAGACTTTTTTGGTTGATGTAAGATCTTATATTTACTAACTACTGCCTTGTTGATTTCTTTAATAACGTCATTAATTTGACAATAGGTTAAGCGTGATTTCATGTACCTGTAAAAAAGAAAATGATTAATTTTTCTAAAGAATCATCATACACAATTGTTTTCTTTGCAAAACATTTACATATGATGACTTTATACAGTAGCAAAGCTATTAGTACTCTATATAAAAAATTTTATACCAACTTCCAAATAAACCAGACACATCTCAACCGTTGAAAAATTAGAGACCACAATATATTAGTGCTTATCTTCCCTAGTTATGTCTGGATACATAAATTCCTATTCTCCACCTACAGAATTAACATTACAATTTAAAATAGGTTTTCAAACTCTGATTCAAATAGACTGATTAATTGCAAATAGAAGTTTATTTAAATATTTTTAAATGTCTGTGAGCAAGGGAAAGAAAAATTTAAATATTAATAAATTATATAACTCATACCACTCTAGTTTCCTGCAAAAATGGATCTGTTCAGAGAGAAAAAGAAAAAAGGAGGAGGAAGAGGGGGAAGAGGAGATGAAGGATGACAAATGCGACAACAAAGATGACCATGCTGATCGAGACGAAGAAGAACTGATGGTAAAGGGGCTGCAAAGGGACAAAAGGGCCCAGAAGTTAAGCTGCACAGTTGGCCAGCAGAGGAGAACTACAGGCAGCCTCCACGGACAGCTCACTATTCATTCTGAACTCAAATGCCCTTAAGCATTGTCTCTTTCACGCTAAAGCCCACTCTTCCAATCCAATTTCCCTCCTGCCCATCCTCCCAGTCATCAGGGGCTTAGAATATAAGAATAGGAGACCCTTGATTCTGAGTGGTCTGTACAGACCAAAAACAAAATTTTCATGATCTGCTTCAATTTTTCCCTTCAATAAATCATGGATTCATTATGTTAAACTCTGTCCTTTGCCTCTATTCAAAGGGGCAGTTTTCTAATCGAAACTTCCTTAAGATAAAATAATATATAAATATGTTTAAAGGAAAATGTTCATATTGACCAAAACCCATTCATTTTCATTACTCCCTTCCTTTCTAGATTCATTTTCACCACTCATTTTTCTAACCACAATTTCCACAGTTGATGCCACAGCTCAACACAATGTAATTCCTTTAAATCATGTGAACTATTTCCTAATTTCCTCAAAACAAGTTCCAATGTTTTCTACTTTAATTCCATCTCAGTATTAACTTTTTTTGTTGTTGTTTTGTTTCTTTGTTTGTTTTTTGCGTTACGCGGGCCTCTCCCTGCTGTGGCCTCTCCCGTTGCGGAGCACAGGTTCCGGACGCGCAGGCTCAGCGGCCATGGCTCACGGGCCCAGCCGCTCCGCGGCATGTGGGATCTTCCCGGACCGGGGCACGAACCCGTGTCCCCTGCATCAGCAGGCGGACTCTCAACCACTGCGCCGCCAGGGAAACCCTGTATTAACTTTTTAAAGATAAATAAAGTCCTATGCTTGGAACACATTCTTCCTTATCCTAATTTTCTAACTTCTCTCATTCGTTAAATAACTCCTTAGTTTAAAAATGAATACTCTAGGGCTTCCCTGGTGGTGCAGTGGTTGGGAGTCCGCCTGCCGATGCAGGGGACACCGGTTCGTGCCCCGGTCCAGGAAGATCCCACATGCCACGGAGCGGCTGGGCCCGTGAGCCATGGCCGCTGAGCCTGCGCGTCCGGAGCCTGTGCTCTACAACGGGAGAGGCCACAGCAGTGAGAGGCCCGCATACCGCAAAAAAAAAAAAAAAAAAAAAAAGAATACTCTACCATGACTATTCTAATATCCTTCCTTCAAGGAAGCATTTTCTGAAGACCCTTCTATTCCAATGTTCTCACAGCCATTTGTTCTTCCCTTTAGCTCAGCCGATGAGCAACAACAATAACAACGACAATTTAAAAAACCGAATAGCATCAAACAGAATTTTAGCGACAATAAAGCTGTCAATAAAGGAAAGGACCAAGTGACCAAATCAAACAAACAAACAAAAAAACTAAAGAGAATTGTCAGCCTCATTCCTAGTCTCAGAACAGTGAAATTGCCAGATATTTTTCAAGTGGCTACTATGCATATGAAGAGATGGTCAACATCCTATGTCATCAGGAAACTGAAAAGTAAAGCAATCAGGTACATTATACTTACTAGAATAGCTAATAGAAAAAAACTGACAAAACTAAATACAGCGGAGTATGGGGAACAACAGGAACTCTCATTCTGCTGGGAATGCAAAATGGTACAGCCACTATGGGAGACAGTTGGACAGCTTCTTACAAAGTTAAACAGTTTTACCATAGGATCCAGCCATCATACTCCTAGGTGTTGACCCAAGTGAGGTGAAAACATGTCCACACAAAAACCTGCACGTGAATGTTCACAGCAGCTTCAGTCGTAATTGCCCCAAACTGGAAGTAACCAAAATGTTGCTCAACAGATGAATGAATAAACAAACTGTGCTACATCTACACGATGTAATATTAGTCAGTGATAAAAAGAAATGAGCTATCAGGCCATGAAAAGACATGAGGGGAACCTTAAATGCATATTACTAAGGCTACAGTGTATGACTCCAACTATATGACACCCAGGAAAAGGGAAACTATAGAGACAGTAAGAAGATCACTGGCTGCCAGGGGCTCAGCGGGGAGAGATGAAAGGGTGGCATACAGGGTAGTTTTAGGGCAGTGAAACTATTCTTATCATGGTGGACACATGACATTACGCATTTGTCAAAATCCATAGACTGTACAACACAAAGAGTGAAGCCCAATATAAACTACAGACTTTAGTTAATATCTAGTTAATAGTATCTAGACTGGTTTATCAATGATAACAAATGTACCATACTAATGCAAGATGTTAGTAATAGGGGAAACTGTTTTCAGGTATGAGAACAATGTACTATCTGCTCAATTTTTCTATAAACCTAAAACTGTTCTAACAAATAAAGTCTATTAATTAAAAAACAAACAACAAAATCCAGATGGACAACTCTCAGACAAGTAAAATAATCATGCCCTTTGCCCCAGGGATTCTCCTCCTAGGACACCATCTCAAGGAAATAAGGAATTATAAAATAGACTTGTCCAAAAGAAACTTCATTGCACCATTCTTCATAACAATGCAATCAACCCAAATACTTAATAACTTTTATAGAATAACTTTTATACTTAATAACTATTATACAACTATTAAAATCCAAGTTTTCCATGATAGTTAATGATGGAAAAATGCTCATGATTAAAAAAAAGTAAGTAAACTATATTCACAGAATAACTACATTGTTGTAATGACAATCAGAAACAACTTGTTATGTAGGTGAAGTTAAAATATAGAAGGAAATACTCTCTCTTGTCTGAGTGGTGGAATTACAGATGAGTTATCTTCTAACAACAAACATTTTCTAACAACGTGCATTATTTGTATAAGAAAGTAACAAGGAATGTAATAATATAAAGCCAGAAGTTAAGTAAAGCCCTGGAATTATGAGAGTTTAAAAACATGTATTTCCATAATTGGTTCCCCATGTCATCTGTGAAGAGCAAAGGAGCCCTCTCTCAGGGGAGGCATCTTGTCTTATTCACCCTGTATTCTTTTCCTCAGCACAGACTCAAACAAGTGTGTGGCATAAGTTAATGGACAAATGGAAACCGAACAAACACAGCACTCTCTGTTCTAATTCTCAAACCTATACAACACACTCACTTTCCTTAAAATTGCAGCAAAACTGAAGCTACTTCCGAAATGTAACTGGATAAATCTGTATCATAAAATGACCCTGAGAGGACTCAACAACAAATTGATCCATCTCTAGATCTCTCTATGAAAAGGTTTTACAACTAAACAAAAAACATAGGTGTTTTTTTTTTTTGCGGTACGCGGGCCTCTCACTGTTGTGGCCTCTCCCATTGTGGAGCACAGGCTCCGGATGCACAGGCTCAGTGGCCATGGCTCACAGGCCCAGCCGCTCCGCGGCATGTGGGATCTTCCCGGACCGGGGCACGAACCCGTGTCCCCTGCATTGGCAGGCGGACTCTCAACCACTGTGCCACCAGGGAATCCCAAAAAACATAGTTTTAAACATCTTCAACAAAAGATTTCCTGCATTTTCACAGTACAATGTAAAACTATTTTAGAAAAGATCGATGTTGGAACACAGCATGTTACAATTAATATAATCAAGGCTTATACTTATCAACATGTATGTTGATTATTAAAGAGTTGAATTTATCTTAAAATTTATCTTAAATACTTACGCAGGAATGCCACTAAACTCATCAGACGTTACAAATGGCATTTCTTTAACATTTTTTTGTTCTTTGGAGGGCTTCTTTGTGGGTGCAGCTTCTTCAACTTTGACGGGTTCTTCAGGGTCAAGATCTGATCCATTAACACTACAGAATAGAGATGCACAGATGTACAGGTAATCGTCAGAATTCTGCAGCATACCAGAAAGCTTTGCAACTGAAAATGATCAGTATCAAACACATGATTCATCTTGTTATAAGTTTATAGCCAACCTTTTTCTCTATCCCTACCCCTAATGCTCATGAAGATCTGAATAGTGAGAATGTTAAAAAAGCAAGTCCCTAAATCTTCAGTAATATAATTGTTGTTTACACACTCAAAACATGGTGTAAGTAGAACATGCGCCAAACATCTTCATCAGTTACCCCACTGGTTCCTCAAAGTCAATATGCGTAAAGTTGAATTTAACTTCTAAATGGCTTTTCTTCCTGACTTCCCTATTTCTGGACATGGAAACATCAATCACCTTACATTTCTATCTTTCTAATTTATCCCATTGGTTGCTAGTACAATAAGTCCCCTACATACAGATGAGTTCCGTTTCAAGAGTGCGTTCCTAAGTCCAATTTGTTCCTAAGTCCAACAAGTTAGCCTAGGTACCCAACTAACACAATCAGCTATATAGTACTGTGCTGTAATAGGTTTATATACTTTTCACACAGACAATACCTAAAAAACACACACAAAAAATAAAGAAAACATTTTTAATCTTACAGTACAGTGCCTTGAAAAGTACAGTCGTGCAGTACAACAGCTGACGCTTCTCAGCAGTACCAGCTATATCACCGCTGCTTTTACTCTTGTTTCTGGATATCCCGGGCTTGAAATAAAGATACTGTACTACTGTACTCTATACAATACTGTACAGCAAAGTACACAAAAGCACAACCACTTGTAGAGGATGCACGCATGTGACAATGCACACATGTGGCAATGTATGCCAGACACATGAACTAACATGACGACATGCAAAAGCATGTTCACATCTTTGAAAGTTTGCAACTTGAAGGTTCGTAAGTAAGGACTTACTATATCAATCCTGCCTGCTACAGACTCATTTTAGTTGCCAGCAATGAGCATGGGTCACGCTTGGCTCAGTCCTGCCCAATTTCTGGAGTCAATGAGAAGCCTAATATAGCTCCTACCCACAAGCAAATAGAGTCTACAAATAGCCTGTATCTTTAGGTTGTTTAACTGCCAAGGAAGGAGTGGAGCCCTGTTGCCAGCAGCAAGTCAAGCGATAAATGGAGATGGAATACAGGAAAGAGAAGATCCAACCCAGGAGTAAGGGAAGGGAATTCCAGGAAAGACAGGGAAGTGAGATCCCAAGACGACAGCTGAGTACCAGACACAGAGGGCAACCACGCCTGACTGAGGTGGTGTGATGAGGATATGGCCACGTGGTGGGTTGTCAAGATGAAGATGCCCAATGTTATGGTAGCACGATCCTTACATGAATCCTAACCTGAGACTCCACGGTAAGCCTGGCTGATTCTTACCTGTACTTGCTTATCTTTAGGCCCTGCTGTGTGTATCAACTGAAAATAACCATTTCTACCTATAGAAAGGTTCTGCTGTGGCCTGGCCCTAAGAGCTGACGCTAGGCCATAGTGAGTTTAGAATAAAATTCCTCCTATTCCTCGGGCCATATTCCTGCTGGGTAGCCAATGTTCAGTCCAACAACCCTGGCAGATATCCTATGATGACCTCTGTTCCTAGCATTTATTCATGACCTTGCCCACTAATTTTCTCTTCTTGGAGTGAAATTCCAAGGTACCCTGACATACAAGGGACTCTGTTGAGCTTATCTGTTCCTGGAGACCTTCAACTATCAGCAGCAACATGGCTCTTTTCCTACACAGCAAGGTTCGTGCCTTCCTTTCAGTTTTCAAACTTAAGCAGTATGTTGTTTGTGGAAACACATACACAAAACTGTGATTATCATAAACTCCAGGACGATTACCTCTTTGATAGAGAAAGGGTCTGCAATAGAAAAAGTGCTATAGGTACTGGAGTGTCCTATTTCTTAATCTGACTGGTGGATACGCTGATGTTTATCATGCTTCTTTAATTTACACTAATTACTTTAATTTATACTAATTACTTTAATTACTTTTCTGTATATATGATACATTCGAAAGTTAAAACGTTAAGTTAGCCATGGAATGTTTTTACGTACTTGGAGCCCCCTTTTAGAAATACAATTTTGTAAATCAACTATACTTCAATAAAGTTAAAAAATAAAAGAAATACAGTTTTGGGCAGAGGACTGGAGAGATGGGAGTGGAGAAATACTGGAAAGACAAAACACAGGAGCTCCCCAATCATGAAGACAAAAGATGACGGAAGATCTCGTGGAGCCAGACAATCAGAGGGAGGGCAGGGACAGACAAAACCCCGCAGAGGCCAAATGGACGCTGGGGCTACGAGACAGAGAGACAGGTTGAAGATGCCGAGTTCCTGTCTAGGTGATGGGTGGGTAACAAGGAGACAGTTTAGTCTTAGACACGCAAAGCTGGAGGAGAGAACAGCTCATTCATGAGATTCCCAGCAAGCGATTAAAACAGAACTAGATGCCATGTCAAGGCCAGAGTTGGACATTTGAGAGCATTAATAATGGTGTTAAGTTTAAGCGTGAGTAAAACAGAGCTTCAGGACACACTTGTAATTTAAAAGAGGGCGGAGAAAAAGGAGGCAGCCTAGTCGAAGATGTAGGATGACAACTAAGAAAGCACAGTGGCAGTGCAAATAACAGAATTTCAAAAAGATGGGCAGCAAAATAAAATGTGAGAAGAATCAGGGCAGAAGAGGTATTTTTTACCCCTTTGTGACCTTCGAGCAATCATTTTCAGAAGTATGGTAGTAATTAACAGCCAAAGGCTAGGTTTTAGGGGCTTCAGGAAAAGGGCAGGCACGAACATACACTGGCAGTGAACAGACAGAGGTAGGACAGTACTTTGAGGGTAAAAATAGAGCTAGGTTTTTGTTCCTTGAGCTGTTTTTAAGATGGGAAGCTCATTAATTTTAGTTTTACCCTAAGGCAGTGGTTCTCAAGGGTCAGGGGAAATTCTGCCCCGCAGAAGACATATGGCAATGTCTGGCAACATTTTTCATTGTCACAACTGGGTGGAGGGGTGGAGGTGGGAGGGGATAGAGGAGGCTACTGATACTTAGTTGGAAGAGGGCAGGGATGCTACTAAACATGCTATTTTCACAAAAAAGAATTATCTGACCTAAAATGCCAATAGAGCCAATGTTGACAAACTCTGCTCTAAGGGAAAGAAATGAGAAAAAGTAGAAAAAGACAGTCTAGAGGAGACTTACCCTTGGGAAAGAGGGGGGACAATTTTCCCAGAGACTGTGGGATAAGAAAACTGGTAAAGATGGGGGAAAGACTATTTCTTGTATAAGTAACAAAACAAAACAAAACAAAACCCTGGATAATCACTAACAAAATTGCAAGTATATAGAAAAGCAAAAAGATTTGAAGTGTTTGTTTTAATAGTTTGATAAAACCAGATAGTAAAAATAATTACAAACATACTTACATGTTCTGGGTTACTGTTACTTGAGGCAAATGGGGAGGTATGTTTTCTTTGAGATGTTCCACATCTTTATAATCTTCCTCAAGACATTCAAAGAGTTCCTAAAATAAAAAAAGAAAAAGCTCACAAATAAGCATCTGTCCTGCCTGTGTGTGTTTTAACATGTTAGATAGAACATGAAAGGGTCTTCCCTGGTGGTCCAGTGGTAAAGACTCTGCACTCCCAATGCAGGGGGCCCAGATTCGATCCCTGGTCAGGGAACTAGATCCCGCATGCCGCAACTAAGAGCCCGCATGCGGCAACAAAGATCCTGCATGCTGCAACTAAGACCCAGCGCAGCCAAATTAATTAATTGATTAATTATTTTAAAAAAGAGCATGAAAGACTACGTACCACAATCACAATGGTTCTGAGTATTCAAAACGCAGAGCGGTGAAAAAGCACTGAATACAGCAATATTTAAAAAGAGCCCTTTGGTTCTCGAGCTGATTTTGGATGGCGATATATTATTTTTCTCTACTGGATTTTCTCAGAGGACAATTGTTAGAATAACATTACAACAGGCAGGGTTGACATTCATGTCTTTCTAAAATAACCTTGGGAAGCAACTGAAAAGTATATGAAAGATTTATGTTTCTCATTCTGGTAAAGTGCTTTTGTTGACTTAGCAAACGTTCCCCAGTACCGGAGTGAGAATGCATTCCCAGAACGCAACGATGAGATACTGCTTGGAATGGCTTTCATATATTCCAGCTTAATGAAAATTCCTACTTGATCATAACCGCTTTCATTTTGTGTTGTCTTTATTTAACTTTCTCTAGAACTTGAGGTTATGAACTCATGCAAATTTAATAAGAAAAATACTCTGTACCTTCGGATTCCCGTCATCTGATTTTCAATCATAATGTAAACAAAAATTCCAAATAGTCTTTAATCCTGAGTTGAACATTCTCGAAACCCACACCTAACCCCGGGCATTCTTGGGCAGGGTAGAAGTGAAACCATTATTGGTTGCTGTTTTGAATTTGTATAACATCTTTCTTTTAAAGAGATGAATGATGTTCAGAGATACTAATTTCATTTCAGCTGATAGTAGGATAGGCACAATCATGCCCAGTCCCAGAGCTGAAAAATCTTTACAGACATTGAAGATTATAAGGCTTAAAAAGGACCAGAGAGGCCACCTTGACCATATCAATGGCTCTAAGAGCATGAGGTAATTATGGTACAGATTGAATAGTTTCCCATCCCATCAGAAAGTACACTAGCACTTTGATTAGGTGAAGGCTTATTTAGAATAAAATGTGTATGTGAATGAGGCTCAAGTTTTTCTTTGCTTGAGAATCCTTATACTATATTCTATAGAAATAGAGAAATGCAGAATAGAAGGGACCCAAGAAATAGTTCAGTATGACCCATTACTTTTCAAGTGAGGACACTGAAACCCCAAGAGGAAAAATGACCTTCTCAGGGTGGCAGGAGGTGCTTCGGGGAGCCAGGGTGAGAATCCACATCTCCAAACCCCAGGGCAGGCATTCCTCCTACACCACACTCCCAGGAGATCATTTATTTAAATTAAACCTACCAAGAATTATTTAGGAGAGACTTCTCTGGTGGTGCAGTGGTTGAGAATCTGCCTGCCAATGCAGGGGACATGGGTTCAATTTCTGGTCTGGGAAGATCCCACATGCCACGGAGCAACTAAGCCCATGTGCTATAACTACTGAGCCCACGCGTCGCAACTACTAAAGTCCGCATGCTCTAGGACCTGCGTGCCGCAACTAATGAGCGCTCGTGCTGCAACTACTGAAGCCCGCACGCCTAGAGCCCGTGCTCCACAACAAGAGAAGCCACCGCAATGAGAAGCCTGCGCACTGCAAGGAAGAGTAGCCCCCGCTTGCCGCAACTAGACAAAGCCCACGCACCACAACAAAGACCGAACACAGCCAAAAAAAAAAGAAAAAAAGAATTATTTAGGAAATATTCCTTTTTAGTAAATAGACTGGCTACCAGCATGGAGGAAGAAACACATCTGGAACTCTGGAGTCCTTTATACTGGGAAAATAAAATGCAAATGGCACTCTTTACCGTTAATAATAACTTACAAAGCTAAGAACATTATAAACTTAAAGAATCCTTAAGAATTCCCTGGTGATTAGGGAGTCTGTATCTATTGCCTTTTTATTTTGTTTTTTTCACTAGAAAACCATTACCTTGAGTGAACTGTTGGTTTGTTCTTGATACTGAATTTCCAATTCCAATTTATTTAGAAGTTCATTTACTACAATGATCTCATCTCCTATTTTATTTAATATAGTCTTCAAGGTAGGTTCTTGCCCTATTAATAAACAAAGATAAAATGGAAAATAAAATGTATAGAAAAGCAAAAAACATACATGTATCCAACTGAACTCTTGGGACAGAGCTCTACCTTAAAGAGACACTGAGGGTTGAGAAAGAACTATTGTTTCAGCCCCTAGGAACTGTCTCTATGGATAATCTTAAGAACTCATTTCTAAGTAATATGAAAAAAAAGGAAGGGAGAGATAATTACACTGTTTCCCCTGAATCTTTTGCTTCTGGAGAACTGTTCCACTAATAAAACACCTAGAAATGCTAGATAAAATACACACCCCTTTACATGCATAATCGAGCTCTTATGAGAAAAAGGTAAATCACCAAGGGCTTCCACATGAAGAGCGAACCACAGACCAGGCAGTACGTGTCAGCTGATGCTGCAGCAGCCCTAATGGTGGTGGGGTGGGGGACGAGGTACAGAGGAATGCTGGAGAGAGGAGGCTGTCACTCTCAGCAACCTAATATATTTGGTTTTAATGGGGATAAGAGCCAAGGCTTTGGGACTTCAAAGCACAGGATGCTGAAAGTGAGAATGCCTAACGAGGCCAGGATCCCTCTTCATGGGCTATATCTTCAGTGAATGTGTAAACCTGAGAAATTCTAATCACTGGCCAGGAAGATAAGCTTATGTTTGGACTGGCCTGCAAGAATGGGTGGGAGGCGGCGGAGAGTAGCCTGCTCTCAAATTCCCAACCCCACCTCCTAATCCCTCTCTCTAGCTTCCTAGATACGAGGATGGGAAAACCAGAGTCCCCTCCGCCCTAGAAATAAGAGAAGTAGTAAAAAAAAAAAAGAATTCTTAAGGGCAGATCAAAAGCACAAAAAGGAAAACTATCCTCACAATCAAATCTTTCCATCTTCACTTCTAGCAACCAAATCATGAAATACACATAACTGAAAACATCCTGTGACCACATCTATAGATTACGGATGCAGTAGAGAGAAATGGCTAAAGCCTCCAGGCCTAAAGTCAGAGACACCAGTACCTGCCCTCAGAGGGTTACTGGGAAGTAGGAAAGTACATATAAGATGGGTGAGCACTGTGCTTGGAACCTAGTAAAGCACTCAGTAAAGGCAAACTATTATTAATTGACGTAATCTAATAAAGCAATGCAAATTGCATTTGACAGTAGGTTCATAACAACTAAAAGAAATTAACAAGTAAATTAGAGTATTGATGTCTCTGCTGAGATTAATTGCAGGGGGTAAAACAACTAGCTGGATATACTGGTATCTCAAATAACTTCGTCATCGAAATTTTAGGGCCTTGTTTGCTGATTTATAGTAAAATAAATTCACTACTTTTGATAGTAGTGATCTAGTAAATTACAGCAGCCAAAGTGGCAAACAAATTACTAGGCTTTCCTAAATAGGCCATGGAACCAAACAGACAAATTGTTCTCTCCACGTACAAATGATGGTTACCCAGTGTGTAGTTATCTAACAGGTCAGACTGCTTCATCCAGGCTTCATGCTTTGATGGGGTCATTTGAATTCAAGGTTTGATCGTTAACAGATCACTAAATTATATTTTTCCAATAGTAATCATGCCCTCAGAAAGAGAATCTAAAGAAGACTACTTATTAAAAACCTAAATGTCCTTTTTCAGATTTTCAATAAAAGTGGCATAGAAGTAGACAAGTACGACACTGGGAATCGGGACACAAAACCTGTAGTTCCAACTGACTACCCATGAGCTGGGGGACCGGGGCAAGTCACCTGACTTCTGAGCCTCAGTTTCCTCATGTGCGAGACCAGGGGGCTTGAGAAGATGAACCCACAGTCCCTTCAGCTTTAACTTTCTACAGAATATGTCAGCCACCAACGGTAAAATGGATGAGGCTCTTTATCAGTGGTTCCCAACAAGAGACGGAGAATATCAAAGTCTCAGAAGGACATGTATAATTTGAAGGGACATTCCAACAGTATAATTTCATATTTGAATTTTTTTAAATTATCAATTCATAATACAAACTACAATAAAAGTTCAACAGGATCTTCCCAGCAGATGGAATTCCACCTATCAATAAATCTTTAGCTTTCCTAGATACGGCTGGGAAGTACATCATTTTTGTAAACAATATTTTTCCAGACTTCACAAGGATCTCCTACTTCTCTGCACTTCCATTGCATCATCCACTTTCAGCACTTCAAAATATCTTGGAAGATGGTTACAATTGACAAGTTTCTGGATGTTCAAAAAATTAACTTCATTTTCAATTAGTTGTTTCCTAGTGATATATATTGATCAGCTTCCTCCAAAGCAGTCTGTAAGATGGGTTATGGGCTACTTCTAGCTCTGTGGATCTTTTCCACTTCTGGTTTTTTCCTTGTCTTTTCGTATCTCTACTTAGCTCTAGAACTAGGAACATTAAATAACCTTCAAATCTTACTATTCTGCCTTGTGTGTCTCAGAAAAACATAAGTAAATAAATATAATTAATAGCTAGTTCATTGTTCAATGTAACTTACATTTTAGTATCCTCTGCAATATTCAAAATACTGAGGGCAGACTGTTTTAAGAATCACCATTCAAAACTTAAAATTACCTCTCTAAGATACATTCACTTAACCAGGCATAAGATATCAAAGTGGGACAATAATCATAATGCATTTTGTATGTACAAAGTCAGTGGAATCTGTTTTACTTACCACAATTTCTTAACGACAGAGTTTTTTTAATATTGCCAATCTTTTCATTAATATGAGAGCATAATTGTTCCAGATCCGAGGAGGCCATCCTTTAAGCCTCTGAAGAAAAAGATATACATTTATAA
The DNA here is from genome assembly GCF_951394435.1 of Stenella coeruleoalba. Lineage (NCBI taxonomy): Eukaryota > Metazoa > Chordata > Mammalia > Artiodactyla > Delphinidae > Stenella > Stenella coeruleoalba. The sequence goes on from NC_137160.1 coordinate 23,458,655, forward strand.
AAAAAGGGAAGCCAGACAAATTTATATTCACTTTCAAAATCCAAGAATGGTAAACACCCAGTAAGTCACATGTCCTTGAAAAGAAAGTACAAAAACTCAAGAGAAATATCTTTCAATTCTACAAAATTCAGTTTCTGTCCAAAGTCCAGCACTGACTTGTCTTAGAGCTTTCTGTGGTTAATGCATCCCAAACCAGGGTACAGGGGATAAGCCTGTGTCATTTCCTTATAGATTTAAGGGGACAAATGCCTTTACTTACACATAAAGACAACATTGGCATTTTCTTTGAAAACTTAAAGACCCAAGAATTTTAAGGAAAAACACAGTAAGTTCAAAGAAACGGGTCCAGGTAAGCATTTCTCCCATGCTGTTGGGTTTGGGGCTTTACTATTTGGGGTCGGTAAGGACGTGGAGGGAAGGGAGGAAAGAAATCAGGTACTATTCACTCCGAGGGTTTATGAGGTCTAAAGCATCCACCCCGGCTAACTGGGCGAAGCAAGGTCAAGCCCTCTCTTCCGCCCTACGCGGCACCGCCCCGAGCCCCCCACCCCGCCCAAGCAATGCCTTCCGCCCGCTTCCGAAGGCGGGATCCTCAACACCAGACTCCAACCTTTTGCGGATCCAGGAGCAAAGGGCCCACTCAGTGCGGTCGCGAGGCGAGAAGACCCCTCCAGTCTCCACCGGAAGCCCAGGATGGCGAGACCCGGCTCCGGGAGTGAAATTCAAACTGCCCGCCGGGTCTTGGTATCGCGCAAGCGCACATCAGCGCTCGCGGAACACTGCTTAGAGGCCTCTTGCGTTTCCAGGTTTACCCAGGGCCGCAGCTGAGCGGGGCCAGGGGCGGGGCAGTGGTGCGGGGCCGGGCCGGGGAAAAGGCGGGGCTGGGTTGGCTCGGGCGCGAAAGGCTGCCGCGACAAATGCCCCTCCTACTCCGTGCCGTAACGGGTGATTTCAGTCGGTCACCCAATCCTGACCGTCCAGCAGCCAGGGCCAAGCGCTCGGGGGATCAAATCGCGAGCTTAAACTGGGTCTCCAAGTTGGCTACACATTAGAATCACCAGGGCAGCTTTTACAAATTCCAGTGTCTAAGCCGTACCTCAAATCAGTGAATTCAGACACTCTGTAAGTGTTGATTTGTTTGAATTAGAATCCAAGCAATATTTACACATTGTTATTTGGTTGATACATTTCTTAAATCTCTTTTAATTGCAACAGGCCTACTTATTTAGAGCTAAATTCTTTTAGCAGGAACGAAGCCTTTCATTGTAGGACTAAATGTAAGGCTTAAAATGTCAACATTCTATGAAAAATAACATAATAACAGAAATTCACCCTGCAGCATCAAGGACAAACATTATCAGATTACTTCCCATGAGAAAATAAACAAGAAGAAGAGAGCGTAAAGGCACTGAATACAAGACGAGAGGGGGGAAATGTGGAAAAAATACAGAAATGAGCAGTTGGATCACTGCCTACTTCTTATTTCCTTCTGGGACTGGTTTACTTGGCAGGACTTCTTCAGCTGCAATGACAGAAACTCTATCCAAACTGACTTAAGCAAGGAAAAAGACTTTATATGGCGTATAAAACTGTAAAGTGTGTGTGTGTGTATGTGTGTGTGTGTGTGTGTGTGTGTGTGTGTGTGTGTGTGTGTGTGTTCAGTTACAGCTGAACCCAGGTACTCAAGAATACTATTAGGAAGCCATCCCCATCTCTCAGTTATGCGTTCCTCCCTGTTGGTTCCATTCTCAGGCGGCCTTTTCCCTATGGTGACCTCTGGTACCTCCAGACTTATACCTCAATGGTTAGCAGTTCTTGCTTTCCTAAGAGATCTAGCAAAAACCCCAGGATGGAATCTCAACAGCCTGACTTGGGTCATCTGCCCACTCTGAATCAATCAGTCTAATCTGGAGGGGTGAAATGGTCTGATTCACTAGGTAGCCTGGAGCTGGAAGCCAGGACAGCCCTACCCAAAACACAAAGTCTGAGAGTAGGACACAGGTAGTTTCTCAGGAAAATCTAGCTGCTTTTATGAGACAAAGGGGACAGCGAGAAGTAAAAACAAAACAAAAACCTGCCTTCTTCAGGGTTATGACTCATTCAAGGTGAAGGAGACAACTTGCCTCACAGAAATTATGTTATGGGGAATTAAAATTTATTGGTATCCCATCTCTTTCCACAGAGAAGCTATGTTCCATTGTCATCCACAAATTACAAGTAGGAAAGAGCTATTCTGCATTGGAATGATTGTATTGCTGATATAATTCCTTGGAAAAATTCCAGAACCATTGCTACAATTCACTATTCACTTCCATAGTGTTCTGAGAAGGATTTTACTTATGATACTGATATTGTCAAGTTCTAAATCCTTTATATATTCATCCATTCTCATCTCCATTTCTTTCATTATGTCAAGAAGATTTATTTTTCATTCTTTTTCAAGCTGAGATGGTCGGTTGAGAGAAAGTTATTTGTGTTTGGAATCTCAATAATTTATTTCTTCCAGGATAGCAATGTCCTGACCTGCACCTATCTTCCCTTTCCTGTTGAAGTACCTCTGGACAGTCATATGACGAGAGGGAAAAGAATGAAAAGAGCAAGATGTAAGAAATTGCTGGACTGTTCCTTGCAAGAAATATGAGCAAAAGTAATGTGAATCCTAGTCTTCAGAGAAAAATAGTAATAACAATAACATCAATTAACATTTATTGGGTACTTATTCTAATTCAGGCATTTTACATAAATTATCCTGTTTAACCTTTGTAATAAATTTATGAATACTTAAATTATGATCTGCACTTTACAGATGAGGAAACTGAGGCTTATAATTAAGTAACTTAATTATAAGCCCAAGTCAATAAATGGCAAAGTGGATCCCTGACCTCAGAACTGTCCTCTTTACCATGATGCTCTGCTGCCTCCCCAGGAAAAAGGGGTCATTTGCTCCCGTGTTTTGTGTTTCTGAACCTATAGACTTCCATCATCATTTAATTCCCTCATGACATATCACAACATGAGCAATTTTAGATTACCTATAAATTTGAAGTTTTTGATACCCAATTGACTTTGACAGAAAAGACTTTATTCATACTTTTTGTACTTCTCTTTGTCTTTCTCTTGTAGCTAAATGTCGAGCTTAACCTCTGGATGTCCCTAAACTGTCACTGTAGACTAGAGATCAAAGATCTCGTTAAGCAACAGGCCTCTGCATTTCTAGGCAACTTGGGAAATATTTATTCCTCTGGTTTTGACCGATGACTAGTGACCAGTGGGTCCAATAAGTTTTGGGACAGGTTCATAGCTCTCTAGCGCTGATGGGTCTTCCTTTCTGAGATGCCTCACTGATCACACAGGATAAGTCTGACCTTTTAAGGAGTTATAACATCCAGACAGATTATGTTTTTACATTTACCTATTAAAATACTCTCCTTTAGCTTGTTTTATTTATTTATTTATTTATGTATTTATTTATTTCTGCCCTGCGTGGCTTGCAGGATCCTAGTTCCCCAACCAAGGATTGAACCCAGGCCACGGCAATGAAAGCACCAAGTCCAAACCTCTGGACCACCAGGGAATTCCCTGTTGCCTTGTTTTTAAAAGCCATTTTCTAGATGAAAAAATTAAAATCCAAAGCATGTACTTGTAATACAGATCCCACAGGGACTATTTCTCAATTCTCATTAGCTGTCATAGCAGCTGAGGTCATCCCAGAAAATCAAAACTTGTCACTTTTACAATGTTTCATACCCTAAAATGATTTATAGGGGAGTTTTTTTTAAACCAGAGAGGAGAGGAAACAGAAAAAAAGCTTACCCTTTCCCCCAGTGGTCTTTCTTAACTTTATTGAGTCTTTATCTTATGTATAATTTTTTAGTTTTATAGTCAAGCCGCAATTTCTGTGCCAGAAGGCTGCTCTTAACAAAGGCCCAGAGGCATGTAACGTGATTAGAGGCAGGAAAGGAAAGTCCCCAGCAAGAAAACTTCCCTCTCTCTCTCATCTAAAAATTCCACCCAATAGTAAGACAGAGGAAGATGCAAAACAAAACCATCAGGAGACCTTTTCATAGTCCCAGCTCAGTCATTAACTGGCTCTGTGAACTTGAGAAATGAACCACTTCTGAGATCACATCCGGCTCAAAGCATCAGACATTTTTTTCTTCAAAAAAAGTTTCTCTCTTTCTGTAACTTGCTTTTTAAATATAAATATGACTAGGTAAGGATAATAGACTTTTAAGTTAGAAAAGAGAACTAAGATTGTCCCATGGATTTTCCTTTCCTTACTTATTAACAAATGTACCTCAAATAAGTTTTTTGTTTTTTTTTAAAAAAACCCTTTCCAAAGAACCACTAATAACTGTCGACAAAGAAAGAGAGATAATGTAAGGTAATAAACATTTAAAACTGATGTCAAGGAGGGAAACAAGATTCTGGAGCAGAGAGAAGAAGCAGAGCATGGCCTGGCTTCTAATGACACCACCACCCCGGAAATCATATTGGAGAACCTACATATCTGAGAATTGAAGGAAATCTGAAGATTACCACCTGAGGGATAGTCTTCCTTTTTTCCCTCTTCTCGGCCATGGCTCTCTTTCTAACTGAGTCTAGTTTCCCATTGGAAAATGATCCAAAGTTTGAGCTATTCCTCAAAGCAATGGACTATTACTTGAAATTGTGAAAAGCAGAACATTGGTTTAGGATGTCTAACAATGAAAGAAAAAAGGGAGAAAGGAAGGCAAGGAAGGAAGAAACCATGCAAAGAAAATAAAGAAAATGACCTACAGGAATACATATTTAAAGGAATGGAAGAAATTTTATATCCATATGAATTATATATATATTAATTAATTAAAACTAAGACCTCATAGAAAAGAGAATAAACAGAAACAAAAGAAAAAGATGTAAGGAAAGCATTAGACTTAAAAATATAAATTGAGAGTCCAAACAACACCATTACAGAACTAGTATACTGAAGTACAAATAGCAAGAAATAGAAAAGACACCATTGAAAATTAAGTTAAAAGAGAAGTTTAAGATGATTACAGTACATGCAGTTGAAAAAGCAAAGAAAGTAAAGTACATACAGAGAAGCCCACAGAAACAGAAGATAGAAATGATCCAACATGAGGATAACTGGTGTCCGAAATGTAAAGTTCACCAAAAATGGGCCAGAAGAATCCAAAAGATGTAATAAAGGTGATTACCTAGGGGGGGAAAACATTGAGCCTCTAGATTGCATTCCAGGAAAATTTACTAAGAGATACTCTACAACTAGAAATATTCAAGTTAAGTTATTCAACTTTAAAGATAAAGAGTTCTTTAAGCATTAAGGTAAAAAGCAAATTGGCTACAAGAAGGGAAAATATCAGGGTGCCTCAGATAACTGCACTTAACTTTTTATTTTGAAAAATTTCAAACATACATAAAAATCGAAACAGTTGAGCAACAAACACTCATATATCCTTCACTTAAATTCTTCAAATGTTAATATTTTGCCATATTGTGATATATATGTACTTCAGAAATATTATTGTATATTGCAAAATCTAGGGAAACCACTTGTATTTGGCCGTACTGCTCAGCTTGCAGGATCTTAGTTCCTCAACCAGGGATTGAATCTGCACCATGGCAGCGAAAGCACCAAGTCCTAACCATTGGACCACCAGGGAATTCCCCAAAATTTTTTAAAAGAAGAATAATTGTTTACTAATAAAGAATGCTCAACTAAAACCAGAGAAGTTAGGAAAATAAGCCTCTGGTGACAAATAGAAAATAGTTACAAACATTGTTAGTATTAATCCAAATATACCAATAATCACTTTAAATGTGAATGGGTCTAATTACACCAATTAAAAGATAGAGATTGTCAGACTGGATTTAGAAAAAAAACCACACACACACAGGACCCAACTATATGTTGTCTATAAGAAACCCACTTTATATATAAAGAATCTAATAGATTAAAAGTAAAGAGAGAGGTAAAGATATACCATGATAACACTAATCAAAAGAAAACTGAAATAGCTATATTAATTTTGGACAAAGTAGACTTCAGACCAAGAAAAATTATCAGAGATAAACAGAGACACTACATAATAATAGAGGGGTCATTCTCCAAAAAGACATACAATCCTAAACACATATGCACCTATCAACAGCATCAAAATACATGAGGCAAAAACTGATAGAAACGAAAGGTAAAATAGACAAATCCACTCTCACAGTTGGAGACTCCAAAACCCTCTGTCAAATAACCAATAGATCAAGCAGGCAGAAAACATTAAGGATGTGGTTTAACTGAACAACACTATCAATTTGATCTAATTAGCATTTATAGAATACTCCATCAAACAGCAGAATAAACATCATTTTCAAGCTTGAATGGACCATTCACCAAGAGAGACCACATTCTGGGCCATAAAATATACCTTAACTAATTTAAAAGAAGAGAAATAATACATAGTATGTTTTCAGACAACAATGGAATTAAACTGGAAATCAATAGTAAAAAGATAGCTGGAAACTCCTCAAATATTTCGAAATTAAACAACAAACTTCTCAGCAACACATGGGTGAAAAAAGGAGACTCAGGTGAAATTACAAAATACGTGAGAGTTTCACTCCTGGGATGGCAATGTGGGGAGCCCCTAGGACCTGCTCCCCAGCGGAACAAACATAACTAGTGTAGACTGTGAAGGGAAAAAAAGCCATTTAAAATGTCTGGAAGTTGTCTGAAGGGCATACAGAAAATTAAGAAATATTTATTCATAAAGGCTTCTAATACTTAGTTAAGACCAGTGAAAGTCTGTGGGCCTTGAGCCACCACCTCCTTCCTGTCTTTCCAACTCCAGCTCAGCTTGACGGAAGCTCTACTCCAGGCAGTTGTGGCCAAGAAGACAGTGGCCACAACATTTCGTTCTCCCCTCGGGTTTCTATCAGGGAACACAGTATCTCACCAGCAGGGCAAGCCACCAGTATTGCTCATTCCCTCTAACTCTGAGTTGAAAAGCCTGAATTTCTGGTGAGAGCGACCAAAAAGTCGGGGGATCCCCTTCCTCTACGCAGCCCCTCCCTACGAAGAGGCTCCACCCCAGGCTTGGCAGGCTGAGACTACTAGGGCCCCAATGGCCCTCCCTCCAGCTCATTCACAGGGCAGAGGGTCCATGCTGGGAGGGGCCAGCCGCGAAGACCCCACCCAGCACCCAGAGTAGTGGTTCGAGATTTTGCCCTTTGTGTAACATTTTAATTTTCACTTTTGCCTTTTGATGTACTCTTTAAATCTTTGTATGTAAGCATCTGTCATTTTAATGAAAAAGTAAACCAGTATGGGCTTTCTTTAAACGGGGTGAGGGTGGGGTTTGGACTGGAAGCAAATATGTCAAGTAGGCTAGCAGTGGTTATAGCCACTGTTACTGCTGTGATAGGATTTTTGTCCCTGCATTTTCAATACACATAAATAAAGGACGCACGGTCTTAGCTTGAGCTTCTTTAACAAAATTTATAGTCTCGGTGTCTTAAACAACAGACATTTACTTCTCACAGTTCTGGAGGCTGGGAAGTCCAAGATCAAGGTGCCAGTTGATTCGCTTCCTGATGAGAACCCACTTCCTGGCTTGTAGACAACCACCTTCTCTCTGTGTCCTCCAGTGGCAGGAGTGGTTGGGTTGGGGTAGGGCGGGGATGGGGAGAGAGGAAGAGAGAGAGAGAGAGAGAGAGACATCTTGTCCTCTTCTTATAAAGGCCACCAATCCTATCAAATTAAGCTCCCCAGCCTCATGATTTCATTTAACCTTAATTGACTCCTAAAAGTCATATCTCCAAATAGTCACAATGTTGGGTTAGGGCTTCAATATATGAATTTTCAGGGGACACAATTCAGTCCATAGCAAGGTTGGCAGTCTCCAACTGAGACTGGGAGGCTAATCTTTTATACCTCTGGCTTCTAGAGTCTAGCATTTAAAAAAATTTTTTAATTATTATTTTTTTTTCAGCTGCGGCATGTGGGATCTTGGTTCCCAGACCAGGGATCAAACCCGCGCCCCTTGCAGTGGAAGTGCAGTCTTAACCACTGGACCGCCAGGGAAATCCCTCGATTCTAGCATTTTAATGTGACAGAATGTGTATATGTAATAGTAGGATAAGATGAAAGGATCAGCTGCCTATTTAGAGGAAGGGACAAGGACACAAATGAAAGGTATTACTTAATAATTTTTCAATAATAAGAAAATCCATCCTCTTTCTCATTCACATATTCTAGAGAATGGTTGCTGCATACAGGGGTATAAAATGTCCAATGCAAACACTAGCAATGTATGAATAATCCCTTGAATCCTGGTAGGCTGTGGGTGACCTGACCTCAAGAGAGACTCAGAGCTGCCTGGAAATTGGAGCATTGGTTTCTATCAGTACTTAAAAGGAAGAAGAGAGAAATATTAATAGAGCACATTTGTAGTACACAATTTCTCCAGTTTTTCACAATTAGAGGTTGTGTTTTAGCACTTTTTTGGGCATATGCTTAGTTCACACAGAGGAGGAGAATAACCACATTGTATCATTCAATACCTTGGCAAGAATCAGACTGAAAATTCAAACGGGATAATTGGAGAAGAATTTAATTAAAAAGCTACCCACAGGGCTTCCCTGGTGGTGCAGTGGTTGAGAGGCCGCCTGCCGATGCAGGAGACACGGGTTCGTGCCCCGGTCCGGGAGGATCCCACATGCTGCGGAGGGGCTGGGCCCGTGAGCCATGGCCGTTGAGCCTGCGCGTCCGGAGACTGTGCTCCGCAACGGGAGAGCCCACAACAGTGAGAGGCCCGCGTACCGCAAAAGAGATTACAGAAGGTAACAAGTGATGGCGAGGTTCCCTAGCGTTCACAAACTCAAGGACCAGTTATTATCTCTAAGCACGAATACTAATGGTCACATGAGCCTGGGGAGACAGTTCTATGGAGGTGCCACCAGGCGGGAGCTGTGGCCTCTGGTTAGGTTCAGAGCACACCTGTCAGGAACGTAGCAGGAAGGAAGCTGGGAGAGTAAGTACCTGCCTCTACTGTCCTCCCACCTGTGGATCTTCCCAGTCCCATTGGCTACATCCATCCTGAAGTCAGAAAGCAAAGGAAACTCTTGAAGTAGTCTGTATAGGTCAGGCCCCCTGGTCAAGGGCTGGATGGAAGGCCATGGAGAGTGGTTACTGAGGGGCAAGCGGAAGGCAGTCAGGACATAGTTAGATTACGGCATTCATATATTGACATACTTTGTGAATTTGGTAAAATATTTCTTAGAACAGGCATCAATATTTATATATAAATATTTGAAATTGGGTACTGTAGTGTTACATAACTGTATCTTTTATTTGATAGACACTTTTCCCAAAGCACTTAAAGGATATTATTATATTGATATTTACAAAGTGGGCAGTTGTCCGATTCTTGAGATAGAGAAGAGTAAATCTGGCCACATTTTCCAGAATCAATCAATTGTGGAAATGGCTGCCGATCAGATCTCTAATAACAGGGCACAGGAAAGCCAGAAAAGACTGTTTGGGTATCATTTATATCAGTGTGTTCATTTTGCTGAATATGTTCTAATTTCCTGGAACTAAGGTGTTTTTCTTGCTTACCTTCTGAAAGTTCTTCTCCTTAAGAAAAACGTAGCAATGAAAAGGAAAACTCAGTTAGAATTTCATTTTATTAACTGTCATTTTGATGTCCAAGTCTGTATGATGAGGTAATTGCCATGTTTTGGAAAACTTCTGTCTGCGTGGATGCAACCAAACATACTGAAGTACCTTCTGTATAACAGGTACATTTACAAATCTTGTGTAAGCCTTATTTAAATCTAAATTAATAATAACTCATGCATTTCAAAGGTGCTTATAATAAATTGCAAAGTTTTCAATCTTTGCCTCAAAGATTTATCAGAAATCATCAGAGCACTCTTAGGATTTACTATATCCCCCAAACCTCCAGATAAACTTCCTGGATAATCTAGAAAATGGTCAAATTACACCAGGAATCTCTCACTCAGGAGAGAGAGAGGTCACTCAGGAGTCTGAACTGCAGATGAGGGCTCCCAGCCGCACTCACAGCAAGCAGCACAATCACGCCAGCCCACGTGTGCCTGCGCCACGCCAGTGCCTGGAGCAGCAAAGCTCGGCCCTCCAGAGCTTAGCAGTTGTGCATTCATCAGTGGGGTGGCTCTACTCCCCTTCACCACATCCCAATGAAGCTACTCCCAGGACCTTCACTAGCCCAGACTTTCCCCTCTGCCTTTTCCCTTGTACCCAGCATGGGTCCTTATCATGTCTTTAACCTCAATGCCTGGACCCAGCTGTTCACCTCCCTTCTCCCCTCCACACAATGCATTTCTGCACTATCAACCCCATTGTTTGTCTGGGTCCAGATCTCCCCATCATCCATTATGCTCCATGAGTCTTGCCCAGCTGTTGTCCTGCCCCTTCCACTCTACCCTGACTCACTGCCATCCGTGGCACCTTTGGATGTGGCAACAGCATTCTTCTTCGTATCTTTTGACTCACACTTGTTATTGCTTACAAAAGTCGAATCAGAGCTGTGATTCAGCTGACAGGAGGGCAGCCAAATAGAGGAGGCAAGGACGGGATGGTCAGGAGTGAGCGCAGTGATCATGGTGGGTCTCAAGGCTCCCTTTCTGAAATGCTGAAATTGATGCACAAGTCCACACTTGGGCCCTGCCTGCCTCCTCAGCTTCATCTCCCAGTACCTCTTGTTTGTAGGGATACACCCATGCCCCTGTGCATGAGCCCTGCCAAGACATCCACAGACCCTGCCAGCCCATCCATGTTATTTGACCCCTCTGTGTCTTTGCTCACGATGTTCTTGGCTATGTCCCTCTTTATTTTCTACCTCAAGCATTTCCATTCATTTTTTAAAATTCAGCAGATAAATCCACTTCTATCCGAAGCCTTCCTGAACCCCTTCATTTGGGTTAGGTTTCCTTGCAAATTTCCTCCAGCAATTCTGATTCAACTGATCTACGGGTAGGGTTCATGATTAGAATTTTTTAAAAATTCCTCAGAAAATTTTAATGTGCTTCAGGGTTAAACACTATTGAGGGAGAAGAAAAGGAAGAGGGGAAGAACCAAGGAGCTGAGGATTTGCAGGTACCAACCTGAGGCTAACCGGTCTCCTTCTGAAATGTAACATTGGGAGGTATTATGGGTTGAATTGTGTACCCCACCCCTCAAATTCATATGTTGAAGTCCTAACCCCACTACCTCAGAATGTGACCTACTTGGAGATAGGGTCTTTCAGAGGTAACCAAGTTAACTGAGGTCATTAAGTGGGCACTAATCCAATATGACTGATTTCTTTATTAAAAGGGGGAGATTTGGACACAGATCCCTTGAAAAGGAAGATGAAGTGAAGAGACACAGGTAGAAGACGGCCAGCCACAAGCCAAGGAGAGAAGCATGGAAGGAATCCTTTCCTCACAGACCTTAGAAGGAAGCAAACCTGCCAACACTTTGATTTTAGACTTCCAGCCTCCAGAACTGCGAGACAACAGATCTCTGTTGTTTAAGCCACCCAGCCTGGCACTTTGTTATGGCAGTTCTAGCAAACCAACACAGGGCGTAACTGTAAGAAACTGCTACAGCCATGCCCTGGATTTACTGATTAGTTACAACTAAGCCTGGGTTCTTCCTGATGATGGAGCTATGTATCATTTCAAAAGACCATGAACTCCAGAGGATAGGTTGTTGTGTCCAATATATTCAGTTTAAGAATTGAGTGAGAATGTTCATTTAATGTTTATGTAGTAATGTAGAGTTAAGCTTTGAGTGGAAAACTGTATTCCCAGATGATGCAAAAAAGATGAGATATTGTCACGAAACAGAATACTTTATCTGTGTTTGGTACCACTAAGGCTTCAACCAAATCAAAGCTTTACCTAGAACACAGTATATTTGTTGTCTTCTTCAAACTTGATAAAACAGACTTTGGCTTTACCGATATGCTGGTTGAAGGCTCCCTTGCCACATGGTCACTAGATGTCAGGGCACACCATTCTTTTGAGGGCATCAGCAAAACATAATGCAAACTTAGGGAATCTTGGCCACAGATGGGCAGTCAACATGCTCTAAAAGTTTATGAAATTAAACTTCACTATCTTCTTTTTTAGCACTCGCTTTTTCTACTATAAGAGGAGCACATGTTTTTAATTGAAAATTTGAAAAACACAGAAGAGTATAAAGAATAAAATGAAAACTCTCATTACTCCACCTGTCAGAAACAAACGTAGGTCCACGTGCTTACTCCTAGGATAAAATGCATAAATGTGGACCATTTCCAGCATTCTCTGTAAACACCCTCTGCTCATGGTTTCCTCTTCTCTCACTTATTATGACTTTTACCCAAACCTAACCATAATCCCAGCTCTGATCCAACCTTACCTAAACCATAATCTCCCTTTTAAATGTATAATGGCTATTTTTTGAAATTTGTTGGCACTGTGGGTGAAAGGATACATTCACCATTCATAGTACTCACCATGGATACCAAATCTTGTGACAACAACAGCAGTAGGTACCAAACGAGGAAAAAAAATTTTTAATTTTAAAACAGTCATTTTAAAATACAGGTGAAACACTGACACCTGAGGAGATGTCACAGAGAAATTCAACTTTGGTGAAATGTTTGTTCAAATCTATTGCCTGTGTTTTAAGATTGGGTTGTTTAGCTTTTCTTACTTTTGAGTTTTGAAAGTTCCCTATATATTTTAGATAGATGTCTTTTGTTGGATATGTGTTTTTAAAATATATTCTCCCAGCCCTTCTTGTGTTTTCATCCTCTGAACAATGTCATTCACAGAGCAAAAGTTTTGAGTTTTGATGAAGTTCAGTTTCTCTACATTTTTATTTAATGGATCTTAATTTGATGTCATGTCTAAGTACTCTTTGCATAACTCCAGGTCATAAAGATTTTCTCCTATGTTTCCTTCTAGATGTTTTATAGTTTCATGTTTTACATTTAGTTGTATGGTACATTTTCAGTAACTTTTTGCATAAGATGTGAGGTTTGGGCTGAGGTTCTTCTTTTTTTGCATGTGGATGTCCAACTGTTCCAACATCATTTGTTGAAAAATACTATCTTTTCTCCATTGAATTGCCTTTTCATCTTTGCAAACAATCAATTGGCTGTATTTGAGTGAGTCTATTTCTGGACTTTCTATTCTGTTGCATTGATGTATATGTCTATCCCTTCACTAATGCCATCCTGTTTGAATTACTATAGTGTCATGTCTTAAGATGAAGTCGTGTGAACCCACCAAATTTCTTCTTTTAAAAATTGTTTTGGGCTTTCCCTGGTGGCACAGTGGTTGAGAGTCCACCTGCCAATGCAGGGGACACTGGTTTAAGCCCTGGTCCAGGAGGATCCCACATGCAGCAGAGCTGCTGGGCCCAAGCGCCACAGCTCCTGAGCCCGCGTGCTACAACTACTTAAGCCTGAGCACCTAGAGCCCGTGCTCTGCAGCGAGGGAGGCCACCGCAGTGAGAAGCCCGCACACCATGCAGCAACGAAGACCCAATGCAACCAAAAATAAATAAATTTAAAAAAATTGTTTTGGCTATTCTAGTTCCTTTGTTTCCATAAAATTTTTACATAAATTTGTGTATATATACACCAAAAATTCTGCTGATACTTTGATTGGAATTGTGTTAAATCTGTTGCTCAACTTGGGAATGACTGACATATTAAATATATTGAATTATCTAACCCACGTATCTGACATGTTTCTCCATTTAATTACATCTTCTTTTATTTTTCTCATTAGCACTTTGTAGATTTCAGCATACAGATACAGCACATATTTTGTTAGATTTATACTACGTGTTTCATTATTTTGGAGTTATTTAAATGGTATTATTTAAATTTTTTTGCTTTCAAGTTGCTATGATGTTCATATGGTCACACGATTAATTTTGTCTGTTGACCCTTTATCTTGTAGTGTTACTAAACTACTTATAAGTTATGGAAGCCTTTTTTTAAAGTTATTTTTGAATTTTCTACATAGAAAATCATGTTGTTTGAGAATAAGGGAAGTTTTATTTCTTTCTTTCCAATCTGTATGCCTTTTGCTTCTTTTTATTTTCTCATTTTACTGACTAGGCTGTAAGTATGATGTGTAACAGGAATGGTAAGAGCAGATGTTGAGCAAGTGACACCTGTTGGCTAGCAGCAACAATCCCAGGGTGTCAACCCTTCATGGTTTGCAAAAGTCAGGATAGCAGAGAAAGACATGACTCTCATAGGCGCCGGATGGAACAATGCTTTCCTCACGTAGAGAAGAGACAGAGCAAGATCAGCTTCAATAGTAAGTGTCTGTCCCTCATGGCCAGCAGGGCTTACCCAGCAGCTGACACAAGGAAATGGTCTGCATGCACCCCTCTTGTGCTGCAGGTAAAGGAATCCATTACCTCCCCGCCAAGAACAGATATAGCAATGGGGTTGGCCAGGTGCTATAGGACACACACCCATAAGCAGAACAAAGATGTACGCATTAAGCCTGGAACAGGGAAAGATATTCCCAAGCAAAGAGATATGCCTAGCTTGGGCTGTGAGGGCTCTTTATCTCTTTGCTAGGAAATGTTCCAGGTCAAAGGCCTCTCTTATACAACTGTGCAAGGGGCAAGAAGCTGCACGTGACTGCGTTTCCCAACAGCAGACATCCTTGCATTGTTCCCATTCTTAAGGAAAAAGCATTCAGTCCTTCACTATTTAAGTGTGGTGTTAGCTATAGATTTTTTTTTTATGGATGCACTTTATCAGGTTAAAAAGTCGATCCTGTACCTTGTACCTTGCAACTTTGCTTAATTTGTTTATTATATCTCATAGTTTATTTTTTGTGAATTCTTTGGTATTTTATGTATATAACATTATATCATCAAAGAATAGAGATGGTTTTACTTCTTCCTTTCTAATCTGGATTTTTTTTTCTTGCCTAATAACTCTGAAATTCCAGTAGAATGTTGAAAACAGTGGTGAGAGTGGCCATTTCTTGTCTTCTTCTTGATCTTAGGTGGAAAGGTTTCAGTCTTTCATCATTTACTATGATACTAGCTGTGGATTTTTTTCAAAGGTATGTCCTTTATCATGTTGAGGAAGTTTCCTTCTATTCCTAGTTTTCTGGGTGTTTTTACCATGAAAAAGTGTTAGTTTTTTATTTTATTTTATTTTATTTTTGCGGTACGCGGGCCTCTCACTGTTGTGGCCTCTCCCGTTGCGGAGCACAGGCTCCGGACGCGCAGGCTCAGCGGCCATGGCTCACGGGCCCAGCCGCTCCGCGGCATGTGGGATCTTCCCGGACCGGGGCACGAACCCGTGTCCCCTGCATCGGCAGGCGGACTCTCAACCACGGCGCCACCAGGGAAGCCCAAAAAGTGTTAGATTTTGTCAAATGTTTTTGTTCATCAATTGAGATGACCATTTTTTCCTCTTCATTCTATTAATGTGGCATATTACATTGGTTGGTTTTCTTTTGTTGAACCACCCTTGCATCTCTGGAGTAAGTCTCACTAGATCATGGTGTATAATTCTTTTAATATGCTGTTTAATTTAGTTTGCTAGTATTTTGTTGAGGATTTTTTGCATCTATATTTTTAAGGGATATTGGTATGTAGTTTCCTTGTGATGTCTTTTCCTGTTACTTTGGTATCAGGACTGCTGCCCTCATAAAATGAGTTATGACGTTGCTATAGACTGAATGTGTCCCTCCTAATGTTCATATCTTGAAACTTAATCCCCAATGTAACAATATTTGGAGATGAAGCCTTTGGGAGGTGATTAGATCAAGAGGTGGTGCCCACACGAATGGGATTAGTGCTCTTAGGCTCCAGAGAGTGCCATTGCTCCTTCCACCATGTAAAGACACGGCGTGGTGACTGTCACCTATGAACAAGGAAGCAGGCTTTCACCAGACACAGAATCTCCTGGTGCCTTGATCTTGGACTTCTCAGTCTCCAGAACTGTAAGAAATAAATTTCTGTTGTTTATAAGTCACCTAGTCTATGGTATTCTGTTGTAGCAGCACAAATAACTAAGACAGTGTTCCCTCTTCTATTTTTTGGAAGAGTTAGAGAACAATTAGTGTTAATTCTTCTTTTAAGTTTGGTAAAATTTACCAGTGAAATCGTGTGGTCCTGGACTTTTCTTTGTTGGGAGACTTTTAAAAAAGAATTTTCACACTTTCTTTGTGTGGTAAAATATGCATAACATAAAATTTACCACTTAAACCATTTTTAAATATAGAGTTCAGTGGCACTAAATACATTCACATTATTCTGTGACAATTACCACCATCATCTCCAGAGCGTTTTCATCTTCCCAAACTGAGACTCTGCATCCATGAAGCAATAACTCACCATTCCCCTCCTCCCCAGCGGCTGGCAACTACCTGGGAGATTTTTTATTATTCATTCCATTTCTTTAATTATTATAGTTCTTTTTAGATTTTCTATTTCTTCTTGAGATATTTTGGTAATTTTTGTGTTTGTAGATATTTGTCTAGTTCATACAGATTATCTAATTTGTTGGTGTAAATTTGTTCATAGTATTTTCTGACAACCCTTTTTATTTCTGCAAGATTAGAGGTAAGGTCCCCACTTTCATTTCTGATTTAGTTATTTGTGTTTTCTTTCTCTCACACACACACTCTCTACCTAAATTTTGTTAATCTTTCCTCAGAACTAACTTTTATTTTTGTTGATTTTCTCTATTATTTTTCTATTCTATATTTCATTTATCTCCACTCTGCAAGCCAGAAGGGAGTGGCAGGACATATTTAAAGTGATGAAAGGGAAAAACCTACAATCAAGATTACTCTATCCAGCCAGGATCTAATTCAGACTCGACAGAGAAATTAAAACCTTTACAGACAAGTGAAAGCTAAGAGAATTCAGCACCACCAAACCAGCTTTACAAAATGCTAAAGGAATTTACCTAGGCAGGAAACACAAGAGAAGGAAAAGACCTACAATAACAAACCCAAAACAATTAAGAAAATGGTAATAGGAACATACATATCGATAATTACCTTGAATGTAAATGGATTAAATGCCCCAACCAAAAGACATAGACTGGCTGAATGGATACAAAAACATGACCCGTATATATGCTGTATACAGACTAAAAGTGAGGGGATGGATAAAGATATTCCACGCAAAAGGAAATCAAAAGAAAGCTGGAGTAGCAATTCTCATATCAGACAAAATAGACTTTAAAATAAAGACTATTACAAGACACAAAGAAGAACACTACATAATGATCAAGGTATCAATCCAAGAAGAAGATATAACAATTGTAAATATTTATGGACGCAACATTGGAGCACCTCAATACATAAGGCAAATGTTAACAGCCATAAAATGGGAAATCGACAGTAACACAATCATAGTAGAGGACTTTAACACCCCACTTTCACCAATTGATGGATCATCCAAAATGAAAATAAAAAAGGAAACACAAACTTTAAATGATACATTAAACAAGATGGACTTACTTGATATTTACAGGACATTCCATCCAAAAACAACAGAATACACTTTCTTCTCAAGTGCTCATGGAACATTCTCCAGGATAGATCATATCTAGGGTCACAAATCAAGCCTTGGTAAATTTAAGAAAACTGAAATCATATCAAGTATCTTTTCTGATCACAGTGCTATAAGACTAGACATCAATTACAGGAAAAAAAAACTGTAAAAAATACAAACACATGGAAGCTAAACAATACACTACTAAATAATCAAGAGATCACTGAAGAAATCAAAGAGGAAATAAAAAAATACCTAGATACAAATGATAATGAAAACACGATGACCCAACACCTATGGGATGCAGCAAAATCAGCTCTAAGAGGGAATTTTATAGCAATACAATCTTACCTCAAGAAACAAGAAACATCTTAAATAAACAACCTAACTTTACACCTAAACCAATTAGAGAAATAAGAAAAAAAAAAAAAAGAAACCCAAAGGTAGCAGAAGGAAGGAAATCATAAAGATCAGATCAGAAATAAATGAAAAAGAAATGAAGGAAATGATAGCAAATATCAATAAAACTAAAAGCTGGTTCTTTGAGAAGATAAACAAAATTGATAAACTATTAGCCAGACTCAGAAAAAAGGGAGAAGATTCAAATCAATAGAATTAGAAATGAAAAAGGAGAAGTAACAACTGACACTGCAGAAATACAAAGGATCATGAGAGATTACTACAAGCAACTCTATGCCAATAAAATGGACAACCTGGAATAAATGGACAAATTCTTAGAAAAGCACAATCTTCCGAGAGTAAACCAGGAAGAAATACAAAATATAAACAAACCAATCACAAGCACTGAAATTGAGACGGTGTTTAAAAATCTTCCAACAAACAAAAGCCCAGGACCAGATAGCTTCACTGGTGAATTCTATCAAACATTTAGAGAAGAGCTAACACCTATCCTTCTCAAACTCTTCCAAAATATAGCAGAGGGAGGAACACTCCCAAACTCATCCCACGAGGCCACCATCACCCTGATACCAAAACCAAAGATGTCACAAAGAAAGAAAACTACAGGCCAATATCACTGATGAACATATATGTAAAAATCCTCAACAAAATACTAGCAAACAGAATCCAACAGCACATTAAAAGGGTCATATACCATGATCAAGTGGGTTTTATCCCAGGAATGCAAGGATTCTTCAATATACACAAATCAATCAATATGATACACCATATTAACAAATTAAAGGAGAAAAACCGGGGCTTCCCTGGTGGCGCAGTGGTTGAGAGTCCGCCTGCCGATGCAGGGGACACGGGTTCGTGCCCCAGTCCGGGAAGATCCCACATGCCGCGGAGCGGCTGGGCCCGTGAGCCATGGCCGCTGGGCCTGTGTGTCCGGAGCCTGTGCTCCGCAACGGGAGAGACCACAACAGTGAGAGGCCCGCGTAGCGCGAAAAAAAAAAAAAAAAGGAGAAAAACCATATGATCATCTCAATAGATGCAAAAAAAGCTTTTCACAAAATTCAACACACATTTATGATAAAATTCCTCCAGAAAGTAGGCAGAGAGGGAACTTACCTCAACATGATAAAGGTCATATATGACAAACCCACAGCCAACATCGTTCTCAATGGTGAAAACTGAAACCATTTCCTCTAAGATCAGGAACAAGACAAGGTTGTCCACTCTCACCACTATTATTCAACATAGTTTTGGAAGTTTTAGCCACAGCAATCAGAGAAGAAAAAGGAATACAAATTGGAAAGAAGTAAAGCTGTCACTGTTTGCAGATGACATGATACTATACATAGAGAATCCTAAAGATGTCACCAGAAAACTACTAGAGCGGATCAATGAATCTGGTGAAGTAGCAGGATACAAAATTAATGCACAGAAATCTCTTGCTTTGCTATACACTAATGATGAAAGATCCTAAAGAGAAATGAAGGAAGCACTCCCATTTATCATTGCAACAAAAAGAATAAAATACCTAGGAATAAACCTACCTAAGGAGACAAAAGACCTGTATGCAGAAAACTATAAGACACTGATGAAGGAAATCAAAGATGATACAAACAGATGGAGAGATATACCATGTTCCTGGATTGGAAGAATCAACATTGTGAAATGACTATACTACCCAAAGCAATCTACAGATTCAATGCAATCCCTAACAAACTACCAATGGCATTTTTCACAGAACTAGAACAAAAAATTTCACAATTTGTATGGAAACACAAAAGACCCTGAATAGCCAAAGCAACCTTGAGAAAGGAAAACGGAGCTGGAGGAATCAGGCTTCTGGACTTTAGACTATACTACAAAGCTACAGTAATCAAGACAGTATAGTACTGGCACAAAAACAGAAATATAGATCAATGGAACAGGATAGAAAGCCCAGAGATAAACCCATGCACATATGGTTACCTTATTTTTGATAAAGGAGGCAAGAATATACAATGGAGAAAAGACAGCCTCTTCAATAAGTGGTGCTGGGAAAACTGGACAGCTACGTGTAAAAGAATGATATTAGAACACTTCTTAACACCATACACAAAAATAAACTCAAAATGGATTAAAGACCTAAATGTAAGACCAGACACTATAAAACTCTTAGAGGAAAACATAGGCAGAACACTGTATGGCGTAAACCACAACAAGATCTTTTTTGACCCACCTCCTAGAGAAGTGGAAATAAAAACAAATATAAACAAATGGGACCTAGTGAAACTTAAAAGCTTTTGCACAGCAAAGGAAACCATAAACAAGACCAAAAGACAACCCTCAGAATGGGAGAAAATATTTGCAAATGAAGCAATTGACAAAGGATTAATCTCCAAAATTTACAAGCAGCTCATGCAGCTCAATAGCAAAAAAACAAACAACCTCCCCTTAAGGACCAACGTCCCCCTCATTGTCCTGGACTTTGCCCATTAGATTCTGCCCTCTGTTTCCTATGTAATTAACCTCCTCCCCCTTGAATTTAAAAAACAAACGAACAAAAACAAAACAAAAACCCAGCTCAGATCAATTAATCAGCCAATCAGTAAATCATTCTATACAACTAAATATCCCAGCCTTTAATCATTTTGCTTTTAGCATTGTTTTCCATGAACATTTTTCCCAGTGCATGTTTTAGACCCTCAATAAAGCCTCTTGGTGAATTTTCTAACAACACTACCTGCAGCTGGGGGAATATGTCCCACAGGGCAGTGCAATACAGGATCCGCTATCCCTGTACATTCTATTGCTAAGCTATTTATCATCCAAAATGAAATGTCTGGATTATCTGGCCCATGATCTACTGTGTTGTTCTGTTCTTGACCAGCTCCTGGAGGTCCTGCCCTTTCATCTGGCCTGCCGCATAGATGTTCATGACAAATTTGGAATTGACAACAATATCCTCATCACACTCAGATTTGTTATTGATTAGAAAAACAGGGTCAGGGACTTCTCTGGTGGCACAGTGGTTAAGAATCTGCCTGCCAATGCAGGGGACATGGGTTCGAGCCCTTGTCCAAGAAGATCCCACATGCCGCAGAGCAACTAAGCCCCTGCACCACAACTACTGAAGCCCGTGCGCCTAGAGACCCTGCTCCGTAACAAGAGAAGCCACTGCAATGAGAAGCCTGAGCACTGCAAGGAAGAGCAGCTCCTGCTCACCGCAACTGGAGAAAGCCCTCAGGCAGCAACGAAGACCCAATGCAGCCAAAACTAAATAAAATAAATAAAAAAAATTTTTAAGTGAAAAGAACGGAAAACAGGGTCAGAATTGGAGTTCAGCTGACAGGAGGGGAACCAGATCAGGAATGTCTGATACACAATGGTCATGGGTGAGCACGGTGATTGTGGCAGGACTCACTTTTTTTTTCCCCCTGAAAAAAGTGCCTTCATGGCTCCCTATCATCTTCAAAGGAAAGCCCAGGTTCCTTGGTATGACATACCGGTTGCCCTGGCTCCTGCCTACCTCAGCAACCAGCCTCTCTAGCCAAGCAGTTAATCCCACCCGAACAGCTGTTTCTGGAGGTTGCCACTTCTGTGTGCCTCCAACCGCACCCTACCAGTACAAGCATGCTCTTTGATACCTCTGAGTTTCTGTTCATCACGTTCTTCTGTCCAGAATATCCTTCGGCCCACAAAATCTTCTTATCCTCTGTGAATAATTCGAATCATCTTTCAAAATTTAAGTCAATAATTACCTCTGCAGGGAATCTTCCTTGATCCGTTTAGACTAGGTCATATTTTTCTGAAATTTGCGTTCCTTTATTATTGATGCGCTTTTAACAATTTAATGAAAGTGTTTGCTTTTATATCGTCTCTCCAACTACATCGTGAGTTTCTCATGGGAAAGGACTGTTATGGTAGTTACCATAATCGATTTCCTGAGCGTCTGCACCTTTCCATCAGAACCTGAGAGGAAGCGAGGAACGGAGCCTATGGGCGTGACCAATGGTGAGGTGAGAACTGCGCAGACTCAGCCATTCAAGGAAGTCGCGAGTCCTGGAGTCTTCGGTTCCCATGGAGACAGAGCCGCTTCCGGTCTCTTACTTGGAAAGTATCCCCTCTGAGCGCAGGGCGCTGATAGGCGTCCTGCAGCGGGAGGTGTAGAGCCCCACTCCCAATGGTTATCATGGTAAAACTCGGGGGTTGGCGGGAGTGTGCGAGACCCTTAGATTTCTCCGGCTTTCCCCATCCTTAGGCCCAACCTAGCGCACCCAACTGGATCGCAGTCAGGGCTCCAGTTAGGAGGGGACTGTGCTCTGGTTCACTAGGGCGGTTTGGCAGGTGAGTTCACTACGTACCCTACTCCTAAGAAATATACCCCACTAGTCAGACTCAACATATAAATTATGTCTCTGGAAAATCATAATTTGAGGTCTTGAATGTCCTTCAGTGTCCAACGTACATCGGGCAGGGGGGTCGGAGATGCTGTCCACTTGTGATAGGTTATGTCCCAAGAGACAGGGCTGAGAGGTTATGTCCCAAGAGACAGGGCTGAGAGGCAGGAGATCTGGGCTCTGAGCTGGCTGTTAACCAGCTTGAGATATGGAACTAGTTCTGCATCTCTTGAAGTGTGGTCTGTGGTATGTGATGGAGCTGTGGATTTCATGCCTATGTCCCTCAGCCTTCTATGACTGCTTTATGTGACCAGTTCTACCCTGAGAGATGCTTGGCGGAACTGACCCTGCAGACCTGGAAACTGGAGGAAGGAATGCTGCCTGCCATAGAATATTGATAATTTCTGCATAGCACTGTAGAATTGTTGGTATAAGCACCCAAATTCCTTTGTTTCTGCCTAACCAGTACAACACTCTAGTAACCCCTCCATTTGCATTTATGCAATTACAGACATACTGATTTAGCCCCACATTGATTCTGCAATGTGTACAGTATGATGGAAGACACAGGAGGTCACAATTATCCCATGCATTGCTGGTGCGAATGTAAAATGATGCAGCCACTTTGGAAAACAGCCTTGCAGTTCATCAGATGATTAAAGGTAGAGTTACCATATGATCCAGCAATTCCATTCCCAGGTATATACCCAAGAGTAATGAAAACATATGTCTATGTAAAAACTTGTACACAAATGTTCATAGCAGCACGGTTCATAACTGCTAAAAAAGTGGAAACAACCCAAATGTCCATCAACGAATGGGTGGTAAAATGTGGTAATCCAAATAATGGAATATTATTTGGCTATAAAAAGGAATGAAGTACTAATACATGCTACCACATGAATGAACCTTGAAATTTTGCTAAGAAACCAGTCACAAAAGTCTACATATTGTATAATTCCATTAATATGAAATGTCCAGTCTAAGCAAATCTATAGAAACAAAAAGTAAATTAGTGCGTGCTTAGGGATGGAGAGGTTGAAGGGAAGTGGGGAATGTCTGTTAATGGGTACAGAGTTCCTTTTTTGAGGTGATGAAAATGTTCTAAATTGATTTTGGTAATCGTTGTACAACTGTGAATATACAAAAAAAACATTGAATTGTACACTGTAAACAGGTAAATTTTATGACATGTGAATTATATCTTAATAAAGATGTTTTCCCAAAAACAATGAGATAAATAAAATACATTGCTCATGAGACTGGTACAGCCACTCTGGAAAAGTTGGCAGTTTTAAAAAACTTACCAAATCACCCTACAATCCCAAGTAGGTATTTACTCAAGAAAAATGAAAATTTATGTTCACGTAAAAAATTGTATGCAAATATTTATAGCAAGTTTATTCATAACCACCAAAACCTGAAAACAACCTAAATGCCTTTCAGTAGATAGATAAAATATGGTACATTCATACAAAGAATACTAACACAATTAAAAAGAAGGAACTATTGATACATGCAACAACTTGGATGGATTTCAAAAGTATTAATCCAAGTGAAACAGGCCCATGTAAAAAGTTTCCTTTTATATGACATTTTGGTAAAGATGAAATTATAAATAGTATAATTATTAACATGTTGCAACAAAGGAGTTCCAAACACCCTAAAAGGAAGGGTCTGGCCCAAAGATTCTTCCTGATGGATTGAAGAAGTTGCTTGTACAATGCTGAGATTAAAAACAGTTACCTTATCAAGGAAGAGTTGTAACTAATCTTAAAATACTATAATGGTAGAAAAAAAGTCAGTGACTTCCCTCCTCTCCCGTTTTTGTCAGATCAAAGGAAAATATTTATGAAATGAAAACAGTAACCTTTGTATTTGCCATTCTTCTTTGTAGTATTACAAATGATTTTTCAAAAAATCCTTTATTTAATGAGCAAATATAAGCACATATATTGTAAATTCATAAAGATTACATAATACATTTAAGAATAAACAATACAATGTTTTATAGCTACATTTGTTTTTTGAAATGCAAACAAAAACACTATCTATATTAAGATAAAACAGTAAAAATTGTTCCAAACTATTTCAAAGAAATTACAAGAATTTTTTTTTTGTTCTTTGTTTTGTTTTCACACAATTCCCTGTTATGCTTGAGATCAAAAGAATGTTGGGACAATTACACTTTTTAAAACAGCGCAAAGCAGAGACATAACATGGTAGCCTACCATAAACATTCTGAAACTTGCAAACATTTGTTTTATCTTCCTAAATCATCAAGAGAAGAAAAGGGTCAGTCGGGGACACAGGAGGGAAACAAAGTCATATCACAATACTAGAAAAAAAAGACAATCTGGCAAGTGGTGATAGTAACTTTTAATTCAGTTGTGGCGTGAAAGGTGGTGCCTGGGAGAGAATAACAATTATCACACAGCGGCCTCCAGCAGATCTCCCACTGCTGATGAGATTCCTCTTTCTATCCTAGTACTCATGGCCCACAGAAGGTAGGGAGGATGGAGGCTGACAAACGCAGTCAGATACCCAAGGAAGCAGCCTCACGTCCCCTGTCCAGGTGACACCTATCCCTGATGGGCTGCAAACTCCAGCCAGCCAGTGATGCAGGTTTTCTGACTCCTGCTTCTCCTTGTGTCACGGTCCCCAGGGACCAGTGATGCACTTCCTGGCTTACTGAGGTCAACCCAGTTCCCAAGCCACATGCTCTTCATGCCGCCTGTCGCCGGATCTGAACTGGTTGGGCCAGGGCTCTGTGATCTGGCTCTCCCTAGGCAGCGGCAGAGGGGTGAGTCCTTGAGGGGGGTGAGAGTGGCACTGTCTTGTGACTTTGTTAAATTAACATTTGTTAAGTGAGGCACAGGGTGCAGGTTGGTGACAACAGGACCACAAGAATAATTAGAGAAGTTTATTACTCACAGGTCCTGGAGAAAGTACACTTCATCTCTACAGCAGCTGTCAGGTCAAGGCAGAGTGCAAGAAGGCAGGACACGGGGGCACATGCCCTTGCTAGGGTCCCTGGGTGGAGTGCTTTGGGCTTCCCAGGCTAGGATCCGATAGGTCAATTCAAACCAGAATTTTGGTAAGCCGCAGGAGTTCTATCTAAGGGGTGCATAAGGCATACAGGCGCTGGGAAGCGGGGGAGACTGTTGATCAAAAGAGCTGTTGGGGAAGGCATACCAGGAACTTCTGTTTGCCTGTGACTCTGTGGCTGCCATGGAGGGTGTGCGCTTGCATGAGGGGGCTAGTGTCAGTTTAAGGTCCCTGCAAACCACTTGGCCAAACAAAATGGATGAGGAGGCAGCAATACCCAGGAGTAGTAGCTCAGTTAAACTCTCCGTTATGTCGACATGGGTTTCTCCGTAAGAGTGAAGGGCGCCCGGCGGCCGGCTGCAGACCCGGCCAGGAAGACGCCCGGCCGCCACCCGGTCCCCGGGGCTCGGCTGAGAGCTACCCTGCCGGTGGGTAGTGTCTGGAAGAGTCTCCCCAGGAGAGTGCCGGGCTCGGGCACAGCCCGGGCCTCCTGTCGCTGAGCCGAGGCCCCTCCAGCTCCAGGTACGCGCTGATCGCCGGGGGATGCAGGATTTCCAATATGAAGACCCATCCTCCCAGGAGCGGTTTCAGACGTTGGACAAACCTGCAGAGGGCGGACGGACCTCACGCGGGACTCGACTTCCGGGGCTCCCTGGCGGGTTGTGGAGCTCTTGGAGTGCCCGAGGTCTCCGGTTGGGGCCCCTCCCGCCGATGCCAAAGCCGAGGCACCCGCAGGGAGCGGAGGGGACCCGGCGGGGGGCGGAGCCGCGGCTGCTGTGGGAGGCGGGGAAGGGATGCTACCACGACCTTCGCTCTCCTCCGCCTGATCCGGGAGGGGCACTCCTGCCCGCCCACCCCCATTTTAAGCCAGTACAATAAACAACAAAATAACACAAATCTTCCCGACGTGCTAAGAAAGCCCGAACTGTGCACTCCTGGTACCAGGTGCGATCTAACCAACCTTTATACCTATTATAAGATACAATTAGTTGTATAAATTGGAGTTGTATTTAGACCTTCGACTTTGCCAAGGGGAAAGACGTACTAGAACATGGTTTGCCTTCCGGGCAGAACCCCGAAAATATCCAGAGAGGTGGAGGAAAGAATCTCGAAGCCTCGAGCCAAGAGCAAGTACCTGGTCTCGGCGTTCTAGGTTCCCATGGTCACGCTGCCCATTTCCGGCCAGACGCAGACACAGCGCCACACACCTTCCTCTTGGAGCTGGTAGCCCGGGGCAACCAGGACGCCGAACCTTGAAGCACTCCTCACTGGTCGCTGCAATTTCTGACATCCTGCCAGTGTGGCGGCGGTTGACGTACCAGGGGCTCTGAAGATGTAAAGATAACGTTTTGGCTTTCTGGGGCACAGGGGGGTGAAAGGCCTGACACTGCCTGCTTGGCAACCCTGGCAATTGAGGAGTTGGGGGGCAGGGAGCTGGACATGGGAAGGGAAAGGGGAAAGAAGGGAGTTAATGACCTGGGCCCTAGACCCTAGAAAGTTGTCCAGCTGCCTCCAATTCCTGGGGCCAGACTAGCCCAGCTGGACCTAAAGTCAGGGCTCATGTTAAGGGGAAAGAATGACATCCCATGTTTCTAGATGGAAAAATTTAATATTGTTACTATGATAGTACTGCCCCAAATTGATCTACAGATTCAACACAACCCCTATCAAAATCCCAGCTCACTTCTTTGAAAAATTAAACAAGCTGGTCATAAAATTTGTATGGAAATTTAAGGAACTCAGAATAGCCAAAACAATATTTTAAAAGAATAACAAGTTGGCGGACTCACACTTCCTGCTTTCAAAACTGTCAGAGGCAAATAATCAATAAACAATCTACAATAGTGAGACCATCACTTCAAATAAAACAGTTGATGGCATTTGTTGCCAATGGTAAAATTAGAGCTTTCGTAAGCATGATCATTGTCAACAATACCCACAACTGCTCACATTCGGACAACATAGCCAACTGGTAAAGGAAGCACCAGATCTGAGTCCTCACCCACACCTTGCTCTTATTTGCCACGGTTAAATTCCGGTAGCCCAGTTTCCCAGGGGTAAGCATGGAAAGTAAAAGAAGAGTGAGTTAATAATGTGGTTTGGGTCTCTTAGAGCCAGCTTGGGTCTTTTATTCCCCTACCCAACCATGAGGCTGAGCATTCTATCAAACTGGAGGCATGCTTCCTAGAATTTCCACATTACTGCCTATCTTATTGTGTTCTTTACTGGAAACTGAGTTTTGATTGCCCACTTATATAGTTTTTCTTTTTAGAGTCCATTACACTCAAATCAACAATGTAGATTTTCAGATTAAAATAAATCGAAAAAGGAAAGCAAATTAAACCCATAGTGATCAGAAGGAAGGATAATAAAGATTAAAGTGTAAGTTAATAAAGATGCAAAATCAAAGAGCTATGTCTTTGAAAAGATTTGTTGTTTTTTTTTTCACCACACGGCTTGTGGGATCTTAGTTCCCCAACCAGGGATTGCACCCAGGCCCTTGGCAGTGAGAGCATGGGGTCCTAACCACTGGACTGCCAGGGAATTCCCATGAAAAGATTTCTTTAATGACAAATTAGCTAGAATGACCACGAGAAAAGTGATTCAAATTACTAAAATCAGAAGCAAAATAGCAATGTTACGGAAGTAAATGATTATTTTAAAAAATAGTATAAATCATTGCCAATAAATTAGATAATTCAGTTGAAATGGACAAATTCCTAGAAAGACACAAACTACCAAAAATGACTATAACAGAAATAGAAAATCTGAGTAGACCTATGACAAGCAAAGAGACTTAGTAATTTTTAAAACTTCTCACAAAGAATAGCCCAGTCCACATGACTCCACTGGTGAATTCTACCAAATGTTTAAGGATTAAGTAATGTCAATTCTTCACAAACGCTTCAAAAAAAAATACAAGAGGAGGTAACAGTTCCAACTTATCAAAAGAGGCTAGTATTACTCTGGCACCAAAACCAGACAAAAATATCACAAGAAAATAAAGCTATAGATCAAGATTTCTTATGAATATAAAACACAATATCCTCAATAAATTACTGGCAAATCAAATCCAGCAACATATAAAAAAGATCATACACAATGATCAAGTGGGTTGTATCCCAGGAATGCAAGCATGGCTTAACATAAAAAATTAATCTTTATAAATCAATACTTATAGAATATTAATCTTCTCAATAGACACAGAAAAGCATTTGACAAAATTCAACAGCCCTTCATGATTCAAAAACAAAGCACTCAACACATTAGGAATAGTAGGGAACTTCCTCAACCTGATAAAAGGCATCTACAAAAAAACCCACGGCTAACATCATACTTAATAGGAAAATACTGAATACTTTCTTTCCCTCAAGACTGGCAACAAAACAAAGATGTTTACTTTATGTCTCTATAGATTTGCCTATTCTGGACATTTCCCTCAAGACTGGCAACAAAACAAAGATGTTTACTTTATGTCTCTATAGATTTGCCTATTCTGGACATTTCATATAAATGGAATCATACAATATGTGACCATTTGTGTTTGCTTCTTTTATTTAGCAATGCTTTCAAGGTTCATGCATGTCGTATTGATAACATGGTGTATGAATACTTCATTCTTTTATGTAATGGTATAATATTACATTGTAGAGCTATAATACATTTTGTTTGTCTATTCATCAGTTGATGGACATTTCGATTGTTCCCACTTTTTGGTTATTTGTTGCTATGAACATTTATCTACAAGTTTTTGTATGGACGTACATTTTTTTTTTTTTTTTTTTGCGGTACGCAGGCCTCTCACTGTTGTGGTCTCTCCCGTTGCGGAGCACAGGCTCCGGACGCGCAGGCTCAGAGGCCATGGCCCACGGGCCCAGCCGCTCCGCGGCATGTGGGATCCTCCCGGACTGGGACGCGAACCCGCGTCCCCTGCATCGGCAGGCGGACTCTCAACCACTGCGCCACCAGGGAAGCCCTGGACGTACATTTTTAATTATCTTGGATGAGTGGAATTGCCAGATCAAATGGTAGTTCTATGTTGAACTTTTGAAGGAACTGCTAAAATCTTTTCCAAAGCAGCTGCACCATATTACACTCCCACCAATGTATGAGGGTTCCAATTAATTCTTGGGCCAAATGGTATGGCTAGAGTTGGCTGATTAGACTGGAATCTCACTGTAAGCTGAAAAGTGTCAGGAGTGGTGGGTCATCCTTGGTATCCCTAAAAGCGGGTCAAGAGTTCTATGTAGTCAATCCATCAGGAGCAGATGGGGCCAAAGTCTTTTTCTTTGTGCGCATCCCAGATGGTGGGTGCACTGCAGTGTCTGGTGGTGATCTGAGCAGTGCAGTTTGATCAGCAGCTTGATTACAGTCAATCTCATCAGAGAATAATCCCTTACTGTGAGCATCTACATGAGTGACCAGAAGGTCTGATTAGCAGCTGCAGTTTGTTCATGGCCCCAGAGAAGAGTGTCTTACTCTGCCAGTCTGTACTCTTAAGTGGCAGACCAAACAGCCCAAGAATCAGTAAACAAAGCAAAACAAAACGGGTTCCTGAAGGGAAGTACTGGTTGCAACTATGAAAATGCCTTTTGAGTTCTTCTCATGGAGCACAGTGACGACATCTGCTTTTGATTCTACATAGCTGACAGCTTTAACAAGTTGCCAGGTTTTCATGCAAAAGTGAGACTTTCTTTTCTTTTCTTTTTTTTTGCGGTACGCAGGCCTCTCGCTATTTTGGCCTCTCCCGTTGCGGAGCACAGGATCCGGACGCGCAGGCTCAGCGGCCATGGCTCACGGGCCCAGCCGCTCCGCAGCACGCGGGAGCCTCCCGGACCGGGGCACGAGCCCGTGTCCCCTGCATCGGCAGGCGGGCTCTCAACCACTGCGCCACCAGGGAAGCCCAAAAGTGAGACTTTCTTGACACTGAGACTTTGATTTGCCAAACAACAGGTTATCATCTATTAAGAGAAAGCTTTGGAATCGGGATAGAAGCACTTGTGCTATACCCTGACCTTGCACTGGTGCCAACGGCAGGGGAATTTGTCCCATAATACTTCTCTACCTTTAGCTCTACCCCAAAGAGGGGAATGTTTCCTGGAAGTTTATGAGCATTTATAGTTAAAGCATATAACACATCAATTTTATTATGTATTTGGCAGAGGAAGCTATAGCAACAGTAGATTAATTGTCCCAGGGCCCTCACCTATATGGTAACTTTAATTTTTTTTCCCCTTTTCACTGTAAGTTTTGCCCAAATTCTATCAGGAGATCATGTTACATTCTGGCTGAGAGCCTGAGGATTGCTGGAGGGTGGTGGAGGCTAGGCTGTAGAGGTTGGCTGGAGCAACTGGGGAGCCTTTTTATGCTTTGGCTCCTCGCCCACTGGATGCGTCCTCCACCCCTGCGTATCTCCCAGTGTCTGGAGAGCACCTGGGTTGCGAGGCTTGCTCTTTCTTCCTCCTCACATGCCACAGCTTAGTCCTGCAGGCCTTGGTACAATCAGCTACCCCTGTGCCTCAACCACCACCCACCCCCATCCACCATGGTAGGATGATGACTTGGGCACCTGTATCCAACAAATCCAACTCAGTAAAAATTTGAGTCCTTCCTCTACCCGGAATTCCCCAGTTTACTTGACATTTTTCCTTTTAAAGCAACTAAGGTCGGAGTAAAGCAGAGATCAGGGAGGGAGAGAGTAGCTCAGCACCAGTAAGCAAGGCTGTGCGTATACTTGAAGCTTCTTGCAGCTGCCCGCTCACGCTAAGCATACAAACTCATAACATTTTTAGTCTACCCGAAGCTCTATATCCTCATTGCAGACATTATTTATTTTCAGTTTTTCAATCCCCTAATTCACTACCCATAGCCTACACTGCCTTTTGACCTAGGCAGCAGGGTCTGCTCTCCCATTATCCTGATGACATTGCTTTCTTCTCTTGCACTGGAGGTGAGTGAACAACCACCAAAGCACCAGTCAGGTGACTTCTTTCAATCCTACTTCTTGCTGCCCAGTCTGTAAACATTCATTAACAGGTTGGACAATGGGGGACACTTAATCCCCCATCACCCACCACTTAGGCAAGAGCATTTGTTACTGGATCCCAGGGAGTCTTAGTGTTCACTGCCCCAAACTGTCAAGTGGACAAGCGTTCCTTAAGCACTAGTGTGGTGGTTAATGAGGTTCCATGAATCACTACTATAGCTGTTCAGTTGCTTACCATGCTTCCATAGACTCAGTTGGTTAGGACACAACAAGCCCAAATACATTCAGACAGTTCATTGCAGTTAGCAAAAGCACAAGCATCATGATATCAATTTCCTGCATCCCTAGTCCCATGGAAAACATTAAAACAGAGGAGCCATAGAATGGGTAATTAGAACGGTGGTCATTCTTTCACTGAAAAGTCAGCTCTAAACTTAAGCCAAGGGCTTCTATAACCTGCAGCCATATCCAAAGAGGAGGTGAAATGAAGTCTTGAAGTCGACTGCAACTGAGAAGGTGGATGAAAAATGGTCTTTTGGCGATTTCTGTTAAGGCTGCTTGTCTCCCTTGGTTTGGGGGAATGCAGGGCATTCTACCAAGACTCATTTACACTGCAGTTAAGCTTTGCTTACGTGGCCTGTATGGAGATGTAGAAGGTAAACAGGGTGCCGTGGTATAACTATCCCTCCAAGAGACTTCAAATCTTAAACCAATCTTGCATTCCTGGGATCATTCATGGCATAAATACAGTTGCTCATGGTGTGTTATCATTTTTATAAATTGCTGGATTCCATTTTCTTATATTTTGTTAATGACTTTTTCACCTATGTGGTAAAGAATTTAACCTTGGCCAGAGAGAGGTCTGCCCTTTGCCCTCCTTGGCTTAAGGTGGTAATATCTAACGAAGCCTGTCAATGCTGTTCCTCACAGGAGTCTCTTTGTTTGCCTGCGGACCTTTAGTCACTCGACAGTCAATGTGATTTAGGGTTGTGGCTGGCCATAAGTCTAACAGTGTGATTTCGGGTGAGGACTTCGGGTCACATGGTATCAGCTTGACCTCCTGAGGGGCTAAAAACTGAGATCAGGCACACGGGCAGTCAACAGTGCCTATGTAATGGAACCCCAATAAAGATTCTGGACACCAAGGCTCAGGTGAGCTTCCCTGGTAGACAGTTCTCCATGCATATTGTCATACATCGTCCCTGGAAGCAGCTAACCCTGTCCATGATTCCTCATGGAGAGGATAACTGGAAGCTCTGCATTTGGAGCCCTCCCGCACTCTGTCCTATGACTGATTTTAATCTGTATCTTCTTCCTGTGGTAACAGTGGATATAACAACTTTCAGTGAGTTCTGTAAGTCCTTCTAGCAAATTAGTTGGGGACCCCCAGACTTGCAATTGGTGTCAGAAGTAAGCATGGTCTTGGAGGCCCTTAAACTCTGCCATGATGTGAGAAGTAAAGATGGTCTCTTGGAGGCTGTTCCTCAAATTTTGCAGCATCTATATTCATGGGGTATATTGGTCTATCATTTTCTTTTCTTGTAATGTCTTTGTCTAGTTTGGTATTAGGGAAATGACTCCTAAAAGGAATTGGGGAGTATTCCTTCCTACTCTATTTTCTGAACGACTTTATTTAGGATTGCTATATTTTTCCTCCTTAAATATTTGACAGAATTTACTAGTGAAGTAATCTGGACTTGGAGTTTTCTTTGTGGGATGGTTTTTAATCAGAAACTCAAATAATTTTGTATCTATATGGCTACTCAAAGTTTCTATTTCCTCATGTGTTATTTTGGTAAATTGTCTTACTAAAGACAAGGAATTTGTCCATTTCATTTAAGCAGTCAAATATATTACATTAAGTCAGTATAAATGTGTGAATAATATTCTCTAGTCAATATCTGTAGGATCTGTAGTGATGGCTCTTTTGCGTTCATGATTTGGGTAATTTATGTTTTGTCACTGTTTTTTCTTAATTAAATAAATCATATTTAATTTAATAAATTATATTTCAAAAATATAGTAATTGACTATAAAGTTAGTTAACTCAGTGTAATTAATTACATAATAAAATTTTAGTTTAATGAATTAAGGTGAATTTGAATTAAAATTTAAATATGTAAAATTAAATGAACTAAATTAAACCATATGAAATAAAATGTAATATACTAAATTAAACCAAAATTAAATTGAAATTAAAAATACACAAGACATTGAATTTAATACATTAAATTAATATTAAATTGTTTTAAACCAAATTAAATTTAATAAATCCAAATTCAATTATGTTAAATTAAATTTAATTTGAGTAACTAAATTTCAGTTAAACTTGAACTATATTGCCTTAAACTTATTTTCCTACATCAAACTGTAATAAAATTAAAAGTGAATTATATAAAATTCATTAATTGATGGTAATAAAATAAATTTATCTAAGTACCTTACCAACACATATTCAACTATACTAAAGTTAATTTAATACATTAAATGAAAAACTAAATTAAAAATTAAATTATATTAATTAAAATAAGTTACAATCCCATTAAGATTAATTCTACATTAATAAATAAAAATGAGGCAAGTCTCATGCTGTATCTGAAGGTCTCTGTTTAGTGGGTTAAAAACCCCTTTGGGGAGGAGGTCACAGAACCCATGTTGTAGCCTCTGTGTCTTGGTGTCTGTGACAGTGTGGAAGAGACCATGAGTAAAAATGTTTAGGAAAGGTGAAAATAAAATCAAGTCTAAACCACGAATAGCAAAAAAGTTGCTACTATGTCCAGAGCCAAGAAAGCCAGAAAAACTCTCAGCCAAGGGTAAAAATTTTCATTTTCCCCAGACCCTTCTCCTCAACCTGAAAGAAAGTCATTTTGACTTTGAACGTGGACATGTGGACATTTATAATGACCACAACTTCCGTATCCAGTGTGTGTGTGGAGGGGGGCAGGTGTACTGACGTTTTGTACCCCACTTGATTTTCATGGTTGCCCAGGTTAGAACATTACCCTGAAGAGATGTCTAGCTCTCTGATCTGTACAGATTTTTGATTATACATAACATAATTTTTAAAAAAAATTTAAAAATTAACTTTATAGGAGAGAATACTAAATACATATGAAATAAGAGAACCAACGGGGACATCACCAGGAATTGAGGAAATCTATGCTCCGGTAGTGGTGGGTGTCAGCTAGGCAACAGTAGGGATGAGATGGGGTTAAACCAAAGTGTGCTTTGTTTTGCAGAAACTAGCCATTAATTTGCAGAAAGCTGCAGACACCAGATGTTCCAAAAAGGTTACAGTGCATTCCAGTCAACAAGATACCACAGTGAGAAAAAGTAACCAAGCACCTACTTACTTGCAGTTTTGGGCAACCTAGAGTAACCTTTGCCTCATTATCATGATCATGCCTTCCCCAGGCTTAAAACTCCCCAGCGACACAGTGATTTTTTTTTTTTTTTTTTTTGCCACACCGTGTGGCATGTGGGATCCTATTTCCCCAACCAGGGATAGAACCCATGGGCCCTGCATTTGAAGTGCAGAGTCTTACCAGCAGGCAAGTCCCTTTTTTTTTTTTTTTTTTTGACACAGTGCTTTGAGAGCTATCTCCCTGTCTCCTTACTTGTTGCTAGTAATAAACAAGTAATAAATGCTTCTGCTTTAATTGAAAGTTCTTGGTGTGTTCATTGGCTAAGCACCCCAAGTGACAGACCCATTGTGTGGTCAGAGGAAGACTTGGTGAAGCTGGTGGTCCTTGATTTCAAAGTCTACTTTGGTCCAACCATTCTCACCAGAGATGGTCAGGTCACCATCATTTATGGCCATCGATTGTTGCTCTGGACTAATTCTGATGGATGAATGCTGCTGTAGAGGCCCAGAGGCTGAATCATCTTGCGAGGCCTGGCTAAGGAGTGTGACAGCTGGAAAGAGTGGTGGGAGGTAGCAACACAGATATCAATAAACAATCTATATTAAAGAATATAAGAGAGTTTTATTTGCTCCAAGATGAGGACTGGCCCAGGAGTGCAGCCTCCACCGAGGAAGAAAACACTCCAGAGAAGCATGGTTTTCAGCATTTTTTTTTTTTTGCGGTACGCGGGCCTCTCCCGTTGCGGAGCACAGGCTCCGGACGTGCAGGCCCAGCGGCCTTGGCTCATGGGCCCAGCCGCTCCGCGGCATGTGGGCTCCTCCCGCACCGGGACACGAACCCGTGTCCCCTGCATCGGCAGGCGTACTCTCAACCACTGCGCCACCAGGGAAGCCCATTTCAGCAGTTTTATACCGTGTCAGAACAAAGAACATATATCAGACATGACAGAGGTACATTCCTTCAAGGTTTCAACGGAGATGTATAGTTACAAATTATCAGATACACAGTGAGTGAGCATGACCTTGGCATCTGGGACGGGAACTTTATCTTCCAAGGAATACTAGCATCGGTGTCATAGGAAGGGAAGCATTTCCCCCTATTGTCAGAGTGGGCATGCTTTACTGTAATGGTTAAAACAAATGTACAACATATATTTGACAGACCGTAAGTCAGGCTGTTCCAGTTTACATAAAGTTCAGGCCACATCAGGTATAAGCCTGACTGGCTTCCCCAGCCCCCAATATACAAAGATTTCTTCAATCAGAGGTAATGTGGGAGGCATATGACTAAGGGACTGCTTTCCTTCCCAGCGTAAGGCACACAGTATGCCGGCGCCGATTAGTACCTGCAGAAGGGAAAAATGATTTTACGGTGATATGAGAGCGACTTAATCCAGGTAGTGTTCCTAAAGCGGGCCCCTTTCCCTGTGAACATCTAGGCAGTACCAGCTGCTGGCGCCGGAATCGACCGCCAAGATGGCGGCGCCCTCTCGGAAGCCGATTAGCACGCTGCCATGTGTTGCCAGTGAACGTACGGACTACGCCATCTTACGGAATCAGACTCCAAGATGGAGGCGTCCAGAAATACAGGCGTGGCCATGTTTCCTGAGAATGTATGGACTCGCCGCCGTACGGTCTCAGTAGTCAAGATGGCGGCGCCTGAGAGACTGTCGGAGCTCTAGGCGGGCGACCGACTTGTTTGTCGCGGAGCCGACGCACTGGGCCTGCGCAGTAGTGCCTGGGAGGCGCGACGAAAACCGGAAGTGCTGGTGGGCGCTTTTGCAACGGCCGGGGACGACGCTGAGGGACTGTGTAGGCTCGCGGGTCGCTGGCGGGGTTCGAGAAGGGGTGCGCTGGGAGCGGAGAGATGGTGAGTACGAGGTCCCAGGAGGGAGTCGGCGGTAGAGGTCAGTGGGGCTGGAAATGGTGGTGTCCATCGGCAGACGCATGGGGGTTTGTGGCGAACCATAACGGGAGTCAGTGGGCAGAATGGGGCGGGGGACTGTCGAGCCTTAGAATGATGGGGGTCTGCTGGTCAGGTTTTTTTACTCGTGTGTGAACCGTCTGAGAGTTATGTGATGAGCCATTATGCGAGTCCGTAATGGAAGTTTAGTGGTAGTTTCTTGGGGGTCCGAATGGGGGGTTCTTTGTGCGGAGTGATGAGGGGTTTGCGAAGTGTTGTATTGGGCAGTCTGGAGTGAGCCGTGATGAGTCTGTATCGGGGGATCTAGGGGGGCGGGGTTGTCTGTGAGGTTAGTAACGGAGGAACTGAGGGGAACCGTGCTGTCTTGAGACCCGGTGATGGGGGTCTGTGAGATGCCATGACGAGGACAAAATGTGGTGAGCGATGCGGTGTCTGTAACGGGCAGCAGCTGGCTCAGTGGGTGAATAGAATGATGGGGTGTCAGTGGGGTAAGCGATTGGAAGTTCAGAGGCAGAGTGATAGGGGTTTATAAGCAGGCTAAGGGGGTGTCAGCGGTGAGTGAGGGGGGGTGGTCTGTGGGGACTATGGTGGGGAGATTTATGAGGAGCCATGGTGGGAAGTCTATTGGCAGACTGTTGAGGTCTGTGGTGAGCCGTGATGGAGCTGTACTGGAGGGATGAGACATCATGATGGGGGTTCTCTAAGGAGCCATGTTGGGGGCTCCCACAGGAGGCGGACGCTTCAGACCCAGAGCCTCCAGATGCCGGGGAGGACAGCAAGTCAGAGAACGGGGAAAACGCGCCCATCTACTGCATCTGCCGCAAACCAGACATCAACTGCTTCATGATGTGAGCCGCGGAGCGGTGGGCGGGATGGACACCTGGCCGGGTGGGGAGAGGCCGATGGGTCTGGCCCCTCGCATCTCCCTCACTCGCCCCATCCTCCGCAGCGGCTGTGACAACTGCAACGAGTGGTTTCATGGGGACTGCATCCGGATCACTGAGAAGATGGCCAAGGCCATCCGGGAGTGGTACTGCCGGGAGTGCCGAGGTGAGGGGCCGGAGTGGACAGGGCAGGCAGCTGGGGCTGCCAGGGAGGAGAAGGAGAAGCCTTAATGGGAGGGTGGTTCACGGGGAGTAGTGATCTGCGTCTGTGGGCAGAGTGATTGTTGGTCAGTGCTAAGCCGGAATGGAGGCTCCATCGTGAGCTGTGATAGAAAGCTCCACCGGCAGGGACAGCTGTGCCCTGGAGTAGGGAGACAGAGCAGGCGGGTGGGACCGAAGAGGAGAGAAGAGGAAGAAAGAGTTCTGGTGCCATCCACATCCCCCGGTGCCAACCCACGCTGGCTCCACCCTCTGCCCCGCAGAGAAGGACCCCAAGCTGGAGATCCGCTATCGGCACAAGAAGTCACGGGAGCGGGACAGCACTGAGCGAGACGGCAGTGAGCCCCGGGATGAGGGTGGAGGGCGCAAGAGACCTGCCCCGGATCTGGACCTGCAGCGCCGGGCGGGGTCAGGGACAGGGGTTGGGGCCATGCTTGCTCGGGGCTCTGCTTCGCCCCACAAATCCTCTCCACAGCCCCTGGTGGCCACACCCAGCCAGGTGAGTGGCCGCGATGGCTGGGTTAGGGGAGGTGATCCCATCTCAGGCCCTGCTCGGTTCCTGAGCTGTGTTGCGGGCGCCTCTTGCTAGCATCACCAGCAGCAGCAGCAGATCAAACGGTCAGCCCGTATGTGTGGTGAGTGTGAGGCCTGCCGGCGCACCGAAGACTGTGGCCACTGTGACTTCTGCCGAGACATGAAGAAGTTTGGGGGCCCCAACAAGATCCGGCAGAAGTGCCGGCTGCGTCAGTGCCAGCTTCGGGCCCGGGTGAGCATGGGCAGAGCTGGGCAGGGTCAGGTGGGGGGCCAGGATGTCTGGGAAGAGCTGATTGAGGCTAGGATGGGTGGGCCGGGTGAGGTGGGGCCTAATCGCATACGGACAGGTGGGGAGGGACCTGGCTGGTTCAGACGAGTGAGTCGTGACCAGATGTGCTGGGCTAGCAGGGGAGTCCGCAACCCCAGATGCACGGGGTAGGGCCAGGCGTTCCTAGGTGGTCAGACGTGTCAGCGCAGCTGGAGCAGGGCCGAGCATGTCCTGGCGATGGGGGGCGGGGGGCGCTGGTGTGTCTAGGGAGGCGAGGTGGGGCTCGTTGGTGGAGTCGGGCACTTGTGGGAAGGGCTAGGGCAGGGCCCCCTCCATCCATCTGGGGCTGACCTGGGCCTTCCTCCTGCCGGCACAGGAATCGTACAAGTACTTCCCTTCCTCGGTGAGTCCAGCCCCCCAGGGCGGGCGGGGCCTGCGGG
Organism: Stenella coeruleoalba; assembly: GCF_951394435.1. Lineage (NCBI taxonomy): Eukaryota > Metazoa > Chordata > Mammalia > Artiodactyla > Delphinidae > Stenella > Stenella coeruleoalba. Next base: position 23,497,681 of record NC_137160.1, read on the forward strand.
CAGGGCGGTCAGGGCCAGTCCTGAGATTCTGCCCTGCAGCTCTCGCCGGTGATGCCCTCAGAGTCCCTGCCAAGGCCTCGCCGGCCACTGCCCACCCAGCAGCAGCCACAGCCGTCGCAGAAGCTGGGGCGTATCCGCGAGGACGAGGGGGCAGTGGCAGCAGCAGCAGTCAAGGAGCTGCCTGAGGCTACGGCTACACCCGAGCCACTCTCGGACGAGGACCTCCCACTGGACCCTGACCTGTACCAGGACTTCTGTGCAGGAGCCTTTGATGACCATGGCCTGGTGAGCAGACAGAGCGTCCCATGTGGAAGGGTAGTGGTTACAGAAGCAGAGAGTGTCCATGATGAGGAGAGAGGAGGCAGAGGCTATGGAATACTGACGTGGGGACCGAGCAGGTGGTAGGGAAGTCACGAGTGGAGCAGGCGAATCAGCGTGTGCCTCACTTGCAGCCCTGGATGAGTGACACGGAGGAGTCCCCGTTCCTGGACCCTGCGCTGCGGAAGAGGGCGGTGAAAGTGAAGCATGTGAAGCGTCGGGAGAAGAAGTCTGAGAAGAAGGTGACCGAGAGGGTGCAGTGGGTGTGGGGAGGGAGCGCGAAGGTCAGGGGCTGAAGGGCTGGGGTGCAGGGGGAAACAGGGGTGCGGGGCTGACTTCAGCTGCGCCCTGCCCTGGCCCATCTTGTCCCACAGAAGGAAGAAAGATACAAGCGGCATCGGCAGAAGCAGAAGCACAAGGACAAATGGAAACACCCGGAGCGCACTGACGCCAAGGACCCTGCGTTGCTGCCGCAGTGCCTGGGCCCTGGCTGTGTGCGCGCTGCCCAGCCCGGCTCCAAGTATTGCTCAGATGACTGCGGCATGAAGTTGGCAGCCAAGTGAGTCATTGCTGGAGGGTTCAGGGGAGTCAGGGAGTACAGGGTGGGGCATGGCCAGAGCCCCCTGTGTGTCTGCCGGTCAGTCACCATTCAGTCACCCAGCACCCACCGGGCCATCCACCTGCTCCCGCATCCGTCTGTCTGTCCGCCCAGCCATCTGCCCTTCAGTCACCTGGTTCCTTACCTTTCACCACTGAGTCACCCATCTGCTCTGCGCCCTTGGATCACATTGCTCACCTTACTGCCTTGCCTCCTTCTCTGCTCACCCAATTCACTGCCTCCCTGCAGCCGCATCTACGAGATCCTCCCCCAGCGCATCCAGCAGTGGCAGCAGAGCCCCTGCATTGCTGAGGAGCACGGCAAGAAGCTGCTCGAACGCATCCGCCGGGAGCAGCAGAGCGCCCGCACCCGTCTTCAGGAAATGGAGCGCCGATTCCACGAGCTCGAGGCCATTATCCTGCGGGCCAAACAGCAGGCTGTGCGCGAGGACGAGGAGGTGAGCGGGCACGGGTGCAGCAGCGGCGCAGGGCCCAGTACCTGCTCCCGCCTGGCCTCATCGTCTCCTCTACCCCGTGCAGAGCAATGAGGGTGACAGCGATGACACGGACCTGCAGATCTTCTGTGTCTCCTGCGGGCACCCCATCAACCCACGTGTTGCCTTGCGCCACATGGAGCGCTGTTACGCCAAGGTCAGGGTGTCGGCCTGAGGGGGTGGACGGTGTGGGGACATCCCTGGGTCCCTGGGGGCGGGGGTGCCGTCTCGCGAGGGCACGCGGCGCACATCCACAGTCCCTCCGTTTGTGCTCACCCCTCCAGTACGAAAGCCAGACGTCCTTTGGGTCCATGTACCCGACCCGCATCGAGGGGTGAGTGTGGGCACTGCGGGGGTTAGCGGGGCCGGGCCTGGGCGCCACCCTCCGCTTCCTCTGCTACCTTCTCTGCTACCTTTTCTGCTCCACACCCCCAGGGCTACACGACTCTTCTGCGACGTCTACAATCCTCAGAGCAAGACATACTGCAAGCGGCTCCAGGTGCTGTGCCCCGAGCACTCACGGGACCCCAAAGTAAGCTTTTCCCTCAGCTTTCCCCATTCTGTCCTCCTCCCTTCCCCCCCGGGCCACACTTCCTTCCTCCCTCTCCCGCTTCCCTTCTTCCTGCCGGCCCACTTCCACAGCCCCCACTTGCCCTGCCTCCTTGCCCTCCGTGCCTCTCCTTTCCCTGTTGCATCCCCTCCTACTCCCCCCACCTCGCCTTTCCTTCCCATCCCCCGGCCCCCACTCTTGTCCTCCTCCCGGCCTCGCCGCTCCGCACTCACGCCCACCCCGGTCTCCCCGCAGGTGCCAGCTGACGAGGTATGCGGGTGCCCCCTTGTACGTGACGTCTTTGAGCTCACGGGTGAGTTCTGCCGCCTGCCCAAGCGCCAGTGCAACCGCCACTACTGCTGGGAGAAGCTGCGGCGTGCCGAGGTGGACCTGGAGCGCGTGCGCGTGGTAGGTCTCGGCGGCGGATGCGGGGGGAGGGGGATGGCTCGGGGATCCCCTTGTCACGGCTCCCCCTGCTCCCCCGGCAGTGGTACAAGCTGGACGAGCTGTTTGAGCAAGAGCGCAATGTCCGCACTGCCATGACCAACCGGGCGGGCTTACTGGCCCTGATGCTGCACCAAACCATCCAGCACGACCCGCTCACGACCGACCTGCGCTCCAGCGCCGACCGCTGAGCCCCAGCGGTCCAGATGCCCTCCCGCCCTGCAGCGCGGGCGGGAGCGGCCCCGGAGCCCCCATTTGTCTGGTCTGCCATTCATGTTCCTCCCACGGTCCCTGAGTTTCTGCCTGTGCCCGTGCACCGTTTGACCGCCTGTTTGCCCTTACCACAGGGCCTCAGAACTTCCTCACATCCTTGTCTGTTCTTCTGTCTCTCTGTTCTCTGTGCCTGGGAGGGCTTGCGGAGTCTCCGCACCTTTGCCTCCCCCACTCTGGTTTTGTTAATAAAATTTTGATGAACCAAGAAAGCTAACTGTGGACGGTCTCCAAATTTTTTTCCATTGCAACTGCTTTCCTGCGCCCCTAGAGTAGAGTGGCACACCTGTACTCTGGAGAGGCTGCAGTACAGGTGTAGGCTGCACATATCCAGTCGGCGCCCACTCTGTGCTCTGCAGGCTCCGCCTTGGTCTGTGGGGATATGAGGTGCTGAGGGAGAGTCCAGGGACCTACACTGTCAGCCTGTCCTCTCATTGTGTGACAGTGGGTATACAGTCAGTGCTCAGTCTGTGTATGGCTGATTCATCATTCCTGTGTGAGCAGGAATTTTCTTATTTACTCTTATTGATGGTCTCCAGACCAGAGTTGTATGAAATGACGGACACAAGGCCCTCCTCTTTCCCCAGAAACCCCTGTCTCGGGACGAGTGTACAGCAGGAGCCCACTGGGTTTCTGTCGGGCGCACCAGCCTGTCCTCTCGTTGTCAGGTGCAGTGAGCCGCACAACGCTACCTTTCCAGCCTGGACCCGCCCTCACGGGCCTCCTGTTTGCCTGCAGAGCAGCACCAGCCCTCCCCTGGTGGAAGAAGCTCTGGCCATTGCCAGGCATGACATGTCCCTAGGCGCTCTAGTGACTCCAGCGGGAAGAGAGAACGGGACACAATAGCCCTGGAGGAGATCCGATGTTTTAAGGCAGGATAAGAAAATTTAAGCGTAACATACTCCCTATCCGTATTGGGCCCTCCCCAATGGGCAATGTGCATCTGCATTATACATTAACCAGACGTCCTCTGTAGTGGAATAACTGAGGACATGGAAAGGAGACATGACCCATGAGCCCCCCCCCCCCAACAAACTGGGAGCTGGCGAATAAGCCAGAACTACAAACAGTCCTGATTGCTTTGAGCCCCGCCCCCCCCCCCCCCCCCCCGCAAACCGGGGGCATGTGAATAAGCCAGAGCTGTGAACAGTCCTGAATGCTTTGAGCACCCCCCCCCCCCCCGGCAAACCGGGGGCCTGCAAAGAAGCATTGAGTGCTTTGGGCACTGATCCATGAGATGTCCTCAGTCTAATCAGAGTGGTGGGAACGCAAGGAAATGTCCTTGTCCTACTTCAGTATAATCAAAATAATGGTGGGAACTTTGTGCTGCTTTTGCGCTCAAGGACGAAGCATGGCAGGTTCTCAAGAAAGCCAATTATTGCTTGTATAATTAATAAAAACATAGGTTGCTACTTTAGCACTTCTGAAATGTTAAAAAAAACAAGTCGTAAAGTGTAAACCTAGATAATGCTTTAATAAAAGGTACCACAACAGGACAGACGGCGCTGTTTTGCCTGAGCGAGCGGCAGCCCTCTACTGCTGTGCTTCGGCACAATTCATCTCGTGTGATGAGCTTACTTTCGGCCCTGTCATAAGATAAAGTACAACATTTGGCGCCCGAACAGGGACCTGAAGGTAAGTAATCGCGTGATCGCGGGACCGAAGGGGAAATTGGTCCGCTAGAGTAAGCAAAACCTTCGGCAACAGTAGAGTAACTGTAATGGGGAATTCCCATTCAGTAGAATTTCAATACATTAAACTCCTAAAACAGTTATTACGGAGTTCAGGAGTGAAAGTGAAACCAGAATCTTTTGATGAATTGTTTGCGCTGGTACGTAAACATTGTTACTGGTTTCAATCTACTGGTCATAACCAGTTAAATTTAAAAGTTTGAAAACAGGTTATGCGAGCCTTAAGAAGAGCTCATCAGCATGGAGACCCTATATCTGTCCGTGTTTGGTCTCTTTGTAAATTAATTTCCCTTGCCCTGGAACCGTTACAATCTGAGATGGAAAATGAAAATGGGGTGCACCCTCAGCGTCCGAATTCTGCTCCCGATCATTCTGCTGCTTTTCGTACTCTGTTTCGTGAGTCTCCTATAGAGGACCTTCCTCCGCCTCCTCCTCCCCTTGTGTCTAAGACAGGAGAGGATTTTTCAGATTCCAGTATGAAGGGGCTTTTTCTGACGATGATAAAGGTTAGGAGCAGACTAACAAACAAAATGAGATGCCACTTTCTCAACAGAATGAGATTTCTGATATACTTTCAAAGTTAAAAAAATTTGATGGTTAAATTGGAAAAAAATAAAAATAATGCTAGCACTCCGTCATATCAGGAGCCATGTCCTACTATTCCTTCAGCTCCTCCTTTAGAATTAGCAGCTTATCCTGTTGGAGCCTCTCGTCAGTTTCACTTTCCTCTAAAACCTAAATCTAATAGACTATTGTTGGAAGAAGAGATGAATACGGAAGAAAAGCAATATTCTGAATCATTTTTTGCTTTCCCTATTGTTAGACAAGCTATGCCTGCTAATGGTCAATTTCCGAATGGATATATGAACGTTAAATATAACCCTCATAATGTAAAAATTTAAAAAATGCTAAAAGAAGCCATTAATGCATATGGAATGCATTCTAATTATGTTCAAGGTCTTTTGTTTAGGTATGCTTCCAAAAACATATTAATTCCTCAGGATTAAAAGGCGCTTGCCAAGACTACTACTTGGTGGAAAGAAGAAGGCACCTCCATTGACCTGGGGGCAAATAAAAAAGTTTGCAGACACTGCCAAAAATCTTGTCATTTCACAGGGTAAACCCCACTAGCACCAATCTTTTTGTAGCCATGCTGGCAATGTTGTCTGCAAAAGTAATAAACATATCAGCCAATGAGGTAAATTGTACTAACCATACTTATTGGACTTATATTCCTAACCCTCCTCTTAATATAGGGGTTACCTAGTGGGATGCCCCAATTCTTGTATATGTAAATGAGTCTGGATGGTTGCCTGGTCCTTTTGATGATAGAGGCCCTTTGAAGCCGGAAGAAGAAGGAAGGGTAATAGAAAATTACACGGTGGGTGTTAATGGACCTCCTATTTGTATGGGAAAGGGAGATCATTGCCTTAAAATGAATTATCAGACATAGTTAAGTGTTGTCAAAAATAAAAGCAGATATCATGGGTTATATCTTTTGAGTGCTTATAGTTTTGAAAGTTCTAATTCCACTCTTAATGAGAATGTTTCCGCACCTTATTTGCCTCCATGCAAGGTGCCTCTTGTGGATCGATTATCGGATTGGGTCCATTGGACTCGATGCCGAGGAGATATGGCTCGGGTTCTTGTTAGTACTTCTTGGGGAAGCGTCATTGATTGGAGTCCTTTTGGCTCCACCCAAGGAAAAAGCGGTCTGAAAAATTTATACTGGCATAGAAAGGATAACACTATTTATAGCAATACTATTAATGATACCATAGTATGGCATGCAGGAGGGTTTTCTCCTCCTGGTCCTCATTTAAATGGATATCCTATCCAAAAGGATTTATGGAAGCTATGACAGCTTTGAAAAAGATTAATGCCTGGGTAGGACATATGGTTAACAAATCTGGAAATCATAGTTTGACTTTTCATAAAAATGTTACTTGATATACTCGTAGTTGTGTGAAATTACCTTATATATTGTTAAAGGGACCAGCTGTATGGAATGAGACTCAAGGTATTATAATATGTAAAAATTGCTCTCTGTATACCTGCATTAACTCTAGTACATCTTTTTTTTTTTTTTTTTTTTTTTTTTTTTGCGGTATGCAGGCCTCTCACTGTTGTGGCTTCTCCCGTTGCGGAGCAACAAGCTCCGGATGCGCAGGCTCAGCGGGCCATGGCTCACGGGCTTAGCCGCTCCGCGGCATGTGGGATCCTCCCGGACCGGGGTGCGAACCCGTGTCCCCTGCATCGGCAGGCGGACTCTCAACCACTGTGCCACCAGGGAAGCCCTCTAGTATATCTTTTAACATATCTACTGAAAGTTTGTATATCTTACGAGCTCGGACAGGTCTTTGGCTTCCTGTCAATCTTGGAAGGAAATGGCAAAAATCTCTTCCTATGACTGTTTTACAATATTTAACTGATACATTAAAAAAAAGTAAAAGATTTATAGAAATGTTGATTGCAGCTGTCATGGGTATTATAGCCATAACAGCTTCTACTACAGGATTGCTAATGCTCATTATAATAATAATCATATGTTTAATTATAGTCCGACGACGATTGAAAGTCACCCGCCATACAACATCGCAACAAGCTGCTGTGTTTTCCTTGATGCTGCACAAGCTGCAAAATAATTCCATGTAGTTTAGCATCGAGAGTAATGCTGCCGCGTTCTCCTTGATGCTGCAAAAATTACAAAACAAAAAGGGGGAAATGTAGTGGAATAACTGAGGACATGGAAAGGAGACATGACCCATGAGCCCCCCCCCCCGCAACAAACTGGGGGCTGACGAATAAGCCAGAACTACAAACAGTCCTGATTGCTTTGAGCCCCCCCGGCAAACCGGGGGCATGTGAATAAGCCAGAGCTGTGAACAGTCCTGAATGCTTTGAGCACCCCCGCGGCAAACCGGGGGCCTACGAAGAAGCATTGAGTGCTTTGGGCACTGATCCATGAGATGTCCTCAGTCTAATCAGAGTGGTGGGAACGCAAGGAAACGTCCTTGTGCTACTTCAGTATAATCAAAATAATGGTGGGAACTTTGTGCTGCTTTTGCGCTCAAGGACGAAGCATGGCAGGTTCTCAAGAAAGCCAATTATTGCTTGTATAATTAATAAAAACATAGGTTGCTGCTTTGGCACTTCTGAAATGTTAAAAAAACAAGTCGTAAAGTGTAAACCTAGATAATGCTTTAATAAAAGGTACCACAACAGGACAGACGGCGCTGTTTTGCCTGAGCGAGCGGCAGCCCTCTACTGCTGTGCTTCGGCACAATTCATCTCGTGTGATGAGCTTACTTTTGGCCCTGTCATAAGATAAACTACAACACTCCTCAAAGGCAGGAATGTCTGCTCAACCATAAAGATCAATTTTTTCCTTCTCGATGCCAGCAATGTAACTCCTTAGACGATAACATTCTTAATTCTTTCCTAATTTTGTAAGGGGTCATGGTGACCTGGTGCTGCTTCCTATGTGCAGATCTGGACTATGTATCTTTGGTGAACTTTATGTAAGATGTCAGTGTGTCATTTTGATGTACGACCCTTTGTTTCAAAAATGTATATAACTTCTAACAGGCGGAATAGTCCTCAGAGTTTTCTGAACAACTTCTGTGGTTCTAATCCTCAGGTTGGCTCGAATAAAATTCTCTATTTCTCCTTTAGATTGACTGTTGATTAATTTTTCATCAACATAGGTCTTATTCTGTTCAGTACCTCTAGTTGAAGTGGGTATTGTTGAATATTAGGCGGAGGCTTGGAGTTGTCAACAGTCATTTAAATAGGAGTGGCTGACACAGAGGTATATAGTGACAGGGAAACATTTCATAGGCTATACATGTTATCAATCATATTGACTTGTTGCACAAACACTGTACGTGTACTTTTAGCAGTAGGATTTAAGCAAGCAGTGATACACGCCATGCGTAGCTTGATAGCTAGGAAAAGGATAATAATACATACAGTGAAAATAATAATCATCTGTAAAACAGAGCAAAAAAAATTACCTAATCCTGAGGAGAGCCAACTAAACGGATCGTTAAAAGGGTCTTTTTTTTCTTTTAATGTCATAACCATTTTGCCTCTTAAAAATTTTATCTAGGAGCATCTCTACTTCTGCACAGGTATTGATATAAGTGCAACAAGTAGTGTGAGCCATAGCACAACTCCTTGTTTAGCTAGTAGAAAATCAAAGGTAGGGAATTCCCTGGTGGTCCAGTAGTCAGGACTTCATGCTTCCACTGCAGGGGACACGGGTTCGATCCCCAGTCAGGGAACTAAGATCCTGCAAGCGGTGAGGCCAAACAAACAAAAAAAAGATTAGAAAAAAGAAAAGGATATCGAAGGTAACTATTATCCAATACTACTTAGGTTAAGGAATTGAGGGATGTCTCTTGTGCTGCAATGCTTTTTGTAGTCTCTTCGGCTATTTGACCAACGGGTGGCTGATAGATTTCTGACCATATCTCTCTTTACATATACTCCTTCACTAGGAATCAAGATTCTTAAAAGACTTTGCTACCAGGTATCTTAATAACATTGATCTCTTCTGTAATGGAGAGAGAAAGGAGTTTTATCTGTCTCTTTTATATAGACAATGGGATAACATAACATCCCAATAAGCATAAACCTTCTGCCTGTCAGCTCTTAAGATATTTATGTGCCCAGTTTTGGGAAGGTGGGTCAATTCCAATGCCGTATATGAAGACAAAACCTGAGGATGCAAGTGATCCCAAAGTTGCAAGTCCAACAATTGGTTAAATGGCCCCCAGTAGCTATACTCTGTGACAACTTTACTAAAGAATTTTCTTTCCATCCTAAACACTGGGTCAAAAGTATAGCCAGAAGAGAAACAATAACTCTCAATGTTGACAGAGAGACAGACAGTTGGTAAACAGTACAACTGAACCAGTAGGATGGGTCTTAAAGAGCTGGTCTGGACTCTTTGGTTAGCTGTCTGCTACTGTTGTCGATTTCTTCTCATCCCAGCTTGGTGAAGCTTGTCTTAGTTGAAGTCAGGTGTCAGAAACAGGGGTCACGGTCCATTTAGGAGCAGAAGCCTTTTTAAAAAATGAGAGATAGGAACCTAGGAGTTTACTCCTTTGAGCTTTGCAGCACAGGGGTTAGTACTAATACCTGATATGGCCCTTTTCAACGCAGCTGCAAAGCATCTTGTATTTATGCCTTTTCCAATGGACAAAATCTCCAGGTTGCAGTCCATGATCCATAAGGTCTTCATCTCCTGGGAGCTCGCGGTGAAAGGAATGTTGCCAGCTTTTCATTTTCTTTAAGTGCCTTAACGAGTCCCTGACGATAATGCAACATATCACGCCCTTATGCAATGTTGGTTCATACATGCCTTCATCTGGGCACATAGGTCATCCAGCGGTTATTTCAAAAGGACACAGTTGCTGCTTACCAAAAGGAGTGGACCTAAGGTTGAGAAGCACCAATGGGAGAGCTTCTGGCCATGAAAGATGAAAAGCCCCTGAGAGTTTTGTCAGTTGGGTTTTGATAGTGTTGTTAGTTCTTTCTAACAGTCCTGAAGATTGAAGAGGGGGGTGATAAGTGCATTAAAGATGCTGCATTATTGGCTAAACGTCATAAATAGATTTAATTATTTGTCTGGCAAAGTGAGTCCCTGGTCACTATGTAACTCAGAAGGAATTCCCCAAACAGGAATTATTATTTCCAATGGTGATTTACCTACTGTTATACCCCTTGCTCTCCTGCAGGGAAAAGCTTCAACCCAGTGTGAAAACATACAGATCATCACCAAGATTATTTACATCCTCGAGGTGGTGGCATTTGGACAAAGTCCAATTGCCATACCTCAAAGGGTCCCTTAGGAAGAAGAACGTGGCCTTGTGCCCCATGAAGTGGTTTTCTGGGATTATATTTAAGACACAGAGTACAGCGAGTACATACTTTATGAGGCACCATGGGAGAATGTTTCCAAAACTATAGTTTCCCCCGTAAAACCATGTTTCAGGTGCCTAATGAGTTAAAGAATATACGTGCTGGAGTAACAGCCATTGTGCTCTAAGAGACACTATAGGTTTTTAAAATCAGGTCCAAAGCATATTTGTGTGATGGGCTCAAAAATTCCCCCTTTTTGTAGCCACATCTGTTTATCTTCTTTAGTGGCGATTTCTTGAGCCTGTGGAAGGAAATCTTTTACTGGGTTAGCAGGGTTCACAGAGAGCAGTGGAAGTTCTCAAAGCTGAACAGGATGAATTTTTAAAGTTGTCTGTTTTTCTGCAGCATCAGCAAGCTGATTTCCTTTAGCTTCCTTAATGTCAGATTTGGGATGCCCCAGTGTTTTAATACTTGCCAACTGTTTTGGTAGTGGTATAGAACTACAACCTGCAGTTAAGAACTCTGCAACCTGTTTCCATTTTTCGTAGGCTGCCTGAGTTAAGATGGATTTTAAGGTGTTTATGGCCTCTTTTCCTTTTGGCATCCGCTCAACCAGATCAAGCTGGTCAGACTTAAGTAATGCATATAAAGGTTGAGAAATAAGTGGAAAATTAGGTACCCAATTGCTACAATATTCAGTCAGACCCAGAAATCCCCTCAATTGTTTCTTATTTTGGAGAAGTGAGAAAGCTAAAATCTCTTTAATTCTTTTAGAGTTGACTAATAGTCCTTCCTTAGATATAAAGCGGCCCAAATGTTTTACAACAGATCAGCAAATTGGAGTTTATCTTTAGGCAACTTGTGTCCCTTAGAAGCTAGTTGTTGTAACAGATGGATGGTGTCTTTTTGAGAATCCAATTCATTTCTAGAACATGAAAGCAGGGGCTTCCCAGGTGGCACAGTGGTTAAGAATCCGCCTGCCAATGCAGGGGACACCGGTTCAAGCCCTGGTCTGGGAAGATTCCCACATGCCGCGGAGCAACTAAGCCCGTGTGCCACAACTACTGAAGCACACGCATCTAGAGCCCGTGCTCTGCCACAAGAGAAGCCACCGCAATGAGAAGCCCGCGCACCACAAAGAAGAGCAACCCCCGCTCGCCGCAACTAGAGAGAGCCCGCGCTTAGCAACGAAGACCCAACGCAGCCAAAAATAAATAAATAAAATGAATAAATTTATTTTTAAAAAAAGAACATGAAAACAAATCATCTACACATTGAATTAAAGTGGAGCCACCAGGAAAGTCTACATCAGCTAAATCAGCTTTAAGCACTTGAGAAAAGTAAGTGGGGTTCTCACTATAGCCCTGTGGCATGGCAGTCCAGGTATATTGATGATTTTCCCATGTGAAGGCAAAAACGTACTGACTGTCCTTCTTTACTAGGATACTAAGGAAGGCATAAATCAATTACTGAAAAATAGCAGCTATCGGCTGGAATGACTGAGAGCAGAGTGTGTGGATTTGGGACCACAGGACAATGGGAATCACAATGTTATTTATAGTTTTCAGATCTTGAACAAATCTCCAACCTTTCCCATTTGCCTTTCTCACTGGTAAGATATGTGTGTGTGACAAGGACTGGTACAAGGAATTATAAGTCCCTTCTTAAGAAAGTCCTGAATAACAGGGTTTATTCCATTGAATGTCTCTGGTTTAAGTGATATTGTCAAATATTCGGTAGAGGCTTGGAGTTGTCAACAGTCCCCTTAACAGGAGTAGCCAATTTAATTTTTTCAATATCTGAAGAAGAAGATGACCATAATTCTTTAGGCACTGGCAATAACAGGTCATTCATTTCTTCTTGGTCTGTTTGAACCACTGATTTTTATAACCATCTATTTTTCAGTAACTAGATTTTGCTCAGCATTAAAATTTCTAAACCTAGAAGCATTTCACCTTTTTGTGAAAAGGCAATATGAGCATTGCTGGCTTCTGAAAGGTCTCTTCCTATCAGATGAATTGGGGCACATTTTACTAGGAGAAACACAAGTTTCCCTGTGATAGTTCCTAACTGAAAGGTTAGCGACTCTGATTTTAAAATTTGCAAAGGTAAATTAGAAACCCCTACGATTTGAATTGACCTTATACTCCAAGGGAGAGGGCAATGAATAAGGGTAGGGTAAAGACCAGAGATTGTAGCCCCAGTATCTACAATGGCCTTTGAAGTTTCCCCTCTGATTGTTGTCTCAATTTCCCCTAAGGTATTGGTGAAGAGCTGGGGGAAGTACCCTCTCATAATTGTCAAGCACTTCTATTTCTTTTTGTTTTGCCATGTTCCAAATTCTATTTAAATGTCTGGCACTCTCATTTGAAGAGACCATGGCTTTTGCACTAAAAACAAGTGCGGGCATTTCGTTTTGGGCCAGGGTTAGAAGAAAAGTGTTTTAATAGGGCCTCTAAGTTGCTGTAGTTGTACATTCATGACTTTAGTGACTCTTTCTTCTTCTTTGGAAGGTTTTAGAGAGATTCTCTGTAATAGTGACAAGCATGTTAGAATGTATTATGGCCCATTCCAATTCATGTCTTTTTTTTTTTTTTTTTTTTTTTTTTGCGGTATGTGGACCTCTCACTGTTGTGGCCTCTCCCGTTGCAGAGCACAGGCTCCGGACGCACAGGCTCAACGGCCATGGCTCACGGGCCCAGCCGCTCCGTGGCATGTGGGATCTTCCCGGACCAGGACACAAACCTGTGTCCCCTGCATCGGCAGGCGGACTCTCAACCACTGTGCCACCAGGGAAGCCCCAATTCATGTCTTTTAATTAGCTTTGCTATTTTTTCATCTAATCCCTCTTAAAGATTGAATTTAGAATTGGATCATTTTGATGATTTTGAAAACTTTCAGGGGCCATTCCAGGGTGTTATTTGAAGGTTTTCTCAAACCTCTCAAAGGAAAAAAAAGTTTCTCTGCACTTCTGCTTGCATTGGTGGATCATTGCCCACTCTATTTTCTCAGGAAAAATTTTGGGGATGGCTTGGTACAAGTTACGAGCAAGTTCTCGACACCTGTGAACATCTGCATGCTCATGCTTATGAAAATCTTCCATACGTGTCTTCCATTCTCCCTTTTGTAGCCATACTTGGCTTTACTTTTGGATACCAGCAATTGCTCAAGCTAGTACAAATCTAAGTATCCTGGCTCATGTATCCTTACAGAATGAATTCTCTTAAAAACCCTAAAGGATCTTGTAAAGGGCCTGGAAAATCCTTAGTTAAATTTTTAAGTTCAGCTCTAGTCCAGGGAGTATATATTAGTTCAGGCTCACCTCTTCCAGTAGGTTTCTCTTTAAAGGGACCCGCAATGATTTTAGGGCTCTCATTTATTCCCTGGGGTCCAGTTAATTTTTCCTTTGGAGGTGGAGGAGGAGGTAGAACAGACAAGTTGAGATATGGACGTTCAGAAAGGAGAAGGTATAAAGTTCAGAAAGGAGGGGAAGGAGGAGGAGAAAGGGATAGGGTAGCTTCTGAGCTTTTCTCCAATTTAACAACAGTTTCTAATAATTTTCAGTTAGTTTCCTGTAAAGGTGTCATTTTATTATTAACATGCTTCAAAGCTTCTAAGTACCAATTGAAATATGCTTCCCATCCTGTCTATGTAATTTTTTTTTTTTTTTTTTTTTTGCGGTACGCCGGCCTCTCACTGCTGTGGTCTCTCCCGTTGCGGAGCACAGGCTCCAGACGCGCAGGCTCAGCGGCCATGGCTCACGGGCCCTGCTGCTCCGCAGCATGTGGGATCTTCCCGGACCGGGGCACGAACCCGTGTCCCCTGCATCGGCAGGTGGACTCTCAACCACTGTGCCACCAGTGAAGCCCAGTGTCTATGTAATTTTATAGCCGGCATTTTCCAATTTTGCACGCAAGTAAACTAATTTTGTTAAGTCGAATGTTCCCCGTTTTGGCCATTTAAGAGTTAAGTTAGAGCCTCCCATTTTACCAAGTTCTTGCAAGTATCAGCTCTATACATACTGTACATGAAGCCAGCCGAAGTTCCAGTGGGTGGCTATCCATCTGGGAACTGGTAGGCTTTAGAAGCACGATTTCCCATTTTCCTTTTGTTTAATTTGTATTATGAGGTCACAATTTCTAAGGGCGCTGCAGGGTCAGAAGTGTGCTGCTTGTGAGCTTAGCTCCTCAAGGTGTCACCCTTGAGTCGGTTCAGATCTTCTGTGTCTCCGTTTCTCCTGTAAGCTGTCTAAAGCCACCATGGGGGCTTGGAGCACCGTAAATTACCTAAAGTGTTAAAAGGGCGTTTCCTATGGGACTGCTACTCATTATAAGGATTAATCCTCAGACACTTCCTCTAGGTTCTCAGTCACCAGAGAAGGCCTGGTGGCTGGAAGGAGCAAATGTCCGTTTTCTTCAGAGATGAATAGGTTCAGTCTCTTGTTCTGCTGTCAAACAGTTTGTTCAAACCATTTATACACAATCTTTCCAACTTGAGCCAAATTTAAAAAGGCCAGCCAACCCAGTTCACTCCAGAGTTCGTTCTTGGCTTTCCCCTTCTAGGAACCTCCATCTAGCCCATTGCCTAGGAAATTCCCCCTCTGTCCCTTTTACCTGGAAATGTACCGGTACCCTTTTAAGACTATAAATCCTAAAATTTTAACAGATTGGATAAAATTCAGGATCATCATGCAAAGCAATGAGGTCCAGATATCAGGAGAACTCACCAAAGCAACTGAGGAATACCAAAAAGCCGGTGGGGCTCAAAGGGCCAGTGCTGGTACTGAGCACTGGTTTAGAGTAGACTCCAGGTGTCCTCTGGTGGGTGTCTCTGATATCCTGCTAACTACGCCAAGCAAATATCAACAAAAAAGTAATCAATATCGATCTAAAGTAGAAATAGAGAATTTTATTTGAGCCAACCTGAGGATTATAACCCAGGAGACAGTCTTTCAGAAAACACTGAGGATTGTTCCACCTGTTAGAAGTCGAAGGCACAATTATATAATTTTAAGACAAAGGATCATACATTAAAATGACACACTGATGCTTTATATAAGGCTCACCAAAGATACATAGAGCAGATCTACATATACAAGGCAAGCAGTCACCATGACCCCTAACAGGATTAGGAAAGGAAAAATTAATCTTCTCTGTAGGTGCACTGCTGGTGTCAGAAGAAGGAAAAAATGATCTTTGCAATTGAGCAGACATTCTTGCCTTTGAGGAACGCTAGTTAATGTATAATACAGATGCACATTGCCCATTAGGGAGGGCCCAACATGGACAGGGAGTATGCTACACTTAAATTTTCTTGTCCTACCTCAAAACATAAATTTTATTCCATCACCTGTTATTCAGGAATTTCTTTTAAAAAGGCCTATAGTTCCCTGTACTAGTCCTTGTAACATGTCTATCCTGCCAGTAAGAAAGCTGAATGGAAAAGACTGGAAATTTGTCCAAGATCTGAGAGCAATAAATAATATTGTAATTCCTCGACATCTTTTGGTCCCAAATCCACACACCTTACTCTCAGTCATTCCAACTAAAAGCTGTTATTTTTCAGTGATAGACTTATGCAGTGTCTTCTTTAGCATCCCAGTAGAGAAGGACAATCATACCTTTTTGCCTTCACATGGGAAAATCATCAATACACCTGGATAGCCATGCCACAGGGCTATAGTGAGAACCCCACTTACTTTTCTCAAATACTTAAAGCTGATTTAGCTGATGTAGACATTCCTGATGGTTCTACTTTAATTCAACATATAGATGATTTGATTTTATGTTCTAAAATTGAACTGGATTCTCAAAAAGATACCATCCATCTGTTACATCAACTAGCTTCTAAGGGACACAAGTTGCCTAAAGATAAACTCCAATTTTGCTTACCTATTGTAAAACATTTGGGCTACTTAATATCTCAAGAAGGACTATTGATTGACACCAAAAGAATTAAAGGGGGCTTCCCTGGTGGTGCAGTGGTTGAGAGTCCGCCTGCCGATGCAGGGGACACGGGTTCGTGCCCCAGTCCGAGAAGATCCCACATGCCGCAGAGCGGCTAGACCCGTGAGCCATGGCCACTGAGCCTGCATGTCCGGAGCCTGTGCTATGCAAAGGGAGAGGCCACAACAGTAAGAGGCCCACGTACCACAAAAAATAATTAAATAAATAAAAAATAATAAATAAATAAATATATATGCATAAATTTATTTATTTTTAGCTGCATTGGGTCTTCGTTGCTGCACATGGGCTTCCCCTAGCTGCGGCAAGCGGGGGCTACTCTTCGTTGCGGTGTATGGGCTTCTCATTGTGGTGGCTTCTCTTGTTGCAGAGCATGGCTCTAGGCACACGGGCTTCAGTAGTTGTGGCATGTAGGCTCAGTAGTTGTGGCTCGCAGGCTCTAAAGCTCAGGCTCAGTAGTTGTGGTGCATGGGCTTAGTTGCTCCACAGCATGTGGGATCTTCCTGGACCAGAGCTCGAACCAGTATCCCTTGCATCAGCAGGCAGATTCCTAACTACTGCACCACCAGGGAGGTCCCTAACAAATGTCTTGAAGAGAAAAAGACAAGTTGTACCAGCAACTCCCTTATGTCAAATACCATATAGATGGCTCTTGGAAAGCCTGCAAGAGCAGTGACCATGTTTAATACCATGTTAGCAAAATTTCCAATTGATGAGGCTATCAATGAGAGCTCTCTTGGAAGGATCACTTGCACTCTCTCAGGTTCTGTCTTCATATGTGGTATTGGAATTGACCCACCTTCCCAAGAATGGACACATAAATATCTTAATAGCTGGCAGATAGAAAGTTTATGCTTACTGGGATGTTATGTTACCCCATTGTCTATATAAAAGAGACAAATGGACCTCCTTTCTCTCTCCATTACAGAATCAAGAGGTCCATGTTATTAAGATATCAAGATACCTGGTAGCAAAGTCTTTTGAGAATCTTGATTCCTAGTGCAAGAGTACATGTAAAGAGAGATATGGTCAGAAATCTATCAGCCACCATTGGTCAAATCATTGGTCAAATACCTGGAGTGACTGCAAAATGCAGCACAACAGACATCCCTCAATTCCTTACCCCAAGTAGTATTGGATAATTAGAATCACCTTTGATTTTCTACTGGCTCGTCAAGGAGTTGTTTGTGCTATTGCTCACACTACTTGTTGAACTTATATCAATACCTCTGCAGAAGTAGAAATGCTCCTGGATAAAATTTCCAAAAGGCAAAATTGTTGTAAGACTGAAAAAAAAAACCCTTAAAAAACCTGTTTTGGTCACTCCCTACAGGACTAGGTAATTTTTAATTTTTTTCCCTCTGTTTTACAGATGATTATTATTTTCATTGTATGTATGATTATTCTTTTCACAGCTATCAAGTTACTCATGGCATGTATCATTGCTCACTTAAATTCTATTGCTAAAAGTACATGTACAATGTTTGTGCACAAGTCAATATGATTGATAACATGTATAGCCTATAAAATGTTTCCCTGTTAGCATATATCTCTGTGCTGTTCACTACATTCAATTAACTAATTTCTCCTTTAGTTTGCTTAATTCTGAAGTTTTTATGATGAGGAAATCAGTGTTGCCAAACCAAATGGATCTTGACATTTTAACTGCTTGGCAAGGAAGAATGTGTGCTATAATCCAGACTGAATGTTGTGTTTTCATGCCAGATCTGTCCTCTAGTATAACTCATCTAATGAATCACATTAAAAATTAAATCTCTGCATTAGGGAATCCCCTTCCTAGTCTAGGTTACATCTTGGGTAAATGGTTCAGCTCTGGGGGTTCATGGTTTAAATCTCTGCTTATGACTTTATTATTGTTGTTGGCTATATTGATTGTGTTCTGTATCGTTTATAGAGTAATAATCTATTGTGCTTTTTGCTGCATATACAAACCTGCAAGTAAAATAATGATGTCTATAAGACTTGAAACCATTGATCATACGTATAGCTCTATATAAAATACTGGACAGGCACAATGCACGTAGGAGGAAGATTGGACAATAATTGGCATGAGTTCTATTGAACAGCATGAGGTTAGCTATGAGTCCTTGTCTGGTACTTTACTGACACATAAACCCCTGAAAGATAGAAGAAACTGGCCTATTGGGACCTGGTATTGCAGGACCGGATAGATCCAGGGCAGGTAAGACACCACCCTGGTGTCGAGGGACCAAGCATTTCATAACCTAATACTTTCTATCGAAAGATTAATGATCAAAAGTGAGAAACGATGGAATAAAATTTATGTTTTGAGGCAGGACAAGAAAATTTAAGAGTAACATACTCCCTGCCTATATTGGTCCCTCCCTAATGGGCAATGTGCATCTGCATTATGTATTAACCAGACCTCCTGAAAGGCAAGAATGTCTGCTCAACCATAAAGATCATTTTTTCCTTCTTCTCATGCCAGAAATGTAACTCCTTAGAAGATTAATCTTTCTTTTCCTAATCCTGTAAGGGGTCATGATGACTTACCAATCTGGGAGCATTTGCAGCTGCACTCTGTGCTGCTAAAAGGAGTACAGGGGCATTTAGCGGGGCCAAAGCTAAAGACAGAATCTGAATACTAAGTGAGAAACACATCCACATAATAGGAACTGGTGTTTTCCCTCCCCCTGGGGTTCTCGTGACCGTCATTCCTCATGGACCATTAACCATCTGTGTCAGCAAACAGACAAACAAACAAACAAACTAAATGACATTCTTTCACTTTTCATATAAGAGGAAAGCAAGGGTAAAAGTTGAACAGGGAACTCATCTGGCTTGGGCACACTCCTTGTGAGTAGGCTAAAGCTCAGTCACACGGAAAGGGGAGGGGATAAGACTGCAGGCCTAAGATGGAGCTGAGAAAAATGGAGTCTGTGTGGTTCAGCCACACATTTCACCCCCAACATCTATATGGCCCACACAATCTTATCTGCCATTCTTCCTTGAATACCCTAGGGCCAGATATTGGGAGGTAACCTGCATGCCTAACCCACAACAGCAATATACACAACAGCAAGCACCAAGAATCCCTGCTAGACAAGGAAGGATGCCTAACAGGGCCATACCCCATATGCCAGGTAAGGAGGTCAACCAACGGATGAAGTCGTCTGCAAAATAAATATTCTCTACATGGTTAATAGCCTTTTTCATACGAGACGATAAATCAGTGATGTTAGATTCATAAGAGGGGCTGTAAGTGCAGCATTGTTGTTGAATTAGGACATGTTTCCCCTTGTGCCTCTGTCAACATGTCCAGAGTCGTATGGTTTTGTAAAACTACTTTCCTCATTTGTGCAGTTTCCTGATTTAGTAGAAAAATGCTTTATCTAGAATTATTTAATACAGAAGCAGTGAACTTGGCTAGGGCTTGTATTTCTAATTCAGCATGAATGCCTACATATTGAGGGAGAAAGATAGAGACCAGCCATTCACAACAGGAGAGACTATGGTTCCACCTAGTTTTGAGAGCCAGCAAGTTTGAGAGTGTCTGGCAATGAGGAATAGATCTTTCTTGACAAAGATGGAAAAGCAAGGGTATAGTGGCCAGTCCACCCATATGGGAGATAAGGCCAAAGATTGGTGCCACGTATCCAGATGCACCTTTGGGTGATAAGAAAGCCCCTGCCTTGAGAATCTTATTTTCTTGACCTGTCCATTCAGTTTGTAAAACCAGGTGGACAAAAGAACAAGAGGTTGGTGGTAGCCACTCGATATGTTTATGTCTGGCGAACCAGGTGTGATTTTGTCCCTCTTTACAAAAAGGAGCAGTATGTCCCAGTTGACCGTGTATAGCACATAACCTCCCAAGATCATCTCAGACATGATAGGCAGTGTCAAGTTTAGAGGAGCTGGGTTCAAGAACAAGCCAAGGAGAAAATACTTTTTACTATCACTACAGTCAAAGGGGGAAATGTGAGCCATGGTGACATCTAGTGCCCCCAACAGGAGTTTACCTGCCATGCCCACCCATTGTCCCCATGCCATGAGGTTGAAAGGCAGAATGACCCATGCATTCCTTCAGTGTTAGACACTGGCAGCAATCTGTACACGCAACAGTCAGAGCAGTTATGGACTTCAGCATAGGTGGTGGCCCAGGACAGAAACACATTGTTGGAGGTAGGTGGCATGAATCCCAGAAGGAAAAGGCTAAGAATGATAAGCATTTGAAAGGTGCCAAGAAAGGCAAATGCTCATTCAGAAACAACACCATAGAAGTTTGGTCTCCATGTACCAGGATCACCCCAGGCTTTGGCACTTTTCCCAGAGGACAATACCAGACATTTTTTCCCTTTATGTCAGAAGTGGGCAGGGAGATATTACATGTGGGACTTCTGGTAGAGCCCATAAGAGGAGCCCTACTTCAGTCCCCCATCTAATTTCAAGGAGAAGATCACCTTGTTTATGGGTGGGCCTTCTCTTAGAAAGGTTGGGGAAATACCATACCAGGGGCTACCCCTTTCCACAAAGATATAAGGATGCCAAGCCACCTGGGAGGGGGATACCATTTAAGTCTCCAAGGTGGGAGGTCCTGTGACACTCTTAGGACAATATCCGTATCCTGTTAGATGGGTCGCAGTCCTCCTTCCAAGACTTGTATTTTTAAGGCCCTAGCTGATGGAGCAGGTGCAGTCAGTGTCTCATAAATAGGTGTTTAGCCTGCTGTGGGTTGCAGTGTTTAATAGCTGGGTGGCCTCTAACAGTCGTGAAGACCATCCTCTTAAAGACCTGTCCAGAGAAGTCTTCTTCAATGTCTCTTTCAGTAACGCATTAACTCTTTCTACCCACCTTGCTGCTGCTGGGTTATAAAGCAGATGGAAGGTTCATAAAATCTCACAGGCTTCTGCCTATTCTTGTACATCATGTCCAGTGAAATGGGTCCTTTGGTTGCTATCTATGTGAGTGGGGTCTCTTATACACTTTCCAACTTGGTCAAACCCCTTGATCTGTCCATTAAGTTTGTAAAACCAGGTGGACAAAGAACAAGAGGATGGTGGTAGCCACACCATATGTTTATGTCTGGCCAACCAGGTATGATTTTTGTCCCTCTTTACAAAAAGGAGCAGTATGTCCCAGTTGATTATGTTTAGCACATAACCATCCCAGATTTGCTCCTTTACTAGCAAAGGATTGCATCAGGCCAGAGGTGGTAATGTGTGTTTGTGTCTCTCTGATAAGGGTAGTAGGTCGATATAGTGCACTTTCCATCCGGTCACTGGGTCAGAGGCTCATTCACTGTGACCAGGGGTATGTCTCAGAGGTTATTGCTGCAGGTTTCAGTGGGGGCAGTCCCAATCCCATTTTTGTCCCTTTTTAACTAGAGAGTATAGAGGTTGTATTATTAGTGCCAGATGAGGTATGAACAGATGCCAATAACCTAGTAAGCCCCCCCTCCAAAGATTGTAATTCCTTGACCAACTGTGGAGTGGGCAAGGCTCGGATTTTATCAATAACTTCAGCCAGCATAACTTTTGTCTTACCCAACCAGACAATTCTGAAGAACTTTACTGATTGCTCAGGTCCCTGGATCTTGTCAGCGTTTATTTCCCATCCTTGGTTTTGGTTTGTGTAAATGTGTCTGTAAAGGGGCAGCAGCTTAGGAGAGGAGAGATAAGTCATCACAGGTTAACATAATGTCATCAGTATAAGATAATTCCGACTCAGAGTGGGGCTTTTGCCAGATTTCCAGGTCCTGAGAGACCATACCATGACAAATGGTGGGACTATGTAAACAACCCTGAGGCAAGACCTGAAAGGTCCATTGCCTCCTGTCCCAGGTGAAGGCAAATTGATCTTGAGGGCTAGCATCCAAAGGAATTCTGAAAAACGCATTAGACAGGTCAAGCATACAATAAAACATTTTCATCACAGGGATATTCTAAAATAGTAGCATTATTGGGAACTGCCATATGGATGGGAGGGACCACCTTATTTAATTGGCTATCATCAACAGTCATCCTCCAAGTCCTGTTGGGCTTCTTTAGCAGCCACACTGGGCTATTATAATTGCTATGGGAGTGTCTGATAACTCTCACCCTTCCTAGTTCTTTAACAGTAGCAGTAATCTCTTCATAGCCCCTAGGCAGCCTATACTGTTTGACATTAACAATACAGTGGGGTGTGGGTAAACGGACATGCATGGCCTACCAACATTGGTGTCACCATTCTGGTGTGAAGGCGACACTCTCCAGTGGTGGTGGTCAAATCTAGGTCTTGTAAAACATCAACACCTAGGATATATTCTGGTACCAGGGAAATGTATACGTGGAACAGCCAGGTTGGCAAACAGACAATTTGGAAATATAATCTGATTTGTCTTATTTGAATAGTTTGACTCCCATGTTTGTCTGTAGCCCATATTTCTCCCTGAAATTTAGAGGGTTTGCCATACAGCAATGTACACTCAGCTCTAGTATTTACCAATGCTAAGACTGTTTGTTTATGTGGGACCAATAAACTGTCAATTCTACATGAAGCCTCCAGTCACTCCCACACTGCATGCACTACAGGGAAATGTTGGCCCTACACCTAGTTCCTCAGTGAGAGGACAATCCATCCCTGGCATTCTACTTTTAGCAGGGGACACTGGGATGCATTGCCACATGTTTATTGTCAGTAGAAAGAGGAGTAATTTGTTTGTCTTCTGCTAGGGACTTCCACAAAGATGACAGGACTGAATTAGGTTTTCTGTTCTTTGGTTTTGCTGTTGTTGTCAATGTTTTATCACTGTTTTCCTTTGGAGTCCCTGCTAACATTAAATCCTGCCAAAGTTGTTTATGTGATACCTGGGTTGGTCCTTTCCCTGCTTATTCTCCACCCTTTGTTTGTTTCTCTTTTATCTCTTTATTTTTGTCTACTTTTCTATTTCCTCCATGGAGGACTCTTTCTGTTTCACTGAGATCTGCTATAATGGCAGCTACCAGAGCTATCACTTTACTGAATATAGGTGCCAGAACTGATACTAAGGTGTCATACCAAACTCCAGGAGCAGACAGTAAGATGCAGCCCTTCATACCTGAGATAAATTATTCTTCATCTGGCCCCATAAAGTTGTCTGGATATATAGCATGTCTCATTCCCAGTTCTCTAATGATGTCTTGTAGTTCTTCCATGGAGTTCCAGTGTAATGGAGGAGATGGGACATCTCCTTTGTTAGGCCAGGGCAGCTTTACCCCAGCCCTAATCCAAGTAACCAAGTCAGCCACCATCCTCAGTTCCCTCCCATTCCAGCAGCATATAACCTTTGTCTCAGGGCTGGCTGTGCTGTCACCAAATCCAGTTTAGACATCTCCAGGCCATTTAGCACGATACTATCTGTTCCTCTGTCCCACAGGCAGAGTAACCATGCAGTTACTCCTTTCCTGGTCTTTTGTTTGAACCTGGCTGTCAACTCAATTACTTCTGCAGAAGAATACTCCCTCATAGTTATCTTTTGGCTAGTTGGTATCACTTCTTGTTCATCTTTGGGCTCACGGGTTGCCTGAGTCTTTGTTTGAATGAGGGGGCAAGCCTTTAGGTCATCTTCCCCTTCAACAACTATATTTCCCTTCTCAGAGAAATCATTACACCATAGATCCCATCGTTTGGGATACCAATTTTCCTGTGAGATAATGGTCCTCACCCTGTTGGATGGTGCCACCCTTGCATTTTTGCCACTTTGCATACCATGACCTCTAGGTGTTCCTCTTGTTGTTGTACCTTTTTGGCTAGTAGGTCTGAATTAGAGAAACAAACACTCTTAGATCCTTTTCTAGTGCCAGGGCCTCTTTAGTTTTCCCCTAGTTCCTGCCTGAGTCGGAGTTCTTTTTCTGCACTCAGTCACAGGGCCCAAAGCAGCAGCCACACTACTGTGGCTATAACATGTTCAATTTCCTACCTTAGCTTCTCTTTACCTACTGCTTTGGTTAGAATCTCCAGTAACCCTTATAGCGTTTTGGGGGTGTCCCTGTACTCACACACTAGTCTGAAGCATTCCAAAAACTTGGCTAAGTCTACCCACATGGAAGAGGCTGGCCATCCTGGGATTTCCCCCACTGACAACAGGCTGTCTCCCAACATGGTCCCCTTACCCATGCCTATTTCATTTTTGGTCTCCTGGCTGGCTCGCCAATTCTTTGAAGACAGGGTTATTGAATAAATCCCCTGAACTGAGAAGAAACTTTGAGACTGAAAAACAAAGCAGGCAACTCCATAAAGTACAATTATGAAGTTTATTGTGGGTAGGTTACATACAGGTAGGATCGGGCAGATTTCAATCCGGAATCATTCACAGCTGCACTATACACCTCCAAATGTGGTACAGGATTATATAAAGGGGCCAAAGCTAAGGATAGAATCTGACTACTGTTACCAAGCCAGATTCATTTCCCTGTATGCAGCAAGCCAAACGCTGAGATGCCAAGCTTTGTAGTAGAGAAAAGCTTTACTCACAAGGCAGCCAAACAAGGAGATGAATCTCAAATCCACCTCCCAAAGATAGGTTTTAGGAATATTTATGGGATAAAGAGACAGGATGGTCTGAGGCATGGGGAAAAGTGATTGGAAATAAGAAAAGCGAGGTAATCAGTGATCTGTGCAAGTGTAGTCAAGCTTCATGGTTCTTCATAGGACACATGTTCAAAAACTGGCAGTGTTAGCATGTTCTGAGGGTGGAGTTTTGGGCCTTCTGATGTTAAAAGGTCATCATGCAGGTCCAGTTAGATTGTCAGTAGTCTCAACCGGTCTGAATCGGGCAAGAACTAGCTCCAAGTTCCTGAAAAATAACTTAAGCAACCATTACTACAGTGACCCATATGTCAGGGATGTTATATATAAGGAAGCTAGTGGGAGTTTAGTTTAAAATCAACTAAAAGCAAACTAAAAGCAAGTGAGGCAGGTTAAATTTGGTGGGCCTACTCAGGTTAGCCCTCCATTTCACTACTAAGGGAGAAGCATGTCCATGCCAACGGGAACCAGGGTTTTTTCTCTTCCCAGGGGTCTCAGGACTACTATTCCTCACAAATCATTAACCATCTGCGTCAGCAAAAGGCATTCTTCGAATTTTCATATCAGATGAAGGCAAGGGTAAAAGCTGATAGAGAACTTCTCTGGCGCTCGTGCATTCCTTCTGAGTAGGCTAAAGCTCCTTCACAGAGAAAGGGGAGGAGGGTAGGACTGTGGGCCTATGATGGAACTGAAAAAATGGAGTCAGTGTGGTTCAGCCATACAGCACCTTTGGCTAACTTAATGTAAAGTGTCAGTGCCAGGCTTCCCTGGTGGCGCAGTGGTTGAGAGTCTGCCTGCCGATGCAGGGGACATGGGTTTGTGCCCCGGTCCGGGAAGATCCCACATGCCGCGGAGTGGCTGGGCCCGTGAGCCATGGCCGCTGAGCCTGCGCATCTGGAGCCTGTGCTCCGCAATGGGAGAAGCCACAATAGTGAAAGGCCCGCGTATCACCAAAAAAAAAAAAAAAAAAAAAAAAAAAGTCAGTGCCATTTTGATGTTTGATCCTTTGTCTCAAAGATGTACATAACTGTGCCTTCCATTTCTAACAGATGGAACAGTCCTCAGAGTTTTCCAAAACACTGTCTTTCAGATTATAATCCTCAAGTTGGCTCAAATAAAATTTTCTATTTCTTCTTTAGATCGACTATTGATTAATTTTTCCTTGACAGGAGGAACGGTAGAGCACAGGCGCGACCAAGGTAACAGGCGCGAGAGGAGTGTTCTGGCACGACCCCAGCCTTCTCCGCTCCTCCCTCCCAGTTACTCCTTGTGGAGATCGCCAACCAGAGACCAGGAACCCCAATCCCCCTCCTCCCCTTAGGTTGGGACTGGAGAGCGCAGGCGAGAACGAGATGGACGGAGGGGCGCGAAGCGAGGTGCGCAGGCGCTGCAAGTCTCCGATGAGGCGCCGGCCTGAGTGGGACGTCGGCGCGCAAGCGCAGCAGGTCCCTTTAAAAGGGGCACGCTCCTCCACCGGACTCAGCACGCAGGCGTGGAGTCTTCCCTGCTAAGGGTTCGCGCAGGCGGGGTATTAGCGCGCAGGCGTCCCGCCAGGGGGCGGAGCCCGAGAGTTGGGCGGCGGATATCCGGTTCCTGGAGCAACGAACGGCGGCGGCTGCGGCGGCGACGGCGACGGCGACGGCGACAGCTACAGCTTCTGAGGAAGCGGTTGCGGAGGAGGAAGAAGAGGAGCTGGGCAAGGCGAGAGCCACAGGCGGGACCCTCGCCATGGGTCAGCGGACCTAGAGCGGTGGAAGGTACCGGCCGGGAGCCGAGCTGGTGAGACAGTCGTGGGGGTGGAAATGGAGACCGCTCAGGCGGAGAATGGGGAAGAATTGAGGCTCAGAACGCTGACGAAGAGCAGTGAAGGGCCCTCAGGCCGATGAGTGGGAGGAATGGCGGCGTCGGAATATTGAAGGGGAGTAATGGGGGAATTTAGGGGAAGGACGGGGAGGAATGGGCTCAAAAGACTGACAGGTGGAAGTGTCGGGGTCTTGGACGAGGACGGAGAGGAATAGGGGAGGATCCGAACGCTGAGGGCAGATATCGGGGCCTCTCAGGTTAAGGAGAGAGAAATGGGGGTCCAGAACGCTCAAGGGGAGAAATGAGGGGCTCTCAGGCTGATGACGGGGAGAAATGCGTTGGAATGCTGAAAGGGAGGCACGGGGGTCTCATATGGAGGACGATGAAAAATAGGGGGTCAGAGCGGTGACAGTTAGGGATGGCATGATCCTGGCCCAAGAGGAGAGGAATGGGGTGGGGGGGGTTCAAACGCGGAAGGGATGTCTAAAGCTGATGGGAGGATGAGGACGCTGAAGGGAACTTTTTAGCTGCAGAAGAGGGGAATAGGGAGGTTTGGGGGCTTGGGAAGAAATTGTGGCTTAGAGCACCGACAGAGGGAAAATAAGGTGGGCGAGGTTGTCAACGATATGGAGGAGCTGGGGGCTCTGTGGCAGAGGACACAGAGGAAGTCGAGGCAATAATACTGAGGTAGCAGGATAAGAGGACAGCAGACAGGGAAGGAATGGAAGAGTTAAAAGACTGAAAGAGAGAGATTAGTGACTCCTGGGTCAAGGAAGGGAATGAATGGGAGGTTAGGATACTGAGGGAGAGTTTGGGACCTGGGTCTGGGGACGAGTCGTATGGGGGCCTCTTGCGCTGAGGATGGGAGGACTGAGGTCTCTCAAGCTGAGACTGGGGGGGGAATTGGGGATTAGGACGCTGAGAGTGAGGAATGCATTGAGGATGGAGACCCTTAGGTTGAGGATGGGGCTACCCGGTCAAGAAGTGGGGGGAATGACAAGCTCCTGGGCCCAGGACAGGGAAGAATGGAGTGGGGATGGGGGTTTTTCTCTTCCTTACATTGGCCAGTTGCTTGTGGCAGGTCCTAGATCTTAAACAAGCATTAATAGATCCGTGGGTTTGTGCGGCCTGGGGCACAACATGTTCCTCCCTAGAGCCTCAGTTTCTCCCACTGCCCCCTCCATGTTGCAGGCCGCTGCTCCTTCTTGTGGCCCCATGGCTGAGGACTGGCTGGACTGCCCGGCCCTGGGCCCTGGCTGGAAGCGCCGTGAGGTCTTTCGCAAGTCAGGTGCCACCTGTGGACGCTCAGACACCTATTACCAGAGGTACTGGGTGGGTTGTGGACAGAGTCAGGGGTTAGGGCTGAGCCTGGTTAGGCAGGGTGAAATCAGGGGATGGGGTTAAATTATGCATATACAGTTGGTCCTTATTATTTGCAGATTCCATATTTGCAAATTTGCTTACTAAAATTTGTTTGTACCCCCAAAGTCATACTCACTGTGCTTTCATGGTCATTTGTGGATATGCACAGAGCAGTGAAAAATAAGTTGCCTGATGCATGTGTTCCCAGCCGAGGTTGCACGAGGCTTTCTTATTTTAGCTCTTGTACTGTAAACAAGTATCCTTTTTGAGGTCTATTTAGTGTTCTGTTTTTTGCATTTTTGTACTTTTTAATGGTGATTTTGCTGTTTGTAGTTGCCCCCAAGTGTAGTGTTGAAGTGCTGTCCAGTGTTCTAAGTGCAAGAAGTCGGGGATGTGCAATATGCAGAAAATACATATTAAATAAGTTTTGTTCAGGCATGAGTTGCAGTGCTGTTGGCTGTGAGCTCAATGTTAATAAATCAAAAAGGCAGTATATCTAGAAAAAGAAGAGGAAATTTGCCAATTAGTACATGAGGCTGCTCCAGAAAGTGCTAAAGTAACATCTATAGTATCTGATGAAGCTAAGGAAAAGGTGTTAAAGTGGCTGAATTCGCGGAACCATGAGATGATGATTAAAGTGTAGTGGACAGGGTTGTGAGGCTGAAAGCAAAGGACATTGACAGTCATGTTACCCAGGGTTATGAAAATGTTAAGCCTGTCTCAACTAGTGCTGGCTGGCTCACACGTTTCAGAAGGTGATACATCGTGAAATGTGTTAAATTTGCAAGTGAGGCAGGTTCTGCAGATAAGAGACTGTGGAAGAATTTAAAAAACACCTGATAAGTGTTATACGGGAAAAGGGTTATGTAGAAGAGTAGGTTTTCAGTGCTGATGAGACTGGCTTGTTTTACATCGACAAAGGAACCTATATAACACAGATGGCTTCCAAAGCTCCTGGCTTTAAATCATTCAAAGACCATGCAGTTAATTATTTGTAAGAGGACTGTATTAAGCAGGGTGTCTTTAAACAGAAACACACGTAAAACAAGGTTACATACTGATCAGCTGACAAAATGTGACCAGAGGCTTACAGGAACCTAACCTGTAGTTCCATTAGGAGCAGTGGTTCTGTACTCACTAATTCAGTGTTCAAGGTGACTTTATAGAACAGATTACTGTGAATAATGAGAATTGACTGTAAATACATGAAAATACATTTTTATAAACCAGTTACATTTAAGGATTTAAGGTCTTTTAGAATATGTTAGTGATACGGTTATTAAATTTCTTAAACTTTTTTTGTATGTAAGTTGTTGTTTCCTTGGAGGAATATAGTAAAATTGTACCTACAATTACACTTATTTATATGTTTATAAATAAACATATGGTGTTTTTTAAATGTTCATATGTTTATTTATATTAGTTGTACGTTTATCCACATATTTACAATTTTTATAAAACTTTCAAAATTTATAAATATAAGTGCAATGATCAAGAACTGAAAAGGCCAGAGATTTTACCCTAATTAAGGCAAGATAGCAAGTGAATGTGTCGTGGTTCTGTGGATGCTAGTAGGAGATATGAGGCTTCTGGTTCAGAGATGAAAGACAGTTTATTACTCACAGCATTAGCAGTATCCAGTATGTCATCGTTATTGTGCCAGTTCACCAAATGCCAGTTCCCACAGGGTGACATGAAGAGAGTAATTAATTAGCACCTACACACGCACTGGGTTGTGTTGTAGGAGAGGAACCTTGAGCTTAAGGAATCCAGTCTTTTATAATGTTAGGACAGTAAGGATGCCTTCCCTTTGCTCTGGAAGGACACCCTATCTCTTATCTTCCAAGGCTGATGCTGTACACATATCCTTGAAAAGATAGTTCATAACAAAGGATAGTCAATGCTGCTCTTGAAAGACATGTAGAAATGTGAGAGACCTGTGGAATATTGTCTCCCAACATCAGTTACTTATACTTTGTTTTGTATGTAGTTGCATTTATTTGTTTACATATGTATTTGTATGTATATCTATATGTACACATACTTATATGTGTACAGTTGACCCTTGAACAATGTAGGGATTAGGGGTGCCAATCCCCTGTGCAGTCGAAAATCCACATATAACTTTTGATTCCTTAAAAAGTTAACTACTGGGGACTTCCCTGGTGGTCCAGTGGTTAAGACTGTGCACTTCCACTGCAGGGGCATGGGTTCAATCCCTGGTGGGGGAACTAAGATCCTGAGTGCCATGTGGCGCGGCAAAAAAAAAACACAAAAAAATTAACTACTAATAGCCTACTGTTGACTGGAAGCCTTACCGATAACATAAATAGTTAACACGTATTTTGTATGTTGTATATATTATATACTGTATTCTTACAGTAAAATAAGCTAGAGAAGAGATTAAGAAAATCATAAGGGAGTTCCCTGGTGGCCTAGTGGTTAGGATTCTGGGCTTCCACTGCTGTGGCCCGGGTTCAATCCCTGGTCGGGGAACTGAGATCCTGCAAGCCGTGTGGTGCAGCCAAAAAAAAAGAAAATCATAAGGAAGAAAAAGTTCATTTACAGTACTGTACTGTATTTATCAATACCATAAGTTTACATCATCTGTTTACAAGATGAATTGCTTGTATGTCAGTACCTACATCAATATTGTCTTATATGATACAAAACATTGTAGATATTATACATATTACTAATACCAGACATCAAAAATGAAAAGATAATTGAAAAATTTATGTTTATTTACAGGTATAACAATTCATGCATTGATAACTAAGAAGGAGCAATATGATTGCTTTATGATAGGGTACTATAATTGATACGATTGCTTCATGGATTGCTTCATGGTAGCCTCACCTGTACACTAATGAATGAATTGTAAAATTTTTATGGCATACAGTATTATAATCATATTCATAATACAGTATTGGGAACATTGTTACATTTTTAAAAAGGACTTACCTGTGACGATAGGCAGTTTCCCTGATTGCCAGAGAGAGAGGCATACCATATGGTAATGTAATTCTTTGAAAGCAAAGTTATAAAACAGTAAGAAAACTAACATGTTAAGTTTATATTAAATATCTCTCACCTTATGCCTGTGTAAGTATAGGCAATCCACTTCAAGTCTCGCACAGATGAATACTTGGGTGATGAAACGTCTCATACAGTTCTTGCCGTACAGTTGTTAGGTTTTCACACAAAGATACCCACGCACAAACATGATAGGTAAGTATTAACTGTACAGCCTGATGATTATTTACTGTTCGTTAAGTGGAAGTGGATCATCATAAAGGTCTTCATCTTTGTTGTCTTCACGTTGATTAGGCTGAGGAGGAAGAGAAAGAGGAGGGGTTTGGTCTTGCTGAGGAGGGCGGCAGAGGCAGAAGGAGAGGAGGTGGAAGGGAAGGCAGGAGGGCCAGAACACTCAGTGTAACTTTACAGAAGTACATGGTAATTTCTGTTTGACCTTTTTGCTTTTTCACTTTTCCAAAAATGTTTCTACACAGTACCAATCTTTCTTCCACTGTTTGCTTTAGTTTGTGTCCATATCATAGAATGGTCCGTGTTGTAAAATAAGTCAAAGTATTCTTGAATATCGGAACCCTTCTGCTAGATTGTCTAATGTCAGTTTTTTTCTGGCACTCCTTTTTCTTCGTCTTCTTCCTCATCATCTGGCACTGGTTCGGCAGCGTTCATCTCCATCAAGTTGTCTTGTGTTAATTCCTCTGGTGTGGTGTCTGATAGCTCTTGAATCCAAGATCCATGTCTTGAAACCCTTCATCCCCTCCCCCCTTTTTGCCGTATCCACAATCTCTTTCATGATATCCTTGATTGACTTGGTCGTAAATTCTGGGAATTCATGCACAACATCTGGACACAGTTTTCTCCAGCAGCAGTTATTGTTTTGGGCTTGGTGACTTTCACAGCCTTTTCTATAACGATGGCGTCTTCAGTGGTGTAATTTTTCCAGACTTTCATGATGTTCTGTCTATGAAGGCTCTCTTCCATAGTGTTGACAGTCTTTTCTGTAGAGTACTGTGTGTAATGAGCCTTAAAGGTCCTTATGACCCCCTGATCTAGAGGCTGAATTAGAGACATTGTGTTTGGGGGCAGGTGGACCACTTCGACACCTTTGGTGTTGAATTCATGGGGTTCTGGGTGGGCAGGGGTGTGGTCCAATATCAAAAGAACTTTAAAGGCTGTCCCTTACTGGCAGGGTACTTCCTGACTTCAGGGACAGAGCATCAATGGAACCAATAAAAAAAAAGGGTTCTCGCTGTCCAGGTCTTCTTGTACAACCAAAAGACTGGCAGCTGGGGTCTGTCTTTTCCCTTCAGGGCTCTAGGGTTAGCAACTTTATAGATAAGGGCAGTACTGATCATAAACCTGACTGCATTTGCACAAAGCAGTAGGGTTAGCCTGTCCCTTCCAGCTTTAAATCGTGTTGCTCACTTCTCTTTCTTACTAATATATGTCGTTTCTGGCATTTTTTTTGCAGAATAGGGCACTTTGATCTGCATTAAAAACTTGTTCAGGCAGGTATCCTTTCTCCTCAATGATTTTCTTAATGGCGTCTGGGAACTTGTCTGCTGCCCCTTGGTTGGCAGAACCTGCTTCTCCTGTTATCTTGACACGTTCAAAGCCAAACCTCTTTCTACAATTATCAGACCATCCTTTGCTGGCATTAGATTCTCTGGCTTTAGAGACTTCACCTTCCTTTTGCTTTAAGCTGTCATTACAGTGACTTCATTTTTTCTTGAATTATATTGGAATTTATAGGTATGCCTTTCTTATAGCAATCCTGCATCCACATAAGAGCTGCATTTTCAGTGCGAGATAAAAAGGTGTTTTGCAAAAAATACAAGGTTTTCGAGCTGCTGGTGTAGCTGCAGCGATAGATTCATGAATTTCCTTTTTTTTTTTTTTTTTTACAATAGTCCTTACAACTGGATTCATTAATCTTGAATTGGAGGGCAACCACCTGCAGATCTCAGTCTATGGTACATGTCAAGCAATTCTGCTTTTTCTTGTAATGTCATGACTTTTTTCTGCTTCTTGGGAGCACTTCCAGCATCACTAGTTACACTTTGTTATGGGTCCCATGATGTTATTCAGGGTTTACGGTATTGCGCTAAACGTGATGAAAATGACATGAGAACCACTGCAAGGGGTCACTTTCTACTGTGATGTGCAGTTTACTGGAGAAACAGTCTGCTCACTCGGAGATGATTAGCCTTCCATGGCATTTTAAGCAGATACTCACAACACTTGAGCTCACTGCGGTAGCAACAGGAGGTGGCTGTTAGATGATTATAGTAGTACAATATGTACTATAGTTGATTTTATGCAGTTATGGTATAATACTGCATCTTTATGTTTGTTTACATTTCTCTTGACTGCGAATGGTACCACATACAGTCTTTAAGTGTGTGATAAATAAGTTTTGATGTTTAAACTTTTATAATAGATTTATGTATATTTTACGGTGGTAAAAGATGAAATAGACTAGTACTACATATATTTTATGCATTCATGACACACCTAACTTTTTCTTAATTTTTTCAATATTTCTAGGCTACGTGGTTCATTGAGTTTTTTTAAATAGTCACAAATCTCCAAAAAATTTTCCAGTATATTTCTTGAAAAAAATCTATGTATAAGTGGACCTGCACAGTTTAAACCTGTGTTGTTCAAGGGCCAGCTATATTTAAAACATTTGTTTGTGTCTTATATAAGTTTTCTTTGTCTATGTATTTAGTATGTAATGCTAACAGTTACATTATTCAATGTGTTTGTGCTCCTATTTGTGTTTATTTTCACTTACATAGAATACCACTAGTAGTACACATTATAAATACATGCACATCTGTTTACATTTATATTACTTATTACTGTTTGTATACTTGCTGGTATTTATACACCTTTTATCTTCCTGCTGTTCAGGATTATTTGGGGTAGTTACTTGGTCGGGGCTCGTAGGCTGATCCCAGGCTGCCTCCTGTATCCCACCAGCTCTGCAGGCCTATTCACCAGCCCAGTGGGAGGGTTGTGGGGGTGGAGTGGCAGTGGTTCCACCTAGGTACCAACCCATCCTGGCCCACCCCCAGCCCCACAGGAGACAGGATCCGAAGCAAAGTTGAGCTGACCCGATACCTGGGCCCTGCGTGCGATCTCACCCTCTTTGACTTCAAACAAGGCATCCTGTGCTATCCAGCCCCCAAGGTACTGTACAGTGTGGGATACCCAGGCAGGAGTGGCTGAGCCACCTAACACCCACCCGCTGACTTACATCTTCCTGCCCTTGCTCTTATCTCCAGGCCCATTCCTTGGCCGTCCCCAGCAGGAAGCGGAAGAAGCCTTCGAAGCCAGCCAAGGCTCAGAAACGTCAGGTTGGACCTTCGAAGAGCGAAGTCAGGAAGGAGGCCCCAAGGGATGAGACCAAGGCTGATGCTGGCACAGTCCCAGCCTCACTTCCTGCGCCTGGGTGAGTGTCAGCCTCAAGTGAGCCAGGTCCACGAGGGCTGTGGTTGGGGGTGCACTCGGCCCCACGCCCATGTTTCCCGTCCCAGGTGCTGTGAGAACTGTGGAATCAGCTTTTCAGGGGATGGAACCCGACGGCAGCGGCTCAAGACTCTGTGCAAGGACTGCCGAGGTGAGTGGCCCCTGGGGCACTGGGAGGTAGAGCCGGAGCAGGCTTGGCGTCAGGCTAGGACACAGGTGTCTGGCTGGAGATTGAATGGTAGATGTCAGGATGGAGACAGTCATGAGGTCAGGTATCTGATGCTCCCTTTACATTTCTCTTCTACTCTCTTCCTCCCTGCAGCACAGAGAATTGCTTTCAACCGGGAGCAGAGGATGTTTAAGGTAAGCACGACCTGCTTCCTCCTCACATGTGTGCGGTGGGAGCAGGATGTGATAGGGGCTGGTGAGAGTTCGAAGGAACAGTGATGGATCCATAGGGTGTCAGAGTCATTTTGTAGGGAGCTAGCTACAGTCAGCTGACAGTAATGGGAGTTAATCAGTAGACACAGTGACGAGGTTCACAGGGGAACAGTAGACATCGTTATGGCCTCAATGATGGTGGCTAATCAGTAGTCATCAGACAGTGAGTGATGAGACAAATGGGGGACGAGCAGACATGATGATGGGGGCCAGTGTGGGGTCAGTAGACACACGAGGGGCAGTGCTCCTGGAGCCACTTTGCCTGGACCTGTGACCTTGCCCCGCCCATTCCTGGCAGCGTGTGGGCTGCGGGGAGTGTGCGGCCTGCCAGGTAACAGAAGACTGTGGGGCCTGCTCCACCTGCCTTCTGCAGTTGCCCCATGATGTGGCCTCGGGGCTGTTCTGCAAGTGTGAGCGAAGACGGTGCCTCCGGATTGTGGAAAGGGTGAGTCGGGCAGGTGGGGTGGGCCCGAGGCTCACCTGCACTCCTGACCCTCATAGCCCTGGCCCCATGCGTCACACCTCCGGCCCCCCACAGAGCCGAGGGTGTGGAGTGTGCCGGGGCTGTCAGACCCGAGAGGACTGTGGCCGTTGTCGAGTCTGCCTTCGCCCTCCCCGCCCTGGTCTCAGGCGCCAGTGGAGGTGCGTCCAGCGGCGTTGCCTGCGGGTGAGTCAGGCTGGAGGGGCCGGTGCTGGTGGGCCGCGGCAGAGTTCACTGTACTGTTACAGCTGCCGCTGCTTCCTCCCAACCTGGCCTTGCCCACCTCATGTCTTCTTTTCTCCTCCGTCCCGTGCTCACCTCCTCGGCCCCGCCTGCCCCTGTCTGCCAGCACCTTGCACACCGCCTCCGCCGCCACCATCAGCGATGTCAACGACGCCCTCCCCTAGCTGTGGCTCCCCCTGCTGTGAGTGCCCCGGCCCACCCTCTGCCTGCCTGTCCCACATGCATGCTTTCTGCACACCTCGGGGGAAGCAGGTGGTCCTGTGTCTACCTGGTACCACCAAGCCTAAACTGTCCTTCTGGCTTTCTCTCAGGGTAAACACGGCCGCCGCAGGGGAGGCTGCGACTCCAAGGTGGCTCCCCGGCGGCGCCCTCCCCGAACCCAGCCACTGCCTGCACTTCCGCCCTCGCAGCCTCCAGAGTCTCCAGAGCTGGTGAGGCCCTGGTGGGCAGGGGGAAGGCACAACCGTAACCTCACCCACTACCTGCCCTGACCCCACCCCATTTGCCTCTGCAGCACCCCAGAGCCCTGGCCCCCTCGCCACCTGCTGAATTCATCTATTACTGTGTAGACGAGGACGAGCTAGTGAGTGGCCTCACCCTACCTGGACAAGCCTAGACTCTCCCAGGGCACTTGGTTAACCCCAAAGAAGCAGATGCTGCCATGGGCCTAATAAGGGAATAGTAAGGCACAGTGATGGGTGCTAGTGTGGGATGAGCAGACAGTGGGGTAGGCACTAATATGGGATCAACAGGTGAATTGACAGTACCTAATGTCGGATGAACCAGCACTCTAGTGGGACTAATAGAGGAACATGGTGACTGAAGTTCACGCAGGTTGAGCAGATGTTGCAGGTGCAGTGATGGGAGCTAAAAGAGTGTCAGCAAAATCCTGCTGGAGATGGGGGTCAAAGACATTGTCTTGGTAGCTAGTGGGGGACTAGCAGACAGAACGATGATACCGTGCTGGAGCAGCCACAGTCCTCGTGGTATCAAAGGCCATCCGGTACAGTGATACTGCCTGGTGCTCGACTAGCAGACACTGAGGTGTGACTAGTGGGGAGTCAGGCTAAGACCAGTGTCCAGCCAGTTCCCTCCAGTGGGGCTAGTGGAGGAGTAACAGGAGCAGCATTGTAACTGTCCTAGTGACAGCGTCCCCCGTCCCTCTGCTCCCCAGCAGCCTTACACGAACCGTCGGCAGAACCGCAAGTGTGGGGCCTGTGCGGCCTGCCTGCGGCGGATGGACTGTGGCCACTGCGACTTCTGCTGTGATAAGCCCAAATTCGGGGGCAGCAACCAGAAGCGCCAGAAGTGTCGTTGGCGCCAGTGCCTGCAGTTTGCTATGGTGGGTGCAGTAGGATGGGTCAGGTGGGTGGGGCGATCAGTGCCAGGCCCCCCGGTGCCTGAGAGGGATGGGCCGGCCTGGTAGGTGGGTGGGGACCGGCCAGATGGATCCTGCAGCTTCGGAGCGGTGGGTGGGGCAAGGGGTTCCGCCAGCAATTAGCTGACGTTGTGCTGAGATAAATGAAGAATCTGGGTGGCACTGGCATTGCCAACAGGAGACTAGCAGGCTCGGTGACGAGGGGCTCATACCTGAGGAGACTCTGTGCTGGGATTAACGGGGGCGGGGGAAGCGGAGTCACAGGCACATTGATCGGGGCAGGGTAGTGTGGTTGGCCATCGTACCCAGCGGCCATAACACCCCATCTCTCCTCACAGAAGCGGCTGCTGCCAAGTGTCTGGGCAGGTTCCGAGGATGGCGCCGGGCCACCCGCACCTTACCCGCGTCGAAAGAGGCCTGGCTCTGCTCGAAGGCCCCGTCTGGGTCAGACCCCGAAGCCTCCCTTGGCCACGCCCATGGCCCAGCCAGACCGTGCCCAGACTCCAGTGAAGCAGGAAGCAGGCAGTGGCTTTGTGCTGCCCCCGCCTGGCACCGACCTCGTGTTCTTACGGGAGGGTGCAAGCAGTCCCGTGCAGGTGCCTGGCCCAGCTCCAGCCTCCACAGCGGCTCTGTTACAGGTGAGGGTCCCACCTTATCCTGCCCTTCCCGACCCCACCCAGCCTCGTGTGGGGAAGCTGGGACCAAGTCTGCTGCCATCCTCCTTCACGCAGGAGGCCCAGTGCCCTGGCCTGAGTTGGGTCGTGGCCTTACCCCAGGTGAAGCAAGAGAAGGCGGATGCCCAGGAAGACTGGACACCGGGCACAGCCATCCTGACTTCTCCTGTATTGCTGCCTGGCTGCCCCAGCAAGGTGGGGGTCAGTGATGGGTGGTCTGTGAGCAGAGTGATGGTGAGCCATGATGGTGGTTCTTTGAGCAAAGTAATAGTGTGCTGATGACAGCCTCTCACAGAATCATCCCGCCTGTCTGACAGATGCCCCACCCTCCCCAGGCAACTAGTTTTGCCTGCTTTGCTGCCCAGCTAACAGAAGAATGGAAATCTGTGAGGAATGGGAAAGGTTTGTAGGCAGAGAGATGGTTTTTCTGTGCTCAAGTGTGACAGAAGTGGGATTGTCAGCACAGTGACATGTTGGCTGATAGAGACACTTTCCTCAGGCCAGCCCTACCCTTCTGACAACTGCCCGTTTTCCACCTCCCCCAGGCAGTAGACCCAGGCCTGCCACCTGTGAAGCAAGAGCCACCTGACCCTGAGGAGGACAAGGAGGAGGAGAACAAGGATGACCCCACCGCTGACTTGGCCCCAGAGGAGGAGGCAGGAGGGGCTGGCACGCCCGTGGTCAGTGCTGGGGGACACCTCACTCTCCTGACCCTGCTTTAGCCCCACCAGCCATGTTGACCCTGGTGTTAATTCTTCCCCAGATCACGGAGATTTTCAGCCTGGGTGGAACCCGCCTCCGGGACACAGCAGTCTGGTTGCCAAGGTGTGCCCTCCACAGGGAGGGGTGGGGATGGGATTGGGTGGGGTGCCTGTCAGATGTGGGCCCTGAGTCTTAAAAGTACACTCAGCGTTTTGGCATGGTGTTGTGGGAGGTAAAGGCCCCACACCACTGCTCTTGTCACAGTCAGTGACGGGGTTCGTACAGGACCTTAGAGATTTCTCCTGAGGTCCAGGTCAGGGCTGTTCTTGAGGAGGGTTACGGGAGGTGATGGGGGGAGAGGATTTGGTGACCTGTGATGAGATTTGAAAGAAAAAGAAAAGGAAAGCCTTGTCCCCATATCCCTAAGAAAATCCACAGAGGTCAGGCTTAATATATAAATTCTTATTCAGAGAATTATCATTCGGGGTCTTGAAGGCCTGTGGAGTCTCCAAAAGATGAATGGGTGGGCTGGGCAGTGGTGGGTGGGCAGGAGACCTGGGTCCTAAGATGGCTTTGTGATCTGGATCCACATACAACTGGAGTATCCTCTGTGGAAGGGATTAGGCTGTGTTTCTTCAGCCTTTCCAGAGCCCGTTGAGGTCATTTACTGTTTTAGCTGCTGCACAGGACTGTCCCCGCAGGCGTGGCAGTAGAAGGCAGGATAGGTGCCTGTAAGGACTGGGACGGTGGGAGGAGGACAGGGGGATGCTGCCTCCTGCAGAACTGCTGACAGCCCTGAACAGAGCCCCAGACACAGGCAACATAAACCTGTTGGCCTAAACTCCTGGATTCCTTTGTTCCTGCAAACTAGTGTCTGCAGGCCAGAGACTTCTCCACCTGCACCTGGGCAAGTACTGAGGTACTGATTGCGGCCCTTCTGGGTACACTGCAGTGTGGCATACAGTGGTGAATCAATGACCCTGGAAGGCTTATCCTTCAGAAGATACAGGATTTCTGCCGTCAGGGAGCTTATAATCCAACCGGGGAGACTTATTTCCCCTATGCATGAAGTCATTACATATTACCGGAGAAGGTAATGATGTGCTTGATGTGCTACATTGTCTGTAATGGAAGATTTTAGAAGAGAGAAGGGAAAATTAAGGGGAAATGGAAGAGTAGGGAATGGTTTGTGATGCTCCATTTTGCACATAGGGAACCTCATTCAACATACAGACCTGCTCCCTCTTCTCTAGGTCCAAGGACCTTAAAAAACCTGGAGCTAGAAAGCAGTAGACTGGAGGCTTCTGCAGACTGTAGGACTCAAGGTGATATTTACAGACCGACTTTATGAGAGACAACACTGATCTGCTCAGAGGCTGGACCATAGATGGATTGCCAGGGCTTGTGTGGGAGTCAGTAGGAACTGGGAAAACCTACCACCAAACCAGAGGAGCAGGCCTGTTCAGTACTTTGAGCTTATAGAGGAAGTAAGCAGAAAAGGAAGGAAAAGAGTAGAAAGTTGGTGCACCTGCTCCAACCGGTGCAAATCCCAAGAGCCTGAGAAGTGTGGATATTAAGGATGGGGGGAGTTGGGATGGGATGTAATTAAAGCCACCTTCAGCCTAAACAAGCCATCATCATAAATAATTTTAAATACATTTGGATGAGACCTGGCCGTGACTCTAAACATTTCCTCAGGGAGACAGCAGTTGGGAATATAATGTGAATAAATGAGGAAAGGAACTGCTATTTGGTGAGTTCCTCCCATGGACCTAGTTTAGTCCTCAGAAACATCTTTCTAGAAAGGCATTGGTTTTGCCCATTTTTGCAGACAGGAAAACTGAGACGCAGAGAAACTACATAACTTGTCCAGTGTCGAACAGCTAATATTGATAGAGCCTAGAATCAGACCCAGGTTGTAAAAGCCTTGTCCTAAGTTAAGCCACTAAACTGTTAACTATAACCTATATCTAATAGTGTGTAATAATGTTATATTAACGCAAGTTTCCAGTGACCTTGAAAACAAGGTGGATTACTCTAAGCTTTATAACAAATCCCTTAACACTGCTGCCCTTAGGGTGGTTTAGGGAGCACCAAGCCATTGTGGATGGTGCCACCTTATCAGAGCACCCGCAACTCCTGAGACTGGGTTCTTCCCAGGCCTTGGGTGCTGCATAGGATCCCTCAAACCCAAAAGGCATCTTTCCCCATTGGCGCTGCTTGTTACCGTCACTCCCCGTCCTCAGCCAAAGCAGCCTTCAGAAGTAAAGCTCCTGGCCTGGCTCATCATTCCTCACAACTCGAATCCCCTGTCCCTTGGTGACCTTTGTGCTTGGTTTCTGCTCTCAGCCCCTATCTACTAGGAGTCCGAGTTCCTGCTTCACGTCCTGCCTAAGGGCCAGTCTTGGCTCAGCCCTGCCTCACTTTCCAATTCTGCATAAAGTGCCAAGAAAATTAGACCTGTGATTCATCACTTAGTTAGCTTTACAGTGGCAGGACTGAGTGCATGCCTCCCTCCTTAAATTTTGTAGCCTATGTGCTTTGCTTGCCTTACTCAAGTCCCAGCTCTGCAGCTTTAGATAATTCAGATGTAGATTAAACTTTTCTCTAGTTTAACTCATTATATAGCCCTCTGCCACCCTCCTCTTCTCCTTCCGTTGCCTCACCCTGCCTACTTCAGCCAGAGGCAAGACTGGATAATTTTATTGATACTGTTTTGCTCCCCCCCCCACAAGGATCCAACCACTCAACCCTAGTATTCTAGTGGTATTTTGACAGTGATGTCCTAAGTGAAATTTATTTGAATAGCATTCTGGTTCATGAGATAAGAGTTTGGTTATTGTGTGTATGAGGATACAGTCAGAAAAGCAGCACCACTAATATAAAGATTTTATGTGTATATGTACATATAAATATGTATATTAAAAGATTTATTGTAGGAATTTGACCTTATGCAGTTGTGGGAGCTGGTTGAACAGTCTCTGTAAGGCTGTTGTTTTTACATCTAATGCTGGAGCTTGAAGTCTGCAGGGCAGGCAATCGGGAAGGGAAGATGGATGTAAAGAGTGGGAGACCGAGGAGACACTGGCGCCCACGAGCACGAGCTGCAAACCACGCGGATGGCCCGGAACCCATGTCAGCCTCTCACCACCTCCAACTTCGATGATGTGGGTTTCCTGCAGAAGAAGCTGGTGCCCTTCATCACAGAGTTAAATATGCATCTGGGCCAGGAATTAGAGAAGCTGAAGGAAGATCCTGGGGAAGGTGGAGCAGCTGCAGGCCTGGCTGCAGGCCTGACTGCTGCCCCATACCAACGAGGTGAGCCAGCAGATAAATGACATGTGTGAACTGCAACAGTGCCTGGTGCCCCTGCACCAACCTTCCGAGTGTGCTGCTGCTTCACTTCTGCCCTCCAGATATCACGCAAAATGTCTCTTGTGGCCCATCCTAACCGGAAGCGTACGGGGAAGGGAGTACTGGGAAACGTAGCCTAGTCAAGGTGACACGTTACAAAGCCACCCTGCCATGAATCAGCTCCCAAGGGTCTCACTACTCACCTGAGGATAAAGGATAACGTGATAAAGCTGCGTTGCTGAAAATGCAAAGCTGAAGACCATGGATTTCATGGTGACCCCAGCAAGTACAGAAATTCTGTCAAGCCCACCCAGAAAAAACTTGCTGGTCTCGGCTATTT
Organism: Stenella coeruleoalba; assembly: GCF_951394435.1. Classification (NCBI taxonomy): domain Eukaryota; kingdom Metazoa; phylum Chordata; class Mammalia; order Artiodactyla; family Delphinidae; genus Stenella; species Stenella coeruleoalba. The sequence goes on from NC_137160.1 coordinate 23,539,690, forward strand.
TTGTGTCATTCGAGTATTGAGAACCTGGCCCATGGTAGGCACTGTACTTAATACTGGGATTCAGGAATGAAAAAGATATAGTCCATGCAGTTTTATTAAATACATCAATATGTATTTACAAATGGTGAATGGATTTCCAACTTTATCGTGGAATTTAATGGTGAAAACACAGAATTCAGGAAACTGTTGGGAGGACAGCCCTTGCGTGAACCTTGTTGGGGCACAATAGGCATTGGAAATAATATAAATAGTTTCTATCTCTATGCTGTTCTATTTTAAAATTATTTTTAAATGATTTTTATTGTCCCGTTTACTGATTTATACACTTAGTGTTTCTTTTGGAGACTCTTGATGGTGCTTAAGTGTTGATTGACTGCCTCTGAGAAAGTGGTATAGTGGGTGGCAAGAGCAAGGTCAGGTTGTGTCCGTGGACCTTGGGTGAATCACTTCTCTTAGGCCTCCCAGGAGGTTGAGACTTGGTTGAAAGCCTCGTCTCACCGGGCTTGGCTCCTGGCCCAGCCCCTCCACCCACTGAATAGGCCCGCCAGGGGGCTCCGGCGCCCGGACCGCGGTCCTCCCACCGGGGCTCGGGAGACGCTGCCCCTCACCCGCCTGCCTGGGCGGCCCTGGGGCGTGGGCGTGGCCTCCGCTGGGTCCAGGCTTCTGTTCCCAAGCCGAGCCGTCACGGTGGGAAGCCGAATCCCCTCTTCACAAAGTGGCTCAACAGGTAAAACCGAAGCGGAATTAAATTACGGGACACGCCCAGGGTGAGGGCGCGGCAAGACGAGCTCAGGACCAACGCTGGGATGTGCAGGGCAGCCGGGTATTGCAAAGGGTCCATTTCCCCTGTCTCGCTGAAAACTCCAGGCTGTAGACCTCGGAGGTTACTTACCGACGGGCGCCCAAGGATCTCAGTGGCTTTTACCAAAACCCGCTCCTAGGCCGAGGGCGTTTTCGTCGCTTCTCTTGCCCAAGGGTGTGGTGTCAGGGTGCTTCCACCCAGACCAGCCGGCGGGCCAGGCACCCGTGGGAATCGAAGATCAAGGAACTGGCCCTCAGGACCGTGTCCAGGGAACGGAGACAACCATCTAATTTCTTTCTTTTTTGTTTGTTTCAGGCTACGTAAACTCTTAGCAGTAAATGAAAATGAGTATTTTTCCGAACTGCAGTTGAAGGAAGAAGCTTTATAGGACATAAAAGACAAAATGAGAGAATTATTAAAAGAAAGTTTGAAAGAGAAGAGAGACACTGTTTTGTGGCTGAAAGCCTGAACCAGCAATTCAGGAAATGGAGTCCAAACCTAGAAACATTACTGCCTACAAAATCCGAAGTGGGCGCATTACAAATGATTAAGCAATGCTAATTTACCGTAAATTGCGGTCTTAAGATGGGATGCACAGTACTATTTGTACTTTGGTTATTACACGTCAGTGACCGACTAGGTGCTGATTTTTTTTTGTGTTGTAGTGATGGTTCTATGTTCACCCCCACTATAGAAAGAGTACCAAAGTGTTATTTGGCTTTTAGGTATTAACTACCACCTTGCTCTTGACCAGAAGTACAGCTGTGGTCTCCACCTGTGCTGAGGGCCCCTTCTAGGTTTCCTGACCTGTGTTGTTTTCCTGCCTGGGATCCGGAATCTCAGAGCCCGATCACCTGCAATTCTAATCCACATCCTACCCCTGGCCCTAGTTTTTATTGTGCCCAGCCAGGTCGTGTCACTGCCGTACCAGCCCATCTGATTGCCCCCCATCCTAGGGTACCTCAAGTCTAAGCCCCGGTTTCCTGATTTTATTAACAAATTTGTCATTACTGGTTGAGTTGGCTGACAAAACAGGCTCTCTCAGCTTTAATTGTTTAGTTGTAAAATGAGGATAATACCCGCTGTTCCATCAATCTTGTAAGATATTTGTGAGGCTCAGAGGTTTTATGTGTGAAAATAACTTGTAAATTCCTGTAAAGAACTACGCGAATAAGGTTGTCTTGTGATGATTTATGTCATGAAGATTAACTTAGAGATGGCCTCAAATTTTAGCCTACCAACAAAATGCCCACTAACCTTTCTCATGCTTTTAGACCGATTACAAGATATAAATAGAAAAGTCAATTGGAATGTAGTTAGATCTTTGACTAAACTTCGGGTTAAGGAGGCTCTTTTTCTGCTATTTGATGAACCCTGGAAGAAGGGAGTGAGGTCGGCGGGAGGCCTGGCGGAGGGCGGGGAGAGGACTGCGCAGACTCAGCTTTTCCACTCCCAGAGGAAGTCGTGAGTGCTGGAGTCTATGGTCACCATGGTGACGGGACCAACTTCCGCCCCCCTCACCTGCCCTGATCCCCGCGAGGCGCACCATGGCAACCGGACCTCTGCGTCGCGGAATCTGGTCCCTCAGGTCGCTGTGGTTGGGGAACCGCGGCGGGCGTCGCCCCGAACCCGAGGGGACTCGAAAATGTACAGCCAGCGATTTGGCATCGTACAGCGGGAGGTTAAGGGCCCCACTCCCAAAGTGGTGATCGTGGTAAGCACGGGATGTGTGTGCGGGACCCTACCGCTTTCTGCGTCTCCCCCAACTCAGCGCAGCCCACCCTGGCCCCCAGCAGGGGCTCTCTCGAGGGAAGCAGGTGCTTGATGCAGCAGCTTGCATTTTGAAAGAGGGAAGGATAAGGTCTCTTGCCTAGCTCTTGTACTCCGTCCCTCCCTACCCCCCAACCCCCCGCGTCGTATAATATTTACTTTCTGTATTTGGAGAAACACCACTTTAGGTCTTGAGAGTTTTCAGTCTTCCAAGACTGCTGAAAGAGGTCGTCCCTTTGCAATGCGGAGGGTGTGTCAAGGAAACGGTGCTGGGTCAGGCGGCAGGAAATCTGGGGTCTGGGCTGGCAGTGATGCAGCTGTACGGTCTTGGGCTAGTTCTACACGCCTAGGAAAATCGTGTGTTGAAGGAGTATTGGGCTGTGAGGGGTTGTGAGTGGTTATAGAGCCCTTTCTCTGCTGACTCAACCATAACAGAAGCGTCCCTGCAGGCCTGGGAATAGGAGGTTGGTTGCCTTTAAGGCAGGGGAGGTGGTAGGAGGCCAGGGGAATGCTGCGTGCTGCAGATCCTGCTCAGAACCCCAGAAGCTTGGTCCATGCACCTTTGTTTCTACACACTGGTTTCTACAGGCTAGAAAACCACGTGTAGGCAGGCAATTATAGAGGTATTATTTGAGCCCCTGCTGTGTGCACAGCTCTGTGGAAAATACAGGGGTGAATACAGTGACCCTGGGAGGTTTACCCTTCTTTAGAAGTCTGATCCCTGCCTTCACGTTGCTTATCATCTAACTGCAGAAACAACTTGCTCATGCACAAAACCATCAAAGGTTAACACAGTATGTAATGATGTGCTATACTGTCTGTGTTGGAACATTGTGGAAGAAATATCAGGGATAATGAAGGGTGCAGTTTTATTATGGTCCATAGTGCGCATAGCAGTTCTCAATGCCCCCTCTTTTTTAGGTCCAGGGACTGTAGGATCTGGGTTTGGAAATCAGTAGAGTGGAGTCTTTTACAGTCTGTACGGTTCAAGGTGATCATTATAGACAGACTTTATGAGGGACAGAAATTGATGTACTTTGGGTTCTGTACGCGAACACTGAGCTCAGGGGCTGGGCCATTGGTCAGGTGATATTACTTGTGTTGGGAACCAATAAGGATTTCTGTTCCACCAAATTACCACCAAACCGGAGAAGGAGGCCTATTGAATACTTTAAGCTTATAGAAGAATAAAGAGGAAAAGGAAGAGGTCAGAGCTGGTGTATCTCAGATGTCAGAGTGTGATAAGAAGTGTGGATGTTAGAGGTTGCAGAGTTGTGGTGGGAGAAGAATTAAAGCCACCAGAGATGAGACTTGGATGCTAAACAATTCCTCCAGGAGAAGTTGGTGAAAGATGAAATGTCTGCAGTAATGGAGAAGCAAAAGGAGCGGCTATTTGGTGAGTGCCTCCTAGGAACCCAGTTATTTACTTCTTGAAATAGTTTTTTAGGAGGACATTTATTTTGCTCATTTTGACAGGTGAGAAAACTGAGACTTAAAAAGATTAAGTAACTTGCTCAAGATCACACAATTAGTAATCAGTAGAGGCCAGGATCAAACCTAGGCTGTAAGACATCATTCTTTAAGACATTAAACTGTAAACTGTAATAGTAGAAACTAATTTGAGATGTTGCAGTAACAAAAGCCTTCAGTGACCTTGAAAGTACAGAGTAGTTATTAAACCCTTTGTTCTGAATTTAGCATGGTTTAAGAGTTGCAGTGTCCATTATGGTGGCCACTAGCCACAAATGGCTTTTGAGCACTTGAACTATGCGTAGAGTCACATGTTGAAATGATAATATTTTGGATATATTGGTTAAATAAAAATATATTATTAAAATTAATTTCCCCTGTTTCTTTTTACTTTTTAAAATACAGCTACTAGAAAATGTTATTAAATTATATATCTGGTTTATATTATATTTCTGTTAAACAGGACAGGTTTTGATTACATAATGCTAAGACTCTGCATGGATTGGCACCACCTCGTTGTTAGAGAACTCCAGATCATACCTGTTCATCCAGAGATAAGGTCCTTCCTGATCACAAAGTCCTACACAGGATGCCCAAGCCTTAAAGTGCTTCCTAATCCCCAGCTACTGCTCACGCTGTTTCTCACCACCCTCCACCCCCATCCCCCTCTTCAGTCAAAATGTACCTCAGAACCTGGTTCTTGCCCTGACAATTTGACAATTGATTCCTTATGACCTTGGTGCTTGGTTCCTGTTCTCAGCCCATTTGTCTACTGGGAGCGTGAGTTCCTATGTATATGCTGCCCAGGGTGCAGTCTTGACCCAGCTCTGCTTTGTTGTCACTGAATCCACGTTCATAAAATGTTTTATGTATTAGAGAACAGTAGTTTGTTAACTAAATCTAGGCTCTAAATAATTTGGATATGAATTAGCTACTTCCCATGATGTAACCCTCAACATCATCCTTTGTCTCCAACCTACCTCAGTTTTGTATTATCTTGTTCAACTAATCTAGGGGTGTGTGTGTATATATATATATACACACACACACATATATATATATGTATATATATATACACCCTGAGCCCTGAATCTTTTCATGAAGCTATCTTCACATGTTTATTTTCTTTCCCTAGGAGATTCCCTTACCAAGTCCCAATTCTAAGTGTAAATGATCAGATTGACTCTGCCACATGAGTTAAAAGTTTTGTTACTGGGCTTCCCTGGTGGCGCAGTGGTTGAGAGTCCGCCTGCCGATGCAGGGGACACGGGTTTGTGCCCCGGTCCGGGAAGATCCCACATGCCGCGGAGCGGCTGGGCCCGTGAGCCATGGCCACTGAGCCTGCGTGTCCGGAGCCTGTGCTCCACAGCGGGAGAGGCCACAACAGTGAGAGGCCCGCGTACCGCAAAAAAAAAAAGTTTTGTTACTGTGAATCAGCACACCAGAGTCTCACTACTCACCTAAGGATGATTTGATAAAACTGGCTGAAAATACAAAGCTCAAGACCATGGATTTCATGGTGGCCCAGGAGGAGCAGGAATCACATCAAGCCCACCCATAAACATTGTTTCATTCATTCATCTTTCCCATGCATATTGAGAACCTGATGCTGGTAGGCATGTTCATTGCTAGGAATACAGAAATGAAAAAGATATAGTCCATATGATTTTATTAAATGTGTCAATATGTATTCACAATGATGTATGCATTTCCAACTTTCTGGTGGAAGTTTGTATAAAATGAACATATTTACAGAAATTCAATTTACCCCAAAATGTCAGGAGCACAGCTCTTACATTAAACTTCTGGGCACAATAGAAATAGGAAAAAAGTTCTACCACTAGGGGTTTTTTTTTTTTTCCCCCTTTTCTTTTCCTCCTTTCCCTCCCTCCCTTTCTATCTTCCTTGCTTCCCTCTTAGTAAAGGGTTTTTCATTGTCACAACTTGTTATATATTGATATATCCTTATACTTAGATAGTAGTCTCTTAATTGAAAGAATTTTTATGTTGGTAACTATGTTGTCCACCCCTGAGAAACAATGTGGGGTAGTTGGTGGCAAGATCAAGGTCAGGAATTAGAAGACCTCTAATTCTTGTTCTATCCAGGCCTGCCCTAACTATTTAAAGCACTTTGAGCAAATAACTTATCTATTGTTAAGTTATAACTTATCTAGATAATCCAGAGATTATCTAGTCAATTATCTATTGACTAGATAATCTCTGGAGCCCTGTTCAAATTTTTAACTTTATAATTCCATGAACTTTTACTCAAATGGCATTTGAGAAATATTTGAGACTGATTTGATGACATCTTAGGTATAGGTTCAAAGAATCAAACAAGTTACATCTTAGGCACCTAAGTTTTTTGCAGTTGTAGCAGGATGTATTAGTTTTATATACCAAGTTTTGATTAATATGAGTATTGGTGGAGGTCATGATTAATTGAAAATATGCAATTGATTTTGGGTCTATCATAAGTGATAGTTGCTATTTGTTTTCAGAGAGCCAAGCCTCCCAAAGGCCAAGGGGCTAAACATCATCTGGAAAGAATCCGACGCAGCCATCAGAAGCATCATGCTATTTTGGCTTCCATTAAGTCAAACGAGCGGGATCGCTTGAAAGTTGAGTGGGACCAGCACAATGACCGCAAGTTTGTGGACAGTCTTGTGAAAGCAAGAGTCAAGGATGCCATGCAAGGGTTTATCATCAATACTGAAGAAAGACGAAATAAGTAAGGCTCGTAAACCAGCTGATCCAGACTCTGAAACATTCCTAAAACCACAGTTTGAGATTAATCAATCAAAAATCAAGTGAATTTTTACAGTAAGGATCATGGCTGAGCTATGCATATTCCTACCAAACCAATAGCTATTGCTTGTTTCTATTTTCACTTGTGATAACCTATGTTTGATAGAAAGCAAAAGAACATATTGTTTCAGATTTCTTTATTTTTAATTAAAATCTGCTCATTTTGCTTTTTTGTTGAAGATATACATTACATATCTCATCTGTATGTGATCAAATAAAACATGGCATAGATTAGTATCTTTATTGCTTTAAATGGCAACTAGTCTTATTTTATGGAATACTGTAACGATCTTTCCTTCTTACAAAATTTATGACTGAACGTGTACTTCTGAAATCAGATTTAACAAAATAAAAATCAGTTAGTGAAATGTGGCATGATAGTTTTAATTTCCTTTTCTCTTGTCATTTTGTTTTGTGAACTTAGGTTACGTGAACTTTTAGCATCAGAAGAAAATGAATATTTTATTGAAATGCAATTGAAAGAAGAAACAATTGAGGAGAAAAAAGATAGAATGAGAGATAAAATCAGATTATTAAGAGAGAAGAAAGAAAAAGAGAGACAGGATTTTGTGGCTGAAAAGCTAGACCAGCAATTCAGGTAATGATATCAGAAAAACACACACACAGAATCTGAAGTTGGTATATTAAAAATTATTTAGGAAAGCTAACTACAGTAAAGTGTAGCCTTAAGAGGGTATACACAGTAGTTGTACCTTTAAGTCTTGTTAATTATATATACATCATCGCATAATGCAGATACTGAGGAGTTTTGTTTGTTTTGTGGTGAGAATGCATAAGATTCACTCTCTTAGCATATTTCAAATATATAATACAGTATTATTGCCTGTAGTCACCATACTGTATATTAGATCCCCAAAACTTATTCATTCATCTTATAACTGAAAATTTATATCCTTTGACCAATATGTTCAGATTTCTCCCACCTCATAACCCCTGAGAACCAGCATTCTACTCTCTGTTTCTATATATTCAACTTTTTTTTCTTAGATTCCACATTTAGTGAGATCATACAGTACTTGTCTTTCTCTGTCTGGCTTATTTCACTTAGTATTATATCCTCCAGGTTCATCCATGTTGTCTCAAATGGCAGAATTTTCTTTTTTATGCTGAATAATATTCCATTTCATACTTCCTTTATCCATTCATACATCAATGGACACTTAGTTTGTTTCCATATGGTAGTTCTGGTTTTAATTTTTTGAGGGATCTCCATACTGTTTTTCAGAACGGCGATACCAATTTATATTCCCACCAACAGTGTACAAAGGTGTCGTTTTCTCTACATCCTTGCCGACACTTGTCACCTCTTGTCTTTTTTATAATAGCCATCTGAACAGGTGTGAGGTGATATCTCCTTGTGGTTCTGATTTGCATTTTTCTGGTGATTAGTGATGTTTTCACATACTTGTTGGCTATTTGTATGTCTTCTTGGAAAAATGTCTATTCAGGACTTTTGCTCATTTTTTTAGTCAGATTATTTGGTTGTTTTTTTTTTTTTTGCTATTGAGTTAAATGAGTTTCTTATGTATTTTAGATATTAACCCTTTAACAGATATATGGTTTGAAAATATTCTCTTCCATTCTGTAGGTTGCCTTTTTATTTTGTTGATTGTTTCCATTGCTGTGCAGAAGCTTTTTAATTGGATATAGTTCTACTGGTTTATTTTTCATTTTGTTGCCTTTGCTTTTAGTGTCATATCCGAAAAATCATTGTCAAGACCAATGTCAAGGAGGTTTTTCTCTATGTTTTCTTCTATGGGTTTTACAGTTTCAGGTCTTACGTTTAAATTTTTAATCCATTTTGACTTAGTTTTTTTTTTTTTTTTTTTTTGTGGTACGCGAGCCTCTCACTGTTGTGGCCTCTCCCGTTGCAGAGCACAGGCTCCAGACGCGCAGGCTCAGCAGCCATGGCTCATGGGCCTAGCCGCTCTGCGGCATGTGGGATCTTCCTGGACCGGGGCACGAACCCGTGTCCCCTGCATCGGCAGGCGGACTCTCAACCACTGTGCCACCAGGGAAGCCCTTGAGTTAATTTTTTTGAATGGTGTATATAGGGATGCAATTTCATTCTTTTGCATGTAGATATCCAGTTTTACCAAGACTGTTTATTGAAGAGACTATCCTTTCCTCATTGTGTGTTCTTGGTCTCCTTGTAAAAGATTGATTGACCATATATGCCTGGATTTATTTCTGGGCCCTCTATTCTGTTCCACTGGTTTATGCAACTGTATTTATGCAGCTACCATACTGTTTTGATTATGATAGCTTTGTAATATAGATGGAAATCAAGTATGTGATGCTTCCAGCTTTGTTCTTCTTTCTCAAGATTGCTTTGGCTATTCATGGTCTTTTGTAATTCAGTTGGAATTTTGGGATTTTTCTTTTTCTGTTTCTGTGAAAATGCCATTCGAATTTGGATAAGGATTGCATTGAACCGGTAGATCACTTTGCGTAGTATGGACATTTTTTTAAATTAATTAATTAATTTTATTTTGTTTATTTATTTTTGGCTGTGTTGGGTCTTTGTTGCTGCGTGCGGGCTTTCTCTAGTTGCGGCAAGCGGGGGCTACTCTTCATTGTGGTGCACAGGCTTCTCATTGTGGTGGCTTCTCTTGTTGCGGAGCACAGGCTCTAAGGTGGACGGGCTTCAGTAATTGTGGCTCACGGGCTTAATTGCTCCGCGGCATGTGGGATCTTCCCAGACCAGGGCTCGAACCCGTGTCTCCTGCATTGGCAGGTGGATTCTTAACCACTGCACCACCAGGGAAGCCCCAGTATGGACATGTTAAAAATATTAATTCTTCCAACCCAAGGGCAAAGGATATCTTTCCATTTATTTGAGTCTTCAATTTCTTTCATCAGTGTCTCATAATTTTCAGTGTACAGATCTTTAACCTCCTTGGTTAAATTTATTCTTTCGTATTTCATTGCTTTTGAAGCTGTTGCAAAAGGGATTGTTTTCTTAATTTCTCTTTCAGATCGTTCATTATTAGTGTAAAAAATGCAACTGATTTTGTTTATTGATTTCAAATCCTATAGCTTTACTGAATTCATTGATTAGTTCTAACAGTTTTTGATGGAGTCTTTAGGGTTTTCTATATGCAAGATCATGTCATCTGCAAACAGATAATTTTACTTCTTCCTTTTCATTTTGGATGTCTTTCATTTCTTTTTCTTGCCTAATTGCTCTGATTAGGATTTCCAGTACTATGTTGAATACAAGTGGCAAGAGTGGGCACCCTTGTCTTATCCCTGATTTTAGAGGAAAAGCCTTCAGTTTTCTACTTTTGAGCATGATGTTAGCTGTGCACTTGTTATATATGGCCTTTATTGTGTTGAGCTACATTCCTTCTATAAGTAATTTGTTGAGAGTTTTTTTTTATTATGAATTTGTCAAACATTTTTCTGTATTAAGATGATCATATAATTTTTATCCTTCATTCTGTTAATGTGGTATATCACATTTATTGATTTGCATATGTTGAACCATCCTTGCATCCCAAGGATAAATTCCACTTGATCATGGTATCTGCTTCTTTTAATGTGCTGTTAAATTTGCCATGCTAGTATTATATTGAGGATTTTTGCATCTGTGTTATTCAGGGATATTGGAAGTGTTTTCTCTTCTTCAGTTTTTTTGGAGGATTTGAGAAAGATGGGTATTAATTCTTCTTTAAATATCTGGTAGAACTCACCAGTGAAAGCATCTGGTCCTGGACTTTTCTTTATTGGTAGATTTTTTTTTTTTTGCAGTACGCGGGCCTCTCACCGCTCTGGCCTCCCCCGCCGCGGAGCACAGGCTCCAGACGTGCAGGCTCAGCGGCCATGGCTCACGGGCCCAGCTGCTCCACAGCAAGTGGGATCCTCCTGGACCGGGGCACGAACCTGCGTCCGCCACATCGGCAGGCAGACTCCCAGCCACTGCGCCACCAGGGAAGCCCTATTGGTAGATTTTTGATTACTGGTTCAATCTCCTTACTCATTATTGGTCTTTTCAGATTTTCTATTTTGTCATGATTCAGCCTTGGTAGTTTATATGTGTCTAGGAATTTATCCATTTTTTAGATTATCTAATTTGTTTGCATATAATTGTTCATAATAGTCTCTCATGATCCCTTGTATTACTGCAGTGTCAGTTGTAATGTTTCCTCTTTCATTTCTGATTTTATTTATTCAAATCTTCTCTCTTTTTTCCTTAGCTAGTCCAGCTAAAGATTGTCAATTTTGTTTATCTTTTCAAAAAACTAGCTTTAGTTTCATTGATATGTTTTATCATTTTTCTAGTCTCTACTTCATTTATTTCTGTCCTGATCTTTGTTATTTTCTTCCTTCTGCTTACTTTGGGCTTAGTTTGTTCTTTTTATAGTTCCTTGAGGTTTAAAGTCAGGTTGTTTATTTGAGATCTTTCTTTTCTCTTAATATAGGTGTTTATTGCTATAAACTTCCCTCTTAAAGCTGCTTTTGTTGCATCCCATAAGTTTGGGTATGTTGTATTTCTGTTTTCATTTAAGATATTTTTTGATTTCCCTTTTCATTTCTTCTTTGACCCATTGGTTATTCAGGAGTATGAGTTTAATTTCCACATATTTGTTAATTTTCCAGCTTTCTTCTGGTGTTTGGTTTCTAGTTTTATGCCATTGTGGTCAGAAAAGATACTTATATGATTTTAATCTTTTTAAATCTGTAAAGACTTTTTTGTGACCTAGCATGTGATCTATCCTGGAGAATGTTCCATGTGTACCTGAGAAGAATGTGTATTCTGCTGCTATTAGATGGAATGTTCTGTGTATGTCTGTTAGGTGCATTTGATCTAAAGTATGGTTCAATCCAGTGTTTCCTTACTGATTTTCTGTCTGGATGATCTATGCACTGTTGAAAGTGGAGTATTGACGTTCCCTACTATTACTGCACTGCTGTCTGTTTCTACTTTGATATCTGTTAATATTTGCTTAACATATTTGAGTGCTCTCATGTTGGGTACATATATAGCTGACCCCTTGAACAACACAGATATGAACTCTGCAGGTCCACTTAAATGTGGTTTTTTCAATAAATGCAGTACTACATGATCTGGGATTAGTTGAATTCGCAGATGTGGAACCAGGGATGTGGAGGGCTGACTACAGGACTTGAGCATCTGTGGGTTTTGGTATCTGTAGCAGGTCCTCAAACAAATCCCCTGCAGATACCAAGGGATGAATCTATATTTATAATTGTTATATCCTCTTGATGAATTGCTCCTTTTATCATTATATAATGACTTTCTTTCTCTCTTATTACAGCTTTTGAGTTAAAGTGTATTTTATCTAACATAAGTGTAGCTACCTCTGCTCTCTTTTGGTTTCTACTTGCATGAAATATCTTTTTCCATCCCTTCACTTTAAAGATATGTGTATCCTTAAAGCCGAAGCAAGTCTCTTGTAAGCAGCATATTGTTGGATATTGTTTTTTATACATTCAGACACGCTGACTAGATGATTCAAATTACCTGTCTTTGAGTTCTCAGATTTTTTTCCTTTGTTTTGTTTGTTCATGCCTGATGTTGATGCTGTCTCTTGGGTTTTTCATTTCATTCATTGTATTCTTCAGCTCCGGAATTTCTGTTTGGTTCTTTTTGATGATTTCTATCTCTGTTGAATTTCTCATTTTGTTCCTATGTTGTTTTCCTGATTTTGTTGCATTGTCTATCTGTGTTCTCTGGTAGTTTACCAACCTTCCTTAAAACAATTGTTTGGAATTCTTCATCAGGTAATTTGTAGAGCTTTATTTCTTTAGGCTTGGTTATTAGAAAATCATCGTGTTCCTTTGTTGGTGTCTGTTTCCTTGATTTTTTGTAAGCTTCGAAGCCTTGTGTTGCTGTCTTTGCATTTAAAGAAGTATTTACCCCCTCCAGTTTTTACTAGCTGGCCTCAGGAAAGAAATACCATCACCAATCAGCCCAGCGAGGGATTCTGAGACCTTTCTCAGACCTTTTCTATGGATGCACCTGCTCTACACTTCTTGTTCTCTCGAGTGTATGTAAAGCATAGCCTCACATCCTGTCTTTGGCAGGATCTGGATTCTCCCTACTGGCTGCTAGAGGAGAAGATGCTGTAAGGGGCAAAGGGGACACTGGGAAGTGAATTTCAATGAACCATTAATATATTTTCCACTCTCTAGTTTTTTGACACAGTAATAAAAATGAAGTTTCATAAGTGGTTTGTGCTCTTAAAGTACGTATTAATTTGGTAACAATTTTTACAGATTTCATAGAGAGATCTTATATAACTAAGTATACAACTTCAAGTTGTATAACTTGCTAGTTAGATGAATTATTAGAATTTTTGAAGAAACAGTTATATCCTGCAACAATATACAGTAGCCCCCCTTATCCATCCCCAGTAAATGTCTGAAACTGGGGCGAGTACCAAATTCTGTATATACTATGTTTTTTCCAATACATACAGACCTATGATAAAATTTAATTTATAAATTAGGCACAGTCAGGGATTAACAACAATAATGAAATGGAACAGTTATAACAATATACTGTAATAAAATTCATGACTGTGGTCTCTCTCTATATCTCAAAATATCTTATTGTACTGTACTCACCCTTCTTCTCGTGATGATGTGAGATGATAAAATGTCTATGTGATAAGTAAGATGAAGTGAAGTGAATGATGTAGACATTGTGATGTAGCATTAGGCTACTGGCCTTCTGACCACACGTCAGAAGCAGGATCACCTGCTTTGGGTGATCCTGGATCATTGATCAATGACGATGTTGATGGTTGATGTCAGGAGCAGAAAATGTTGACGGTTGGAGATCCCAAGTGGGTGCAAAATTTCATTACAGTACTTAGAACAGAGTGCAGTTGAAAAACTTATGAATTGTTTATTTCTGGAGTTTTCCATTTAATGTTTTCAGACCACAGTTGACTGTGGGTAATAGAAACTGTAGAAAATGAAATGGTGGATAAAGGAGACTATCATAATTCATTTGAAATCCAACTGTTTTCAGTGTTTTTAATGTAATACCACCAACTCTTTAATACACAGCAGCAAATATAGTTTTAATTCATTATAACGGTGAAAGGGCAGTGTTAAATTTTGATCAAGGATGCTAAATCAGGCCCCATTACTGAAAATATAATTGAGGCTTTAATGTATACATAAAGTGAGATGAAATTTTTCCTCTTCCTCTCCTTTCCCTTCCTCTTCCTTTTAGTATTCCATTGTGTGAATATACCACAATTTATTCATCTTCCAGGTTATAGGCATTTCAGTCATTTCCAGTTTATTCTTATAAATAAAGCTGCTGTGGACATTCTTGTACATGTCTTCTGGTAGACAAGCACCTTCATTTCTTTTAGGTATATTCAGTGGCATACCTAGAACATTTGACACTCTAGAACGGATCATTTTTATTGCTCCAGGTCTTCCAAACAGCAAAATTATTTTCAGTAATAATAATGAAATGAAATGAATAACAGTGACAAGATAACCAGTGATTTTAAATTTATTTATTTATTTTTTGCGGTACGCGGGCCTCTCACTGTTGTGGCCTCTCCTGTTGCGGAGCACAGGCTCCGGACACGCAGGCTCAGTGGCCATGGCTCATGGGCCTAGCTGCTCCGTGGCATGTGGGATCTTCCTGGACCGGGGCACGAACCCATGTCCGCTGCATCGGCAGGCGGACTCTCAACCACTGCACCACCAGGGAAGCCCAAAATTTTTTTAATTTTTAAATAATTATATATTCACAGAAATTGAAAAGATAGTACAAAAATGTCATGTATTCTTACAGTCCCAGTTTCCTCCAATGGTTATATCTTATGTAACTATAACACAGTATCCTACAAGGAAATTGACATTGGTATAATGTATGTATATAATTCTGTGCCATTTTATCACATGTGTAGATCCATCTAATCCGCCACCACTATCAAGATACAAAACTGTTCCATCATCACAAAAGTCTCCCTTGTGCTCCCCTTTATAGTCACAACCACCACTGTCACCCCCATCATTCCTAACCTCCGGCAACGTCTAATCCCTTTTCCGTCTCCGTAATTTCATCATTTCAAGAATTTTATATAAATGGAATCATACAATATGTGATCTTTCAAAATTGGCTCTTTTCAGTCAATGAATTGCCTTTGAGTTTCATCCAAATTGCTGCATGTATCAATAGTTTGTCCTTTTTATTGCTGAGTGGTATTCCATTGCATGGATATACTTAAGTTTCTATAAATCATTCACTTATTGCAGTACATTTTGATTGTTTCTAGTTTTTAACTATTATAAATGAGTCTGATATGAACATTTGTGTACAGATAGTTGTGTGAACATAAGTTTTCCTTTCTCTAGGATAATTGCCATATGCTGGGTCTTATATGTATGCTTAATTTTGTAAGAAACTGACAAATTGTTTTCCAGTGTGGCTGTACGATTTTATATTTCTACCAGTAATGTGTAAAAGATTAAGTTTTTCCATATCTTTGCCAGCTTTTCATATTGTCACTAGTACAGCAGAGGTGTGTAATGATATCTCATTGCCACCTTTACTGGCATTTCCCTAATGAGTGGTGGTGTTGAACAACTTTTCATATGCTTATTTGCCATGTGTACATTCAATTTGGTGAAGTGTCTCTTCATATCTTTTCCCATTTTCTAATTGGATTAGCTGTTAAGTTTTGAAAAGTCTTTGTATATTCCAGATATGAGTCCTTTGTAGGATATGTGGTTTAGAAATAGTTTTTCCTAGTCTGTAGCTTGTTTTTTTTTTCCCTCTTAGGGGTGTCTTTCACAGAGAAAAAGTTGGTACATCATGAAAAAAACTTTTTTAATCTCCTACCCCTGTATTGCCTTTCCCCCCTTCCCTCTCCCCACTGGTAACCACTAAGTTTGTTCTCTATATCTCTGAGTCTGCTTCTTTTTAGTTATAGTCATTAGTTTCTTGTATTTTTTTGGATTCCACATGTAAGTGATATCATATGGTATTTGTATTTCTCTGTTTGACTTATTTCACTTAGCATAATGCTCTCCAAGTCCATCCATGTTGCTGCAAATGGCAAAATTTCATTCTTTTTTATGGCTGAGTAGTATTCCATTGTATATATATGCCATATCTTCTTTATCCATTCATCTGTTAATGGACACTTAGGTTGCTTCCATATCTTGACAATTATAAATACTGCTACTATGAACATTGTGGTGTGTGTGTCTTTCTGAATTAGTGTTTGTTTTTTTTATTTTTGGATATGTACCCAGGACTGGAATTGCTGGGTCATATGGTAGTTCTGTTTTTACTTTTTAGAGAAACCTTCATGCTGTTTTCCAAAGTGGCTGCACTAATTTACATTGCTACCAATAGTGCAACATCCTTGCCAACATTGTTATTTATGTTCTTTTTGATGATAGCCATTCTTTTTTTTTTAACATCTTTATTGGAGTATAATTGCTTTACAATGTTGTGTTAGTTTCTGCTTTATAAGAAACTGAATCAGCTATACGTATACATATATCCCTATATCCCCCCCTCTTGCATCTCCCTCCCACCCTCCCTATCCCACCCCTCTAGGTGGTCACAAAGCACTGAGCTAATCTCCTGTGCTATGCAGCTGCTTCCCACTAACTATCTATTTTACATTTGGTAGTGTATATATGTCCATGCCACTCTCTCATTTCGTCCCAGCTTACCCTTCCCCCTCCCCGTGTCCTCAACTCCATTCTCTACGTCTGCATCTTTATTCTTGTCCTGCCACTAGTTTCTTCGGAACCATTTTCTTTTTTAGATTACATATATATGTGTTAGCATACGGTATTTGTCTTTCTCCTTCTGATTTACTTCACTCTGTATGACAGACTCTACGTCCATCCACCTCACTACAAATATCTCAATTTCGTTTCTTTTTATGGCTGAGTAATATGCCATTGTATATATGTGCCACATTTATCCATTCATCTGTTGATGGACAGTTAGTTTGCTTCCATGTCCTGGCTATTGTAAACAGAGCTGCAATGAACATTTTGGTACATGACTCTTTTTGAATTATGGTTTTCTCAGGGTATATGCCCAGAAGTGGGATGCCTGGGTCGTATGGTAGTTCTATTCTTAGTTTTTTAAGGTCCCTCCATACTGTTCTCCATAGTGGCTGTATCAATTTACATTCCCACCAACAGTGCAAGAGGGTTCCCTTTTCTCCACACCCTATCCAGCATTTATTGTTTGCAGATTTTTTGATGATGGCCATTCTGACTGGTGTGAGGTGATACCTCAATGTAGTTTTGATTTGCATTTCTCTAATGATTAGTGATGTTGAGCATTCTTTCATGAGTTTGTTGGCAATCTGTATATCTTCTTTGGAGAAAGGTCTATTTAGGTCTTCTGCCCATTTTTGGATTGGGTTGTTTGTTTTTTTGTTATTGAGCTGCATGAGCTGCTTGTAAATCTTGGAGATTAATCCTTTGTCAGTTGCTTCATTTGCAAATATTTTCTCCCATTCTGAGGGTTGTCTTTTGGTCTTGTTTATGATTTCCTTTGCTGTGCAAAAGCTTTTATGTTTCATTAGGTCCCATTTGTTTATTTTTGTTTTTATTTACATTTCTCTAGGAGGTGGGTCAAAATGGATCTTGCTGTGATTTATGTCACAGAGTGTTCTGCCTATGTTTTCCTGTAAGAGTTTGACAGTGTCTGGCCTTACATTTAGGTCTTTAATCCATTTTGAGTTTATTTTTGTGTACAGTTTTAGGGAATGTTCTAATTTCATACTTTTACATGGACCTGCCCAGTTTTGCCAGCACCACTTATTGAAGAGGCTGTCTTTTCTCCACTGTATATTCTTGCCTCCTTTATCAAGATAAGGTGACCATATGTGTGTGGCTTTATCATTGGGTTTCTATCCTGTTCCATTGATCTATATTTCTTTTTTTGTGCCAGTACCATACTTTTGATTACTGTAGCTTTGTAGTATAGTCTGAAGTCAGGGAGCCTGATTCCTCCAGCTCCATTTTTCTTTACAAGATTGCTTTGGCTATTCGGGGTCTTTTGTGTTTCCATACAAATTGTGAAATTTTTGTTCTAGCTCTGTGAAAAATGCCAGTGGTAGTTTGATAGGGATTGCATTGAATCTATAGATTGCTTTGGGTACTAGAGTCATTTGCACAATGTTGATTCTTCCAATCCAAGAACATGGTATATCTCTCCATCTATTTGTATCATCATTAATTTCTTTCATAATTGTCTTATAATTTTCTGCATACAGGTCTTTTGTCTCCTTAGGTAGGTTTATTCCTAGATATTTTATTCTTTTCGTTGCAATGATAAATGGGAGTGTTTTCTTAATTTCACTTTCAGATTTTTCATCATTAGTGTATAGGAATGCCAGAGATTTCTGTGCATTAATTTTGTATCCTGCTACTTTACCAAATTCATTGATTAGCTCTAGTAGTTTTCTGGTAGCATCTTTAGGATGTTCTATGTAGAGTATCATGTCACCTGCAAACAGTGACAGCTTTACTTCTTCTTTTCCGATTTGGATTCCTTTTATTTGCTTCTCTTCTCTGATTCCTGTGGCTAAAACTTCCAAAACTGTATTGAATAATAGCGGTGAGAGTGGACAAACTTGTCTTGTTTCTGATCTTAGAGTAAATGGTTTCAGTTTTTCACCATTGAAGACTGTGGGTTTGTCATACATGGCCTTCATTATGTTGAGGTAAGTTCCCTCTGTGCCGACTTTCTGGAGGGTTTTTATCATAAATGGGTGTTGAATTTTGTTGAAAGATTTTTCTGCATGTATTGAGAGGATCATATGGTTTTTCTCCTTCAATTTGTTAATATGATTTATCATATTGAAGAATCCTTGCATTCCTGGAATAAACCCCACTTGATCATGGTGTATGATCCTTTTAATGTGCTGTTGGATTCTGTTTGCTAGTATTTTGTTGAGGATTTTTGCATCTATGTTCATCAGTGATATTGGTCTGTAATTTTCTTTTTTTGTAGTATCTTTGTCTGATTTTGGTATCAGGGTGATAGTGGCGTCATAGAATGAGTTTGGGAGTGTTCCTTCCTCTGCATTTTTTTGGAAGAGTTTGAGAAGGATAGGTGTTAGCTCTTCTCTAAGTGTTGGATAGAATTTGCCTGTGAAGCCATCTAGTCCTCGGCTTTTGTTTTTTGGAAGATTTTTAATCACAGTTTCAATTTCAGTGCTTGTGTTTGGTCTGTTCACATTTTCTATTTATTCCTGGTTCAGTTTCGGAAGGTTGTGCTTTTCTAAGAATTTGTCCATTTCTTCCAGGTTGTCCATATTATCCGCATATGGTTGCTTGTAGTAATCTCTCATGATCCTTTGTATTTCTGCAGTGTCAGTTGTTACTTCTCCTTTTTCATTTCTAATTCTGTTGATTTGAGTCTTGTCCCTTTTTTTGTTGATGAGTCTGGCTAATATTTTATCAATTTTGTTTATCTTCTCAAAGAACCAGCTTTTAGTTTTATTGATCTTTGAGATCGTCTCCTTCTTTTCTATTTCATTTATTTCTGTTCTGATCTTTATGATTTCTTTCTTTCTGCTGACTTTGGGGTTTTATTGTTCTTCTTTCTCTAACTGCTTTAAGTGTAAAGTTACGTTGTTTATTTGAGGTGTTTCTTGTTTCTTAAGGTAGGATTGTATTGCTATAAACTTCCCTCTTAGAATTGATTTTGCTGCCTCCCCTAGGTTTTGGGTCATCGTGTTTTCATTGTCATTTGTTTCTAGGTATTTTTTGATTTCCTCTTTGATTTCTTCAGTGATCTCTTGGTTATTTAGTAGTGTATTGTTTAGCCTCCGTGTGTTTTTAGTTTTTACAGATTTTTTTCTGTAATTGATATTTAGTCTCATAGCGTTGTGGTCAGAAATGATACTTTATACTATTTCAGTTTTTTAAAATTTACCAAGGGTTGATTTGTGACCCACAATATGATCTATCCTGGAGAATGTTCCATGAGCACTTGAGAAGACAATGTATTCTGTTGTTTTTGGCTGGAATGTCCTATAAAATATCAATTAAGTCCATCTGTTTAATGTATCATTTAAAGCTTGTGTTTCCTTGTTTATTTTCATTTTGGCTGATGTGTCCATTGGTGAAAGTGGGGTGTTAAAATCCCGTATTATGATTGTGTTACTGTCGATTTCCCCTTTTATGGCTGTTAACATTTGCCTTATGTATTGAGGTGCTCCTATGTTGGGTGCACAAATATTTACAATTGTTATATCTTCTTGGATTGATCCCTTAATCATTATGTAGTGTCCTTCTTTGTCTCTTGTAATAGTCTTTATTTTAAAGTCTATGTTGTCTGATATGAGAATTGCTACTCCAGCTTTCTTTTGATTTCCTTTTGCATGGAATATCTTTATCCATCCCCTCACTTTCAGTCTGTATGTGTCGCTAGGTCTTAAGTGAGTCTCTGTAGAAAACCTATATATGGGTGTTCTTTGGTATCCATTCAGCCAGTCTGTGTCTTTTGATTGGAGCATTTAATCCATTTACATTTAAGTTAGTTATCGATATGTATGTTCCTGTTACCATTTTGTTAATTGTTTCGGGTTTGTTATTGTAGATCTTTTCCTTCTTTTGTGTTTCCTGCTTAGAGAAGTTCCTTTAGCATGTGTTGTAAAGCTGGTTTGATGGTGCTGAATTCTCTTGGTGTTTGATTGTCTGTAAAGGTTTTAATTTCTCCGTCAAATTTGAATCATATTCTAGCTGGATAGAGTAATCTTGGTTGTAGGTTTTTCCCTTTCATCACTTTGAATATGTCCTGCCTGTGCCTTCTGGCTTGTAGAGTTTCTGCTGATAGATCAGGTGTTATCCTTATAGGGATTCCTTTGTATGTTATTTGTTGCTTTTCCCTTGCTCTTTTTAATGTTTTTTCTTTTTATTTAATTTTTGATAGTTTGATTAATATGTGTCTTAGCATGTTTCCCCCTGGAATTATCCTGTATGGGACTCTCTGCGCTTCCTGGACTTGATTAACTATTTCCTTTCCCATATAGGGAAGTTTTCAACTATAATCTCTTCAAATATTTTCTCAGTCCCTTTCTTTTTCTCTTCTTCTTCTGGGACCCCTATAATTTGAATGTTGGGGCATTTAATGTTGTCCCAGAGGTCTCTGAGACTGTCCTCAGTTGTTTTCATTTTTTTTTTTTATTCTGCTCTGTGTTAGTTATTTCCACTATTTTTATCTTCCAGGTTACTTATCCGTTCTTCTGCCTCAATTATTCTGCTATTGATTCCTTCTAGAGAATTTTTAATTTCATTTATTGTGTTGTTCATCATTGTTTGTTTGATCTTTATTTCTCCTAGGTCCTTCTTAAACGTTTCTTGTATTTACTCCTTGTATTTCCAAGATTTTGGATAATCTTTATTATCATTACTCTGAATTCTTTTTCAGGTAGACTGCCCATTTTCTCTTCATTTTTTTGGTCTGGTGGATTTTTACCTTGCTCCTTTATCTGCTGTGTGTTTCTCTGTCTTCTTATTTTGCTTGACTTACTGTGTTTTTGTGTCTCCTTTACATAGGCTGCAGGTTTGTTGTTCCTGTTGTTTTTGTTGTCTGCCCTCAGTGGCTAAGGTTGGTTCAGTTGGTTGTGTAGGCTTCGTGGTGGAGGGGACTAGTGCCTGTGGTCTGGTGGATGAGCCTGGATCTTGTCTTTCTGGTGGGCAGGACTGCATCTGGTGGTGTGTTTTGGGTCGTCTGTGAACTTAGTATGATTTTAGGCAGCCTGTCTGCTAATGGGTGTGGTTGTGTTCCTGTCTTGCTAGTTGTTTGGCATAAGGTGTCTAGCTCTGTAGCTTGCTGGTCATTTGATGGAGCTGGGTCTTAGCATTGAGATGGAGATCTCTGGGAGAGCTTTTGCTGTTTGATATTACGTGAAGCCAGGAGGTCTCTGGTGGACCAATGTCCTGAACTTGGCTCTCCCACCTCAGAGGCACAGGCCTGACACCTGGCCAGAGCACCAAGACCCTGTGAACCACATGGCTGAGAAGAAAAGGGAGAAAAAACAAAAGAAAGAAAGAAAGAAAGAAAGAAAGAGAGAGAGAGAGAGAGAGAGAGAGAGAGAGAGAGAGGGAGAGAGAGAGAGAGAGAGGGAGGGAGGGAGGGAGGGAGGGAGGGAGGAAATAAAGTTATGAAAATAAATTTTTTTTAAATTATTAAAAATTATAAAGTAATTTAAAAAAAGAAAGAAGAGAGCAACCAAACTAAAAAACAAATCCACCAATGATAAAAAGTGCTAAAAACTATACTAAAAGAAAAAAGGGACAGACGGAACCCTAGGACAAATGGTAAAAGCAAATCTATGCAGACAAAAATCACAGATAGAAGCATACACATACACACTCACAAAAAGAGAAAGGGGAAATATATATGTGTATATATATATATATATATATATACGTATATATATATATATAGAAGGAAGCAAGCAACCAAATCAATAAACAAACCTACCAATAATAATAAACTCTAAATACTAAACTAAGGTAAACATAAAACCAGAAACGAATTACATGCAGGAAGCAAACTGCAAGTCTACAGTTTCTCCCAAAGTCCACCGCCTCAATTTTGGGATGGTTCGTTGTCTATTCAGGTATTCCACAGATGCAGGGTACATCAAGTTGATTGTGGAGGTTTAATCCGCTGCTCCTGAGGCTGCTGGGAGAAATTTCCCTTTCTCTTCTTCATTCGCACAGCTCCTGGGGTTCAGCTTTGGATTTGGCCCCGCCTCTGTGTGTAGGTTGCCTGAGGGCGTCTGTTCTGCACCCAGACAGGACAGGGTTGAAGTAGCAGCTGATTCGGGGGCTCTGGCTCAACTGAGGCCGGGGGGAGGGAGGGTTACGGAATGCGGGGCAAGCCTGCAGCGGCAGAGGCTGTCGTGACGTTGCAACAGCCTGAGGTACACCGTGTGTTCTCCCGGGGAAGTTGTCCCTGGATCACGGGACCCTGGCTGTGGTGGGCTGCACAGGCTCCCAGGATGGGAGGTGTGGATAGTGACCTGTGCTTGCACACAGGCTTCTTGGTGGCTGCAGTAGCAGCCTTAGCAATTTATGCCCGTCTCTGGGGTCCGCGCTGATAGCCACAGCTCGCGCCTGTCTCTGGAACTCGTTTAGGCGGTGCTCTGAATCCCCTCTCCTCATGCACCCCGAAACAATGGTCTCTTGCCTCTTAGGCAGTTCCAGACTTTTTCCCGGACTCCCTCTCGGCTAGCTGTGGTGCACTAGCCCCTTCAGGCAGTGTTCACGCAGCCAACCCCAGTCCTCTCACTGGGATCCGACCTCCGAAGCCCAAACCTCAGCTCCCAGCCTGCACCCACCCTGGCGAGTGAGCAGACAAGCCTCTCAGGGTGGTGAGTGCTGGTCGGCACTGATCTTCTGTGTGGGAATCTCTCCGCTTTGCCCTCTGCACCCCTGTTGCTGCACTCTCCTCCCTGGCTCTGAAGCTTCCCGCCTCTGCCACCTGTATCCACCAGTGAAGGGGCTTCCTAGTGTGTGGAAACTTTTCCCCCTTCACAGCTCCCTCCTAGAGGTGCAGGTCCTCTTCCTATTCTTTTGTCTGTTTTTTCTTCTTTCTTTTGCCCTACCCAGGTACGTGGGGAGTTTCTTGC
The DNA here is from genome assembly GCF_951394435.1 of Stenella coeruleoalba. Taxonomy (NCBI): domain Eukaryota; kingdom Metazoa; phylum Chordata; class Mammalia; order Artiodactyla; family Delphinidae; genus Stenella; species Stenella coeruleoalba. The sequence continues at coordinate 23,563,186 of NC_137160.1, forward strand.
CTTTGGGGAGGTCTGAGGTCTTCTGCCAGTGTTCAGTACGTGTTCTGTAGGAGTTGTTCCACATGTAGATGTATTTCTGATGTATTTGTGGGGAGGAAGGTGATCTCCACGTCTTAATCCTCTGCCAGCTTGAAGGTCTCCCCCGACGATAGCCATTCTGACAGGTGCAAGGTGATATCTCATTGTGGTTTTGTTTCTTTCATTTTTTTTGGCCATGCCTCGTGCATCATGGGATGTTAGTTCTCCAACCAGGGATTGAGCCTGGGCCCCCAGCAGTGAAAGCATGGAGTGCTAGCCACTGGACCACCAGGGAATCCCCTCATTGTGGTTTTGATTTGCATTTCCCTGATGATTAACCATGCTGAGCATCTTTTCATGTGCTTTTTGGCCATTTGCATATCCTCTTTGGAGAAATGTCTTCAGTTCTTCTGCCCATTTTTTAATCGGGTTTTTTTTTTCTTTTCTTTTGATGTTAAGTTGTATGAACTGTTTATATATGTTGGATATTAACCCCTTATCAGTCATATCATTTGCAAATATTTTCTCCCATTCAGTAGGTTGTCTTTTCATTTTGTCGATTGTTTATTTTGCTATGCAAAAGCTTTTAAGTTTAATTAGGTCCCATTTGTTTATTTTTGCTTTTATTTCCCTTGTTTAAGGAGACAGATCCAAAAAAGTATTGCTATGGTTTATGTCAAAGAGTCTTCTGTCTATGTTTTCCTCTAGGAGTTTTATGGTATTCGGTCTTACATTTAGATCTTTAATCCATTTTGAGCTTACTTTTATATATGTTGTTAGAGAATGTTCTGATTTCATTATTCTACATGTAGCTGTCCAGTTTTCCCAACACTTATTGAAGGGACTATATTTTCTCCATTGTATATTCTTGCCTCCTTTATCATAGATTAATTTACCATAAGTTCATGGGTTTATTTCTGGGCTCTCTATTCTGTTCCATTGATCTGTGTGTCTGTTTTTGTGCCAGTACCATACAGTTGTGATTACTGTAGCTTTGTGGTATAGTCTGAAGAAAGGGAGCATGGTTTCTCCAGCTGTATTCTTCTTTCTCAAGATTGCTTTAGCTATTTGGGGTCTTTTGTGTTTCCATACAGATTTTAAAATTATTTGTTCTATTTCTGTGAAAGATGCCATTGGTATTTTGATAGGGGTTGCATTGCATTTGTAGATTGCCTTGGGTGTGGTATGATCCTTTTTTAACAATATTAATTCTTCCAATCCAAGAACACAGTGTATCTTTCCATTTCATTTTGTCATCTTCAATTCCATTCATTAGAGTCTTTTAGTGTTCCAAGTACAGGTCTTTTACCTCCTTAGGTAGGTTTATTCCTAGGTATTTTATTCTTTTTGATGTGATGGTAAATGAGATTGTTTCCTTAATTTCTCTTTATGATAATTTGCTGTTAGTGTATAGAAATGCAGCATATTTCTGTATATTTATTTTGTATCCTGCAACTTTACCAAATTCACCAATGAGCTCTAGTAGTTTTCTGGTGGTGTCTGTAGGATTTTTCTATGTATAGTATCATGTCATCTGCAAACAGTTTTACTTCTTTGTTTCCAATTAGAATTCCTTTTATTTCTTTTTCTTCTCTGATTGCTGTGCCTAGGACTTCCAAACTGTTGAATAAAAGTGGTGAGAGTGGGCACTCTTGTCTTATTCCTGAGCTTAGTGGAAATGCTTTCAGTTTTTCACTGTTAAGTATGATGTTAGCTGTGGGTTTGTCATACATGGCCTTTATTATGTTGAGGTATGTTCCCTCTGTGCCCCAGACTTCTTTTTAAATGTCCTATATTTGTACACAGTGATTGGACCCCAGATTAAGGAAGGAATTTTTTGGCTTTTTAGTATTTTGTGGTGTTTTTATTAAATGAATATCCTAGGATGTGTGGTCAGAACACTTGATGATATAATGAAGTACCAAGGAACTCCAGGACCAGACTGCCAGGTCTTCAGTCCCTGCTCTACTACATATTGAATGTATGAAATTACGTAAGATATTTAACAGCTCTGTGCCTTCATTTCCTCATCTGTAAACTGGGGATAAAATAATAAGAATAATTAGCTTACAATAGTGTTTGTTGCAAGACTGGTTGTTATGAAGATCATAAGAGTTCAAATATGTAAAGTGCTTAGAACAGTGCCTGGCAAATAATAAGCACTTAATAACTGTTGCTAATAATATTACTACTCCTGGGTCTGTGGCTTGGAAAGATACTTAGGCTCCCTGAGTTTCTATTTCTTTCTTTCTTTTCTTTTATTACTATTTTTTATTTATTTATTTTTGGCTGCGTTGGGTCTTCGTTGCTGTGCGCAGGCTTTCTCTAGTTGCGGTGAGTGAGGGCTACTCTTCATTGCAGTGCATGTGCTTCTCATTGCGATGGCTTCTCTTGTGGCAGAGCATGGGCTCTAGGTCCACGGGCTTCAGTAGTTATGGCACACGGGCTCAGTAGTTGTGGCTCAAGGCTCTAGAGTGCAGGCTCAATAGTTGTGGCACATAGGCTTAGTTGATCTGCAGCATGTAGGATGTTCCCAGACCAGGGCTCGAACCTGTGTCCCCTGCATTGGCAGGCGGATTCTTAACCACTGCACCACCAGGGAAATCCGTCTTTTTAAAAAAATATTTATTTATTTATTTGGCTGCGCCAGGTCTTAGTTGTGGCATGTGGTATTTTCATTGCCACATGTGGGATCTTTAGTTGCAGCACGTGGGATCTTTTAGTTGCGGCATGCGGGATCTAGTTCCCTGACCAGGGATTGAACCCGGATCCCCTGCATTGGGAGTGTGGAGTCTTAACCCCTGGACCACCAGGGAAGTGCCAGGTTTCGATTTCTTTAACTTTAAAATGGGGATAATACTTGCTGCCCCATCTAAGTTACAAGGCACTTATGAGGATGAAATCAGATTTTATGTGTGAAAGTGCCATGTGAAGCACTGACAAAATGTTTTCCTCTTATTAATGATTATTATCATTAAAATAGATAGATATTCTATTTGATGTTTTTTAGCTCATCTATTTTAATTTTTGCATATAAATAATTTATATGATATAGTTACATATTAATAACCTCATATAATTTATAAACAATGTTGTGGGTGCTTAGAAGTTTTTTTACTGAAAGACATACATAATCAAAAAAGCTTGAAAACCTACTGATCTAAAGAAGTGTTTATGATACGAGCTCATTCATGCAGTGTTAACACATTATTGACTGGGGGATTTTTGCATAAACTAATGCCTGTGGCCAAAGATTTGTTTTGTAAGTGAATATTGAAACACCCACGTTTGAGTAAATATCAAAAACTTTTTTTGCACTTAATGTATTTATTTGAAACTTTGTACATGTCTTACGAAAGCATTCTAATATTTCGTTAGAGTGTGATAGACCCTAGCAGGCACCTCTGTGTGGGGGAACAGAACATCTATTACAAATATACCATGTTTCACTGCACTTTCCCCTGGAAGAGCAGACTCTACACTTTCTGGTGACATTTTTTTTTTTTTTAGTCCTGTGGATACTATTTCCTCTAGAATACGTTATTTTATTTTACTTGATAGTTGACAAGGTGGATCTTTGCGGGGGACTCTTTTAGAAACGCCACAAGAAGGACCAGGTGCGGGACTACCACTACATTCACCAGAATGGTCAGTTACCCATTCTCTAACTATTGCTAACAAAAGTTGCTTGTAAGTCATTTTATTCTGTGCATTAAAGCTACAATTAATTTTAAACACATTGAATAAACCGCAATTACTCAAATAGAAACCCACTTTCTTATACCATTTTTGAGTTTTCCAGAGGATATTGAAGTTTTCCAGGCATTGATCAGATCGATCGACTCCTTCTATATTTATTATACTCTATTAGACAAGTGGGCTTAGTTATCTGATGGCCACTCCTCCTGTCTTCCTTTCCTGTAGATGCTATGGAGGCGTCATGAATAACTGTCACCATGCGGACTAACCTCTTGTCTTTCCATATAAGAAGAATCACTTCTCCCTTTCATAAGAATGTCATTTCTCCCCTCTGTAGATTTTTAGATTTATCCTTTAATTGGTTTGGTAGACCACAATGATCTCTTATGGTCCCACAAACTCTGGTTTTATTTTTCAACAGTATTTCAGATGTGGACACACTGTTGTAATAATTGTCTTGGTAAATATGGTGCCATGAACTAAGATAAGGTTGTAGGACTGAAACCGTTTCTTGAAGTTTCTTTTCTTCACCCATGTAAATCTCAAGGTTGCATATATATCCGGTTTCACTTTTGCTAACCATCCTGACCGAAATTCCATATTTTGTAAGTTTTCCGGGATTATAGGTTTTGAATCTGAGTCGTCCTCTCCACTTTATCATTGCCTCATCAAGTGATAGCTCTTGTTTGAGTATATAGATCAATTGAAATTTTGGTAGAAAATAATCCAAAAGAGCTTTAACTTTTGAAATTCTGTCTGCAGGAAGTGGAATTTCCAAGTTATCGTTAAAGTGAAGAAATGTCATTATTTGTTCAAACCTTCTTCTGGTCATAATCTTTGGAAAAATAGGTTTCAAGTAAGGGATCAACCGACTATTCTTTCCAGTGTGACTTTCTTATTTGTCCCATCAAAATTTTTAATCCAAGAAACTTCTTCATGTCACTATTGGTTACATCAGTCCATTTTAAAGCCTTATCATACTTTTTATATGATTTTTCATTCTGTTGGTGATACAAGTTTGTTTGAGAAGCGACCAACTTGAAAAAGTCATTACCAAAAATTAATTCTGTTATTTTGCTAATACTTTGCGGGTTATTACATTCAATCGTTATACCTGACACACCTCTAAAGTCTTCTAATTTTTGTTATGAAATGTTGTCCTCAGTCCACTCTTCTGTAGAAGCAAAGGAGCATTCTCCAGCACCGTGAGTTTCATTTTCACTTTCTGTATCAGAATCAATCACTAAGGTTTTTTGTCTTTTTGTTGGTCTAATATTCACATCGTCTGAATCAGAACTGTATTCTGAAGAACTACCATCTTCTGAGACACTAGCATATATGTCACTCAGACAATCAGAGTAAGTATCTGCATAAAATTCACTGAAAAATTCTTCTTCACTCAAAATTTCGCAATGCATTATTTTTGAAAATTTTATGATAATAAACTTGCATTTATAATACACACAGGGTTGGAACAAAAACCTAACTGAGCAAAATGTGAATGATAATGACAATCATAAGTTGTGATCAATTTTAAGCTCTAACAACTTCGCATGGTGATGTTAATTGTATCACTCTCTAAAACCATATTGATACGTCTCTGGTCGATAATGTTCGGGTAACAAAAGACGTATTAATACATCTCTGGTCAATAATGTGTTAATTCTGGCATTCTTGGCAGCATGCATCATCAACTGCCTTAAGAATGTCTTTGTACTCTTAGATTTCATATTAAGGAAGGAATTACCTTAAGAAAGTCATTAGCAATAAACAGAAAGAGCTACAGAAACAATGTTCATTGCAACATTGTAATAAAAGTTAGACATAACCTATATGTTCATCAAATAGGGGAATGTTTAAGTAAACTGTGATATATTTATAGGCTGTAACCTCTGTTATGCAGCTTAGTAAACTGTAATAAAGTTCTAAGGTTAGGAATTGTTTTAAAGAATATTTCATGAGGAAGCATTCCCAATATAATGGTAGGTGGAAAAATTAACATACAAGGAGATATAGATATGCAGAATAACTCCAGTTCTAGTAAAAATGCACATACATAAGACTGGAAAGAAATATATTAACATGCTAATAGTGATTATCTCCTGATAGTAGGATTACGTGTTATTTTTAGTGTCTTCATACTTTTCTATATTTTCTAGTTTTTCTGCAATGAACATGTATTAGTTTTATACTTAGGAAGAAAGAGTTGATTTTAAATAAAAATTTAAAAATATAAGCCATACTTACTATCCTTAGGCTTTAGATTTCCATTAATTGAATACCTTTGTTAGAGTATGAATCATAGGATTGGGAAGGACTTTAATAAGTTATCATGGCCAATTCTGAGAATTTCAGTGATGAATTTCAGACAGCTGAATTCGTTTTTTTAAATGTTAAAATGTATTTTGGGGGTTTCATTTTGTGTGAAATTGACCACTCTTGCAATAAGAGCTTAGACCTCATCTTTTCTTTCAGTCTTAACAACTCAAATTTCTTTAAAAGTTCTTTATTGAGCCTATTCTCCAAACTTTAGCTTCTTGGTGTAGAATTTGATTTAGAAACCAGGAAGACTTGATGTTTATAAAAAACATTGCCTTCCATCACAGGTTCTCAAACTTGGCTACATGTCAGAACCATCTGAGGAGCTTTTAAAAAGTACAGATGTGTTAAACATTCTGATTTAACAAGTCTGGTCTGGGAGGGGGTAGGGAGGAAGAGGAGAGTAGGGTTTTGAAAATATTCCTAAATAATTTCACAGCTCTTAAATTAAAAATGGGCTCAGTCAAGAACATTTGAAGAAATTTAAATTACTGAGGCTGAAAGAAAGGATGAGGTCCAAACACTTACTGAGATAGCATTTCTTCTTGAATGGTGACACAAGCCTGGTTGTAAAAAGGCAACAAGAGGGCTGTTTTCTCAACTCTAGCAGAAACCCCTTCAGTGGATGTATGCCCTGCCAGGAATCTAGATGCAATGGGGAAACATCACCATGATATGCTAACTCTATCCTTGGGTCTTTTCTTGGATGTACGTGCAGGGTCTCTTTCTACCAAAGCCTTAATCTACTTGTAATGTTGCAGGGACTCATCCCTCTTCTATTTCCTCTATAGTAATAATAGTAGTTGCCATTTACTGAGTTCCTGTTACCTACTAGGTATTTATGTCCATCTAGCTCTGATTCTTACCAGAACCTTGAAAGTCAGTTCTTTCACAGATATAGAAACAGGCTCAGATAGATCGAGTTTTTGATCTAAGGTCACATAGGAAATATCAAAACCAGATTTCAAAGCCTGTTCTGCTTGACTCCAGTGCCTGTGCTTTGTCTGTGGCATCATGGTGCCTGCCTCCTTGCTGCTCCCTCATGTGTTTCCGGTGTTCAGATGGCCTACATCCAGGTCTTTAACTTTCTTACTTCAGTGTCTGACTGTGCAGATTTGTGCCTACAGAGACCAATGTCTTATGAAAGGCTGGGTTTCTTTTTAAAATTGTCCTTTCAGGGAACGCTGTGAGGAGCTCCGTGTTGAGTTGTCCTGTATCCATCAGAAGGCAGTGAGCAAGGATCGGAAAGCACAGATAGCATTTAATGAGGAGCTGAAAAGGCAGAAGCTGGTGGAAGAGCAGATGTTCTCAAAGCTCTGGGAGGAAGACCGACTGGCCAAAGAGAAGCGAGAAGCCAAAGAGGCGAGGAGACAAAGAGAGCTGGTGGAGAACACACGGCTGGGGCTGAATGCCCAGATCACCAGCATCCAGGCGCAAAGGCAGGCAGCGCGGCGGCTGAAGGAGGAGGAGGCGCGCCTTGTGGTGGGTCTTTTGAAATGCTTGTGATAGGACGATGAACTCAGTGGCTAGAATACAGTTTGCCGGCCTGCTACTGTAGTTTGCCTGATGGCCAAGGCTCATTCACAGAGCAACAGACCATGGTCAGAGCCTTGGATTTCAAGGCCCAGCTGACAGTGCCATCTCATTGTATAGGGCAAGTTACTTCACTACTGTGATTCAGTTTCCTCATCTACAAAATGAGGCAAAGGACACTTGTCTTTGTTGTGAGGATGAAATGGGATAATCATCGGCAGTGCCAATGAAGCCTAGTGGCAATTTGGCAACATCCCCCCATTCTTTGATATGGATAATTGATAGTTTCCAAATCCTATATAAAGTGCTTATACAACAGCTACAGTGACCCCCCAGACCACCAGCATCAATAATTTTGTTCCTACAAGATCACTGCCCCTAGTATATACAAATTAGAGTTGTCAATGGAAATGTGTGCAAGCACTCAAAAAGGTAGCAATTTTATACGTATATAAAGCTTTCAACATCTGATACTTTAATACCACTGAATTTAGGAAGATGGTAGTATTTTCTTGGAGAATCCCAAGTATTGAAATTTGAAACCATAAGAAACATCAAAGGTAAGGTATATGCAGAGCCCAGAAATCTTCTCTGGGTTTAAGATTGTTTTATTTTGAAGAGTTTAGTAGATCTCTAAGAAAATCAAAATAGTGGCCCCCAAATGGCCTTATATATACCCCCTCCTCTGATGTAAGATACTTAGTGAGCCAGTTTTACTCACAACACTTCTGACACCAAATGTGTGGTTTTTTTTCTCACATCAGACAATACTCTGATGCTCTGCAGACACTGATTAGGTGTCCTACAATTTGATTCAGTTCTGATACTATATGGAGTTAGTGTCAGACTCCGTAAGTTGAAGGGCTTAGTCCCACAAGACTGCCCTCACTTCAGATACCCATCACAAGTAGTGGGTCCCTAGGTTACCCACACTTCTGTCCAGCTTGGCTACAAAGTCCAAGGTTCTCATGACTCCCCCTCAATTTCAGTAATTTACTAAAACAGCTCATAGAACTTAGGAAAGTGCTTTACTTACCATTACCAGCGTATTGTAAGGTATACAACTCAGAGATGGTCAAATGGAAGAGATGCATAGGGGAAGGTATGTGGGGTGGTACACAGAGCTTCCATGCCCCCACCACCTTGATGCGTTCAATCCAGAAGCTCTCTGGACCTCATCATTTGGGAGTTTATGGAGGGTTCATCACATGGGCATGATTGATTAATTCAATCACCATTGGTGATTGAACTCAATCTCTGGCCCCTCTTCCCTCCCTGGAGGTCAAGGGGTGGAGCTAAAGTTCCAACCCTCTGATCACGTAGTTTGGTCTTTCTAGTTATCATCTCCCATCCTGAAGCTATCTAGGGGGTCCAGCCACTGGTCATCTCATTAGGCTACAAAAGATAATCTTATCACTTTGGAGATTTCAAGGGTGTTAGGAGCTATGTGCCAGGAACCAGGGGCAAAGACAAAATATTTATTTTTTATAGCACACCTAGCTATCTCTATTTCTACCTTACTTTAAAAAAAATTTTTTTTGGAAATAACTTTAACAAGGAGTTGCCAAAAATATTAGAGTTTCTGTGTACCTTTACATGACAAAATATTATATAGAGAGACTTATAAAGACTTATATAATACTTTCAACTAAAGTTACTCCCTTATTTAACTAAACTAAAAAACCCTCCTTTGGATTTCACCAGCTTTTACATGCACTCTTTGGAGGAAGGGGTATAGTTCTATGAAATTTTACCATATGTAACCACTACATTTATGTAATCACTACTGAATCAGGATATAGAATTGTTCCATCATTCAGAGAAACTCCTTCCAGCTACTCCTTTACTGTTATAACCTCTGTCAAAGAAAATTCAATTAACAATCAAGTTAAGAAGGAAAAGAGAATTTTATTCAAGCCAAACTAAGGATTATATAATACAAGAGACAGACTCTCAGAAGCTCTAAGAATTGTTCCACCTGTTAGTAGTTGAAGGCACAGCCATATACATTTTCAAGACAGAGGATCATACATCACAATGACACACTGACATTTTACATAAGTTCACCAAAGATACAGTCCGGGTAAGCACATACAAAGCAAGCAGTAAGTCACCATGACCCCTTACAGAGTTGGGAAAGAATATTAATCTTCTATAAAGTTCTATTGCTGGCGTCAGAAGAAAGAAAAAAGAATTGATCTTTGCCGTGAAGTAGGCATTCCCATCTTTGAGGAGGTCTGGTTAATGTATAATGAAGATGCACATTGCACTGTAAAGGGGGAGGGAGGAGGCCCAAACAGAGAGAGAAAGAATTTTATGTTTACATTTTCATCCTACCTTAAAATATAAATTTTATTTCATCACCACCCTCAACCCTAACCCCTGGCAGCCACTGATGGGTTCTTTATCTCTATTATTTTGTAATTTCAAGAATGTTTTTCCACCCTTTTTAATGTTATAATTATAACATTTGTTATAATTATAACAGTAATGTCATATTAAATAATAATATGCACATTTTCAAATGCACAGAAGTGGAGAGTACAATGATCATACTCATGTACTGATCTCCCAGTTTCAGCAGCTGTTGCATTTTGACATGTTGATTTCCTATATTCTACCCGCTTCTGTTTTTGTTTTAAAATATGTCCCAGGGACTTCCCTGGTGGTCCAGTGGTAAAGAATCCACCTTACAATGCAGGGGACGCAGGTTCAATCCCTGGTCAGGGAACTAAGATCCTACATGCTGCAGGGCAACTAAGCCCATGTGCCACAACTACTGAGCTTGTGTGCCTCATCTAAAGCCCGCGTGCCCCAAACTACAGAGCCCACGTGCTCTGGAACCCAAGCACCACAACTAGAGAAGAGAAAACCCACACGCCACAACTAGAGAGAAGCCCGCATACCACAACAAAGAGCCCACACGCTGCAATGAAAGATCCCGCGTGCCTCAGCAAAGATCCTGTGGGCCACAACTAAGACCCGACGCAGCCAAAAATATATGTGTGTGTGTGTGTGTGTGTGTGTGTGTGTGTATCCCAGACATGTCATTTCTCCCTTAAATACATCTCTAGTATGCATCTCAACAACATGATTAAGGATATTTTCTTATACAATGCCAATATCAAACCTAAAAAAATTAATAATTCATTGCTATCATCTAAAATAAGCATCAAATTTCCATCACTGTCTAAGTTATTCGACATTTAAATCAGGATCCAAACGTTGTTGTCCTCTTATAAGTCTCTTTTAGAATGAATCACTGTTTATTATTCAAATCTGGTCACATTTGAGATTGAAAGGGGTGCATTTAATTCAGTACATAAGCGCAACAGTGTAAAATCAGAACTATCCTGGGGAAACCAAGACATAGTAAACTGCTTTCAGGTCTCTTAATTTTGAGCAGTTCTCCCCCCATACCATCTTTACCTGCTTCATAGTCTGATTTGGCTGATTGCTGCCTCCTGGTATAGTCAACCTTACTTTTTAAAAAGTGTGGCCTGGAACTTCCCTGGTGGTCCAGTGGCTAAGACTCCACACTCCCACTGCAGGGGCCCCAGGTTTGATCCCAGATCGGGGAACTAGATCCCACATGCCACAAGTAAAAGTTTACATGCCGCAACTGAAGATCCTGCATGCCGCAACGAATGTCCTGCACGCGGCAACTAAGACCCAGTGCAGCCAAATAAATAAATGAATGAAAAATAAATAAATAAATAAAAAGTGTGGCCTGCTATCCCACTGGCTTTCATGTTTGATATCCATTGTTTTCCCTTAAATATTGCAGAGCATTTTTACTTTTATTGTCTCATTTGACCCTCACAATTCAGTGTGGAATTACTCTCATGACATTAATGGAAAAGTCTAGCATACAACTTCCCTCTCACAAGCCAGAAATCGTGACAATCATGGCTGTTGTGAGTCTCAGTTAGATCAAGTCAATTGGGGATTGTATCCCTCCTCACTATAAATGTGTCATTTCCTGTCCCCGCTGGGCAAGGACTTATCCCTCCAGGAGAGTGCAAATGCCTTTGACAGGAGGATAAATGCCTCAGTTTATACCAAACTCACAGCACCCAACAGCAGTGGTACCCCAGTTAAAACTGATTAGTCAGGCAGTTAAGCTAGCCAGGAGGGTCAGATACATAAGAAAATGAGAGGAATGGGGGAGAGCTTTTAAAGAACAAAATGCTTAATTTACTTTTGTATTTAGCTGATGTGGACATCTCCATTTCTGGACTCTTATTGCTGGTTAATAATGTATCCAAATCTAGATGTGCAGATGTGCATAGAAGACTAAAGTCTGGAAGGTCAATACACCAAAACGTTGAGAATGGTAGCGGGTGAATGGGTATTAAGAATAAAAGTGATTTATCCTTATACTTTTCTGCATTTTGAACTCCACAACTATTTATTACTTTATAATCACACACAGACAGCAATTTCACAAAGCCGTATTGCTGATTCAGCAAAGAAAAGGCAAGTTTTATTTCTTATAGTACCTTTTCACCCAGGAGTGTGTGTTTCCAAGAAACCGTTTATTCTCACCTCTTAAATGAAATGCATTAACTTCTTTGTTTTGTCCAACTGTACTGATACAGTATCTTCACTATTGTTCTGCCATAGGAAAATGACAAAGCACAGGTGAAACTTGAGAATGAACAGGATAGGCTAAAGAAACAGAAGACAAAACAGGAAATAAGGGCTGCTTTGCAAAAAGCCCTCCAAGAGAAGATGGAGCATATTCAGCAGGAATACAGAGAAGATCAGGACTTGAACATGAAGCTCATGCAAAGCGCCCTTCAAAACTTACAGGAAGAGGCTGATAAAAAGAAGCAAAAAAGAGTAAGACATTTATTCAGTGCCTACTGTGTGCTGGATGAGGTTCCTTGTTGAGCTCTCAGTCTTACGGGAGCCAGCCATGTGTAGAATAAAAGCATAACTGCTACTGTAAGTGTGGTCCACGAACCAACAGCATTAGCATCATCTGGGAGGATGTTAGAAACAGAAATTCATAGGCTTCAGACTCAGAATCTCCAAATTCAGATCTTGGCCGGGACAAGAAACCTGTTTTAACAAGTTCTCCCAGGTGATTCTGATGCTCACTAAAATTTGAGAACTCCTACTCTATAACATGGTGTTAGTACTGTGATAGCAGGATGGGATCGCAGGAAGTGGAGTGACTAAGTATGTCCAGAAGTTGGGGAAGACATCACTGAGAAAGTGGTGTTCAAGTTGTACTTTGAAGGATATGTAGTTTTGACAGGCAAAGAGAGTAGAGAAAATCATTCCAGTGTTTATTTAGCTGTTTCTTTAAAATTTGTATTGAACTCTTTAGGGTGTTGTTCTTTTCCTAAAGGTACTATGATTTGTTTTGTTTTGATAGACTATTTTTTAGAGCAGTTTTAGGTTCACAGCAAAATTGGGCAAAAAGTACAGAAACTTCCCATATACCCCCTGCCCCAACACATGCATAGCCTTCCCCATTCTCAACATCCTCCACCAGAGGGTACATTTGTTACAATCGATGAACCTACATTGACACATTATCACCCAAAGTCCATAGTTTACATTAGGGTCCATTCTTTGGTGGTGTAGGTCTATAGGTTTGGACAAACATATGATGACATTTATCCACCATGAGAGTATTATACAGAGTGATTTCACTAGGCTAAAAATCCTCTGTGCTCCACCTGTTCATCCCTTCCTCCACCCCAAACCCCTGGAAACCACTGATATTTTTACTGTCTCCATAGTTTTGCCTTTTCCAGAATGTCATATCATTGGAATCATATAGTATGTAGCCTTTTCAGATTGGCTTCTTTCACTAACTAATATGCATTTAATTTCCCTCCATATCTTTTCATGGCTTGATAGCTCATTTACTTTTAGCACTGCATCCATTCCATTGTGTGGATGTACCACAGTATATTTATCCAGTCACCTTCTGAAGGACATCCTTGGTTGCTTCCAGGTTTTGGTGATTATGAATAAAGTTATTGTGTACATTCTTAGGCAGATTTTTGTGTGAACATAACCTTTGGGTAAATATCAGCATAACCTTTGGGTAAATATCATTTGGGTAAATATCAAGAAGCGTTATTGCTGGATCATATGGTAAGAGTATGTGTAGTTTTGTAAGAACAGCCAAATTGTCTTCCAAAGTGTCTATACCATTTTGCATTCCCACCAGCAGTGAATGAGAGTTCCTATTGCTCAGCATCCTTGTCAGTATTTCGTGTTATCAGTTCTGGACTTGAGCCATTCTATTAGGTGCGTAGTGACATATCATTGTTGTTTAATTTTAATTTCCCTAATGTCATGTGATATAGAGCATTAAGGATTCTGAACCCAATTCCAATATGTAGAGTGGTATCCAAGCAATGCTCGGGACACGAGCTGGGTGTCCTACAATTCCGTTCAATTCTGACACTATCTACCCAGAGATAGCATCGGATTCCACAGGGAAAGGGCTCAGTTCTATAAGACTTCCCTCTACTTCAGTTGCCAGTCACAAGCCCAGATGGTTACCTGTGCTTCTGACCAACTGGCTACAAACTGGAAGTTCCAATGATTTCCCCCTCAAACTCAGGATGCCAATTGCAAATCCAAGTTGTTACTTGACAGACTGGCTATAAATCAGAGGTTCCCATGACCCCCTCCTTGAGTTCGATTGATTGGCTAGAGCAGCTCACAGAACTCAGGAAACCAGTTTGCTCACTAGCTTACCAATTTATTACAGAGTATATTAAAGGATACAAATAAATAGCCAGATGAAGAGACATATAGGATGAGGTCCTGAACAAAGGAGCTGCTGTCCTCATGGAGTTTGGGGCCTGGCATGGTGGAAGTGTTCTGGTTCCCCAATTCTGAACCCTCTCCTTTGGGGTTTTTATGTAGGCTTCATTACATAGACATGATTGGTTAAGTCATTGGCCATCAGTGATTGATTTCACCCTCCAAACCTTCTCCCCTCCCCAGAGGTCAGGGAACTGGGACTGAAAGTTCCAACCCTCTAATCACATGGTTGGTTCTCCTGGCAACCAGAGGTGTGGTCCAAAAGTCACCTCATTAACAGAACAAAAGACAACTTTGTTGCTCTCATCACTTAGGAAATTCTAAGGGTTTTAGGAGTTCTGTGCCAGAAATGGGGATGAAGACCAAATATATATTTCTTATTATAAATCATAATATCACAAGCATCTTTTTATATGTTTGCCATCTGAATATTTTTGATGAGGTGCCTGTTAAGATATTTGGCTCATTTTTTGAGTTGTTTGTTTTCTTCTTGTTGAGTTTTAAGAGTTCTTTGTATATTTTATCGCGAAAGCACCTTTCCTACCGTCTTGTTGTAGCTTCTTCTTTGTCTTTGGACGTAGAATATCTCTTCTGGTAGGTCCCAGTCTTTTTTTGTTAATGGTTGTTCAGCAGTTAGTTGTGATTTTTGTGTTTTCATGAGAGGAGGGGAGCTCAAGTCCTTCTGTTCCACCATCTTGTCTCCAATGCTCTCTGTATATTTTAGATAACAGCCCGTTATCAGATAAGTTTTTAGCAAATATTTTCTCCCAGTCTGTGATTTGTCTTTCATTCTCTTGATCAGAGCTTTCATAGAGCAAAATTTTTAATTTTAATGAAGTCTAGCTTATCTATTCTTTCTTTCATGGATTATGCCTTTGCTATTGTATCTAAAAGCTTATCACCAAACCCAAGGTCACCTAGATTTTCTCCTTTGTTATCTTCTAGGAGTTTTTTTTTTTTTTCTTTTACAACTTCTAGGAGTTTTATATTTTATGTTTAGATCTTTGGTCCATTTTGAGTTAATTTTTGTAAAGGTGTAAGGTCTGTTTCTAGATTCTATTTTTTTTTTTTTGGCATGTAGATGTCCAGTTGTTCTAGCACAATTTGTTGAAGAGATTCTCTTAACTCCATTGTATAGCCTTTGCTTCCTAGTCAAAGATCAGTTGACTATATTTATATGAGTCTATTTTGGGGCCCTGTGTTCTTTTCTATTGATCTATTGATCTATTCTTTCACCAATTCCATACCGTCTTGATTACTATAGTAAGTCTTAAAGTTGGGCAGGGTCAGTCGTCTGACTTTGATCGTGTCCTTAAATACTGAGTTGGCCAATTTGGGTCTTTAGCCTCTTCATATAAATTTTAGAATCAGTTTGTTGATTTCCACAAAATAATTTGCTGGGATTTTTTTTTTAAATTACATTGAATCTATAGATTAAGAATGGAAGAACTGGCATTTTGACAATATTGAGTATTCCTATTCATGAACGTGGACTATCTCTCTACTTAGTTCTTTGATTTTTCTCATCAGTTTTGTGCTTTTCCTCATATAGATCTGGTACATATTTTGTTAGATTTGTACCTATGTATTTCATTTTTGGGGTGCTAATGTAAATGGTATTGTGTTTTTAATTTCAAATTCTACTTCATTGCTGGTATATAGGAAGTCAGTTGACTTTTGTATGTTAACCTTGTATCCTGTAACCTTCCTTTAATTGCTTATTAGCTCCAGGAGTTTTTTATAGGTTCCTTCAGATTTTCTACATAGACAACCAAGTTATCTGTGAAAAAAGACCAGCTTTATTTTGTTCTTCCCAATCAATATACCTTTCATTTCCTATTCTTGTTTTATTGTTTCAGCTAGGACTTTCAGTATAATGTGAAAAAGAGTGCTGAGAGGGGGCATCCTTGCCTTGTACCTGATTTTAGTGGGAAAGCTTCTAGTTTTTCGTCATTAAGTATGATGTTAGTTGTAGGTTTTTTGTAGATATTCATTATCAAATTGAGGAATTCCCACCTTTATTCCTGGTTTACTGAGAGGGTTTTTTTTTTATTTTAACATGAGTGGGTGTTGGATTCGGCCAAAACTTTTTTCTGCATTACTTGATATGATCATGTGGTTCTTCTTCTTTAGCCTGTTGATATGATGGATTACATTAATTGATTTTTGCATGGTGAACCAGCCTTGCTACCTAGGATAAACCAATCAGAGAAGAAAATAAATAAATGGAATCCAATTCAGAAAAGGAGAAATAAAGCTGTCACTGTTTGCAGATGACATGATACTATACATAGAGAATCCTAAAGATGCTACCAGAAAACTACTAGAGCTAGTCAATGAATTTGGTAAAGTAGCAGGATACAAAATTAATGCACAGAAATCTCTGGCATTCCTATACTCTAATGATGAAAAATCTGAAAGTGAAATTAAGAAAACACTCCCATTTACCATTGCAACAAAAAGAATAAAATATCTAGGAATAAACCTACCCAAGGAGACAAAAGACCTGTATGCAGAAAATTATAAGACACTGATGAAAGAAATTAAAGATGATACAAATAGATGGAGAGATATACCATGTTCTTGGATTGGAAGAATCAACATGGTGAAAATTACTCTACTATCCAAAGCAATCTACAGATTCAATGCAGTCCCTATCAAACTACCACTGGCATTTTTCACAGAACTAGAACAAAAAATTTCACAATTTGTATGGAAACACAACAGACCCCAAATAGCCAAAGCAATCTTGAGAATGAAACATGGAGCTGGAGGAATCACGCTCCTTGACTTCAGACTACACTACAAAGCTACAGTAATCAAGACAGTATGGTACTGGCGCAAAAACAGAAATATAGATCAATGGAACTGGATAGAAAGCCCAGAGATAAACCCACGCACATATGGACACCTTATCTTTGATAAAGGAGGCAAGAATATAGAGTGGAGAAAAGACAGCCTCTTCAATAAGTGGTGCTGGGAAAACTGGACAGGTAAATGTAAAAGTATGAAATTAGAACAGTCCCTAACACCATACACAAAAATAAGCTCCAAATGGATTAAAGACCTAAATGTAAGGCCAGACACTATCAAACTCTTAGAGGAAAACATAGGCAGAACACTCTGTGACATAAATCACAGCAAGATCCTTTTTGACCCACCTCCTAGAGAAATGGAAATAGAAACAAAAATAAACAAATGGGACCTAATGAAACTTAAAAGCTTTTGCACAGCAAAGGAAACCATAAACAAGACCAAAAGACAACCCTCAGAATGGGAGAAAATATTTGCAAATGAAGCAACTGACAAAGGATTAATCTCCAAAATTTACAAGCAGCTCATTCAGCTTAATAACAAAATAACAAACAACCCAATCCAAAAATGGGCAGAAGACCTAAATAGACATTTCCCCAAAGAAAGAACGCTCAGCATCATTAATCATTAGAGAAATGCAAGTCAAAACCACAATGAGATATCATCTAACACTGGTCAGTATGGCCATTATCAAAAAATCTAGAAACAATAAATGCTGGAGAGGGTGTGGAGAAAAGGGAACACTTTTGCACTGTTTGTGGGAATGTAAATTGATACAGCCACTATGGAGAACAGTATGGAGGTTCCTTAAAAAACTAAAAATAGAATTACCATATGACCCAGCAATCCCACTACTGGGCATATACCCTGAGAAAACCATAATTCAAAAAGAGTCATGTACCAAAATGTTCATTTCAGCTCTGTTTACAATAGCCAGGACATGGAAGCAACCTAAGTTTCCATTAACAGATGAATGGATAAAGAAGATGTGGCACATATATACAATGGAATATTATGCAGCCATAAAAGGAAATGAAATTGAGTTATTTGTTGTGAGGTGGATGGACCTAGAGTCTGTCATACAGAGCGAAGTAAGTCAGAAAGAGAAAAACAAATACCGTTTGCTTACACATATATATGGAATCTAAGAAAGAAAAAAAAAGATCATGAAGAACCTAGGGGTAAGACGGGAAAAAAGACACAGACCTACTAGAGAATGGACTTGAGGATATGGGGAGGGGGAAGGGTAATCTGTGATCAAGTGAGAGAGTGGCATGGACATATATACACTACCAAATGTAAAATAGATAGCTAGTGGGAAGCAGCCACATAGCACAGGGAGATCAGCTCCATGGTTTGTGACCACCTAGAAGGGTGGGATAGGGAGGGTGGGAGGTAGGGAGACACAAGAGGGAAGAGATATGGGAACATATGTCTATGTATAACTGATTCACTTTGTTATAAAGCAGAAACTAACCATTGTAAAGCAATTATACTCCAATAAAGATGTTAAAAAAAAAAGATCAGCTGTTATCCTTATGGGGATTCCCTTGTGTGTTATTTGTTGTTTTTCCCTTGCTGCTTTTGTTTTTCTTTGTATTTAATTTTTGACAGTTTGATTAATGTCTGTCTTGGTGTGTTTCTCCTCAGATTTATTCTTTATGGGACTCTCTTTGCTTCCTGGACTTGATTAACTATTTCCTTTCCCATATTAAGGAAGTTTTCAACTATAATCTCTTCAAATATTCTCTCAGTCCCTTTCTTTTTCTCTTCCTCTTCTGGGACCCCTATAATTTGAATGTTGGTGCATTTAATGTTGTCCCAGAGGTCTCTGAGACTGTCTTCAATTCTTTTCATTCTTTTTTCTTTATTCTGTTCTGCAGTAGTTATTTCCAGTATTTTATCTTCTAGGTCACTTATCCGTTCTTCTGCCTCAGTTATTGTGCTATTGATCCCTTCTAGAGTATTTTTAATTTCATTTATTGTGTTGTTCATCACTGTTTGTTTGCTCTTTAGCTCTTCTAGTTCCTTGTTAAATGTTTCTTGTATTTTCTCAATTCTGTTTCCACGATTTTGGATCATCTTTACTATCATTATTCTGAATTCTTTTTCTGGTAGACTGCCTGTTTCCTCTTCACTTGTTAGGTCTGGTGGTTTTTTTCCTAGCTCCTTCATCTGCTGTGTGTTTCTCTGTCTTCTCATTTTGCTTAACTTACTGTGTTTCAGGACTTGTTTTCGCAGGCTGTAGTTCCCGTTGTTTTTGGTGTCTGTCCGCAGTGGCTAAGGTTGGTTCACTGTGTTCTGTAGGCTTCCTGGTGGAGGGAACTCGTGCCTGTGTTTTGGTGGATGAGGCTGGATCTTGTCTTTCAGGTCCACGTCTGGTGGTGTGTTTTGGGGTGTCTGTGGCCTTATTATGATTTTAGTCAGCTTCTCTGCTAATGGATGGGGTTGTGTTCCTGTCTTGCTAGTTGTTTGGCATAGGGTGTCCAGCACTGTAGCTTGCTGGTTGTTGAGTGGAACTGGGTCTTGGTGTTGAGATGGAGATCTCTGGGAGATTTTCACCATTTGATATTATGTGGAGCTGGGAGGTCTCTTGTGGACCAGTGTCCTGAAGTTGGCCCTCCCACCTCAGAGGCACAGCACTGACTCCTGGCTGCAGCACCAAGAGCCTGTCATCCACACGGCTCAGAATAAAAGGCAGGGGAAAAAAAAAGAATGAAAGAAAGAAGAAAATAAAATACAATAAAGTTATTAAAATAAAAATAATTATATTAAGAAAAAAAATTTTTTAAGTAAAAAAACAGACAGACAGAACCCTAGGACAAATGGTAAAAGCAAAGCTATAGAGACAAAGTCACACACAGAAGCATGCACATGCACACTCACAAAAAGAGAAAAAGGGGAAAAAATATATGTATCGTTGCTCCCAAAGTCCACCTCCTCAATTTGGGATGACTTGTTGTCTCTTCAGGTATTCCACAGATGCAGGGTACATCAAGTTGATTGTGGAGAATTAATCCGCTGCTCCTGAGGCTGCTGGGAGAAATTTCCCTTTCTCTTCTTTTTCCGCACAGCTCCTGGGGTTCAGCTTCGGATTTGGCCCCGCCTCTGCGTGTAGGTCGCCTGAGGGCGTCTGTTCTTCGCTCAGACAGGACGGGGTTAAAGGAGAAACTGCTTCGGGGGCTCTGGCTCACTCAGGCCGGGGAGAGGGAGGGGTACGGAGGTGGGGCAAGCCTGCGGTGGCAGAGGCCAGCGTGACCTTGCACCAGCCTGAGGCGCGCTGTGCGCTCTCCCGGGGAAGTTGTCCCTGGATCACGGGACCCTGGCAGTGAGGGGCTGCACAGGCTCCCGGGAGGGGGTGTGTGGATAGTGACCTGTGCTCGCACACAGGTTTCTTGGTGGCAGCAGCCACAGCCTTAGCATCTCATGCCCGTCTCTGGTGTCTGTGCAGTTAACCGTGGCTCACGCCCGTCTCTGGAGCTCCTTTAAGCAGCTCTCTTAATCCCCTCTCCTCGCACACCAGGAAACAGAGGCAAGAAAAAGTCTCTTGCCTCTTCGGCAGCTCCAGGCTTTTTCCCGGACTCCCTCCCGGCTAGCTGTGGCGCACTAGCCCCCTTCAGGCTGTGTTCACGCCGGCAACCCCAATCCTCTCCCTGGGATCCGACCTCTGAAGCCGGAGCCTCAGCTCCCAGCCCCCGCCCGCCCCGGCGGGTGAGCAGACAAGCCTCTCGGGCTGGTGAGTGCTGGTTGGCACCGGTCCTCTGTGCGGGGATCTCAACGCTTTGCCCTCCACACCCCTGTTGCTGCGCTCTCCTCCATGGCTCTGAAGCTTCCCCCCTTCGCCACGCGCAGTCTTTCCCCGTGAAGGGGCTTCTAGTGTGTGGAAACCTTTCCTCCTTCACAGCTCCCTCCCACTGGTGCAGGTCCCGTCCCTATTCTTTTGTCTCTGTTTATTCTTTTTTCTTTTGCCCTACCCAGGTATGTGGGGAGTTTCTTGCCTTTTGGGAGGTCTGAGGCCCTCTGCCAGCGTTCAGTAGGTGTTCTGTAGGAGTTGTTCCACATGTAGATGTATTTCTGATGTTTTTGTGGGGAGGAAGGTGATCTCCGTGTCTCACTCTTCCGCCATCTTGCAGCTCCTCCATAGATTATTGATTTTAGATCTTTTTCTTTACTTATATTTATGTGTGTGCATATATGTATATACATGTGTGTATATTTATATATATATTCTAGAGGAAGTACATGGCATGCCTTCAGGGACCACAGATAGTAGTCAAAGCAGAGTGCAGACAGAGAGAGGCAGGACCTGAGGCACATGCCTTTGTTAGGATCCATGGGTGGAGTACTTCGTGGTTCCCAGTCTAAGGCTGGATTGGTCAACTCAAAACAAAAGTGTGGGGTTTCAGTAAGCCCCACAGGGGTCTTATCTAAGAGGTATATAAGGGGAAGATGTTGGGAGGTGGGGCACTGTTGATCACAGGGGCTCTTGGGGAAGTCATATTAGGAACTTACATTAGCTTGTGACTCTGTGGACTGCTATCTAGAGCATGCACTTGCATGAGGGCTCGTGTCAATTTGAGATCCCTGCAGGATACTTAGCCAAACAATATGGATTCAGAGGCAGCGATGCAGTAGAGTAGCTTAGCTAAACTCTTTTTTTTTTTTTTTGTGATACGCAGGCCTCTCACTGTTGTGGCCTCTTCTGCTGTGGAGCACAGGCTCTGGATGCACAGGCTCAGCGGCCATGACTCATGGGCCCAGCCGCTCCGCGGCATGTGGGATCTTCCCACACCGGGGCACGAACCCGTGTCCCCTTCATCGGCAGACAGACTCTCAACCACTGTGCCACCAGGGAAGCCCTTAGCTAAACTCTTGACAGTCTATCCTGTGATTCCTTGTCATCAGGAATAACAATCACTTGTGTAGTGGGTAAGTTAAAGGACATAGGTATTGTTTTCTTTCTTTAAAAAAAAATTTTTTTTTTGACCATGCCGCATGGCATGTGGGATCCTAGTTCCCATACCAGGGAGCAAGCCTGCACCCCCTGTATTGGAAGGATGGCATCCCAACAACTGGACCACCAGGGAAGTCCCAGTATTGTTTTCTGAAGCCACCTTAAGGCACATTTAACCAAGGCAATAATGATGAAGCCTATGATAAATAGACTTGCTACTGTTTGGAATCCAGGTCTTAACCATTGCCCTCAGGTGGATGTCGAGAGCCATGAGAACAAATCAGGGACCTCGGAATGTGGGAATTTGTTGAAATACTTTAGTGATATTAAGCATGACCTGTATCTCTTGACATCTGGAGGTTGGCCTGTAACAGTGTTACAATAATAGGGATCATCTCCGTGGATAGCTTGCAGACTGGGCAGAGTCAAGTAGACCTGCTCCAGCCCCTTGAGTCAGATCCACAACAGACTATGAATGAGGTGTTATTCATCATTAAGAGGCGATGAGTATACAGGGTGAGGTCCAGCCTTTGTGTCTGAGTATAGTTGGTAGCCCTCAGAAAGTACTGCAGTTACTGTGATGCCTACCCACAGGGTGCCATGTGTAGGGTCTAGATTAGGGTTTGGTCCAGCCTAAATGAGGCTCGAGGTGTTTTGGAGGGAATTAGTACAAGGGTCTGATAACCAGGAAGAGCTATAGGATACGTAGGGACATGGGGCTGTACATCTCGCCCTGAGTGCTCACAGACCCAACATCTTTTTACTTGCAAGTCCTGAGCTGCCACCTTGCAGGTTTGTATGAATATATTTGTCATGTAGGATCTAGGGTTGTAGTGTGGGGCAGGGTCGTGGCATGCAGCAGGAAGGAGTTGTGGATGAGATGTAGAGAGGTGTGGAGGTAGCTTTTTGGGTATGGAGGATGTGCTGGCAGTGGTGGTGGTGCTGGGAATAATGAGGGGAGTAGGCCTGTTGTGGATACATCAGGTAGAAAGCAAAAGCTGTAATCTAGTACACTGAGCAGGGAACACAGCACAGAGAATTCCCTGACCATGGGGTCTAGGCAGGTCAGTCAGGCTAGAGGTGCCTCATTGTGACTCATATAGTTTAGAATACATTGTTTGGCTTGCCATAAAGGTGAAATGATGTCTAATGCTGCCAGGCAGTCAGCAGGGGACTTACAGATTTTCAAGGGTTTTTATAGAGACAAGGGTCGTGAGGCAAGCAGTTAGCTATTTCAGGAAAGTAGTACTCTGTAGAGTCTTCTGGGTTGATCCACTGGAGGCGTTTTTGCATCTTGGCCTTGAGGTTAACAGTCACTGTCACCGAACTGCACTTAGGTCGGCTCGCCCAACACGTGCAGCAAAGCCAATCTACTGACACGGGATTGTGGTGAAGGAAAGTACAGTGTTTATTTGTAGGGCACCAATCAAGGATAACAGGTGGCTCATGCTCAAAAGACCTAAATTCCCTGATGGCTTTCAAGGATGAGTTTTTAAAGACAAAGTGAGGGAGAGGGTCATGGGTAACATGATCAGCTCGTACACAGTTTTCTGACTGGTGGGTGGTGAGGCAACAGGATAATGTTTCGGGAACCTAAATCATCAGTCTTCTGGCTCCCCACAGTTGGGGGTCTCTCCTATAGTCGGGGTCAGGATCTGGTGGGGTACTAGTGTCTATAAAAACAATTCAAGAGTGTGTATCAGATTGCTATCTGGATCCCTCAGGGAGGAACCACAGTCCTCTGACTCTGTTTTATGGCTGACTTATTGTTTAAGTTACTATTACTTTTCTTGCTTGACTGCTTTTTCTTTGTTTCTGCATTACCCCAATTCTCTAATTATTAACTTATTGAGCCTGGTCTTTAAAACTCAAGAGGACGAGGAAACCAAAGCTTTTCCTACAAAAAAGAAGCAGGGGACACAGAGAGCTCTGTGACCGGGAAGGTCCCATAGGGTCCTGCTTGGTTTCAGCAGCCTTGAGGTTAACAGTCACCACAGTCATCACCCCCTGGTGTGGAGGGGATCTGGGAGACAAAAGTCCCAACGTCCAATGAGGTTGGGGCACGTTGTCTCCCTCTTTGTTCTATTGGGTTGTTGTGTTGTCACCTGAGGTGCAGTTATGTCCAGCAGTGAGCCCTTGGTCTGGGGCTATGTTCTGTGCGGAGCTAGTGTGCTTCGGGGTGGCAGAGGCTAGCTTGCACTAGCCTTACACTAGCCTCTTCCCAGGTGGAGAGTCATGAAGGGTAGGAATGGCTGGTTGGTGTTAAGTTCTGAGTATAAATGCTAGAGGCCTGACTCAGGACGAAACTACAAGTATGCGCTCTACTACTAGTTGAGCAGATTCAGTGAACTCCACGGGGTCATCAGGGGCATACCTTGCAAAGGAACACTTGGTGTCCATGACCAAGCTTTGTGGGGACTCTAACCACAATGTGTATAGATTCTGGGCACAATGATAGGCTACTCCTAGGGACATTTTGTGGATGGCAGCTTTGTAATCCAGAGATCACCCCATTAAAACTATACATTAGAGCATGAACTTGCCAGCCAGAGGAGTCTGATTTGGTTACATTGAGATGGCCATTCTGCCTGGGATATAATTTGAGGCATGGTATAAAAGGGAGTGACTCACTTAAGCATCGCTTCTACTGGCACCATTTAATGTAGAGGGAGGTGAACTCTGGGTCAGAATCCATGCCTGCTGGCAAACTGGCAGAAACTCTTCTAACAGGGCCTGCCAGCACCTGGTGCTCTGCTATCCAGTTGCGCCCCTGGCTGGTTTTGTTCCAGCATATCTCCTGAGACATGGTTAGGCCTGAGGGGTCTACTGGTAATCCTATTATCCATGCTGTACACAGTAAGAGTAATAGGCACATCTAAGATCATTTACATTTGACTGACTTGCAGAGGCCTCCTTTGGGGCCAGCAATCTGGATACTGACCAAAGGTGGGGTATAGTTGCTTTGGAGCATGAACTCATTTACCTCTTCATCTAAGGTTAGGTAGGGACCCAGCCCACATCTGCTGATAGAGGCTGCTAGATCCCAGGATCCTTTTTGGATTTCATTTCCTAATGTGGTTGACAACCACTAGGTTGAGGGCCACTTTTCCTCTCTCCGAGATCCACACAGTTCAGCTAGGGGGTCCTGGAGCTATAATTTCAATCTCCAGCAAAATTTGTGATGAATTTGTTTTAATTAACCAGCCTTTATAACCCAAATAATGAGTCGTAGCTGGTGGCCCTAGATTCGTGACTGATACTGAGTCACCTTCTGGGTCAATAAAATCTGTATAATCATGATTCTAAGGAATTTGGTAGGGATTTGTCCTCTCAGGCTTTCAATTATAAGAGGATCATATTGCACAATCTGCCCTTGACTGGGTTGCCAGCGTGTGGAAGACAGAGAGACAATGGAATAATCAGAATGGTAAGGGGAGTATTCACCTGGTGAGTGGATGTGAGTGGCATCCTCTCTAATGTCAAAGGATTGGAGGTTCCCTTTTAGTACTAACAGGGGAGTCTTTGGAGGAGACTGGTAGTACGTGTGGTGGTGTTTAGAGACATGAAGCTGGGAATTAAGTAGTATTAGAGCCTGGGGCCAAATTTCTGTCCATTTGGGGGACAACACAGTGTATAAGAGCTTGAGGAGTATATCTATGTGTAGGCCATTGTGTCTTTCTGTAAGTCCAGCTGCTTGAGGCTGGTAAGCTAAGTAGAATTCCACAAGATTCCGTATTCTAGAGCCCATGACGGAACAACTTGGGAGGTGAAATGGGTACCTTGATCTGAATCTACTCTTGGTGGGGCAAAGGGGATGAGCACATACTTGATTAAGAAGGAGGTCACATAATGGGAAGCAGCCAGCAGACATCCAGTGAAGGTATGGATGATGGTGTTTGCATACCTATTAGATTTCATGGAGGGCAACAGCAGCCTGATAAACTCCGTATGCCATCTGAAGTAGAGTCTGTCGCTTGGGGCATGTGTCCCCACCAAGCATCTTTCCAGAGTTTTGTTCGGGAGCAAAGGAAGCAATTATCTACCACCACTTTGGCTAGAGCTGGAGTAAAGGGCATACACCTGTATGCCCAATCAGTAAGTGCTGTCACTCCCCTATGGCCTGATATAATATGGGCCCACTCTGCTAGTGGGTATGGCACTGAGGAATAGTTGTGTCCAGGGTCGCTTTTGGTACTCCAGGAGGGGGCTCATACATGTAATTTAGATGAGTCTGTAATGTTACTATATGCTTCTGGTGTTTGCTGTGTGTGTGTGTGTGTGTGTGTGTGTGTGTGTGTGTGTGTGTGCAGAGACGAGTGACCCTAATCGGCATGTGTGAGTTGGCTATTTCTTTCCAAATGGAGGCACCCCAGATGGGCTTTCCCTGAATCATGAAATTATCCTTTTGCCATTGTCCAGACTAGACTGTGAATCCATTGGCTACCTCCCAGGAGTGAGGGAAAAATATGTGCCCTTAGAAATCTCATTTTTATGATCTGTCATAGATCAAGGTACACTGCCTCTAACTCTGCCAGTTGGACCGAGTCAAGAAAGCTGTCCTATACTAGGGATGTGCCATGGCCTATGTGTACAATGGTGGTGCTGCCAATGGTGAAGAATACCAACTCCCTTTCCATGTCAGATTTTGTTTGCAAGGAAGGGCCTCCCCAAACTACTAGATGGGCTGGCATGAGGGTGCCACTAGTTGCACCTCAATGTCAGTGAGCAAGGGGCTGGGCATGGGGAAACCACTTTCCTGTAATTTGGAAAGACCCTTGATATGAGATTTAGCCCTTTTCTGAAGGTGCTATTTCCATTTTAACAGTGAGGCCTCAGTGGCCGTGCCGAGCCTCTGCCAGGTTGAACCCCTCACAAAGTGGAGGAACATGGCCTTGTAATTTGGGGGGGACTCCCTGTAAGAAGAATTATCTGGATTTGGGGCCAATTAGGGCCTCTTCAGGATTGGAGGTGAAATCTAGGTCATCTGGGTTGCTCTGTTCAAAGAAGTGATAGATCCATTGACCCATACCAGTCTTACAGAGAGGGAGTCAGGCCTCATCTAGTGTTTTCCATTGGCTTTGAACCTTTGTGGTAATAACCGCAGTAGAAGGGTGATCTCAGTGCCGAGCGTTAAAAATCCAAGTAAACAGGGGAAGGGATTCTCTTTCTATACCTTTAGGGCTAGTGCCTTTGGGTTTGGACTCTCCCTGGTCATTGGAAGCCTCAATTATGGTGTTTCCCTTTTCCCACACGGAAGGCTAGAGGTTGCCCAGAGTTGAGTATTTCCCTTCCCCCAGGTCAGTGAGGCTCTGATAAAACCCCAGCAGGTTAGGCTCTGGTTAAATACTTTCTCCTGAGGCCAAACCTTATTAAGAAGAATAGAATACTCTGGTGTATTTCAGAATGGTTCATTTTCCCCTCCCCTTGCCATAAGCATGAGGGGATTTTTCTCTGATATTTACTGTAGAACCTGAGGTAAGGTTTTGTGAGTTTACAGGAGGTAAAACTCACAAAAGTGTGGGGTCCCCCTGGATGATTGGGTCCCCTTAGAGTTTTTAACTCAGAGCAGTCCACACTGAGCCTCCAGCCAATCTCATTGTGTTTTCAATTTGCATTTCCATAATAGCTAATGATGTTGACCAACTTTTTTTTTTTTTTTTTTTTTTTTTTGCGGTACGCGGGCCTCTCACTGTTGTGGCCTCTCCCGTTGCAGAGCACAGGCTCCAGACGCGCAGGCTCAGCGGCCATGGCTCACGGGCCCAGCCGCTCCGCGGCATGTGGGATCTTCCCAGACCGGGGCACGAACCCACGTCCCCTGCATCAGCAGGCGGACTCTCAACCACTGCGCCACCAGGGAAGCCCTGACCAACTTTTAATGTGCTTATTTGCCATCTGTATATCCTCTTCAACCAAATGTCTTCTGATATCTTTTGCCCATTTTCTGATTGGATTGCTTATTTGATTTTTCTCTTTCTTTCTTTCTCTTTCTTTCTTTCTTACTATTTTTGCTATTGAGCTTTTTCTTCTCAATTGGATTTTTTTTATTAATTTCTTAACAGCTCCATTAAGGTATCATTCATAAAACATACAATTCACCCATTTAAAGTGTACATTTCAATGGATTTTAGTGCAACCATCACCACAGTTGATTTTAGAACATTTTTATTATCCCACTTTCCCTCTTCCCCTCCCTCCACCCCCAATCCTAAGCAACTACTAATAGTCTGTCTCTATTGATTCCCTATTCTGGACTTTCATATGAATGAAATCATATATTATGGGATCTTCTGACTGGCTTCTTTCACTCAGCATAATGTTTTCAAGGCTTATCCATGTTGTAACCTGTATGAGTAGTTTATGCCTTTATACGGCTGAATAGTATGTCAGTGTATGGATATACCACATTTTGTTCATACATTTGTCAGTTGATGGGCATTTGAGTTGTTTCTACTTTTTTGCTATTATGAATAATGCTAATGTGAACATTCATATGTGAATTTTTGTTTGGACATATATTTTTGTTTCTCTTGGGCATATACCTAGGAGTAGAATTACTGACTCTATGTTTAAGCTTGTGAGTGATCACCAAATTGTTTTTCAAAGTGGCTTCACTGTTCTACATTCTCACATACTTAGGAGGGTTCTGATTTTTCCACATGCTTGTTAACATTTGTTATTGTCTGTCTTTTTTATTTTAACCATCCTAGTTTGTCTAAAGTAGTATGTCACTGTGGTTTTCATTTGCATTTCCCTAATGAGTAATAACGTTGAGCCTCTTTTTCTGTGCATATTGGCCACTTATATATCTTCCTTGGAGTAATCTATCTAAAGGCTACTGAAGTCTTAAGAAGTATATTCAAGTTATTTGCCCAGTTTTTAACTGGCTTGTCTTTTTATTATTGAGTTGTAGGAGCTCTTTTTATGTTCTAGACACAAATCCCTTATCACATAAGTGATCTGTAAATATTTTTCTCATTCTGTGGGTTGCCTTTTCACTCTTGATGGAGTCCCTTGAAGTACAAGAGTTTTAAATTTTGATGAAGTAAAATTTATCTATATTTTCTGTTGTTGCTTGTGCTTTTTGGTGTCATATCTAAAACACTCTTATTACCCCAAGGTCATGAAGATGTCCTGTTTTCTTCTTAAAGTTTTATAGTTTTAGCTCTTACATTTAGGCCTTTGATCCATTTTTTTAAAAGATTTTTTTGATGTGGAGCATTTTTAAAGTCTTTATTGAATTTGTTACAATATTATTTCTGTTTTATGTTTTGGTTTTTTGGCTGCGAGGCATGTGGGATCTTAGCTCCCTGACCAGGGATTGAACCCACACCCCCTGCATGGGAAGGTGAAGTCTTAACCACTGGACTGCCAGAAAAGTACCTGCCTTTGATCCATTTTGAGTTAACTTTTGTATATGGTATGAGGTAGAGGCCTAACTTCATTCTTTTGCATGTGGATATCCAGTTGTCCCAGCACCATTTGTTGAAGAGACTATTTTTCCTCTATTGAATTGTCTTGGCACTATGTCAAAAATCAATTGACAGTAAATGTGAGGGTTTATTTTGGACTCTCGGTTCTATTCCATTAATCTATATATCCATTCCTAGGCCAATATCATGTCTTGATCACTATAGATTTGTAGTAAGTTTGAAATCAGGAAATGTGAATTTTCCAAATTTGTTCTTCATTTTCAAATTGTTTTGGCTATTCCAGCTCCCTTGAATTTCCATTTGAATTTAGGATCAGCTTGTCAATTTCTGCAAAGAAACCAACTGAGATTTTGATAGGGATTATTTTGAATTTATAGACCAATTTGGGGATAATTGCCATTTTAACAATATTGTCTTCTGATCCATGAACATCGGATATCTTTCCATTTATTTAGGTCTTTAATTTTTTTCAGTAATGCTTCTTAGTTTTCAGAGTATAAGGTTTGCACTTCTTTTGTTAAATTATTCCCCAAAGTATGAAACTATGTATACAAGCCATTCTGAGGGTGCAGCTACACCGTCAGATCTTGCTAGTTCTACCTCAAATCTGTGATATTCTCAAAAGAGATCACAGATTGGATCGAACAGCACAAATATAATACCATGAAAGACAGAAGGCAACTGAAATTACCTGTGTTATAAAGCCTAGTTCACAGCCTTAGCTGCACAGTCAAATCACCTGGGGAACTTAAAAGCTATCCATTAGATAGGAATCTCGAGGGGTGAGACTTAGCACTTTTTAAAGCTCCCCAGGTGATTTCAAAGTGTAACTAAGATTGACATTTGCTGTTGTAAATTATCAACTAACTCATCTTCTAGTCAAAGACAGTGCTGTAATAATAGTAGCGACTTATTTTATCAGGTTGATATTTCATCTACCTAAATTAAAATAAAGTTGTATAATTGAAAATTATTTGGGAACTTCTTTGAGAAAGTATTTGAATTACTATTTGAACTGTTCAAAAATGTGTTATAAAACATTTCAAACAGTTGCAAAGAATAGTACAATGAACCCCCATGCATCAA
This sequence comes from Stenella coeruleoalba, assembly GCF_951394435.1. Classification (NCBI taxonomy): domain Eukaryota; kingdom Metazoa; phylum Chordata; class Mammalia; order Artiodactyla; family Delphinidae; genus Stenella; species Stenella coeruleoalba. The sequence continues at coordinate 23,593,837 of NC_137160.1, forward strand.
TTTCCTAACTTCAACAACCATCAACCAATAGCTATTCTTGTTTCATCTGTCCCTCCCACCCATTTTCCACTGTCACCCGAATTTTTTTTTTAATAAATTTATTTATTTATTTTTGGCTACATTGGGTCTTCGTTGCTGCATGTGGACTTTCTCTAGTTGCAGCAAGCGGGGGCTACTCTTTGTTGTGGCGTGCGAGTTTCTCATTGCAGTGGCTTCTCTTGTTGCGGAGCACAGGCTCGAGGCACGTGGGCTTCAGTAGTTGTGGCATGTGGGCTCAGTAGTTGTGGCTTGCGGGCTCTAGAGCACAGGCTCCATATCTGTGGCGCATGGGCTTAGTTGCTCCGCGGCATATGGGATCTTCCCGGACCAGGGATCGAACCCATGTCCCCTGCATTGGCAGGCAGATTCTTAACCACTGCGCCACCAGGGAAGCCCCACCCCGAACATTTTTAAGTAAACCCTAGAAATAATATTTTACAATATCTGTAAATGTTTCAGTATGTAATTCTGAAATATTGGAATTGTAGCTCTAAAAGATTATTTTAAAACTTATCCTCTATATCATTATTGCACCTAAAAGTTTTAACAACATGAGGTAATTTTTATGTTATGTAGGAAGACATGATAAGAGAACAGAAGATATATCATCAGTACTTGGCACAGCGGCGTGAGGAAGAAAAAGCTCAGGAGAAAGAACTGGACAGAATGTTTGAGAAAGAGAAGGAAAAGAAGATTGCTGAGAAGGACAAGGAGCTGAGACTTAAAAAGGAGGCAAGAAAACAACTTTTGAATGAGGTCATGTGTACAAGAAAACTGCAAGTTCAAGAAAAGTGTAAGGAAATTAATTATAATTATATTATATTTGGGCCTTAATTCAATTTAAGTAGCAACCAAAATATTTATTAAATAAGTATTATGTGTGAAATACTATGAAGAATGTAAAAAGGATTAAGGCAAGATCGCTGCTTTGCAGGGACCTTACCTAATTGAATATTTGAATATCTTTCTGCAGTTGTCTCCATACATCCATACTTGCATGCCTTTGCTTGTGTAGTTTTCTCTCCCTATGATACTTTTGATCTTGAGAAATCCTGGACATCCTTCAAGGCCAGCTCAAATATCTCATTCCTTGAGAGGCCCTCTGTGTTCCTCTATTCATAATAAATCTTCTTTCTGGGATTCTCACCATTGCTTGTTCACATCTCTTAGCATACCACTGAATTCCCTCAGCTTCAGTGCTTGGTCACAGAAGGAAATATTTGTTGAGAGGATTTCTATATCCAGATGTAAACATTTACTAGTAGGGTACTATGGACTTCACACTAGCTGTCTTTGCAAGAGAAAGCTCATCTTGGTTCCACTGGTTAATTCTCCACTCCAGGAATTATAATGGCAGTTGAAAATTGTTAAGCCAGTATTAGATGGAGTTTTAAGAAATGAGAAGAAAGCTTCTATGATAAAATGATTTCTGTATTGTCCCATGATAAATATTTTAGAATATATTGAGAAAACATGGAAAATTTAAGTATTTGGAACCATTTATAAACAAGGAAATAAAATCAACCATAATGCACCACCCAGGAATAGCTACTGTTCACAACTTCCTGTATTTCCTTCGAGTATTTTTTATTATATATGTCATTTCCCCTCACCAATTAGGATCTTGTTGTATATATTTTTTTACAGCCTGCATTTCCCACTTATCATTAACATTTTTCCAGGTTATTTTTCTTCAGTTGTAAGATTTGTAATGCTGCCTAGAAATCCATTATAAAAATGGACCATAATTTATTTTACCTAAACACAGCTAATGGCCCTTCAGCTTGTTTTGAATCTTTTTCCTCCTGTGTTAGCATTGGAGGTTACTGTCTCTGTACATAGGTTTTTTGGCTCATATATGATTAAGATAAATTCCTGTAAATGGATTTGGCACCAAAGATATGTACATTTTAGATGTATATTGCCTGGTTTTATTTATTCTTTTGTGAACTCTGTTCTGTCATTTTTTTACCTACTGGGTTGTTTAAGTTTTCCTTATTTAATTTATAAGAGACTTACATACTGTTTTTCCAATACTTATTTTGTAATAAATAAAGTCCCCTATTAATATAAATGGCAATAGAACTGTTTGTCCTCAAGAAGAGAAAGGTGAGAAGTGTTCAAACAGTGGTAATCTGGTATGAAAAAGGCTGATCATAGATTTCAATGACAAATGATTAAGAGAAAATCTCTGTAGATTGCAGCACTTATGAATCTAAACCCTATTCTTTCCTTAAAGGAGATTACTACTTCTACCTTATTAAGCTAAGATCCAGCCCAGTGATTCTAAGCTCTGCCTTTCTAAAGACAATATGGCATTGATGCCCCGAAAGATGTCAGCAAGTCTTTTCTGAAAAAGTCATTCAGCGGGCTTCCCTGGTGGCGCAGTGGTTGAGAGTCCGCCTGCCAATGCAGGGGAGGGGGGTTCATGCCCCGGTCTGGGAAGATCCCACATGCCGCGGAGTGGCTGGTCCCGTGAGCCGTGGCCCGCTGAGCCTGGGCGTCCGGAGCCTGTGCTCCGCAACGCAAAAGGCCACAGCAGTGAGAGGCCCGCGTACCGCAAAAAAAAAAAAAAGTCATTCAGCAAAAATTACTTTTGTCTTTCTTAGTGCAACGAAAAGCAAAAGAACAGGAAGAACGTGCTATGGAACAGGAATGCATAAATGAAGGTCTTAAAGAGCTTAACCGTGAAGAGAGGGAGGATTTTACAAGGTATGATTTTGTTTTCTTTATTATTACTAACTAACCAAAAATAGGAGATTTTTAGCATAGAAGACAATGTGCCATAATTCATGTATTATTGATGTTATTTTACATCAGTCTTACGTTTGTCCTAAAAGCTCAATTCAGTTTATAAAATTTCATATAAAAATAAGCAACAAGCATTTTGGTAAAATTAAATTCTGTACATTGTGTAATTCTGATTATACACATTAGGTATTAAACTAGATAAACATCTTAAAAAATAAAACAAATTAGAAACATTTTTTATAAAGTAGGCACCAACCCTAAATCATAATGAAATAAGTTTTTTCCCCCATGAAATAAACCCGGAAATACAGCATGACCTAATTAGTTAGATTAACAGAAATGGCTTATGGGGTTATGATTCCATGCAAATGTCCCAGGAAGATTTTTTGTAGCCTCGCTGAGCTGGAAAACTGAAGTGCTCTGGGTGCTTTGAGATGTACCACTTCCCTCCTCGGGCAAGTGTCCCTCTGATCACCATAATCAGGCTCAGGTAGAGAAAATTGGCTGATGCCTCCTTGCAGCCTTTCACAGATCATAGCAGTCCCTTCCCACTGATGACTATGACACCCAATTCAGGTGACCAGTGTGGTGGAGAAAGAGGACCTGGCTCCTCTAATTGCTGGTCACCCTCCCTGTACCTAGGGCCTGTTCCCCGGCTCACCCATATTTGGTGCATAGAAATAAGCTCTCTTCTTTATAGGAAGAGTATGGTTTATATACCTGAGCCTATTGTTACTTGGGGGGCACTACCAACAATATCTGGCCGACCCTACTGACTTCCTCTACTTGTTCTGCTCTGGAGGTCCTTCCTTCTCACTTTTGAAAAGTCTGTTGTTGGAGATGTGAAGGGAATTTAATGAATAACAACTCTCTTCCCTGCCCAACTTTTATTTTTTTCTTATTTTAACATCTTTATTGGAGTATAATTGCTTTCCAATGGTGTGTTACTTTCTGCTATATCATAAAGTGAATCCGCTCTACGTATACATATATCCCCATGTCCCCTCCCTCTTGCGTCTCCCCCCCACCCTCCGTATCCCACCCCTCTAGGTGCTCACAGAGCACCTAGCTGATCTCCCTGTGCTATGCGGCTGCTTCCCACTACCTGTTTTACATTTCGTAGTGTATATATGTCCATGCCACTCTCTCACTTCATCCCAGCTTACCCTTCCCCCTCCCCGTGTCCTCAAGTCCATTCTCTACGTCTGCATCTTTATTCCTGTCCTGCCCCTAGGTTCTACTTCACTCTGTATGACAGACTCTGGGTCCATCCACGTCACTACAAATAACTCAATTTCGTTTCTTTTTATGGCTGAGTAATATTCCATTGTATATATGTGCCACAACTTCTTTATCCATTCATCTGTCGATGGACACTTAGGTTGCTTCCATGTCCTGGCTATTGCAAATAGTGCTGCAATGAACATTATGGTACATGAGTCTATTTTCTCTTTTTTCAGTTTTGCTTCAGAATGTATTTATTTAGGTTTATAAAATATTAAATATATTTATAATGTATGTAAATATATATTTTTTAATCTGAAATTCAAATTTAACCCAGTGTCCTGTTTTTTTTTTTTAACACCTTTATTGGAGTATAATCGCTTTACAATGGTGTGTTAGTTTCTGCTGTATAACAAAGTGAACCAGCTATATATAAACACACATCCCCATATCTCCTCCCTCTTGCGTCTCCCTCCCACCCTCCCTATCCCACCCCTCTAGGTGGTCACATAGCACGGAGCTGATCTCCCTGTGCTATGCGGCTGCTTCCCACTAGCTATCTATTTTACATTTGCTAGTGTATATATGTCCAGTCCACTCTCTCACTTCATCCCAGCTTACCCTTCCCCCTCCCTGTGTCCTCAAGTCCATTCTCTACGTCTGTGTCTTTATTCCTGTCCTGCCCCTAGGTTCTTCAGAACCCCCCCTTTCCCCCCCCCTTTTTTTTTTAGATTCCATATCTTGTGTTAGCATATGGTATTTGTTTTTTTTTTTTACATCTTTATTGGAGTATAATTGCTTTACAATGGTGTGTTAGTTTCTGCTTTATAACAAAGTGAATCAGTTATACATATAAATATGTTCCCATATATCTTCGCTCTTGCATCTCCCTCCCTCCCAACCTCCCTACCCCACCCCTCCAGGCACTCACAAAGCACCGAGCTGATCTCCCTGTGCTATGCGGCTGCTTCCCACTAACTATCTACCTTACATTTGGTAGTGTATATATGTCCATGCCTATTTCTCGCTTTGTCACAGCTTACCCTTCCCCCTCCCCATATCCCAAGTCCATTCTCTAGTAGGTCTGTGTCTTTATTCCTGTGTTACCCCTAGGTTCTTCATGACATTTTTTTTTCTTAGATTCCATATATATGTGTTAGCATACGGTATTTGTCTTTCTCTTTCTGACTTACTTCACTCTGTATGACAGACTCTATGTCCATACACCTCACTACAAATAACTCAATTTCTTTTCTTTTTATGGCTGAGTAATATTCCATTGTATATATGTGCCACATCTTCTTTATCCATTCATCTGTCGATGGACACTGAGGTTGCGTCCATGTCCTGGCTATTGTAAATAGAGCTGCAGTGAACATTTTGGTACATGACTCTTTTTGAATTATGGTTTTCTCAGGGTATATGCCCAGTAGTAGGATTGCTGGATCGTATGGTAGTTCTATTTTTAGTTTTTTAAGGAACCTCCATACTGTTCTCCATAGTGGCTGTATCAATTTACATTCCCACCAACAGTGCAAGAGGGTTCCCTTTTCTCCACACCTTCTCCAGCATTTATTGTTTGTAGATATTTTGATGATGGCCATTCTGACTGGTGTGAGGTGATACCTCATTGTAGTTTTGGTTTGCATGTCTCTAATAATTAGTGATGTTGAGCATCCTTTCATGTGTTTGTTGGCAATCTGTATATCTTCTTTGGAGAAAGGTCTATTTAGGTCTTCTGCCCATTTTTGGATTGGGTTGTTTGTTTCTTTGATATTGAGTTGCATGAGCTGCTTTTAAATTTTAGAGGTTAATCTTTTGTCAGTTACTTCATTTGCAAATATTTTCTCCCATTGTGAGGGCTGTCCTTTCGTCTTGTTTATGTTTTCGTTTGCTGTGCAAAAGCTTTTAAGTTTCATTAGGTCCCATTTGTTTATTTTTGTTTCTATTTCCATTTCTCTAGGAGGTGGGTCACAAAGGATCTTGCTGTGATTTATGTCATAGAGTGTTCTGCCTATGTTTTCCTCTAAGAGTTTGACAGTGTCTGGCCTTACATTTAGGTCTTTAATCCATTTTGAGTTTATTTTTGTGAATAGTGTTAGGGAGAGTTCTAATTTCATTCTTTTACATGTAGCTGTCTAGATTTCCCAGCACCACTTCTTGAAGAGGCTGTCTTTTCTCCACTGTATATTCTTGCCTCCTTTACCAAAAATAAGGTGACCATATGTGCATGTGTTTATCTCTGGGCTTTCCATCCTGTTCCATTGATCTATATTTCTGGTTTTTTGCCAGTACCATATTGTCTTGATTACTGTAGCTTTGTAGTATAGTCTGAAGTCAGGGAGCCTGATTCCTGCAGCTCCATTTTTCTTTACAAGATTGCTTTGGCTATTTGGGGTCTTTTGTGTTTCCATACAAATTGTGAAATATTTTGTTCTAGTGCTGTGAAAATGTCAGTGGTACTTTAATAGGGATTGCATTGAATCTGTATATTGCTTTGGGTAGTAGAGTCATTTGCACAATATTGATTCTTCCAATCCAAGAACATGGTATATCTCTCCACCTGTTTGTATCATCTTTCATTTCTTTCATCAGTGTCTTATAGTTTTCTGTATACAGGTCTTTTGTCTCCTTAGGTAGGTTTATTCCTAGATATTTTATTCTTTTGTTGCAGTGGTAAATGGGAGTGTTTCCTTAATTTCTCTTTCCGCTTTTTCATCACTAGTGTATAGGATTGCAAGAGATTTCTGTGCATTAATTTTGTATCCTGCTGCTTTACCAAATTCATTGATTAGCGCTAGTAGTTTTCTGATAGCATCTTTAGGATTCTCTATGTATAGTATCATGTCATCTGCAAACAGTGACAGCTTTACTTCTTTTCCGATTTGGATTCCTTTTATTTCTTTTTCTTCTCTGATTGCTGTGGCTAAAACTTCCAAAACAATGTTGAATAATAGTGGTGAGAGTGGGCAAACTTGTCTTGTTCCTGATCTTGGAGGAAATGCTTTCAGTTTTTCACCATTGAGAACTGTGTTGGCTGTGGGTTTGTCATATATGACCTTTATTATGTTGAGGTAAGTTCCCTCTATGCCTAGTTTCTGGAGGGTTTTTATCATAAATGGATGTTGGATTTTGTCAAAAGTTTATTCTGCATCTATTGAGAGGATCATATGAATTTTCTCCTTCAGTTTGTTAATATGGTGTATCACATTGATTGATTTGCGTATATTGAAGAATCCTTGCATTCCTGGGATAAGCCCCACTTGATCATAATGTATGATCCTTTTAATGTGCTGTTGGATTTTGTTTACTAGTATTTTATTGAGGATTTTTGCATCTATGTTCATCAGTGATATTGGCCTGTAGTTTTCTTTCGTTGTGACATCTTTGTCTGGTTTTGGTATCAGGGTGATGGTGGCCCTTAGAATAAGTATGGGAGTGTTCCTCCCTCTGCTATATTTGGAAGAGTTTGAGAAGGATAAGTGTTAGCTCTTCTCTAAATGTTTGATAGAATTTGCCTGTGAAGCCATCTGGTACTGGACTTTTGTTTGTTGGAAGATTTTTAATCACAGTTTCAATTTCAGTGCTTGTGATTGGTCTGTTTAGATTTTCTGTTTCCTCCTGGTTCAGTCTCAGAAGGTTGTGCTTTTCTACGAATGTGTCCATTTCTTCCAGATTGTCCATTTTATTGGCATAGAGTTGCTTGTAGTAATCTCTCATGATCCTTTGTATTTCTGCAGTGTCAGTTGTTACTTCTCCTTTTTCGTTTCTAATTCTGTTGATTTGAGTCTTCTCCCTTTTTATCTTGATGAGTCTGGCTAATGGTTATCAATTTTCTTTATCTTCTCAAAGAACCAGCTTTTAGTTTTATTGATCTTTGCTATCGTTTCCTTCGTTTCTTTTTCATTTATTTCTGATCTGACGTTTATGATTTCTTTCCTTCTGCTACCTTTGGGTTTTTTTGTTCTTTTTTCTCTGATTGTTTTAGGTGTAAGTTTACATTGTTTATTTGAGGTGTTTCTTGTTTCTTGAGGTAGGATTGTATTGCTCTAAACTTCCCTCTTAGAACTGCTTTTGCTGCATCCCATAGGTTTTGGGTCATCGTGTTTTCATTGTCATTTGTCTCTAGGTATTTTTTGATTACCTCTTTGATTTCTTCAGTGATCTCTTGGTTATTAAGTAGTGTATTCTTTGGTCTCCATGTGTTTGTATCTTTTACAGATTTTTTTTCTGTAATTGATATCTAGTCTCATAGTGTGTGGTCAGAAAAGATTCTTGACAAGATTTCAAGTTTTTTAATTTACCAAAGCTGATTTGTGTCCCAAGATATGATCTGTCCTAGAGAATGTTCCATGAGCACTTGAGAAGAAAGTGTATTCTGTTGTTTTTGGATGGAGTGTCGTATAAATATCAATTAAGTCCATCTTGTTTAATGTATCATTTCATGCTTGTGTTTCCTTATTTATTTTCATTTTGGATGATCTGTCCTTTAGTGAAAGTGGGGTGTTAAAGTCACCTACTTTGCTTGTGTTACTGTTGATTTCCCCTTTTATGGCTGTTAGTATTTGCCTTATGTATTGAGGTGCTCCTATGTTGGGTACATAAATACTTAAAATTGTTATATCTTCTTCTTGGTTTGATCCCTTAATCATTATGTAGTGTCCTTCTTTGTCTCTTGTAATAGTCTTTATTTTAAAGTCTATATTTTCTGATAATAAGACTTGCTAATCCAGCTTTCTTTTGATTTTCATTTTCATGGAATATCTTTTTCCATCCCCTCACTTTCAGTCTGTATGTGTCCCTAGGTCTGAAGTGGGTCTCTTGTAGACAGCATATATATGGGTCTTGTTTCTGTATCCATTCAGCCAAACTATGTCTTTTGGTTGGAGCATTTAATCCATTTACATTTTAGGTAGTTATTGATATGTATGTTCCTATTACCATTTTGTTAATTGTTTTGGGTTTGTTATTGTAGGTCTTTTCCTTCTCTTGTGTTTTCTGCCTAGGGAAGTTCCTTTAGCATTTGTTGTAAAGCTGGTTTGGTGGTGCTGAATTCTCTTAGGTTTTTCTTGTCTGTAAAGGTTTTATTTTCTCTGTCGAATCTGGATGAGATCCTTGCTGGATAGAGTAATCTTGGTTGTAGGTTTTTCCCTTTCATCACTTTAAATATGTCCTGCCACTCCCTTCTGGCTTGCAGAGTTTCTGCTGAAAGATCAGGTGTTAACCTTATGGGGATTCCCTTGTATGTTATTTGTTACTTTTCCCTTGCTGCTTTTAATATTTTTTCTTTGTATTTAATTTTTGATAGTTTGATTAATATGTGTCTTGGCATGTTTCTCCTTGGAATTATTCTCTATCGGACTCTTTGTGCTTCCTGGACTTGATTGGCTATTTCCTTTCCCATGTTAGGGTAGTTTTCAACTATAATCTCTTCAAATATTCTCTCAGTCCCTTTCTTTTTGTCTTCTTCTTCTGGGACCCCTATAATTCAAATGTTGGTGCATTTAATGTTGTCCCAGAGATCTCTGAGACTGTCCTCAATTCTTTTCATTCTTTTTTCTTTATTCTGCTCTGCAGTAGTTATTTCCAGTATTTCATCTTCCAGGTCACTTATCCGTTCTTCTGCTATTGATTCCTTCTAGAGAATTTTTAATTTCATTTATTGTGTTGTTCATCATTGTTTGTTTGGTCTTTAGTTCTTCTAGGTCCTTCTTAAATGTTTCTTGTATTTTCTCCTTCTATTTCCAAGATTTTGGATCATCTTTATTATCATTACTCTGAATTCTTTTTCAGGTAGACTGCCTATTTTCTGTTCATTGTTTTGGTCGGGTGGGTTTTTTCCTTGCTCCTTCATCTGCTGTGTATTTCTCTGTCTTCTCATTTTGCTTAACTTACTGTGTTTGGGGTCTCTTTTTCACAGGCTGCAGGTTCGTAGTTCCCATTGTTTTTGGTGTCTGTCCGCAGTGGCTAAGGTTGGTTCAGTGGGTTGTAGGCCTCCTGGTGGAGGGGTTGGTGCCTGTGTTCTGGTTGATGAGCCTGCATCTTGTCTTTCTGGTGGGCAGGACTGCATCCGATGGTGTGTTTTGGGGTGTTTGTAACCTTATTATGATTTTAGGCAGCCTCTCTACTAATGGGTGGGGTTGTGTTCCTGTCTTGCTAGTTGTTTGGCATTGGGTGTCCAGCCCTTGAGGTTGCTGGTCATTGAGTGGAGCTGGGTCTTAGCGTTGAGACGGAGATCTCTGGGAGAGCTCTCGCCAATTGATATTACGTGGGGCCAGGAGGTCTCTGCTGGACCAATGTCCTGAACTTGGCTCTCCCACCTCAGAGGTTCAGGCCGAACACCTGGCAGGAGCACCAAGACCCTGTTAGCCACACAGCAGCTGTGCAAACTTGGGCAGCCTATTTTATTTTCCATGCCTCAGTTTCTCCATCTCCAAACTTCTGGACCTCCACACTCCAGAGGCCCTCCTTTCAACGTGCTGCCTCTCCCCTTCTGTGCAGGTCCTAAGCCCCTGCCCAACTTTTGAGTCAACTGAGAAATAAGAAAAGTAGTGTGAGCAGAAGGTATTACAGTTACCTACTGGTGTATAACAACACACCCCCAAATTTGTGGTTTAAAGTGAGTTATGATTATGTCTCATGATTCTGTGGTTGACAAGGCTCAGCTGGGTGGTTCTTGCTTGGGGTCTCTCATGTGGTTCAAGTCAGATGCTGGCTGGGGCTACATTCATGAGAAGGCTCAGCTGGAATGCACACCTAAGATACCTATTCATATAGCTTGTAGCATGTACTGACTGTGCCTGGGGATCTCATCTGGTATTACCAGCCGGAACACCTACACATGGCCTCTCCATGTGGCTTGGGGTTCTTACAGTGTGGTAGCTGGTTTTGAGAGGGATAGTTCCAACAGCAAGCATTCCAAGAGACAGGAAGAGCAAGCTGCCAGGCCAATTAAGGACTACATCTAGGATTGCTATAGCATCATTTCTGTCATATTCTGTTGGCCATAAAAAGCAGCCAGTGGCGCAGTGGTTGGGAGTCCGCCTGCCGATGCAGGGGACACGGGTTCGTGCCCTGGTCTGGGAGGATCCCACATGCCGCGGAGCGGCTGGACCCGTGAGCCATGGCCACTGAGCCTGCGCGTCCGGAGCCTGTGCTCCGTAACGGGAGGCCACGGCAGTGAGAGGCCCACGTACCGCAAAAAAAAAAAAAAAAAAAAAAAAAAAGCAGCCATGGGGCCCATCTAGATTCAGTGGGATGGAGAAATAAGCTCCACCTCTTGATAGGGGAGTAGAGGTCCACATTGCAGAAGAGCATATGAGAGGGGGCGATATCACTGTGGCAGTCTTTGGAAAATGGAATCTGCCACACAGAGGCGTATGCATGCTGTAATCTCTATTTCTGATAAAGTCTTATATTAATAATGTGGCTTATAGATTGTAAAATGGTAAAACTGCTATGGAAAACAATATGAAGTTTCCTCAAAAAATTAAAAATAGAAATACCATATGATCCAGTAATCCCACTTCTGGGTATAAATCCAAAATAAATGAAAGCAGGACCTTAAAGAGATGTTTGTATACTTGTGTTCATAGCAGCACTATTCACAGTAGCCAAGGTGGAAATAACCCAAATATCCATTAACAGGTGAATGGATAAACAAAGTGTGGTATGTACATACAGTTGAATATTATTCAGCTTTAAAACGGAAGGAAATCCTGTCAGATACTACAGCATGGATGAACCTTGAGGACGTGCTAAGTAAAATAAACCAGTCACAAAAAGACAGATGCTGTATGATCTCACTTACTTGAGGTACCTAGAATAGTCAAATTCATAAAGACAGCAAGTAGAATGGTGGTTACCGAGGGCTGGTGGGAGGGGACAAAAAAGAGTTGTTGTTTAATGGATATAGAGTTTCAGATTTGCAAGACGAAAAGTTCTGGAGATCTGCTTCACAACAATGTGAATATACTTAACACTACTGAACTGTACACTTAAAAATGGTTAAGATGGTAAATTTTACATTATGTGTTTTTTACCACAGTAAAAAAAATCACTATAAATTTTAAAATGTGGCTTATATATTTTTAACTGTGGCTTATATATGGAGGAAATCATCTAGTTAATACTGAACAGAATGAGTCAAACTTACCCACCCGGTCACCAGCAACCCACCCAGTCACCAGCAGTGCCAGACCACTGCAGGCCTCCCCTGCAGGGAGAATATGCCCCCTTTGATACAGAAAGCGGACAAGAAATAGGCAGAACAACTTGTTCCATTTTACCTTCTTCCTTGGAGGGGAGTGAGAGGGGATGGAGAGAGGCCAAGGGCTCTCTCCACATAGCAGTCAATATTTTGAATGAAGAAGAGACATTCCCTCGCTAAAATCAATTTGTTCTAAGGTTGTCTTAATTATTATTGGGTAATAAACACATTATTAAATTTTTCATCTGTTTCTTCCCCACTCACCCTGATTTTAATGGGAATTTTAATTTGACTTTAAAAATTACATTTTAAGTGTAATGGTCTACATAAATCCAAATACTTACTTTGACAGTTTTATACTTTGACATTTCTGATACCTTAGACGCTCCAGTTTAGCCCAGGAGTACAGGAAGCAACTTCAGATGCAAATGTGCTCCCAACAGCAGGCCCGTGAAGCGGAGAAGGAGGAGGAACGCCGAGAGTTTGAAGCAGGGATGACAGCAGAGAAGAATTTCCAGGACAAGATCCAGGAGATTCTGTCCACCCATCAAGTGCTGCCCCGAAATATTCATCCCATGCGGAGAGCATGCCCTAATAAACTTCCACCATAGTTTCATAAACATCAACCTAGTTTTTCTCAGTCTTTTACTATTTTAAACTATAGCATGCCTGTATATCCCTTTTAACTCATGGATAAACTGTTCTTTTATACTGAGTTTGCATAATTATATGCCACGAAAGTTTCTTCTTACAGATTAAACTGTTCCTTTTTGAGATTTCATAGACTGACAAATCTGAATGATCTACTTCCTATCACATAGTTATTTTCCTTATTTATCTCCATGCCTCCCTTTCTTGTTCATTTATTAATAGCTTCACTTTCTTCCATCCATCTGCCAATATGCCCATTTCCTCTTGCCTCCTTTCTCTTCTGTCTCACAGACATAATTCACAATATTAGCAGGGCATTTTTGCAGGAAGAACTGGGACTATCAGCCACTTTCATTAACCTGCTTATTCAGTCATTAAACAAATGTTTACTGAGTGCCTTTCATGTGCCAGCACCATTCTGGATCCTGAGACTTCAGCAAGAACAAAGCAAGCCCCTTGCTCTCATGGAGATTACATCCTAGTGGAGGAAACCAGGTAGGTGTTAAGTGCTATAGGCAAGAAGTGGCAGGAGTGCTATTTTATTTTATATGTGATAGAATAGATCTCCTGGAGCAGCTGATATTTGAATGAACCAGCCATGTGGCTGTCTGGGGGGAAGACATCCCAGGCAGAAGAAAGAGCCAGTGCAAGGGCCTTGGGGCAGAAGTCTGCTTAGTGCATATGAGGCTTTGCATTTGTGCTGGAGTAGAGTGAGGAGAGAGTGGTAGAAGACTAATTGGAAAGGTAGTGGGGGCCAGATGATGTAAGGCCTTGGAACCAGGGTAAAGACTGGCTTTTACTTCTATAGGAAGCTGTTATAGGGTTTTGAGCAGAGGAACAACGTGATACGATGTAAGAGGGTTGCTGGCTACCATGTAGAGAATAGACTTCAAGGAGACAAGAAACAAGGATTCAGTTAAGAAGTGATCACAATATCCCAGGTTAGGGGTGATGGTAGTGTGGTAGCCAGCCTCCAAGATGACCCCTAATAATTCTCGATGTAGAGAATGTACACACAGAAGTATGTGTTTATGCCCTCGTATAGTCCCCTTCCACCGTGAATCTTGGGCACTATGTAAAATGTGTGCATATACTGGTTAAAAAAGAAAGGTAGAAAGAAATCGACATGTTCATATTCCTAAAGTTCAGTATTATAATTATTTCTACTTCTTTGAAAAGTTCCCTCCAAGGCTTTTTTTATATGGATACTCATTTTTACATTGTAAATACTCTGCCATGTTTCTTCACCTATCACATTTACAAATGGCTACATAATAGTCTACTGTTTTTCCTATAATTTATTAAACATTAGACTTTGAGTTTATTTCAAATTTGTCACTATTACAAATTTTTCTATACAACATTCCTTTGAATTGTTTCCTTAGAGTCATGCGGTTCCCTGGAGTGGGATTTTTGGGTCAAAGGGGATAAACATTTATATACTTTTGCTTTCAAGCACCACATTTGCAAAAGAAGTTTTTAGAGTTGCAGACTCTTTAGGGAAATATTTTCAGGGCCAGTTGGTATTCTCCCTGAAGGTTTAAAATGTATTTAAGCAAATTGTTTGCTAGAATCTCTGAGAGGTTTTTTCTTTAACCTTTCTACCCATTCATCCACTCTTAACCTCAGCTCTGGGAATCTAGCTCCTCCTTTGGATCCTTTCGAGCCTCCCTGTGGCCAACATTAATCTCTAATCCAAAAGTGGGAGTGGGAGTCCTGGCCACAAAAAAAAGAAAAAAAAAGTCTATCATTGAAGTTTTGTTGAAAATCAACTGACCGTTAATATAAGGATTCATTTCCAGACATGCTACTCTGTTCCATTAATTTGTCTGTCCTTACACCAACACAAAACTGTAGTGATGATCACCGTAGCCTTCAATAAGGCTTGAAATTGGTAGTGTAAGGCATCCAATGTTGTTCTCTTTTTTTCCCGCCCAAAATTGTTTTGTCTATTCTAGTTTCTTTAAATTTCCATATAATCGTTAGGATCGTCTTGTCAATTTCTACAAAGATGCCTACTGAGATTTTGATAGTGATTGCATTGTATCTATAGATCAATTTGGGGAGAACTGCCATCTTAACAATAATGAGTTTTCCAACCCTTGAAGATCTATCTCCCTATCCACTGAGGTCATGTTTAAATTTTTAAGCAATATTTTATGGTTTTCAGTGTGCAGGACTTGTGCTTCTTTTGTTCAACTTATTCCTAAGTGTTTCTCTTCAGTGCTATTAGAAACAGAATTGTTTTCTCAAATTCATTTTTGGATTTTTCATTGTTAATGTATAGCAATGTGACTGATTTTTGTATATTGAACTCGTATCCTGTGACCTTGCTAAACTCACTTATTAGTTCTTGTAGGGTTTTTTTGTTTTTTCTTTTTTGAGATTGTGTAGGATTTCCTACATTCAGGATCATGTCATTTGCAAATAAAGACAGTTTATTTCTTTCCAATTTGGATGCCTGTTGTTTCTTTTTCTTTCTTTAACTGCACTGGTTAGTGCAATATCAAGTATGATATTGAATAGAATTAGAAAGCATAGACATTCTTGACTTGTCCCCAATTTTAAGGGAAAACGCTCATTCTTTAACCATTAAGTATGATGTTATCTGTAGGTTTCTCATAGATGCCCTTTACCACGGTGAGGATGTTCCCTTCTCTTCCTGTTTTATTGAGAGTCTGTATATAAAGAGGTGTTGGAGCTTATCAAATGCTTTTTCTGTGCCTGTTGAGTTGAACATGTGATTTTTGTTCTTTTGTTCTATTAATATGGTGTATTACATTAATTTATTTTCAGATATTAACTAACCTTGCATATCTGGGATAAATGCCACTTGGTCATGGTTTATGGTTTATTTTTTTTTATTAAGTTGCTGCATTTCATTTGCTAATTTTCTTTTTTTGTCATTGTGTTGATCTTGGTCTGTTGTGTATCTTCCATCTAGGTCTCTTGTGATGTTGTCTGGGTTTGGTATCAAGATATTATCGGCCATATAAAATGAGTTGGAGAGTATTCCCTCTTCCTTTATTTTCTGAAAGATTTGTTAAGGATTGCTATTATTTCTTCCTCAAATGTTTGATAGAATTCACCAGGGATGCCACCTGGGCTTTCTCTGTGGAAAGATTATTTTTTATTGCTAATTTAATATTTTTACTGACTTAGGTCTAATCAGATGTTCTGTTTCTTCTTGAGTCAGTTTTGGTAATTTGTGTTTTTCTACAAATTTGTCCACTTCATCTAAGTTGTCTAATTTAAACACATAAAGTAGCTCATAAAATGTCCTTATAATTATTTTAACTTCTAAAGGGTTTGTAGTAATGTGCCCCTTTCATTCTACTTGGAATTTGGGGTTATTTTGCTACTCTGTGACCAGAAAATAACTAGAAAGTATGACCTCTCCATCCAGTGTCTTTCCCTGCCCCCAACCCAGAATAACTCTCTACCAGAGAGTGTTGCACTTTGATGATTGAAGCAATGTTTAAAAACAAAAGTAAAAATCACTTATTGTTGAATTATGCTGTTTATCTTTTTCTTATTTTTATGTAAAGGAAACTAGCCTTTCATCATATAGATGCAAACATTTTTTTCCAGTTTTTCTGCCCTTTTGATGGCAGAGCAAGGGTCTGGATTCCTGACATTTTATTATCTGGTAGGGCTGATTTCACCACTTTGGTCTCCTTTTACAGTTTTTTTTTCAGAGCTATTATATCGTTTTTTGTTTTTTTTTTTCCCCAGATCAATACTAGTATCATTTGATTATCCCAGTAATATTTTCATTCAGATTGCATTGGGTTTATAAATTAGCTCAGGGATGCTGTCAACTTTACAATGTTGCATTTATTCAAGAAAATCCACTAAACCTTGGTGAGAATGGTGGGAGTCTATGGCATTTTGGCCTGGAGCTGCTTCCAGATCCCCCTCAGCTGCAGGGACCAGTGGTTCTATCAGGGCAGAGTAGGTTGTAAGGACCTACCTGCAGCCTCACTGCCAGAGGGGGTTGACTTGATTGACAGCAAATTTGGAATAATCCATGCTTGGTACATTGTCAAAACAAGAGCAATCTTGGTGGCAATAAATCAGGGAATGCCAACATCACAGCTAGCTTGAGACTGTGATACTGGTTGGAGCAAGCAACAGACAGACCAGCCAGAAATTTCACAGGAATATCTGGGGAACATGACAGCTATTATGGGCTTTGATAAGCTCCCACATATTCTTGGTGATATGGAAACTGCTTAGACAAAAATCTACATGCATGCTTATGAGAAACCTAGCAGGCCCTCATAGTCTACTGATCCTTGGCCACACAGGAGGCCTTGCACATACAAAAAGTAAAAGCTGGGGCGGATTTGCTAATGGCCTAAACTTTGAATGTGTTCCCCACCCCCTCACACATATCCATCAGCAGAAGGTGGAAGCCTTACTAGCTCACTCACTCACTGACCACCCAGGGCAACCCCTGGGAAGCCATGCTTAAAACTAGAAAGAGGAATTTAAGAAAATGAGCAGAGACATCAATGTTATTTTTCCAGGTGGTATAAAGGGTCACATGAAGTCAAGTATGTGTAAATGACTTGATTTACCATAAAATGTTATACATACATGGGCATTATTATCGAGTCCATTCACCTAGTGCAGGGAAATCGATAAGAAAAAGATAACCCAGTAGAAAAATGTACGAAAGACTTGTGCAGACACTTTGCAAAGGAGGATAGGAAAATGGCCAATGAACAGAGAAAGAGATGCTCAAAATTATTACTCATCATGGCAATGAAATTAAAACTACTGTGTGTCAGGAAGGGGTTTCCCCCTTTATCCATCTTGAGTTCTTGTGGCTGGACTAATAATAAAATTGACACAAGACAGATTAACAGAAGAAAAACACAAATTTTAATTCGTGCACACAGAAGTCTCATAGAAATGGAACCTAAGAAGTGGCCAAAGCAGGCAGCTTTCATATCTGTTAGATAAAAACAATAAATTTGTGAGAAATTGACAGGAAATTTGTGAAGAATCTAACTAAACAGAGTTTGGGATTGGGGTAGTAAATTCAAGAAGTAACAAGTTTTGTTTGTACAGGCTTCTTGGCCTGAACGCTCTATCTCTGGTGATAGGGTGTCCTTTTACCTCCAGATGCCAGGAGTACGCCTGTTGTCGAACCCAAGTGCATGTGCCTGAGGCACAGTGAGGCCAAACAAACCGAAATGTTGGAGTTTGGAGCAGAGGTAGGTTTATCGCCGGGCCATGCAAGGAGAAGGGAGGGGATGGCTCATGCTGAAAAGACCCACACTCCCTGATGGGCTTCAGGGAAGCATTTTTAAAGGCAAGGTGAGGGAAGGGAGTTGCGGGCTGTGTGACTTGCCTCACGCACAACTCTCTGATGGTGAGGTAACAGGGCCATGTCACAAGGGTTAACATTGTCAATCCTCAGACTCCTGTAGCTCTGGGGACAACATGCTCATGGTCATCAAGTAGTTAACTTCTTCCATTTGGTGGGGGTTTTAGCATCTATAAAATGACAGTTCTCCTGGCCCAACTGCTGTTTTTGTCACTATGTGTTCACATTCTTTCAATCATTAATTCTTGAGCCAGGCTTTTGTGACTCAGGGGAGGCCTGGGAGACAACGGCTTTTCTACAAAGAAGAGGCAGGCAGAGGATATGGGGGCAGGAGTCTGTCCCAGGAAAGCCCCATAGGGTCCTGCTCACTTACACACCTTTCACATGAGAGATTTATTTCCTACTTGCAGGGGGACAGAGAGGTGGGTTCGATCTCCGGGGCCATGGGGTGCAGTGGCTTGAAGCAGAATCTTAGTTCCCTGACTGGGAACTGAACCCAGCCCACAGTGATAAGAGTGTGGGATCCTAACCACTAGACCACGAGGGCCAGCAGGCTTGAAGCAGGACCTCTCTCCTTGACTTCTTTGAAGAAAGAATTCAGTAAAGAGACAGAGGCAGTGAAGCGGGTTAAGTGTTTATTAGAGGCGAAGTACATGTGGAAGAACACACAGGCGGGCTTGGAGTGAGTCATGCGCTTTTGGGGTGGCTTAAATTGCTTATGTTGGGGCAGTTTTCTGGGTTCCCTCTGGCCAATCATCTTGCTCCATGCCCATATTTGGTCTGACTCAGGGTCCTCTCTGATGTCCGTGCATATCTTTTAGCCAAGATGGATTCCAGTGCAAGGATTTCTAGGAGGTTGGCAGGACATATTATGGGCTGGCATCCCTTCCCTTCCCTGACTCGTGAGGATCTTTTCTGCGTATATGTGATCTGGGAGGTCTCCTTGACCCAAGAAAAATGTGGTCTCCTTATCTTTTACTCAATCAGAGTTCTGCTTCTGCTGTTATCTTCATCTTGAAGTGTCAACAGCAGACAAGTTCCAGCGGCTCAGCCTGGGGCCCAGCTATCTCCTGCCTCAGGTCAAAATGTCCCTCTTGCATCAGTCATTTCTTAACTAACTTTAACTCAAAGCAATCAATATACCATTAAGTCATATGTTGGGATGGCCTGCCTTGGGCCTTAACACATGCAATAACTCTACACACTCACCAAAGTGGGTAAAATGAAAAATACAGGCAAGCATCAGTGAGAACGTGGAGCAACTGGAACTCTCATACCCTGATGGTAAGAATATAAATGTAAACAATCACTCTGGGCTGCTAAAGCTGAAAATATATGCACACTGTGATCCGGAAATTCCACTCCTAGGTATTTACCCAACAGAAATGCATACGTATATGCAGAAAATGACGTACGTGAGATTGTTCACAGAGGCACTATTTGAAAAAGACCTAAATTAGAACTAGTCCAAATGCCCATCCAGATGAGAACGGAAAATCTCAATTCTGTACACAATGTATATGAACGAACTTTGCTACCTGCAACAGTAGGGATGAGCCTTATAGCCAGAATGATGAGCAAAAGAAGTCAGACACAGAAGAACACGTGCTATGTGGCTCCACTTATGAAAAGCTCAAAAGCAGGCAAAACTAATTTTGGGTGTTAGGAGTTAGGTCATTACCCTTTTGGAGAGAATGAGTGGAAGGGGGACTTGGTATTAGTGTTCTGTTTCTTGATTTGTGTGGTGGTTATTCAGTGTATTCATCTTGAGAAAATTCTTCAAGCTGTACATTTAAGATTTATGTACTTTTCTGTATGTGTGTTATACTTTCATTAAGAGTGAAAAAAAAAAAAACCAAACTTCACAAAATAGCTACCACTGGTCATTGTGCTGGTTTCTGGAGGTTTCCAGACTAAATCTCATGTTTGGAGACTACTATCATGTGTCTTACCATTTATTCTCCAGGTAAACACCTCTAATTTGTCCATCTACTCCAGACCCTTCATCATCAGTTTGCCCTCTAGTGGTCTCACCTCATTTTTCTAGGTTTGTATTGAAACAGGATGCTCAGAATTAGATAAAAGCAGTCCAGAAGAGGTCTGCAGAGCAGAATACAATGGGACCATCACCTCCTTCAATCCGTGCATTATACTTCATTTAATGTAGCCCACAGGTGAATGTCCACCCTCTAACCACAGTTGAAAAACTGTAGGCGTAATTGTCTTGTCCCTGGCAGGCCCTACCTGCCTGTTATAAACAAGATAGTGAGAAGCCATGTTTAATACTTCAGAGGACAAAGTATTTTCACTAACTTTATCACCTTCTATTTGCATATAAGTTACCAGAGTGCTAACTACTGGTGACTCAACTTAGTTATTAATGAAGACCTGGCAAAGCTGCTATCTGGCAACACTTTGTTAACAGTTAATTTGAATTACTTTATACATTTATAAACAGCACTTCATTTCCTGAGTCATTCTGACTTTTTCCTTTTTCAGGTTGACCTTGCCCTCTATCTTTCAGTTCTAATTAAAAAGATTAAATAATGACAACTAAACTTTACATAGGGCTTACCGAATACTAGCTACTACCCTACTGCTCTTTACATGTGTTTACTCATTTAATCCTCATGACATCTTTTTGAGGGAAGTACTATTATTTTCAGACCCATTTTACAGCTGAGGAAACTGAGACATGGCAGGTTAAGAAAACTTGCCAAGGCTACATGGTTAGAATAAATATTTGGTCTTTGTTCCCAGTTCCTGGCACAGAGCCCCTAAAGTCCTTGGGATTTCCTGAGTGATAGGAATGCCTTTTGTTCTCCGCAAAGAGCCCCTTTTGATCACACCTGAGTTTATGCTAATAAGGTGACTTAGGATGCGGCCCCTAGAAGCCTCAGGTTAGGGCTGGTCACCCGAAAGACCAAGTGATTAGAGAATTGGAACTTTTAGCCCCACCCAGAAAGGAGAAAGGCTCCAGAGAAAGGGGAGGCTAGAGACTGAGCTGCAAAACAGTTGTTTGATGTTCGGAGAGCTCTGGCTGGTGAAAAGACGGAGGAGCTCGGAGGGGGGCGCACTCAGAGAGGGCGTGGAAGTTCCCCCTCCCCCATACCTTGCCCTGTGTATCTCTTCTATTTGGCTGTTCCTGAGTTGTTTCCTTTCTAATAAACCAGTAATGTAAGTAAAGAGTGTTCCTGAGTGCTGTGAGCAGTTCTAGCAAATTACTGAACCTGAAGAAGGGGTCGTAGGCTTTCCTGATTTATAGCCAGTTGGTCAGAAGTACAGGTGGCCCAAGACTTGTGGCTGGCCTCTGAACTGGGGGAGCAGTCTTGTGGAACAGAGCTTTTAATCTGTGGGGTCTGTGCTAACTCCAGGTCGTTAGTGTCAGAACGGAATTGAATGGTTGAATGTTGGTGTCTGGAGAATCACAGAATTGGTGGCTGGTGTTGGAAAAACCCAGTCAGTGAGTGATGGTGCTGGCATTTGAAGCCCGTCTCGTTGCAGAGCCCATGGCTTTCAGGCTCTCTGCTTTACTGCCTCCCCACAACAGGCAAAACTCAATGAATTTCAGACTTTTAAAGCTTAAAAACCCACCACAAATACTTTAATTAGTTTACTTTGCAAATGAAGAGCCAGAAGTCCAAAGAAATCTCCTATCTATCTCTTGGTTCAGCACTTTTTCCATTATATAACATCATGATTTCTTACCAAAATCCAGTTTGTTATCAAAGCACCCTTAGTCACCAATATGCCCTTTCTACAGGCTTGCAGTTCAGGCAATATATAGCATGAGACTATTTTCACTCCATTTCCATCACTTTGTGGTCTCTATCCAAACCTTTATGTTTGCTAGCATGGCATTTTGGTGCAAGTCCATCAAGTACATTTATGCATACACATTCCATAAATTACACAAGGGCATGAATATTTTTCCTTCTATAAACCATTCTTCTGATATTTTGATTACCTTATATAAACTGGGCAAACAGCTTCTCAGAATATAGATGAGAGTTGCATTTAATAAAAAGAATAGTTTCCTATATAGAGAAGCCCCCAAGGTAACTGGAAAGGGTATTTTATCACACCTAGTACAGGTCACAGTAAAAGATGTGATTCTGTTTATGTCTCCTGTGAAGCTGTTGCCTGGATCTTGGGCTCTGAGAGCCAAAATTCCTCCAGATCTCAATTCTTTAGAGAATTCTTTAGAGAAACTTTAGAGAACTAAAGTTCTAAGATGTGTGTTTTGGATAGAAGCTGAGGGTTATTAGCTTAGTGCTTCCAAGTATTGTGATGTGGGACTTTTATCTGAAATGACTTTGTAGATATGGTTCTGGGAAAACTGATAAAACAAGACAATTTCATGCTAAGTCTTTGCCCGAATGTGCCATTAATCAGCTGTGTGACCTTGGCAGGACTTTCTGGGCTACAATTCTCTTGTCTAAAAACTGAGGGGCTTCTTGAGCTAGAACGGACCTGAGAGGGTGTCTAGTCCAAATCCTTCACCTTATAGATGAGAAAGTGTCTGGGGTTTGGTGGCCTCGCAAGCAGAACCCATTAGGAGGACTTGGATGCAATTAGGTTCTTTGGTAGGTGACCCAGGAAGCAGAAGAATGGGGTGGGCAGAGTAGCAGGGGAGGAACTAGTAGAAGAACGCGTTACAGGGTGGTTATCACAGTAGGCAACTGGGTCTTAATCCACTCAGGAGCCTTCTGAAGAAATGTGTAGGCCTCACAGGTATCTACTGCTCAAGGTGGAGGCTGGGGCCTTTATCACTCCCACCCCGTTTAGTTGAGGGGTGCCCCTACCGGCATTGACTTCCCCACCATAGATGGTAGGCTAAAGAGGCTGTGAGAAAGCCCTGGGACAATAAAGCAGAATGATTCAGGGCCTGCACCTGAGGCAGACCCTGGTGCCCCGGACAGAACCATGGCTGGAATCTGAGAGGCAGAGGGAAACAAAGCCAGAGAAGTGACGACTTATGATTTGACCTGCAGCACACAGCTAAAACTATGTTTTTTTAGGAGGTTTTTTTTTTTTGCATATTTTCGTGGTGTGTGTATGTTTTCTTTCCAATTAGGCACTGTTGCTTAAAGCAGTTACTAAGTGTTAGACAACTCTGATGAATCCAAGCTTTCAGCAAAAGTTCTGCCCAGAGCAGCCCCTCAGAGAATATTTCCTCATTTGTTCTGGGGGTAAAGAGGAAGGCTAAGTGGCCAGAGTGAAAGGGTGACCATAGAGCCTTCCTTCTGATTCTTCAGCACCCAGACCTAAGAGAGCCAAGCAAAGCTAAAATGGGATAAGACCAGAGGGACAGCCCTGAAATGGCCAGCAGCCAGCGGAGATGACAGGAGGCAGAGAACTGTGACGGTGAAGAGGCCAAGCCAGACCTGAAGCGGTGGGTGCTGGGCCAGAAGATGAGCCATCGGAGGTAGCAAGACTCGGACATTTCTACAGCTCCCAGCTCCGGACAGGAAATGGCTTTAGCTTCCAGAAGCACAGACATTGACATGGAGCAGGCAAAGGCGGGTAAGGTGTTTGTGCTCTCTCTCCCCTCCGGGGGAGCTAGAATTCAGACTCCCATCTTGACCATGCACCCAAGGCTGGTGACCATGGCTCTCATCTGCTTTTTTTTTTAAAATTAAATTTATTTATTTATTGTTGGCTGCATTGGGTCTTTGCTGCTGCACGGGTTTTCTCTAGTTGCGGCGAGCAGGGGCTACTCTTCGTTGCGGTGCATGGGCTTCTCATTGCGGTGGCTTCTCTTGTTGCAGAGCACAGGCTCTAGGCACACGGGCTTCAGTAGTTGTGGCACGCAGGCTCAGTAGTTGTGGTTCGCGGGCTCTAGAGCGCAGGCTCAGTAGTCGTGACGCATGGGCTTAGCTGCTCCGCGGCGTGTGGGACCTTCCCGGACCAGGGCTCGCACCCGGGTTCCCTGCGTTGGCAGGCGGATTCTTAACCACTGTGCCACCAGGGAAGTCCCCTCTCGTCTGCTTTTGCTGTGCCACTAGATGCTTTCAGGGGAGAGACTCCTCAGAGCTGGGAGCAGGTTAGCCAGGGTGATGTGGAGAGAGTGGGGTTGAGGGAAAGGCATCTTGCCCCTTTGTGTCTTCTGGGTACTGAGTAAAGGGCGCTCCTTTGGTGGCAGATTTCCCTCTGCCTCCCTGCAGGACTTCAGTGGGTTTGGGGCTGATCAAGGACCACAAGGCGGCCATAGCACACACAGTTTCTGTTGGGTGGTGTTTGGACAGGGTTGCTGGAGAGGTTACTCCTCACAGCACAAGACCATCCAGAGGCCTGCAGAAATCAAGGGCCAGCGTCCGGAAGGGCAGGAGGACAAGGGACCTCCCAGTGGGGAGAGGGACCGGGCAGGGGCTTACATGTCTAGGTGATGCTGTGCAACAGCGTGGTGGGGATTCTCTGGGTGCAAGAACTCCCAGGGCGCCCTAGCGTTTGGGGCCTTATTACTGCAAGGTCCTATCTCATCGACAGGTAATAGCTGTTGGGTGAGGTTTCATGGGGTTTGCAAAGCAGACAGTCTCTAAATGGCTAAACATTTGTGTGTCTGGGCTGTTTTTTAAATAATTGGATGTGTAAAAATTTAAGTTTGGCACTGACAGGCTTTTGAACTAACAGGTCTCTGCCTGCAGTGAAGAAGTACATAACCTAGGGGCTAATCCGCAGAAGCCACGGTTGGCTGTTTTATGTAACATTCTCTGAGCATCAGGAACACAGCTATGCAGAACTGAGAGTTACCGTTCCCCCAAACAGACACCCTCCCTCCTCCTCACACGTAGGCACTTTTCCCCACTGCTCTGCCTGGACTCAGAGTGTCCACATGCCCCTTGGAATTCCAACCTTTCCTTCACCGTGAGCTCAACTCAAACAGCATCTGTTGTGTAGTCCCCCCAGACTCCCTGGCGGTTCACCTCCCTGTTGTTCACCCCCAGCTCTCTATTTCTCTTTTCTATCACAGGGTGCAGTTTAGCTGTGATAGGCCTGTGTCCACTACTAGACTATGAGCTGTTTGAGGGAAAGAGCCAGGTATGAACTGAACTGTGTCTCCCCAAAATTCATATGTTGAAGCCTTAACCCCCAGTGTGACTGTATTTGGAGATAGGGCCTTTAGGGAGGTAATTAGGTTTAATGAGGTCATAAGGGTGGAGCCCTAATCGGATAGGGCTGGTGCACTTATAAGAAGAGGAAGAGACACAGGAATTGCCCTCTCGTTGTGCACAAAGAAGCAGCCATGTGAGGACACAGCAAGAAAGTGACCATCTTCAAGCCAGGAAGGGAGTCCTCGTCAGAAAACAACATGTTGGCACCTTGATCTTAGACTTCCAGCCTCCAGAGCTGTGAGGAAACAAATGTCTGCTGTTTAAGCCACCCAGCCTGTGGTATTTTGTTATGACAGCCTGAGAAGACTAATACAGAGCCCTATCTTTTTCCCCTGAAAATCTCTCACAGCACTTAGAACAGTGGCACATGGAAACCCCTTAACAAATGTTTACTGAATTGAACTGTAGTCCTCAAATAAATGAGGCATTCATGGTGCTGGTGGTGCCCTGGGTCTGGAATCTCTGACAAACCCAGTGGTCAACCCTTCTCCTTGTACACTGTAGGAGAGAGACCAGCCCGCCAGTCTCCTCTGCAACAGAAATATCCACAAAGCTCTGAGACCAGAAAGTCTGTTGCTAAGCCTCATTTAGCAGCAAAATCTGAGCTGAACAAGTATAAAACTACTTAAGATTGTCTGTAGGGTTTGCTACAGAACCATGAATGATTTTGACTACTGAGCACCACCCCAGCTCTGGCTAAATGCATTATAAGAGCTATGGCTCAGGCATCTACTACACTTCTAAAATCTAAAAACTTCAGAGTTCCAAAACATATTTGGCCCCAGACTTTGGAATAAAGGATTGTGGACCTGTGCTATATAAAGGGGTTAATACCAAGCCCACAAGTGTCAACTTGAGGAAGACCATGGGAGGCACTGCTTATCTGGTGTGTAAGTAAACTGCAATGGCTATTTGAACAGAATGAGAAATAACTAACCTAAACTGGGGAGTTGCCTGATTGGAATTAAAACGTTGTTGATATGCATGCTACGGATGCCGGCATTGTTTTTGAGCAGTTTATTCCATCAGCCTACAGAATGTGCTGAGTACAGTTTTTAAAGATGCACAATGTTACCTAGGAAAATAGCAGCCGCGTAGTTTAAATTCCAATTGGCTTTTTATAAATTGTGTTTAACAATGGAGAAGTCAATAAGAATGAAATTATAAGAACACTCACAACTCTTCATTATGACTATCAGCGTTGCTACTACAAATAATATGAATAAAAAATTAATCTGCTGAATTTACAAAGTCAAGCATGTTTTTAGCAGAGCATCTCAAAGTGTTTAGTATCTAGACTCTACAAAGCCTACAATATGAGACTGACACTGTTTCTTCCCTTGAGGAATTTATAGTCTTGTTGAAGGTCAAGACCCAGACACAAGAAATCATTGTGAACGTTACGAAGCAACATATAACCCAGTGCTGCGTTAAATATAATCAAGTACATGGAGCAGATTCACTGCTAAGCCTTCTTAAAGGCTCCAGAATGCCTGTGCAGCTTGGGCTGGTGGGAGGCCCCTGGTTGGAAGCCAGGCTTAGAAAGTGTGTCTTGAAACTGCATTTGAATAGCAGTGCACTGCCGCTGCTTAGATTTTATGGGGTTTTTAAAAAAATTAATGTTTAGGGCTTCCCTGGTGGCGCAGTGGTTGAGAGTCCGCCTGCCAATGCAGGGGACACGGGTTTGTGCTCTGGTCTGGGAAGATCCCACATGCCGCGGAGCGGCTGGGCCCGTGAGCCATGGTGCTGAGCCTGCGCATCCGGAGCCTGTGCTCCACAACAGGAGAGGCCACAACAGTGAGAGGCCCGCGTACCGCAAAAAAAAAAAAAAAATTAATTTTTATTGGAGTATGGTTGCCTTACAATGTTGTGTTAGCCTCCACTGCACAACAAAATGAATCAGCCATACACATACAGATATCCCCTCCCTTTTGGACTTACCTTGCATTTATGTTTTTTTAAAAAAATAAATTTATTTATGGCTGCGTTGGGTCTTCATTGTTGTGCGCGGGCTTTCTCTAGTTGCGGTGAGTGGGGGCTACTCTTTCATTGCAGTGTGAGGGCTTCTCATTGCGGTGGCTTCTCTTGCTGCGGAGCACAGGCTCTAGGTGCACGGGCTCAGTAGTTGTGCCTCGTGGGCTCTAGAGCGCAGGCTCAGTAGTTGTGGCGCACGGGCTTAGTTGCTCCGTGGCATGTGGGATCTTCCCGGACCAGGGCTCAAACCCGTGTCCCCTGCATTGGCAGGTGGAATCTTAACCACTGCGCCACCAGGGAAGCCCCCCATTTATGTTTAATTGGAGGAGCTTTTGGCGAGTTGGAGGAGGGTGGTACCAGCTAAGTCATGCTTCAGAGCCACATCACTGCTGCTCTGGGTTTTTGGCAAAGCGAAAGGTGAACTATGGCTAGGGCAATCAAGGAGGCTTCCAGGAAAAGTTGGCACTTGAGCTGGACTTATAGGTCGTGTGGACTATAGATGACCTGGAGAAGGAAGAGGATCTTTGGAGAGGAGTCTGTTGGGGGCAGGTCATAGTGAGAAGTACACTCGACTCAACTGGAGAATCTGTCTTGGGGGTAGGAGGTCAGAGAGTTCTGAGGCAGACCAAAAAGTCCTATTTTCCAAATGAGAAAAAGGAAAATCTGCTAAACGTCACCAGATTCCAATAGAAATGTATTGCCTTAGAATTTCAGTAACTGCACAACCGGCTTAGGCGCGCTTCATGAGCGGACACCTCACCTCCTTTCCCACTAGGGGCACAGTCTTGGCGGTACGGATAACACCGTGTGTCGGAAATCGTTTGGAATGTTGACCTCAGCAAGAAGAAGGTGCATCAGTACGTGACAGGCAGTGGGTGCCTGACAAGCCTTGGCAGCTTTGAGAGTTGGGGCCTGGGTGTTTGACTGACTTCCAAAACCGTTTGAAAGGTCAGAGCTGAGGGCAGCAGGGGCAGCCCTCACCTTGACTGCTGGGGAATTAAGTGAGATGCTACAGGAAAGGGTTAGTGCTCAACAGACGGCAAGTGCTATAACTCAACATCAGAAATAGTGCAGACCCAACACGTATCCTATCCTTCCAGTGAAATGATGTAACTTCCCAGAAGCTCTCTGTTTCTATTCCAAGTCAAGGTACTTCTGGTCTGCAAGAACAGCCTGGCTTTCTCGAGAATCTAGCATCTTTCTAACACATTATTATTACTTAACAGTAACCATTCATACGTGTTTGCTGTTTTACAAGTATGTCCAGTTTTACTTGTCCTCACCATAGCCACAGGCATTTGACAGGGATTTTTTTTCTTTTTTTTGTAACTGAGATATAACATTCATACAGTAAACTTTGTGAAGCACATGGTGTGGTGAATGTTTACACGTTTGCTCCTGTATAACCAGCAGGTCAACATATGGAACATTTCCAGAATCCTGGAGGTTCTCATGCCCCTTCCCAGTCAAGGCCCCTCAGAAATAACCACTATTCTGATTTCTATCATCACCCATTAGTTCTGCCTGCTCTTGGACTTCATGTAAATGGAATCTGCTATCTTCCACTCGACATAACGTGTATGTGATTCCTCCGTGCTCTGCACACATACCGATAGTTCAATAGTTCCTTGCTGGGCACTATTACATTGTCTGAATGTACCACAATTCATTTATCCATTTTCTCGTGGGCAGACATAATTAAACAAAGTTTACAAATGAAGAAATTCAGGGCCAGAGTGACTTAGTCCCTTAGACCCTAAGGTCAGGCAGCGGGAAGGTCAGGATTAGAACTGGAGCTGTCTGTCTCCAAATCCAGGGCTCTTTCTAACGTTCCACTTTGGAGCAGCTGTATTTTCTAGAACTTTTTTTTAAGGTTTCAGAATTTTGAACTACTTAGTTCAAACTGCTGAACTAAGGAGTTCAATCAAAAGATAAAAGCAAACAATAAAATCCCCATTTTGTTGGGAATACCATGTGAAAATGTACGTAGGTACTCAGGATGAACACTGTGCCCGTGGCAGGCTTTGAAGAAATGCTTAATGGTCCTGATTCACATGGAAGAAGTCCTGGAGTGATGGATTCAGTCCTTCAACTCTCTGTGTTTATAGTTACAGTCTGAGTGAGACAGGAGGAGAAGTACCACTGTTTCCCTACAGAACACTCTGCACATGGTTGGCTGGTCCAGGGTGTGTGTGTGTGTGTGTGTGTGTGTGTGTGTGTGTGAATCTAGCATGCTGCTAATCGTGAAATTCCAAAGCCCTGCTGTGCACATAGGCACACACCTCTCCCTGCATCCCTGCATTGTAAACCCAGACACATTGCTTTTCCCCTGCAGGCCCCGGGCTCCCAGGACCTGGCTGTGGCCACTCAAGCTCTTTTTTTCAAAGGGCGAACTGCAGAGTCTTGCTCCAGCCCTGGGAAGCTAGTGTCTGCCACCTGACAGGGGGAGAGAAGCTGGACGCAGCTCAGAGTGATTTGTGCGAAACTGGGATGGGGAAAATAGAGCCAGATAAGGATTTGGAGCAATTAGACAAAATAACAAATCACTTCTTTGTAAATGCTGCAAATCAAATCCTAAGTCTAGGGCCGAGAACCTGTTTTCTGTTCAGCAAACAGGTTAGGAAGGGAACCACTCAGACTGAATGTGCTTTCTCCAAAATGGGTGCTAAATACAGGAGTCTGCACTGTCAGGAAGAAGAGAGTCTTTCCCATTTATTAGCAGAGAAATTACATTTCTTGCAAGAGGTGTCACCCAAGCCACCTGGGCTTACAACAGTAAAAATTTCAAAAATTAAGTTTTCTCTCTGGCAGTTGTGTGTCCACTTTCAGACCCCCTCCCCCCATGACATCATCTCTCCTCCCAGCCCAGCACCCGGTGGGTGGGCAGGGTCCCCCTCCATAACCACCACCCCTGGACATGTCTGTCATGACTTTTTCTCCCACAAGGACACATAGCTACCTACCCTCCCCTCATCCACAACCAGCTCTCCTGTCTCTCTTTTCTGACCCCAGACTCAACTGTTCTCATGTGTGCAATGCTCTCCCCTCACCAGAGAACGTTCTGGCAAAGTAACCTCTGAGATGGCTACCACCCAGGTTTGGACCGATATCTCCATGGACAAACCTTAGAGCTTCATGCCAGCAGGAGACTCCTGCAGCTGGGCATTCAGGTGGTTTCCAGTCTTTTGTTATTTCACATCATGCTGCCATGAACGAACTTATGAGAATATCAGGAAAGTGTATCCCTAAAATGGAATTTCTACGTCAAAGGAGACATGCATTACTATGTTTGACCATTATTGCCAAGCAGCCAGCAATTTTCCCATCCACACTACTGATTAACTTTAGAAGAGAAGGGGCTGATTGATGGGAGGATGTTATAAAAGGGAAGGATGAACCTGACCCTGTCATGTTTCTTCAACTTTAAAAGTATTAAAAATAATGTTTATTGAGGTATAGTTGATTTACGATGTTGTGTTTAATTTCTGCTGTATAGCCCAGTGATTCAGTTATACATATATATATATATACACACACATATATATATATATATATATATATATATTCTTTTTCATATTCTTTTCCATTATGGTTTATCACAGGATATTGCATATAGTTCCCTGTGCTATACAGTAGGACCTTGTTGGTTATCCATCCTATATATACTAGTTTGCATCTGCTAATTCCAGCTTCCCAATCCTTCCCTCCCCCACCCTCTCCCCCTTGGCAACCACAAGTCTGTTCTCTAGGTCTGTGAGTCTTTTTCTGCTTCATAGTTATGTTCATTTGTGTCATATTTTAGATTCCACATATAAGTGATATCATATCCCTAGGTCCATCCATGCTGCTGCAAATGGCATTATTTCATTCTTTTTCATGGCTGAGTAATATTCATTGTCTATATATGTACCACATCTTCTTTATCCATTCATCTGTCGATAGACGTTTAGGTTGTTTCCATGTCTTGGCTATTGTAAATAGTGCTGCTATGAACATAGGCGTGCATGCATCTTTTCAAATTAGAGTTTTGTCTGGGTTCTTCAAATTTTTGTGTATGTTTCAAGTCATACTTTTAATACCAGAATATTTGTTGACACATCTGAAAGGATCAAAAGACACAAAACTAGACAAGTCGGCGGCAGTTACAGCACAGTCATTGCTGCAGCCACACGATGTGTCAAGGTGTCTGTAAAAGCACGCAGACCAGCCCATGCTGCGCGCTCTCCGGCGTGGGGTAGAGCGCTTGACTGCACCGTCCGCGCGCTCAGCCTGCAACGTGCCAGCAAACGTGTTCGCTCATTTCTTACCTCTCAACCACAGCAAATGGCATCCTGTTCACGAAAGCGTGTCTCTTCAAACAAACATCAATTTTACACGATAATCGGAATTTGGTGACCCAACAGTGACAGTTCACGGTGCTGCCTCAGTGTGGCATGGGACACTGATTAAGAACCACTCACCCAAAAGCCAAGCAGATCCCCCAGCGGGGAGCGGGGAGTATGGGAGGGTGCCAGCAGTGGGTCACAGGGATCTGACAGGTGAGGGACTCCCAGCATTGGGAATCTGGAAGTAAGATGTAGGCAAGTCCAGGCATCCAGGGGGAACTGCTGCAAATATTGGGACAAAGTCCTGAGACCTGAGCTTAAGGATGGGGTCACAGATCAAGGGAAGACTGTGGTGGGTGAGGCTGAGTCTCATCCCAGGAAAACCAGGATGTGATGTAGGGAATTCGGTAAAGATGAGGGCACTAGGACAAAACGAGGATTCAGTTCCTATAACCAGAACGTGACAAGGCTTAGTTCCAAGGAAGCATCCCAATGGCTGGAACCGGGGTTGGACAGTTTACTGACTTTGGGCTTCAAACTGGTGGCAGCTCCAGGGTCGAGCTTGCCTGCTGGTGGTAGCTGTGAGGAGTGGGGAGCTAGGAGCTGGGCAGTTATTTCTCCGGCCACTTGTGGAATAAGCTTTAAGACCAACTTAAGCAGGAGTGGCAAAACACTTGAGTCACAAGACAACTCTGTACGTGAGAATTTTACAGCCTCATTTATGGAGTAACACATGTTGAAGGAGAAGGTAGACCGTAAACTTTTAGCTAGAGCATAAAGATGAAATCCCAAATGATATGCCTCCCCACACTGCAAAGCCGCCAAGGCTGGGGGTGCAAATATTATGGGAGGTGCCGGCAGGTGGCTGCTGACAGATGGCCATGGAGAGAAGGAGCCCCCTCTCACACGTGGGCTTGCACAGGACCAAAACACCGGCAGTGTGATCGCTGCTCAGTCGGTGCTGTCACGAGCCTGGGTGCTCCTGGGGGGAGGGGCTTGCCTGTCACTTTTTTGTCTCAGTGATAGCAAATGCCTGGCCCTATAAATCCTTGTGGAATAAATGGTGAAGACAAGAAGGAAGCCATTGTCTCCAACCCCATGTCTTTGTCTTGATGGGACAGAACAGCCACTGGACGAGGACATCCTGAGATGTCACCTTTTATGGGATGAATTCTGTTCCCTTCAAAAAATGATACATTGAAGTCCTCATCCCCCCAGTACCAAAATGTGACTTTATTTGGAAATCGGTTCACTGCAAGTGTGATTAGGTAAGATGGGTCACACTGGAGTATGTCGGCCTTTAATCCAATGTGACTGGTATCCTTATAAAAAGAGGAAAGGACACAGAGGGACACAGACACACTAGGGAGAAGGCCATGTGAAGGCAGAGATTGGAGGGATACAGCTGCAAGCCCAGGATGCCAGGTTTTGCTGGGAAACCACCAGAAGGTGGAAGAGGCAAGGAAGGGTCCTCCCTTACAGGCTTCAGAGGGGTCATGGCCCTGCTGACACCTAGATTTGGGGCTTCTAGCCCCCAGAACTGTGAGGCAATACATTTCCATGGTTTTAAGTCACCCAATTTGTGGTTCTTTGTCATGGCAGCCATCCCTAGGGAACTAATACATCACCCAGACTACCTCTTCATGTTGGAAAGAACCAGAATTAAGTGAGGCTGCCCCTAGAAGAGAATAAAACAGCTTAACATTCGCACAAGGGGGTGGGAAACAATAAACAAATAAATATGGAAAAATATAATATGCTATACTGTGATAATGGCATAGAGAAAAATAAAGGGGGGGGCAGGATATGGAATGACAAGGGGATGTGCAGATTTAAATGAAACAGACAGGAAGACCTCATGGGAGAAGCCCTGAGGAGGTGAGGGGGTGAAAACCATGGAGACGGAAAAGGCACCCAAGGGGGACTGGCCTTGAGGTTTGCCAGGGCGGGCAGCTGGAGCAGAGCGGGAAGGAGCAGAGCCAAGGCCACTGCGAGGGGGACCCTGGCTGGTACCTTGAGTGAGACAGGAAGTTGTCAGAGGGTTGTGCACCGGCAGATCTAGGGGACAGAAGGAGAGATTTGTGCGTTAGGAAGCGTGCAGAGGCAAGCAGGAGGCCAGAAGGAGAAGGATGGGGTCACACCCCATGAGGGCTCTGGGTCCGGAAAGAATGGTGGTGACGACTGAGCAAGAGCCAGAAAGCAACACAAGACTCAGAATCACAGGCATTAAAATGCAAACTTTCACATCTGATGACTTGTTCCTGCCTTTTCCTTTAGAGGTTTGTATTTTAATAGTAGGTGCCTAGAAACACAAATCACCTCCAGGAAAGGATGAATCATTTTCCCAGGACAGACCACAGGCCAAAGTATC
The DNA here is from genome assembly GCF_951394435.1 of Stenella coeruleoalba. Classification (NCBI taxonomy): domain Eukaryota; kingdom Metazoa; phylum Chordata; class Mammalia; order Artiodactyla; family Delphinidae; genus Stenella; species Stenella coeruleoalba. The sequence goes on from NC_137160.1 coordinate 23,627,834, forward strand.
TCTTAATAAGCTCAGAGGTGGTGGGAAAGGGGTGTTTTCTGCAAAGCTGGAGAGTATACATGTAGCTAATTTGAATGATGTGAAGTTTGACTATGAAAGGTGTTTTCTGCACTCTGACAGAAGTGCAACTTGTCTGTGCTCTGTAAACAGCTCTTGTTAAACTGGTAAAATTGGAAATAGTTAGAGGCTTCCTTTGAGTCTAATGTTCCATCTGGATTTGTCTCTGTGGGTCCTTTCAGCCACTGGATGCCCCCCCCTCCCCAAGCCACAGAGGGCAGCTTGGCAGTCATAATAGAGGGAACCTCACCTGGGTGCCTGCTTTTTGTGTCCACCCTGACAAAAATGCTTCAGTCCCCAGGCAGAGGCTCAAAGCAACTAACATTTATTGAGCATCTACTATGCGAGGGACACTCTTCTGAAGTCTGGGAGTTCAGCAGTGAATAAGATGGACACAGTTTCTGCTTTTATGAAGCTTATATTAGTTGGGAGGAAAGGATAGACAGAAAATAATAAGAATATGAATAAGGCAGTTTCAGAGTGTGAAGTGATTAAACAAAACAGGAGGGTGCTATCATAGGCTGGGTGATGAGGGAAGCCTTTCAGATTCGGTGTTATTTGAGGTTAGAAAAATGAGAAGCAACAACATTTAAAATAGATAACCAACAAGGACCTACTGTATAGCACAGGGAACTCTGCTCAACATTCTGTAATAACGTAAATGGGAAAAGAATTTGAAAAAGAATAGATATATGTAAATGTATAACTGAATCACTTGGCTGTACACCTGAAACTAACACAACACTGTTAATCAACTATACTCCAATATAAAATAAAAATTTTTTAAAAAATGAATATAAAAAAAGAAAAAGAAGAAACAGTAGATTTTCTATGCTACTATAAAAGTTTGCCCATTACATCCCAGTCTTATAATTCTATAATGTGATGAAAAAGTATTAAAATCAATGGAATATGGATGCCAAAAAAAAAAAGAAAGAAAGAAAAATGAGAAGCAACAGCCTTGATTGTTGGGGGACCAGGACTAGGGTGTGGTGAGTGAGGCACTAGCCTTGGGTGCAAAACATAAGGGGCACCAAAAACTCAGTAATCATGATAAATAATATTTGTAAAAATCAAAATGCATGCCAAAAATCCATGAGGAATGAAATTTCAACATTTTAAATAAAGGTCTGACAGTGCTGGGCTGGGCCAGATTAGAGCCTGAGGCCAAAGGAAAAATGTGTGTCCCTATATACATGTTTTAATGTATTTCTTTAATGGTTCATTTTTTTTTCCAGAGGTAGATTTTGAGACTACTAGTGATAAGTTTGCTTCATTAAAGCCAGATTAAGTAAAAGAGTATATTCTGTTTAGGGGATTGTTATAGTAAAGGGTTAAGTCAGCAGGCTCGGGGTGCTCAAACCCTACACATTCCAAAGAAAGGACTGGTCCTTGATCAGCTCCTGGGAGTTAACCTATAACAACTCATTTGGACATTGGTGTGCTGATTAGCCAAGACTTGGTTACTGATCCAGATATGAATAGCAGAAGAACCTGTAGGCTGTGTATGGGATGTGGCTTTTTCTGATATGCCAGCTGACCAAACCCTGCCATGTAAATTCTTGATAGCATATTACCTGGCTACTCCTAGAATTAAAATGCAAAATAAGTACATGTACTGAAGCATTTCAAAGTATATTGTCAATCCCAGGTACCAAATAGAATAGAAACATATACAGTGTATCCATGCAGTGGAGGAAGGCTTCATGGAGAAGGTGGGACAGGGGGTAAGACCAAAAGCAGAGGTTTAGTAGCTCTGCTTTAGAATGACCTGGGAGTGTGAAGACCTCAGCTGGAGATTCTGGGATGAGATACAGGAATCATCCCTTTTGAAGTGATTCCTAGGTGATTCTAGCGTGTAGCCAAGCCCAAGAATCATGGTCTTAAAGGATGGGTAGAATTTGGAAGCAGACAGCATATTCCAAGCAGTTTTTATTAATTTACAGGGTTGTGTAATTAATGCAAGCCCTGATATCTATCCTCAGCCCACCCTCTGGTTCTGATTCCCTCTCAATCTCAGAACAGGAGAAAGTCTCATCTGGAATCAGACAGAAACTTGAACCCCACAGTGAGATCTCGGTTTAATGGTTCACTTTTATTAACGGGCGAGAGGGGGTGAAGGGTATGCTTTGAAGGCAAGTGGGTAGAGATTGTGAGTGAAATTCTCTGCTACTCAAGCAGGACTCGTGAACCCCTATCCACTTCCTAGTTCTTCCCAGAAATGTCCAGGCTAAGAGCAGCTCAGCCACCAATCAGCAGTGTGACTTTGGGCAGGTCTGTCTCCTCTGGGAGCCTCAGTTTTTTCATTTGTAAAATGAGAAGGTTGGATATTGATCTCTTTAAGGCTCTTCCAGTTATGACTTTGGAAGATCAGAAAATTATGGAATATTGAAAATGAGAGAAAAAGCAAAAATAAAACTAGCCGTTGGGAAAAGTGTCCAGGAGAGGGCGCAAGATGCTAGGGCTAAACTATACATGTCCCTGGGAATCCTCTGGAAAGGGATCCTGCAGCTGCTTACTTGAGAGCAAGTGACAGTGAGATGAGCAGTGATTGGAGGACTAGAGTCTCAGGGTTACGTTAGGGGGGGGTTATAGCCTGTGGGCATGTAGCTGTTTACATTGTGTTTACTCAGAGCCACACCACCTCATTTTTCTCCTGTTTCCTCTCCATCCAAACTGCAGTAGATTTGGTCACTCCATCCTGGAGGGGGTTGGGGGGAGGGAGTGGGAGGGTCATTACAGTTATTTACTCAATAGCCCTTGGGTCTTGGAAGAGCTTCCATGACCACAAGTTTTGGAGATTCTGGGAAAGTGTAAACTCTACTCTTCTCTCCCACTTCCCCCAAGAAAAGAACCCAACCCTTTTGCAGCAGAGTCAGGATGCCCAGTAGGAAGCAAAGCCTTTCATTCCATTTAGGATTAAAGTCAAGCTTTAAATGAAATCCCCCTAATTCGGTCTCACTGAGTTGTAAAGCATTGCTATCAATCCTTCCCACGGAGCAAGCTTTGACAGGGGGGTTTTCTTTGCTTGAGGTTATCAATACAGAATTTGTGACAATAGCTCTAAACTTTGATTGATGTCGTGAGCCAGGTGTATGGAGGGCAGCCACAAGGGTACAGCCATTGAGTCCCAGGGGTGGTACAGCTCACCCCCACCCAGTGGCAGAATCTACAGCATCCTTGGCAGGGATAATCCAGCCTCTGCTTGAATTCCCCCAGGGACAGCAAGCTCACTTTTCCATGAGATGCCTCTCTTAGACAGTCTTTATTAGAAGTTGTTCTTCATGGTTGTGCAATATCTATCATCCAGACACTTCCTCCCTGTGGTCTGGCCTCCAGTAACCAGACCCAGCCTAATCCCTCTTTCACATGACAGATTTTCAAGTGTTTGAAAATAGTTTTGATGTCCGAATCTCTCACCAGCCCTCAGCGCCCAGAGTCTTTTCTTACCCAAATCAAACCAACCCAGTGGTCTTCAACCATCCTCATGTGTCACGGCTTCCGCCCTCATCACCCCCCACCTGCATCCCACAGAGGAGTGGCCGGTGGGAAATCCAGGCTGGGGTCTATGTCACTGTCTCTCCCTGACAAACAGTGACAGAAGTCATGGCTTAAATCTGCACACAGGCTGAGTGCTAACTCAGAACAGGTGAAAAATAAGTCTGCTTTGCCCTAAGAGGGACTCGGAGATGATCATTGAATGAACTGCAAAGGTGAAAGTGTTCCACAGCGTCAGGTTCTTAACACTATTTTAAATCCTGAATTTCTAATAAAGATCTAATTTGGGAGGTCGCGGAAGCAGATGCCCTTCGCTCCATGGGCTTCAGACTTTCTTGTTCTCAAATTCTCTAAAGGAATTTTGAAAAACCATGTATGTCGTCACACATTTTTAGGTTAATAACTAACATTTTTAATAAGTTTAAATAGTTGGAAAATATGTAATTTCTGGCATATCGTAAATATTGTCAGCTTAAAATAAAACTTATATCAAGTGAACCCAATGGACTCTAACTGCTATAACAATTTGATACCCTCCACTGCCCATTTAAAAACCACACAAATTCTTTAAATCATTCATTTTTTCCCTTGAGCCTGGAATTCTGTTCCACTTTCCCCACAGAATTTTATCCTACATTTTTTAATGCTAGAAACTCCTTTAATAACCACCAGATAATACTTATCTATAACAAAAATATGTATATAAATTAATATATTTTTAAAATTTGCAGTGGTCAAGTATTAAAATTATTCTGAAATGAATCATCACAAATGCTATTATTATACAATTTCAAAAATCTATTTGTATTTTTGTTATAGACATAAGTGTTATATATTTGCTTATATAAAAAAGTAGATGGTAAAGAAACTTTTGTTAGAACAGGGTCCCTTAATTCTTTGAATTCCTTCTGAGTTGCCAAAAATCACATGGTGATCCATCAAAAGGTTATTTTTTTTTTTTTTTTTTTTTGCGGTACGCGGGCCTCTCACTGTTGTGGCCTCTCCCAGTGTGGAGCACAGGCTCTGGACGCGCAGGCTCAGCAGCCATGGCTCACGGGCCCAGCCGCTCCGCGGCATGTGGGATCTTCCCGGACCGGGGCACGAACCCGTGTCCCCTGCATCGGCAGGCGGACTCTCCACCACTGTGCCACCAGGGAAGCGCAAAAGGTTATTTTTAATAAACTGTCAGGTGACAATGGCTTAGTTCCTCCTTCAATTTTGTGATAACAGAATTGGAAACCACCTAACCTGAACAGAATGTGTGGTCCCTTCATCAGAGTCACTGTCAACAAGGAAGTTTTCCAATTGTCCTTTGTTTGGTGCCTCGAAGGCTTTTGCTTCCCAAGGAAAGAACCACACTACTATTCAGGAGGATTGAGAAATGTGTTTTCTTCTGCAAAGTGGGAGAAGAAGTGAGAAGGGCCATCGGAGATGAGCCCCCGGACTCAGGCTTGTTTTCTGGCAAAGTCGTGTTTAGAGTTGCCACTAGATATGGACACTTAGAATCTGGAAATTAATTTTCTTAAAACAAACTATGGACTAACAACTCCTTGAAAAGTCTTGGCATATACCAGTGGACCACAAACCCCAGTTTGAAGATGCTGCCTTAGCAGGTAAGAGCATTTGGGAAACCAACCTACCATGAAGGGCAGGAGAGCAATTGCTAGGTTGAAGTTGCTAGTGACTCAGTCATCACAGGACGCTTTTTGTATGTGATTTTATTAGTCATCTATTGCTGCATAACAAATTACCCCGAAACTTAGTGGCTTCAAACAACACACATTTATTATCTCACAGTTTAATTTAGACACAGCTTTTCTGGATCCTCTGCTTCTGGGTGTTATCACGTGGCTGCCCTCAAAGTGTCAGCTGGGGCTGTGGTTCTTCAAGTCGAGTCTGAAGACTTGACTAGTGCAGAATCTGCTTCCAAGCTCACTCACTTAGCTATTAGAAGAATTCAGTTTCTCGAGGGTCTGAGGCCACCCTTAGTTTCTTGCCACATGGGTCGCTCCATAGGGCAGCTCACAATATGTCAGCTTGCTTCATCAGAGCAAGCATATGAGAAGAGCCAGAGAAAATTCCAGCAAGACAAAAGTCACAGTCATATAACCTAATCATGGAAGTGATGTCCCATCATCACCTTTGCTATGTTTTATTGGCTATAAGCAAATCATTAGGTCCAGCCAACACACAATTCACCTACTATTTCTTGAGTTCTATTTTGTGCAAGGCATGGTGTTAGGACGTGCAGAGGATACAAATATGGGTCACGTGTGGTTCCTGCTTTCAAGGCTCTGAGAGCCTAGTGTTGAGGAGGAGCCAGGGATATTAGCACAGACATAACACAGGGTGCAGTGAGGGGAGCTTCCTAAGTGCAGATGAATGCTTTGGAAGTTCAGAGTTCTTCCTCATTTGTATATGATGGAACGCCCCATCAGGAAGGAGGAGGAAGGAGACCAAGGCACTCCCAATGGATGTCTTCTCTTTACTTTGAGACACCATGGAGCATAGAGCAGTGTTTCTTAAAGTATGGGCTCTATACCACCTGGGGTACTTATTAAACATGAGGACTCATGGTCCACATGTGGACCAACTGGAATAGCATCCCCTGGCCATCCCTTTCATCCTGATACCCATTAATGTTTGGGAACCACTGGCAAGTGCTTAGGCTCTAGAGTGGGATAGAGTTGGGTTGAATACTGGCTCTCTGACCTAGAACATCTCTCCCCCCACCCCCCAGCCTCACTTTGCTCATCTGTCATACAGAGTTAATGTCCAAACCTCCTTTAAAGGGTTGCTCTGAGGCTCAGACAAGATCACAGAAGTAAAGCACTTGGCAATTTCCTGGCACAAAGTAAGTTTTCAAAATGTCTTTATTATTATTCAAAGGAGGGAAAGCCCATATCTGATTGTGGGGTTAGAAATCCACAAAGCTCTGGCCAAGAGTAATATGCTCCTCAAGGATGTGATTCAGCTCAGTCAGCATGAATTCAGCTTTTAATTTGTGCCAGGTATGATAGAAGCCAGAAAGTTGGAACTGGGTTGGGGGTGGGAAGAAAGGATGGTAACATGAATCGCAGGTTGGTCCGAGGGCCTAGCGGGATCACTAACATTGCCTCTCTGGCAGGTGGAAAGGTGGGTCTAAAGGTTAGAATTGGATTTAGGAGTTAACATTGCAGTAAAAGGTGAGATAGGGGGGCATGGCTGAGAAGAAAGGTGAGATCTGGGAAATAGGCCACTGTTTTACTCAGGAACCAGGAAGAGAAAGCAGAAGGTGTGGTTAGCGAGGCTGGGAAAACAAGAGGAGATAAAATGAGAGGACAGGGGTGGACAACAGTGTGGGGAGAGTCAGTTACCACCCCATGCTTCAGAGGGAGAAGGCAATTTCAATAGAAGGGGGCTGAGAGGGAGCGGCTTAGGAAGGAATTAAAGCAGTGACTCTTAACCTTGACTGTCATTAGAACCACCTGAAAACTCTTAAAAAATCCCTTTGCCCAGGCAGCATCCCAGGCAAATTAAATCAGAATTTCTGGGAGTGGGAGCCAGGCATTTGTCTTTGTAAATGTGATTCCAATGTGCAGAAGGTGTTGAGAACCAGTGAATTTCATGGGACTGGGCAGTAAAAGCTACCACTTCAACAATTAAGCCAGAAAGGAGAACAGAGGAAAAGTCAAGAGCGAGCTGAGAGAGAGAGTTGCTGGTGGAGAAATGGGAACATGATGGAGCACGGTGGTGAAGGCAAGGGGATCTGGAGCTGAGGTGCGGTTGAGCCTTAGCGAGGAGTCTTTCTTAGTCTGAGAGGGAAGAATCCCCCAGGAGGTGTGAAGACACCCCGTGCTGAGCCCCACCTCCAGCCCTTCTGATTGAGTAGGTCTGCAGTGAGGCCCCATATTTTGTCTTTCTAAAAAGCTCCCACGTGTTGCTGATGGCCCTGGGGGCCACACTTCAAGAATTATCAGAATATAGGGAAGGAAACTACGCAGACAGATTTTTGAGGGAGAGAGACATGATGGAATCCTTTCTGCTCTTGCCAGTGATATGAAGAGCTCCCTTTGAGATCCAAGAAGAGTTGCCCAAGCTTTGGTCACTGCATTTGTCAACACTGGAAGCACAATCCTTTAGAGTTATGGAGGAACTTAAAAAAATCAGGTACTGGGGTCCCACCCTTCACCAGTGAATTGGAGTTCCTCAGGGTGGGGGTCCCTTCCTTGGAACTGTTAAAGCTCCCCAGGTGATTCTCACTGAGGAGGCATGGTTGAGAGGGTGGCAGGTGGATTAAATGGGGATCCTACCTTCCAAGTGGGAAGGTCTTAAATGGGATGAGTCTAAGAATCACCTTCCCGGGAGTGGAGCTCCGGGACAACTGTAGAGATGGATGCTCTGACTGAGAACCACTTTCAGAGGCCATCCCTCATTCAGGTACAAATGCCACCTCAAAAGACCGTGTCTCCTCCTACAGCTCCTGCTCTCCCTTTACTGACTCCTGCCAATTATTTTCCTTTTTGGCTGAAATTTCTACTTTTTGTTGGAAGTGGAAGAGGGAATGAAGCTGCCAAGCGTCACTGGCAGAAGCGACAAAAGTAAATGAGATAGGGAGCGACCGAGGGATTGAGAGTGTGCGTGAGAGAGGGGAGAAAATGTGAGGTTTCCCAGAAAAGCAAACAATTTTCTGATGGGGGCGGCCAGGAGCCTAGCTGGAAGCTGTGGGTGAAACCCGCAAAGTGGAGAAGAGTTACGACTCCCACGTTCTGATCAGGATTTCAGCGCAGGGAGCTGTTTGGCGCAGACAATCTTTAGTATATCCAAAACGCCTTAGTAACCGTCTACACATAACTGAATTTTAATAATGAAAATGTTAATGCCCACGTAAAACCCAGAGAAAAATGTATGGAGCCTTTCGGCCGCAGGCATCTCTCCTTTTCATTCCTCTTCTCCCTTCTCTGGTGCTTCCTCCTCTTTTTCTCTGGTCTCCAATGGGTCCCCGCCCAGCCTCCCAGAGCGCAGTCTGCGCAGAGAGGGGGCGCCGCGCGGCAGGTGTCGGCAGCCGGCGCGCACCTGTCCCGCGAGCGCCCGGTGTCCAGCAGGGGGCGGACGGCGTCCGCTCCTCGCGCGGCCCCGCCCCTGGCCGGGAGGACCCCGCTGCGGCGCGGGGCGCGGGAGGCGCGGCCGGCCCGGCCCCGCAGGGCTCAAAGGCGGCGGCGGCGGCGGCGCACCGGCAGCCGCCTGGGACGCGCGCCCGCCCTCTTCCTCCCGCGCCGCCTCCCATACCTGAGCGGGGAGCGGCGCCGCGCGGCCTCTCCCCCGCCCGCCCGCCCCTCCTGCCCGGCCGCCGCTGCGCCGCCGCCGCCGCGGGAGTAAAGGTCGCGCGGGCCGAGAGCGAGCCGGCCGCGGCGCCTCCAGGAAGCCGGCGGGGCAGGTCGGGGAAGAGAGAAAAGAACCGAGAAACTCTCGGGCAGCCCGGGAAGATGGCGCCAGACGGGCCGGCCGTGGACTGAGAGCCGCCGGGGCCGCGAGGAGCCGCGACCCGCCGCCCCCGGGACACGAGCGAGGGCCGCCCGCTGGCCACGGGGTCCGGGCTCGGCCCGGCCCGCGGGGGTCATGTCGGTCAGCGAGCTCTACAGCCAGGTGAGTGCGGGCCGCGCCGGGCCCGGGCTACGGGTGAGGGCTGCGGGGCGGGCGGCTCTCGGGGGCACCTTCTCCTGCGGCTCCGCGGGGCTGGGAGCGGCGGGGGACGCCTCTCACGCTCCCCCTCATCGCCGCCTCCGCGCCCCGAACTTCGGGTGGCGGAGAAAGTTTGGCTGTTCCGGGAGCGCCCCGCGGTGACCGCCCGCGGCTCCCGCCCCGGCCAGGGCTGTCCCCCGCTCCCCGACGCTCTGCCGTCTCTGTCGTCGTCCCGGCTCCGTCCGGCTGAGGTCCCCGAACTGAGGGGGTGTCCCCGCCAGCTCGGAGCCTAGGGCGCGGGGACCGCCCCCCGCGGTGGTCGCCTGCTCGTGGACCCCACCTCGGTGCTCTGCAGCGTGAGCTCCCGAGGGCGACCCTCTCGAGTGCAGCGAGGGGAAACCCTGAACTTGGGGGTGGGGTATTCCTCAATTTGGGGGTGGGGAGAGAAGGGGACTCAACCTGCTGTGAGGGGCGCGGCGGCTCTTGGGTGGGTAAGCAGTGGGTTAAGGATGCTCGAGGGATCTGGAGAGAGCCCAGGGAAGCGCATTCTTACTTTGCCGCGGGTGGGCATTTTGAGGCGGCCCCTCTGGGTGGGCACTCGGTGGGCTTCAGTCATTGCGGGAGGGGGTCGGAGTAATGCTGACTCGGGAGTGGAGTGTGGATTTCCAGGATGTCTTCAAGGTCAGAATGGATGCGCAGGGCTCCTTCCTTAGAGTCGGGAACAGGTGCGGCCGCAGGACTCCCCGCTTCCGCAGCAGTTGCCGTGATTAAAGTTAGAGACCAGCCACCGCTTCCCGAAGCGCCCACAGCCGAGCTGCAGCCGCCCGGGCCCCCTCGGGTTTCAATTTGGCATTGAGGGGCGGTTGAGGGGGTGAGGGGCCTTTAAGCTACCCCTCCCCCCTTTAAAAAAATAAGTTTGGGATGTCCGTACACCTCGTCCGCCGGTTTTTCTTCTCTGTGGCCGGGACACGTTTGACAGTGCTTAGTGCCCACCGATTCGTTTGCAGAGGGGTGCGCGGTGTGCTCGTGGGTTATGGGTGTGTGATTCCCAGGACTTGGGCCCGGGCCAACAGGTCTGGGCGGGGGAGGAAGAGCTACTTCCGCATCCTCACCTGGCGACTGCTCAGAGCTGCCCCCGCGCGTGGGCGAGCCCTTCAGCTGGGTGGGCTGGCCACCCCTTTTCGTTTGAGGAATTTTCGAATCCCTTCTTCCTCCTGGAGGGGGACAGGGCCGAGGCGGGAAGACGCGAGGTGGCAGTGGAGGGTGTAACCTGGCTGGGGGCGGGGTCACCATAACCTGGTGCACCTGCTCCGCCCCCACCAGGTCCCCTGGCAGCGACCGCTGATGAAAGACAGCTTATGGGAGGAAAGGATGTGAGGTTCGAGCCAGGGGTGAAAACTGTGGCGTTTCTGGCTTTGGAAGAGCACCCTATCCCGTTTACCCGTGGGAGTCTTGGGAGGAGCCCTCGAAGTTGTTTCCCTGAAGCAGTTATCCGGAACCTCAACGGGAGGCTGGAAACCAGCGAGGCAGGGAAGCTTTGTCACACTGAAGTGCACAAAGTATACTGAGTGCACACTCAGTATACCTGCAATATATCATAAAGTACCTTATCAGACAGTAACTAATTGCTGTATTATATGAAGCTAAAGGACGATTGAATAAACCCTTAAGTTTTGGATCCCTGATTTTGAAAAACAAGAACACTGCGTTGCTTTTAAAGACAACTTTCAGGGAAAACGCTCAATTTGATTTTTAGTTAGAAATGAGTATACTGCATGTTAATTATTAGAAATGATGAGTTAGTGGGAGTCTGAGCTAAAGTTCCAGTGTGCTTTTTCTTCTTTTAAAAAATTATTTATTTTGGTTGTGCTGGGTCTTTGTTGTGGCGTGTGGGCTCTTCATTGTGGTATGTGGGATCTTAGTTCCCTAACCAGGGATCGAACCTGGGCTCCCTGCATTGGGAGCACAGAGTCCTATCCACTGGACCACCAGGGAAGTCCCCCAGTGTACTTCTTCTTGACTTACGGATATAGGGACAAAAAGGGTTCATGAGGAAAAGGTCTTGGAAAGGTGCTCAAGGTGCTTAAGAAAAAAAGTAGCTTCGTTGGTGTGAGCGTTTGGCATACTTAGTCCAAAAAGAGTCTTAGAATTTCTCCCTAAGGCCCAGGAACTGTACCTCACTGTTAATGGGTTTCTAGTTCTTAATCATTTCTAGGTTTATGAATCTCAAATTGAGATTCTTCTGTGTCCCACGCAGTAGCTTCCAGCCAGATCGCATCTTGAGCAGCTGTTACTTTTTCTGGCAGAGTTGAACACACTTATGCTTTACTACGAGAAGCAGTTGTGTTCTTTCCTAACCACTATCACTCCACTTGCTAGGCTGGATTCTCAGTATGCACATGAATCGTAAATTATACAGAGAAATCGTGCCTGTGACTCAGATTCACTTTGTTTCTTGGGAGAGATGATTTGTTCATTTTAGTGTATTATCAAAATATCCAATGTTCCTTTTTATTTTTAACTTGCTAGTGGGCTTTTCTAATGTGATGAACACTGGATCCAGGCATGCACTTTAATGTATTATGCATGATGGAAATAGTGATCTATTATGCCAACAGCATTTATGAGTGGGATGGAAATTTTAAAGCCCTTTATTGATTATACCTGTTGCTTTAGTGACATGGTAGGAAGATATTGTTACTGGAATATGAGACACCTACTTAAGTATATAAATTAGCCTGTAAGTACTATAAGTGGTTTCAGGTAAGAATTTGGTATATTAGTCTATTCCCAGTTACCGAAGAAAAGACTTTCTTCTTTTCCTCCTTCCACGTTAACTGTTTTCTTGCTCTTCTCTTTGTCTATCTGTTCTCTCCAAATGGAGGCTTATATGCTATGTGGATTTCTTTTTGGAGTTGATTTTAGTCATTGGCAAAGGGCACTTCCCATAACAAAGGCACTCCTGTTTTCGGAAGACCCAACCCCTTGCCTTTGAGAAATTACTTTCTTTGTACTGAGGTTTTTCTCAGTGGGAAAAGAGAATCAGAGTCAATGCTTTGAGGGTGATGTCAAGGTGAGTCAGCCTCATCCACCCTTACAGAAACGTGGTGCTGATGATGGGCTCTCTTGTCACAGATGGCACGTATGTGACAAGTGTTAGTACTTTGCTTCCAACCCACAGGAGAAGACAATATTGTATAAATCAAATTAGCCCAGGTCCCAGGAAGATTCCCAAACATGTGCAAGCATGGTAAACATGATTTGATTATGACAAATGCAGAAAATAGTCTGGTTCTTAAAGTATAAAATATATAACCTCTTCTTCAGGCTGAATGATACAACTCTTCTCTACACAAGGGTTATTCTGGATGAAAAATTTAAACACTGTTCTCTCAAGTGATGAGGTTTTCCGGATGCTGCTTTGGTTCTAGCCAGCAGAGTGACCGGGAGATCACCAGGCTGAGACCAGCACCTTCAAATAATCCCTATCCTGGTTGTTTTTTAGTTGACAGGTGGTGTTCTGAGCAGTGGATTTTTGAGTGCAGCTAGGAGGTGACTTTACTAGTGGACATGCCCTTTGTGTGTCAGTGATGGCTTTGAGCTCAGGGGCCAATCCCTTGGAAAGTAGAACTTGGGCTGGTGTTCTCTAACTGTCCCTTACCTGCGCATCAGGTAGTGCAGCCTTCTCCCAAGTTTCAGTCTGGAAGGCAGCAAGAGGCTCATGTTCCCTCTGTGCCCACCGGTAGAGACACGAGGACCTGGAGGCCAAGGGTAGCAGAGGCCGCTAGTGCTCTTCCGCCTGCCCTGTGCTGTCCTCCAGCGCACTGCCCGGCGCTGGCTTACTCCCAGCAGTCAGCACCTGTGTCACTGTCAGAGGTTCCTGGAGCCTGAGAATTGATGTCCCCCAAGGGGACAGTCCTTTAACCAATGGGAGTATAACAGCTGTAGCTTCCAATACCTCCACCTTGGGAATAGAACAGCTCTCTGGTGAGGCCCACGCAGTTTCCAGAACTCCCGTGCCCCAGGCCTCTCCACTGGGGCCGCTTGGGAGAGCTTGCTTTTCAGCTGCTAGTTTCTTCCCATTTCCTTTCTGTTGACGTGCTCCTAATATTTCATTTCATTAGCTTCAGGATGGCCACCCGTTAGAAGGCTGTCTGACAGCTCCAGGCCTGGTTGGAGTCTAAGTATATTATTGTGCTTATTTTGTTCAGCAGAGAGAGAGCATTCTCTTGCTGTTGGAGGGCCTCTGAGTAGAAACTAAATCGACATTTTAAATTCTGGCATGTGTGTGTATGTGTTTTGATACCGTCATTTTCTGTGGTACAAGTTAGCTATACCTGTACTGCTTATAATATATAAGTCCACATACAGCCCTCCCTAAGTGATAGAGTATTTGTCACTATCCAGACAGGATTGTCAGGGTAAACCTGGACGGGTTTGAAATACTAGTTGACCTCTGTTTTGTAATTCAGTAGCTTCCCAAAAACCACATTAAAAAGCAGCCCATTTTAAAGTGAGCGGAGCATGTGTGCCCTGGTGTACTTGTATACACAAGCACATTTTGCATCGTCATTGGACAATAAAACCGAAATACACAAAGTTAACTAACAATCCAACATGACCCATGTGCCACGAGCAGAGAGCAGATACTCATAGTTACAGACATTCTATAGAGCCATTGGTCAGGTGGGCAGTGGGACATGAGTGGGCCCGGAAGAATGAATAGGCTTTGAATACACATGGAGACTGAGAAGGGCACTGTCAGTAGGAGATGGTAGAGTGAGTTTAAGCATGGACAGCCATGAGTAGTAACTACAGTAGTATTTTAAAACTCTTATGAAAATCTTAGCCTTACAGAAAAGTTGCAAAAATAGCAGAGTTCCTGTTATATATTTCCAGATTCCCATGATGTTAACACCTCATAAGTAAGGTGCGGTCATTGAAACCAGGAGATGAACATTTGTACAACACTATTAACTTGTCCTCAAGCCTGATGGGAATTTCACCAGGTTTTCCACTACTGACCTTCCCTGGGCCAGGAGTGCATGTAGCATTCCACATTGCGTTTAGCATCACAGCTGCCTCGTCTCCTCTGATTGGTGACAGTTCCTCAGTTTCAATTTCTCCTTTTGACCTTGGCAATTTGAGAGTACTGGTCAGTTATTTTGTAGAATGAACCTCAGTTTGGGTTTGTCTGATGCTTTCCTGCGCTTAGATGGAGGTTATGCATTTGTGGCACAGAAGCGATGTGCCTCAGTGCAGCATCTCAGGAGATCGGTGATATCAGTGTCTCATTACTGATGGTGTCACTTTGATCCCTTGGTTAAGGCGATGTCTGTCAGTTTCCTTTTCTTGAAGACTGGTATTTAGAAACTAAGATCTGGGTGCTAGGTGTGCTTATTATTGTTTATTAAATAGTCATTTAGGGATTACTGAGCCTAGAACTCAAATGTTGGATTATGCAGCCAAGGGAAGAAGAGTCATGTATGACCTTGAAGTTTCCAGCTTGAGGATGGACAGAAATAAAGAAGTCGAGATGGGGCGAGGATAATGCTTGATTGTGACACGTTTAGTTAGGGGTGACAATGGTTTGTCTAAGTGGAAGTATTTACATCTGAGGATGTATGAACGAGCTTAGAGGAGAAATGGGTTCTGGGGTTCTTGCAAATAAAAGATGCCCAGGTATTTGCTTTCCTCTAAGAAATGCAATTGTCTTACAGCATGATTTTAATAAAGATGAGATCATGACCTTGGCATGGGCAGTCTGGCCTCTTTGGTCATGATCTTGCTGTGGACCGTATGGGGGTAGTGCAGTTACACATTATCAACTCTATGACACTTCGGAGCAGATACTTTCTGAGCCTTGATAGCTTAATCTGAAAAATTGGCGTGGTACCTGCATTATAAGGTTATTGGAGGATTATGTGATCTGACGTACGTGAAGTGCCTGCCTAGCGCAGTGTCTGGCGCACTGTATGCACCTGGCAACTGTTCATCAGCTTATTTCCCCCTTCAGTCGTGATGCTGGATGGTGGCCTTTTCTCCTAACCCTCTCCTGCCATCCTGCAGGGGTATTGGTCATAAGGGGACTTGGCGAGAGAGAAAGGGAAGAATTGCTACAAATACATAGCAGCCTGAGGAATAGACAACCAAGGCATAGGGGAAAAGGTTCCTATCCCCCACGGCCCCCTGGGGAAGGAGAAAGAGCAGTTTGAAAGAAGCTTGAAATTTAAGCTGGGCTTCCCAGTCTCCTATTAGAGCTTTAAAGGAAAATTAAAACAATTTTTCACCATGTTCTTTTATTACTTTTTTGTTAATACAAATGATTGTTGAAATGATTCATACAATGCAAGAAAGGCAAAGGCTCTGTAATCCCTTTCCCAGACAGTTCCTCTTAACCACTGATGTGTACTAGACTAGCACCCAGTGTCCAGTAGGGTAACCGCATGTGACTATGAGCACTTGAGGTGAGGCTGCCCTAAACTGGGTGAGTACACGCCAGATTTCCAAGATTCAATACAAAAAATGAATGTAAAATATCTCACTTATGCTTTTTTATGTTTATTAGATGTTCAAATAATATTTTGGATATAATGTGGCTACTAGAAAATTTAAAATTCCACATGTACTTTGCCTATTTCTGTCGGGCGGTACTGCTCTAGACTTAGGCACGATGCAGGATATACTTATATGTATGGCATGATCCCATTTTTTATTTTAAATCTTAATCTACTATGGCTTTTTTCTCCCAGTAGCATATAAAGGCAGTTTTACCATTTTAATGGCTGCATAATTGGGCACTGTATGGTTGTGCTGTAATGTTTTTAACCATTCCCATTTTGATGAACGTTTAATTGGTTCCAATTTTTTGATGTTGTGAAAAATGTTGCAGAACATTCTTGGAACCTTTCAGTATTTTTAGGATAAATTCCCCAAGGTGGAATTCCTGGCATGCACTTTTATGAGTCTTCATCGATAAAGCCAGTAGTCTCCAGAAAAGAACTGGTCTGTTTCTTCACCCCTCCCAGGCACTGGTCATTGTTTCCTCTTTTTAAACGGACACTGAACAGTTTATTTTTGTTTAAAGTTGACTTACATTGGAGGGTTGAGCACCTTTTCATATGCTTGGTGTGTTCATTTGTAGTTTTCTTTGTATTTCCTCTGTTAAGACATTATTTATAATTCTGTTTTTAATCATTAAATGATTATATTTTTAGACATAGGAAGTCGTGGAAACCAGAATGTTCAGGATAAAATATTACAAATACATATTTTAAATAAGGCACCTTGGCATGAGTTTCTCCCTCGCTTGTTTGGAGCTTACGCATCTCTCAGCCCTACAATTGGAAAAGCACTGGTTATGACAGGTACCGTTTATCAACTGCTTTTGAGCCAGGTCATTTCTAAGAGCTGTATGTGCACTCATTTAATAATAACACTATGATGTAGGCACCCCCATCATCCTCATTTACAAACGACGGACCTCTGCCTTACTTGTCCAAAGCCACACTCCTCGTCTGACCACTCTGCTGCCTTCCACGAGGTTCTGTCCCAGTGATGGTGGGTCTGGAACATCATTTGTGCATAAAAGAGGCCCTAACATGGAGCATTCTTTCTACCAGCACTGCCCTGCCCGCCAGCAGCCGGGAGAAAGGAGAAAGGAAAGTCTCTGAGTACAGAAAAAGGGCAGATGGTCTGACCCATAGTTCTTCCCTCGGGGATCTGCTGCTTTGCCTTCCACCACCACACGCAGCCCCTAGACAGCCTGGTGCTTCTTAAAACTGTCCCACATTTAGGCAGAACCCTTGTTTTTGGCTCTCCTTAGGCCACGTAAGCCCCGAAAGAGGGTCACATCTTCAAAAAGGGGTAAATATAACAATCAAAAGGTGTACATGAAACTCAAGCAGTGTAAAATTACTTGATTTTAAATCTAACCCTCCTTTCATCCCAGGGCACTGGTCTGCTTTCCAGCACTTTCCCTGTCTCCATCTCTTTCTGAAGCATCTACTTTCCTATCCTGCTTGATGTCTGATGGGCGTTTCGTTCCCTTTCTGAGCTAAGATCAGGGAAGTAGGTCTGCGACTCCTGGAAGCTCTCTCCCATCTGCCCACCTAGCTGAAGGTTTTCACATTTATGGGTGTGCCCTGCTCACTGCCTATTGGCTGGACAGGTGTTTGGAAAATGAGCTCACCTTCACTCAGGATGTCAGCTTGACCATCAGAGACAAGGCCCCTTCCTCCAGCATATGAGGGGAGAGCCTTACAGGAGGATACCCAGGACCCAGACCATTGCCTATTACAACTTTAGGTTCTTATCGGGGACTTTGTCAAAGCACTTTGGAAGCTCCTCCAAAGCAGGAGCATTTTAGGTTTGATATGAGGAGGAGGTCCTCAAGTTGTCTGGGTCCTGGTGTCGGTGAGCACTGGTATATCTTGCTAACTTGTTGTGGGGATGATCAAGCTTATGTATCTGAGCTCCAAGTTAATGGCATATAATGTTCCTCTTAAAGTTTATTCAAGGGCCTATGCATTATTCCTCTCCTTTGAACAATTCTAATAGTGACATGGGCCCTGTAGGCTTTTCTGTCTTTTGCTGAAGTTTGGGGAGGAATGAAGAGGCCCATCAGGAAAGATACTTAATGCTTTTCCTGTAGAGCTTTTGCCATTATAAAACTCAAACATGTAGTGGCATGAAATCCTAAAAGGAATGAGAATACCCAGATGCCTTCTGCATGGAATTCAAAGACTCGGCTTATAATCTCTTCAGCACTAAGCAATTCAGGTCCCCTGGCTTAGAGACTCCACAAGAAAAAAGGTACCGGGCAGTAGGTTGTCAGTTCTACTGTATCGTGACCTGGCTACTGTGTATTTATGGGGTAGATGAGAAGGTAACACATTTGAATTGGTAAATTGTGCTGTATTCAACTATCTTTGTGTGCCCTGGCCTTTCAGTTTAGACTCTGGTTTAATTTCCTTTTGCTAACTGCCCACCCAGACCCCAGTGCAGTCCCACCGATGGTAAGATGCATGCTCAGAACCTATTACCTGACTTCATATGATGCCCAGCTTAGGTATCACTTAAGGTGTTTCAGAGAGGAATCCACACAGAATCGACACCATTTTTATGAATTTCTGAAATCACCAAAATGAACAGTATTGGTGAAGGACATACATGTGATAAAATGAGTAAAAACCAGGGAATGAGGGACAAGGCAACTAGAATAGTAGGTATCCGGGGAGGGTGGGGCTGGCGGGGGAACAGAAGTGGGAACAGCGCTGCTAGCGGGCTACGAGGTTTCCTGACGGGTTCACGGGTATTCATTTTATTGCTGTGCTTCATCAATTACATATTAAAAAAAGGTGATTCTGCAGAAAATAGGGTGAGTTACAAAGCCAAAGCTTAAAAAACTTTGAGATTGTAGGTAGTTTTAGAATGTGTTTCACTGCGTGCAATCGATGGTTGGGTGTGTATATTTGCACAGCTGCTCTCGTTGAAGATGTAGGTTGAATCTTCTGCTCACATCCCTCACTTTTCCCAAGGTAGGGTTTTGCGTACTGTAGGGACTCAATAAATGCCCTTGAATTGGTTTAAAGACCACCTGTACTCCCTTCCTGTTTCCAGGCCGTAGCCCTTCGAGGAAAGCCCTTTCTTCACCAAGGAGCCACATGTACCGTCATGTTATCTGTCATTTGGGCTTAGAGTACCTGGTGGAAAGCCCATCTGTATCCCCTGGCACTTGCCTGAATCTGTGGGATGTGGAGCCCCTGTCAGGAGATAATTAAATGTTGTTTTTCTTCTTTTTTATTGTTGTGCGCAAAGGCTTGGCACAAGGTATGAACGTGGGTTAATAGCAAAGCAACATTTGTGGATATGAACGCTAATATAACTGCCTTGTTTTGGAACATCCTAATTTCACACAATTTTGATCATGTGTATTTTTTTGCTCTTACCTTCCTAAGGTTATCATTTACATTAAAAGCATAATAATTTTTTTCGCTTAGCTCAAATTTTTATTAACAGTCTCATCAAGACTCGTGGATACTTGCGTGATTAGGTGGGGGTGAATACGGACTCCATCCTTCCTGTGAGATCGAACAAAGCAGGCAGCAGTGAGTCAGGGAGGAAACATCGGATCGAATTTGCTTCAGTCGTCTTCTCCCACAGGAACAATAATAATACTCATGGTTTTCATCTGAATATTCATACCATCTTTTATGTTCATCACTTGGCCAGCACCTGTAGAGAGCACTTTCTACCTGCAGTGATGCGTCACAGCCCATGCGTGAGGCAGAGACGAAGAGCCCATCCCTGCAAAGTAGTCTCTGACCTTGAGTTCTTCCAGTCCAGTGGTTCATTTGTTGTATGAATAAGTATTAAGGAGGTATTTGTACATTAAAAGGAGATAAATTGCTCTGTCTTGTTTCATCAGATTTAATCAAATTCTTAATTTGCTTACACTTGCTAATGAGAGCTAATGTGTATTTGTGAAATAAGGAAAATGAATGTCTCCTTAGCCACAAACTAGTGTTTCTTTGCTATCAAGCTGCTTGCTTTTTTAATGGTCATTTTACTGTGTATACATGTGTGTAACTATGTAACAAGCTGTGTGCACCGAAATGGTAAGAATACCCTTAAAATGTGATTTTTTATGACTAACACGTCCAGTCCTACCTGTATGAATGCTGGTTCCTTCGGGATGTTCCCTTTGGCAGAGGTACAGGGATACTGGAGCTCATCAATACTTCTTCTGAAATTGGCTTCAGATCTGATGATGCATTCTTTTTCCTTTGTATGGTGGCAAAATCTGTGCCTGGAAGGTATGCTTTCTTTTCTGGCAACAGCCAAGAGTTATTCAGAGAACTAAGCTGGTGGAGTAAGGTAGGAATTCACTGACTTATATTTCTGTTACAGGCAAAGTGTGACTTGCAGGTACTGATGGCAGTTGTGTGTGGCCTCTTACGAGCTGTCATCCTCAGGAGAAGTAGTCAGGCTTCAGATGCTCTCAGTGATCAATCAGTGTAGAGCCTCCCAGGCTGTTAGGAAAATACTCATTTGAACGTAGCAGTTCTGGTTTGTTTGGTTAAAAACTTACAGGCTCACCAAATTTTATAGTAACACTGCTTTATAGTCCCATTTAAATATATATGTATGTTAACTTATTACGTGGCATATAGTTGCCTCAGCGTTATGACAAGTATAATAACATTAATGAATACTTACTGATTTAAGAATCAAATGGAAAGCCCATTCCACCTAATTTCCTAAAATGCTCTTTTGAAGGTAGATGGAAGGATGATCTTTTTAAAAAAAGTTTAAAAATTTTTGGCTGCGTTAGGTCTTTGTTGCTGCACGTGGGCTTTCTCTAGTTGCGGCGAGTGGGGACTGTTCTTCGTTGCAGTGTGTGGGCTTCTCATTGCGGTGGCTTCTCTTGTTGCGGAGCATGGGCTCTAGGCACGCAGGCTTCAGTAGTTGTGGCGCATGGGCTTAGCTGCTCCACGGCATGTGGGGTCTTCCCGGACCAGGGCTCAAACCCGTGTCCCCTGCATTGGCAGGCAGATTCTTAACCACTGCGCCACCAGGGAAGTCCTGAAGGATGCTCATTGTACCTTCGTACCCCTGCTATGCATCAGGCAGGATAAGAAAGGAAGGCAGAGCAGTATTATTTGCAATTGCCAAAAGGAGGAAGCAACCCAGTGTCCATCATGAATGGATGGAGAAACGAAATGGGGTACATCCATACAAAGGAATATTATTCAGCCTTAGAAAGGAAGGACGTTGGTTCAGTCGGATCTGGGCACTGGCTGCAGTGACTCCTGTCTTTTCTGGCTCTCCTCGCTATGTCCCTTTCACTTCTAGAAATGTGGTCTCCAGTGTGGCTGTCTCTGGTGTCATCAAAGTGTTCAATGACTTGAAGGTGAGTAAGTCGTCTTCACCAGAGGATGTGAAGAAGCGCAAGAAGGCGGTGCTCTTCTGCCTGAGCGAGGACACGAACCTCATCCTGGAGGAGGGTGAGGAGATGCTGGTAGGTGATGTGGGCCAGACTGCAGACGACCCCTATGCCATCCTTGTCAAGGTGCTGCCACACAAGGACTGCCATTACGCCCTCTGTGATGCAGCCTGTGAGACCAAGGAGAGCAAGGAGGAGGCCTGGGCCCCTGAGTCTGCACCCCTGAAGAGCAAAATGATCTATGCCAGCTCCAAGGATGCCGTAGAGGAGAAGCTGACGGGGATCAAGCATGAATTAGAAGCAAACTGCTACGAGGAGGTCAAGGACCACTGCACCCTGGCAGAGAAGCTGGGGGCCAGCGTTTTCATCTCTCTGGAGGGCAAACCCCAGACCTGCCCACCGGGGTTGCAGGCTGCCCCCTTCCTGCCAGACCAGCGGGGCTGGGGGGGGGTCCCAGCAGGGGGCGGGCAATCCCTTCACTCCAGTTGCCAAACAACCTCCCCACCTCCTGGACCATCCTCCTCCCTCCATCCCTGAAGGTTCTGGCCTTCCCAAACTGCTTTTTTTTTTTTTTTTGGTACACGGGCCTCTCAGTGTCATGGCCTCTCCCGTTGTGGAGCACAGGCTCCGGACGCGCAGGCTCAGCGGCCATGGCTCACGGGCCTAGCCGCTCCGCGGCATGTGGGATCTTCCCGGACCGGGGCACGAACCTGCGTCCCCTGCATTGGCAGGCAGACTCTCAACCACTGCGCCACCAGGGAAGCCCCCAAACTGCTTTTGATCTTCTTCTTGGGTTGAAGCAGATTAAGCTCAAACAGGGGTATGCCTGGGGGAAGGAGCACTGTATTTTTTAACACCCCAGGTCCCCATCTGTTCCTTCCCTTTCCCATGCTGCCAACTTCTAATAGCAGTAGTGACTCTGTCCTTGTGTGTTTAGTTCTCTATATAAATGCAGTGTTGTAGAGATGACCCCTCCCCATGCCGCCTGGTTCCCCTAACCTTTTTCCCCGGTCGTGGCCACTCATGGAAGCAGGACTAGTAAGGGACCTTCAATTAAAAACAAACAAAAAACAAAGGAAAGAAGGACATTCTGACACATGCTAAACATTGATGGACCTTGAGGACATTGTGCTAAGTGAAATAAGCCAGTTATAATGTGACAGATACTATGTAATTCCACTTACAAAGGTAAAGGTATCTACAGGAGTCAAATTCATAGAGACAAAGCAGAATGGTGGTTGTGGGAGGGAGGGGAGAGTAGAGAGTTGTTTAAATGGATGCGGAATTTTCAGTTTTGCAAGATGAGAAGTTTTGGAGATGCCTGGTGGTGATCGCTGCACAACAATGTGAATGTGCTTAATGCCACCGAACTGTACATTTAAAAATGGTGAGGATAGTAAACTATGTGTATTATACCACAATTACAAGAACTCTGGAGAGAAAAGGGCAGGGAAAATACGGTGGTCAAGAGCATAGCCTTTAGACTCGATAGACCTGGGTTTTGAGTATTGGTGTCCTGTCTGTGTCACCCTCGTACCACCCCCCCCCAACCCCCCGCCCCAGCATTTACCAGCTATGTGGCCTTAGACAGTTGCTCAACTTCCAGGCTTCATTTATCTGTAAAACAGGGGTAAGAAGCTAGTACAGCCCTCAGAGGCTTGTTGATGAGATAAAATGAGAACACGTGAACTGTATTAGTTGGTGCTAATCCTGTTGCTAGGAGAAGGTCTTGTCCTTGGGAAGCCGCAGTCCAGTGCAGGACAGTGTGGGGTGAGAGCCTGAAGGGCTGGGAAGGTTGCTGTGGGTGCTGATTCACTGGTTCCAACTCCTGCATGTGGGGCGGCCCGCCTTGGATTGGGTCCTCTCATTTAGCAGAGCACCAGCATTGGTGGAGAAGCTCTAGGGCTGTGCACATGCTTTTCCTCTTTCAGGTGTGGGGAAGGAAAGAACAAAAGGAGTCTTAAAATCCTGGCTTTGTGACCACCTGTCATCTCAAATCTTCAACCCTAGCACTCCAGACCTAACTGTTCTATAGCTTAAAATTGTGGATGCCCCCGATTGTACCGGGAGGAGCATCCCACCTTGACACCACTAACAGGATGCCTGTATCTGTCTTCTGCTCTTCCTGGCACTTGGCGGATGTCTATATCTGTCTATTGCTCTTCCTGGCACTTGGCGTACTAGGCTATTTTGGTTGCAAGGGCACTTCAAGATGTAGGCTCCACTCTGAGGATGCTGTCTTAGGAACCAGGCTTAACTGATCTGAGCAGCCTGGCCTAAGAGATCAGCACAGTATTAGGATACCAGAAAGATGCTCACCCTTTCTGAGACTTTAGGGACCAGGTTATCCTGTCAGCAGCAGGGATACGTTTCCTTCCACGCCAGTGCCATTAATGTGACTCAGTTACTCTTGGCTCTGCCCTTTTCCCTGTCTTCTTACCACTGCCTTGGATTAAACACCCCTTCCTGAATCTCCAGTTCCAGTTTAGATTGGCTGTACTATCTGCTGTTATTCCCGTGTCACTAATGACAAAAGCTTTAAAGCTTTTGTAGAAAGCAGACTCTTGATTGGCTGTTCCTAGGCAGGTACACCTGGTCCAAGGAGCGTCTGAAGATGGATCATCACTGAGAACCATGTGTCTCCCTCAGAAGAGGCTGTGGATGTTACAGGCACTAGAGCTACAGTTTTCCCACTTACAGGTGCATCGGAATGACCCAGAGAACTAGCAAAAATGTAGGTGCTGCTTCTCATCCCCGTAGAGTAGGATTTGGGGGATTGAGCCTGGGATTGGCTTCGTTTTTTGCTAGGTCATGGCTATTTGTGGTACTTGGATCCTTCTGCTTGAGTTTCTAATCTGGTTTTTGACTATTGTCAATCCCTGCCTTGGTTTCTGGTGGTGGTTTCCACATCTGACCTGCTATTAGACCCTAAAAACAACACTGGGATATGGGCTTTAACATCTATTAACATAGATGTTGAAACAGCTATTACAATAGTCCAATAATAGACTTTTTTTTTTTCCTTTTTGGGTTTTGTGTGTCTCCTCTGCTAAAAATATTCTACATCTTCTTTTTCTCCAAGTGCTTCCTCTACTTCCTCCCTCCTCCCTTGCCTCACATTCCTTAACCTTCTGTAATGCATCCTTAATAAAAGCTCTAGGGATTGCCCACTGCATTAATATCCCTGAAATCTGACCGGCAGTATGAAACCACTGCCAGGCTGCTAGGGTTACACAACACTCAGCCATGTAGAGAGCCCGTACTGAATGGGGCAGACGCTAAGGGTATCAGCATGAACTGTGCTCAAGTCGCAATGTGAACCATCGCAGAAATCAGAAACTGCCTTAAATGCTGGCCGCAGAATAATGTGTCCAGGGCTATAAATAACTCCAGCAGCCCTGGAACTGTAGCCTATATCTAAAGCGATGTAGCTAAGTGCCAGCCAAATGATTAGTTAGGCTATGATTGTTTTCCACTTTATCTCACTCAGTAAGTCAACTTTGGCTTAATGCTGGAATTTGAAATCTCGCCTTAACGTTTCTTGTGCTTTGCCAGCGGGGGGTCAGTGGTTGCAGTTTCCTGATGAGCTGTGTTTATGCATCTCCGGTTTTTCCTGTGAATTTACAGGGCGCCTTAAGAAATTATAATTCTTCAGTTATTCGCTGTGGTAAACAATGGTTAGAATTTGAGTTCATGGCACTGAGATGGGAAGTTTGATCGTTTTCAGTCATACACGTTCTGGTTTAACAGTGTTACACAAGTGGGAAGTAGCACTGATGCTACTCTGTGCCAGTCTGGGCTGTGAACTCTGAGTCTGAAGCTTTATTTTGCGGAGATGTCCATTTTCAGCTCATCATGATGGCCAGAATTGCCCTCACCCACAGCTGAAATGTCTTCCATTCTTGGTCTCAATTGGTTGGGCAGTGTTAGGTAACCGATACAAGTATTTAAGACTCTTCTTGATGTCAGGCACAGCGCTGGATGTAAGAGGCGCATGGTCCTCGTTAACTTACAATTATATTCCATGTAATAAGCGCCATCCAGGAGTAGTGAATGAAGGAAGTGTCTTACCGAGAGGACAAGGGTGGTAGGACGTGACCCCCGTGTAGTAGGAAGTTGTTGAGGTTCTTGGGCTGTCATGGCAGCTCTTAAGACAGCGGTTTAGGAGGAAGTCTCACCTCTTCCCTCCTGTCAGTCCCTCAACGGGCCCTTCTGTCTCCTGCCTCTTAGCGTGGGGAAGGGCATATACGTCCCCTGCCCCAGAAGCACACTTCATTGGGTAGTGATGAAGCTCAGAATCGCATCACCCAGGGGTTTCCAGCCTCCAGAGCTGTTCCTTCTCTGAGCTCTGTCTTCTCAGAGCTCACGGAATGGGGGCCCCATTTGTCCACTTGGAAGACTGCTTTTCCTCCCTCCAGCCTCAGGGGCTCAAGTCTGCAGGTAGAACAGCTGGTTGGATGTAGGGGACATCCAGCCAGCTGACTGGATGGGAAAGGATAGGGCTGAAGTTTGGTTTGTATAGCCTTTTAAGATGGAGAAAACATCAAATAGTGATGTCAAAGAATGCTTCCCATAAATTACCATGCCATTTGAGGAGGAAGGTGAAGATGAGAGTATATAAAATCCAAACAAACAAAATGTTTATGAGCTGTTATAAGGGTATGTTTATTGTACTCTTCTTTTTGGAGCATAAAGATACAGTGTTACCCAAAGTATGGAAGAATATTTGCATGAATCTTTTCAGAGCTGCCTCTAACACTGAGCTGAACCTCTGCAGCTTATTCCTGAGAACAAAGTTAATTTAGCATCAACTTGTATCCATAAAACTTGGATTATCTTGATTTATGTAACTGTTTTAGTTTTACTCTTTCCCATTGTTTTAAGTGGGTATCATATGACGTTTTCTCAAAGCTTGGTGTTCATCATCTCCTTTATAAAATAGTACTTTTAATCTTCACAAATAAGTGTTAACTATGGTTTATCTGGTACTGGTGCACTAACTTGACTTAAGGTGATTCAAACATAACCAGAAATACAGGCAAGAAACATGTGCCAATAACTTTTTCACCTGGGATGATAAACGATGATCATAAGAGTGAACAATTGTCTTCTAGGCAAAAAATTGTAGTTTCTTAAATTGTTGCAGGCTTTAGAAAAGGCTATGGATTTTACGTACTGTAGTGAGATTGCTATCACATTAACCTCTTTACAACCTCTTTCTTATCAAGACGATGATTTACAATAGTGAGTGTTCAAAATGGAAGTTTTGCAAAGTTCTGTGTGAACTGTGCCGGTGGTGGCTCTTGGTTGGCCATCATGAAGTATCAGCCTGGATTGAGGACGAGGTGTGGAGGGGAGGATGAATTTGCAGATGTGAGAA
This sequence comes from Stenella coeruleoalba, assembly GCF_951394435.1. Lineage (NCBI taxonomy): Eukaryota > Metazoa > Chordata > Mammalia > Artiodactyla > Delphinidae > Stenella > Stenella coeruleoalba. Next base: position 23,654,377 of record NC_137160.1, read on the forward strand.
AACAGATGTCCTTTGAAGAGGACTGAGTAATGGTGGCGCAATCCTAGAGCTTGGGTAAATCTGGCTCATGGATACACCGAAATATCAGGTATTCAGCATGTGTGTGGGCAAAGGCAAACAATTGCCAAGAAGCCAACCAACTGGAAAACAAAAAAAAATCAGTTGCGTGAGTCATCACCCTGCTTAGTGAGGATGTGCATTGGGGCGAGGGTGAGATGGAAGGAGGGAATCTGTTTCCTGAGGCAGCTCAGAGCCTCTCGAAGTGAGAGGTTCTGAAGCGAAGTCAGCCTCTTGAAGCATCTCACTGTGATGGACAGTGTGAGAGATTTTCAAAGGTGATTTTGGTACTGCTTGGTGATTTTTGCTTTATTATTGACTTTAGAATCAAGCTTCCTCACCGCCCCCAAGATGTGACTCCCCTACGTTCTGATGTTGGTGACATATTTTTAAGGGATCTCTAAAAATAGAGCTAGAGGTAGCTGCCTAGAAGAGAAAAGTGCATGGAAACTATGGCACATGAAGAACGGCTGTGGGGCCCCAGGCATAGAGGCCAGAAAAAAGGAGATATAATCCTGGAATGTATAGGGCTGTCATGTGGAATTCATGTGTTTCCTCTCTGAGTTCATCTGAGGGTCATAGTGATCATCAATGGGTATGTGCAGGGAGGTGAGTTGAGCTCGGGGTCCAGAAGCACATGGCCCCCAGTAGTGGAATGGGCTGCCTTGTGTGGAAGTGAGGGCTTCATCTCTGCAGGTATCTTAGCAGGTTGGGCACCACCCAGCAAAGGATGCCATGGGGGGTGCCTTAGAATGGGAATTTGACCCATATGCTCTTAACTTCTTGCCCACCTTGAAAGGTGGCTAGCAATGGCTGCTTCTTCGGAAGGAAAAATATAAAACTAAGGTGAGAAGGAATAATTACAAATGAACAGTAAAAGGAAGGAAGGAGTAAACCACATGCGATTCTACTCATCTATAAAAGGAAACCTAAAGAAATTTGTTTTCTGATTTTTGTTTCTCTTAGAGAAATAAGTTTCCAACTCACTTGAATTTATTCTAAGAATGAGAATTACAAAGCTTTAATTGATTCAGTACAAAATAGTTTAAAATGTGCTTTAGTTCCATGTTTTGGTGGTGGTGATTCACTGGTGGGAGGTGGAAACGCAGTGTAAGAGGACCACCTGTTACCTTTCTTTTAGGAAGAAGCTGTGTGTAGGTTGCAGGTTTGGATGCATACAGGAAGGCGGTGAGAATGAATGAAGGAGATCAGACGAAGGGCGATCAAGGTGGAGGGGGAGTGTGAAAGTCGAGGTAGGTGGGCACAGCGTGGGCTCTGCCATGGACTGGGCTGGTGCTCTGTGGACCCCTTTGCAGAGAATAATGCTCTGGTCAGTCCTAGAAGAAAGGCAGCTTGTAGCAAAGCGGGGTCAAATCCCCTGAGAGGCTGGCTGGGACCTGATTTGCCTTTTTCAGATGTGAGTTTCTTATAATGCTCTGGAAGCTGCTGATTTAGCTCCTCCTAGTGACAGATCAGAGACGTGCTGCTGTGGTGTGTCTGGCATGGCTGGCTGCCTTCTGACTCCTCCGGCCGTCACTCTGCTCGCCACTTGACAGGAGCCCTGGCATGGGGCGTGTTCTTCTAGGAAAAGGGCCTGCTGTCTGAGGTCAGATGTCTTCTGGTGTCGCAGCGTGTCTGCATCAGGCAGATCACTAGCACCCTGTGTGAGGCATTTGTATGAGCAACTGAAAGAGAAATATCGATCGTGAGAGGCACAGAGACCAGCGTGGTGTGATGGAGAGAGCACGGGACTCTCCGCTTGGAGTGATGTCTTACGTGACACTAACTGCCGCTAAATAGTGGCACGTCGATGACCCGCCCGAGTGAGACAGTGTCACGTACCTCTCTGGACCTCGGTTTCCTCACTTGCTGCATGAAGGGGGTAGGACCAGATCTCTTGCGCTTCTTCCCTCTCTAATATTCTGTGAAAGTGTCAATCTCTGAGTCCCAATCTGTACGTTTAAAAAATAACGATGCTGCCTCTTCCAGATTTCTTTCCTGACCCACTCAGAGAAGGAAATTGTTCAACCTGGAAGTATGAATTTCCAAAAGTAACTGTCTCAGAATGACAGACCCTTAGGAGCAAAGTTGTTTGTTGCTATTCCTTGTTCTCCCCATGCTCTCCTGTGTTCCAGTAGGTGGCATGATCCAATTAATCCTCCAGGGTTTAATCCTTAGGCCCCAGATCCAGGCATCTTCCCCTCAATACCCAGTCTGTCTGCAGGTCCTGTTGACTCAACTTCCAAACAGAGCCTGGAGCCTCACTTTTCACCCCCTCACTACCGACCTGTGCAGCCCCCAGGTCTCTGGCCTGGGTAGTGGCAACAGTCTCCTAACCAGCTCCCCTGCTTTTTCCTCTGTCTCCTTCCAGTCTGTTCTCCACACAGTAGTCAGGTCATTTTTGTAAAATGTCACTTGGATTCTGTCACTCTTTTGCTCGAAACCATCCAGCTGTTTCTCTTTGCATTTGGAAGAGAATCCAACCCCCTGCTAGGCCTGCTTACAGGGCACTCTCCATAATCTGGTTCCTGCTTGTCCTGACGCATTAGTGTTCCGTCTTCCTCACTGGCTGGTTCCATCCCTGCTGGCCTCCTCCTTGTTTGTTCACTGAACACTGCAGGCTTCTTGCCACCTCAGTGCCTTTGCCCTGGTCCTTCTCCATTGATGTTCTCTCCCAGGTCTCTGCGCTGGTGGCTTCTCATCACGCACCTGCTCACCTGCTGAGTCGGGTCCTCAGACTCCTTCTCTGTCACCCACTCAATCCATTACCCTGTTTTATTTTTCTCTTTGTGCTTTTCAGTACCTGGCTCTTTTGTTGGCTTGTCTTCCTTACCTAGATTCTGGTCCATGAGAGCAGCAGCTGCTCGCTCATTGCTGAATCACCAGGGCCTAGAACATGTGTAGCACGTAGAATGTGCTTGAGAAGCATTTTTTAAACAAATAAAATGACATTACATTAAAGATGGACTTTATAAAGTAATGCTGCAATTGGCCAACTCCCCTAACCTGTGTTACAGATTTTTCAGGATTAGAATGAGGGAGATGGACCCTATGACTGAGTAGGAGAGTCCTGCTTGGGTACTGAGCCTGGCCAAAGCTCACTGTGCTAGGACCCCCTGTATAGGAATATATTGGGAATTCCAGTTCCCTAGGCCTGGGTATCAGTGTGCTTTCTCTTCTGGGCCTGGACCTGCCAGTCTCTTTGCCTTCATTCATTCATTCCCTCACACTAACATGTTGGAATGTCCTAGTGCAGTTTTGCTTTAATGAACACAGGCCCCCAGTGGTCGTTACAGTGAAGGTCTTTGCTGACTGAACAGATTTGAGCAGCCATCCTGGTTAGATCCCCTTTAGAACCCACGTGTATTTTTTGGTAAATAGGCACAAGGAGGAGGATCTATTGCTGCGTTTCCAAATCTAGTTTTGGATTTGGTTGTTAGATGAGGAGCCTCTTCTGGTTCTTCCCCTGTCATCTTCTCTCTCAGGTTTGCTTCGAAGGTGAAGTGCATGGGTCTGTGCTCGGCACTCGCTGCACAGTAACTGTTTGTGACGGCTGGTTACCCATGTAGGATCATCCACACCCGCGTTGTGACTTATTGACAGAAGTTTGGTCTTAACACAACCCCTCCCCCACGCAGCCATGTGCCTTGGGCTGAAAAAACACTGGAACCCACGAGAATTCTAGACTTCTTGTCTTGAGAGATAGAAGCATCTTTCTGTTTAAGCCGGTTTGAAGCCTCTCGTAGCCAGAGCATCATGACTGATGGTACTGTCAGTTGATCATTGCCTCGTATGGTCCACTCTTTCCCACTGGCAGGATCTATCCACTCAGCACCTTCTGAACATACCTTGAGCTTTTCTGCATCCGTGCTGTATCTACCTGGAATATGCTTTCCCTCTCTAAGTTCATTCTTCCAAGACCAAGTTCAAATTTAGCTTTTTCCATAAACCCTGCCTACTTCAGCCTAAAGAACATCTATTCTCTGTAATCTGAAGCAGTTACTGTAAGCGCTCTCCATCCGTAAGCGCTGTCCATCCGTAAGCGCTGTCCATCCGTAAGCGCTGTCCATCCGTAAGCGCTGTCCATCCGTAAGTGCTGTCCATCTATAAGTGCTGTCCATCTGTAAGTGCTGTCCATCCGTTACTTGGTCTTGGCACTTGCTCATATCTTCCTCTTATGCCTCTGCTCCTGTCATTGGTCTGCACTGTTGTTGGTTTCTTGGGTGGCTGCTTAACTTTTTACGTATTTGCCTCATCTCCTTGACTTATCCAGGAGGACAGAGACCACGCCGAGGGCCTGACACCGTGTTATACATAACAAGCACTTGGTACTTGCTCATTTGAAGAGCAGGGCTGCATGGAGATGAGCAGCCAAGCATTTGAGATTCTGGTATTTCTGTAGAGTTTTGAAGGGCCTGGAACATTCTAACCGAGGGGGGACTGGCTGCCAGGAGAGTCTCAGGGAGGCAGGTGCGGTCTACTAGGGGTGCAGTATTCTTGTACCTCTTCACTTCTGAAACAGGAGTAAGAAGAGGATGATGGAAGAGTGCTGAATTTCCTGCACACTCTTCCATTAGGTAAAATGTATGCATTTCTTCCTGCTTACTCTTTTCTGACCTCGTGTTCTAGCCTTTTATAGTATAATCTTTTTTTCAAACATCTTTATTGGTGTATAATTGCTTTACAGTGTTAGTTTCTGCTGCATAACAAAGTGAATCAGTTGTACATATACATATCCCCATATCCCCTCCCTCTTGCGCCTCCCTCCCGCTCAAGCCTTTTGTAGTATAATCTTAAAGTAAGACAGGAAATATTAAAAACTGACAGTGCTGTTAATGACACACTGTGGTTTAGGTGAAAGAGCACTGGATTGGCAGCCAGGGCTCAGAATTCTTGTTACGTTTATGCCATTTCCTTGCTGTGAGGACTTGGGCCAGTGGCTTCATCTCCCTCAACTTTGTCTTCTTACGTGTTAAATGGAGGCAATTGGGTTTTCCTTACTCTACTGTTGAGAGCAAGAATGAAATTAAAATCGTGGTATGAAGGGAACTTTAAAGAGTAAGGAAGGAGTACTAGACCAGTAGGAGGCATTATGATGAGAAAAGTGAGTTGTGATTAGAAAAATGTAATACAAATTGATGGCTAGGAAATAAAGTTGAATTATAAATGAAATAGGTGTCTACAGACGTCCCCAGTTTATTGCCAGGTTAGATTCTGAAGGTTACTTTAAGTACAGTGTCAGTCTGTTCAGGCTGCTATGACAGAGTACCATAGGCAGGGTGGCTCATAAACAACAGAAACTTATTTCTTTCAGTCCTGGAGGCTAGAAGTCCAGGATCGGGGTACCAGCATGCTCAGGTTGTGTTGAGGGCCCCCTTCCAGGTTGCAGATGGCTGTCTTCTCCTTTTATCCTCACATGGCAGAAAGGAGGTGAGAAAACTGTGAGGTGTCTCTTCTAAGGTACTAATCTCATTCATAAGGCTCCATCCTCATGACTTAATTACCTCCCAAAGGCCCTACTTCCTTGTACCATCACTTGGGAGGGTTAGGATTTCAACATGTGAATTTGGAGGGGATGTAAATATTCAGCCCGTATCATTCAGCATTTAGGATCTTTCTCACAGAGACAGTGTTCTAAGTGGTGATCCAGTTGAAAAGCAAGCACTGAAAGCCTGTTTAACTCACCCTGTATCCAAAGCAGGTGCTGCTGTGGTACACAGATTGTGCACAGAGCTGTTTCTCTGAGAAAATGCCTTTGAAGACGTCTCCTGTCCCTCTTTCATTGCCTGTCCGTCAGAGTCCTGCCTCTAACCTCACTCTTCCTCGTGCTGAGCGTGGGAACTCACTGGACTTTATTTAAAAAAAATGTTTTTTAAACTTTTAATTTTATATTGTATAATTGATTAATAATGTGTTAGTTTCAAGTGTACAGGAAAGTGATTCAGTTATATGTATATCTCTTCTTTTTCAAATTCTTTTCGCACTTAGGTTGTTACATAATATCGAGCAGAGTTCCCTGTGCTATACAGTAGGTCCTTGTTAGTTATTTATCTTAAATATAGTAGTGTGTACATGTCAATCCCAAATTCCCTAACTATCCCTCACCCCCCATCCTTCCCCCTGGTGACCATAAGCTCGTTCTCCAAGTCTGTGAGTCTGCTTCTGTTTTGTAAATAAGTTCATTTGTATCATTTTTTTTTAGATTCCACATAAAAGCCATATCATACCATATTTCTCTTTCTCTGTCTGACTTGCTTCACTTAGTATGATAATCTCTAGGTCCATCCGTGTTGCTGCAGATGGCATTATTTCATTCTTTTTAATGGCTGAGTAATATTCCATTATATATGTACCACACCTTCTTTATCCATTCCTTTGTGGATGGAAACTCACAGGACTTTAGGTGGAGATGGACCTGCTGTTGATTCTGGCCAGGCTTTCCTTAGTGCCCGTGGCTGCCCAAAACACACAGCTTCTCTGCTGCCTTGTCCCTGGAGCAAATCACTGCTTTTCTGTTATTTTTTGGTAGGTTTTTCAATTAGTGATAGTGGGAAAATAGGAATGGAGTAGTAGTCCTCTGCCTATTCAATATGTTAGTTATGACTGCTTTGGCTGTGAGTGACAGAAAACCCTGCTATCGTGACTTGAACCATCATGGGGTTTATTTTCCACCATGTATGACAAGAAGTGTTGAGGTGGGTAGCCCAGGGCTGATGTGGCAGTTCTGCCTGTTTCACTGTTCTGCTCTCTTTACTTACCTTGAGACTTCACCCTCATGTCAGCATGCCTGCATTCCAGGCAGAAAGAAGGTGGAAGGGTGACAAGCAAAAGGTGCCTTTACGATATATATGAAACTTCGTTTTGAAACCATTTCAAACTTACAGAAGAGTTACGAGAATAATCGAAGGAATTCCTGTATGCCTTGGGTTTCAGGTTTCACCAGGTGACCCAGTAATGTGTTCTATAGTAAAGTAAAGGGTTCAATCCAGGATTACATGTTATACCTGCTGCTCGTCACTCTGTCAGTGGTTACCTTCAGTCTAGAATGTTTGCTCAGTCTTGCCTTGGCTTCATGTCACTGTTAGAAAGGCCCTCCATTTGGGGTAGGTATTTTGGGCCAGATACTGTGATGACCACTGCAGCCTCTTGGGTGGCACATTTTGTCTGATTTGTCCTGTTTCTGGTGGTGGTAACTTTGATCACTTCTTGAAGAGTGTGTCGGTTGGGTTTCTCCTCCGTGAAGTTACTCTTTTCTCCCTTTTGTAATAAATATTTTGTGAGAAATACTTTGAGATGATACAAATTTCTTTTTCTCGCCTCATTTTCATCTACTAATCTTATCATCTCAATGTCTCTTAAATTTATTTTTAATATTATGGTTACCACATGATGACTTGTTATTACCCTCATTCCTTCTCCATTTATTTGTTGGCGTCTGTTGTAAGGAAGCGCTTTCTCTTCTCCCCATACATATCCATGTATTCACTTACCTGTATGTGCTTGTGAGCATGTATTTTGTTCAGTGGGTTATAATACGTGGTGGTCATTCATTTTGGTGTTTAGATTGTCCCAGATGAGGTCCATGAGTGCTTCTTTAAACTGACCTCTGTGTCCTCTCGACACGTTCTCATCACTTTTCACCACAACACGTTCCAGACTCATTCTGTGTGTCTCTGCCCAAGCCCAGAATCAGCCGTTTCTCTAAGGAGGTCTGGTTCTTTTAGTGGAGAGCGGCGCTTAGAAACCAGTTTCTGGGCACTGAGTGGTTGCTCAGGAGTGTTGCTGCCCCCAGGTCCTTTAAGGGGGACAGAGCTAGGAAATGATTGTGTATACACACACAATCCCATATGCACATGTACACTTAGTTTTTTTTTTTTAAATTAATTTATTAATTTTTGGCTGCTTTGGGTCTTCGTTGCTGCGTGCAGGCTTTCTCTAGTTGTGGCGAGCGGGGGCTACTCTTCGTTGCGGTGCGCTGGCTTCTCAGTGCGGTGGCTTCTCTTGTTGTGGAGCACGGGCTCTAGGTGCACAGACTTTAGTAATTGTGGCACGTGGGCTCAGTAGTTGTGGCTCACGGGCTCTAGAGTGCAGGCTCAGTAGTTGTGGCTCACGGGCTCTAGAGCGCAGGGTCAGTAGTTGTGGCACACGGGGTTAGTTGCTCTGCGGCATGTGGGATCTTCCCGGATCAGGGCTTGAGCCCGTGTCCCCTGCATTGGCAGGTGGATTCTTAACCACTGCACCACCAGGGAAGTCCCAAGGGTTTTAACATAAATAGAAGTCCACACCAATACCTTCAAATCCAGGCCAGCCTTGCTTTCCATAGTTGTACTCCCTTTCTCTGGGGACTTTGCTTCCAGAGTCTCAACCCTGGGCAGAGCCTGGCTGGAGGACCCCTCACTCACTTGTATCTGGGCTCTGACTTCAGATCTCTGCTTGGGCCTTACCCCTTCCCTCTAGGCTACCTGCTCGTTCAGGCCTCCTGGCTTAACAAAAAATCTTTACTTTGAGATGACTGTAGATTCACATGCAATTGTAACAGATAATGCAGAGTGATCCTCTGTAGCCTTTAGTCAGTTTCCCCCAATGGCAGTGTCTTGCAGAACTATAGTACAATGTCACAACCAGTATTTTGCCATCGATACAGTCAAGATACAGGACATTTCCATCACCACAGGGATCCCCTCCTATTTTTTTTTTTTTTTACAGCCACACCCGTCTCCACCTGCCCCCACCCCCTTTTTAACCTCTGACAACAACTAATCGGCTCTCCATTTATAATTTTGTCAGAATATTATGTGTGGAATCATCAGTGTGTAACCTTTTGGAGTTGGCTTTTTCTCTCAGCATAATTCTCTGGAGATTTATTTATGCTGAGTGTATTGATAATTCATTCCCTTTTTATTACTGAGTATTATTCCATGGTAAGAATGTACCACGGTTTAACTGTTCACCCACTGAAGGGTATCTGGGTTGTTTCCAGCTAATGGCTATCACAATAAAGCTGCTATAAATACTGGTGTACAGGTTTTTGTGTGTGTGAAGGTAGGTTTCCATTTCTGAGAAATGCCCAGAAGTATGGTTGCTGGGTTCCACGGTTGTGCATGTCGAGCTTTTAAGGAACTGCCAGACGGTGTGAATGAGCCCGTTTCTCCACATTGTCAGTATTTCAGGTTATTTTTTTAAAATAAACTTTTATTTTAGAACCATTTTAGATTTACAGAAAAATTGTGATACTAGAGTTCGCTTGTACCCTATCCCTGGTTTCCTCTGTTAACATCTTATGTTAGTATGCTACATTTGTTACCATTAATAAACCAATATTAAAACACTGAAGTCTATACTTTATTCATATTGCCTTAGTTTTCACCTAGTGTCCAGGCTGGTCCTGGCGTAGCTGAGGAGCAGGGGGGTGGGGAAGCCCCAGCTTATTGCAGAGACTGCTGGGGAAGGGGACTTGGGGGAGGGGCCCCTAACGGGGGCAGCTGGCCCTTCCAACCTGAGGGACAAAGGAGATGTAGGGATATTCATGGAAGAGACAGACTGTTTTCTAAAATGCCAGGTGTCAGGAGTGTCCTTCTTTCCCGAGTCTTCTGGAGCTGCAGGCCTCTAAAAGGACCTCAGTAAATCACCTTGTCACCAGATTTCCCACTCTGCTTCCTTAGCTGTTGAACAGGTTTGACGTGTAAGGATGAAGGCCCTTGGTGTGTTCTGGAAGTTTGAGGAGAGGAAGGCAAATGGAGAGGTCCTGCCTTCCATGCTTTTAGAGATAGTAATGAAACCAAGAGGATCATTCTTAGCTGGACTGGTGCCTTAGGGGGTTAGCACTTTAATGAGCAGTTTATCAATGCAGTGCTGAATAATTTAGAATTAACAAAAAGCCAGCCAAGGCCCCATGTGGTCCTTCATATAAGTACAATCTAAATACCATAGAACCTTGCTTTATGTGAAATTTTACAACTTTCGCTAATGGTTTATTTCTGAATTATTAGTTTAACCTAGACTGTAAGCCCCCAGGGCAGCAGTGGCCTTTATACATAGGTTTTTTTTTTACAAATGATAAAGTGCTTTTGCCTCACAAATGGGGCCAGATGGCAGATGGGCTTGGCTTTATTTATTTTGGAGACTTGAACATTCAAGTTATATATATTGCTTTAAAAAATCGAAAGGAGCCCTAGGCGTAGGAGATTGTTTCTTGATTATGGGTCATTGCCTGTCTCAGCTGGGGAAGCAGGGGGAAAGAGGGCTTCTTGGAGGGCATTGACTCTCCAATGAAATCTTAAAGAGCCAGTAGGATTTGGGCCAGAGGACAACAGAGGAAAAGCATTTCCATGACCTTTCATGGGGTAATCCAATTCTGATTTGTATAGCTATTTGCCTCCAAAGACTTATTTCTCATGTGCTATAGATCAAGCCTCTAGAGGTTGGGACAGTTGACAATCTCTAGATTAAAGAGGGAGGTTGAATAGTATGGAACACAATGTGGAACTGAGGGAGGATGAATGAAACGGATGCCAGGGGTCCTTACACCCATCACATCAGTAGCTCAAGGCTTCTTGTTTCAGAGGTCAGTACTACAAAGTCTCATACCTTAAAAAAAAAAAAAAAATCGTCCTCAGTATTCGGAGACATGTGATACAAACACACTGCAGGAGGGCACAGTAGTGGCCTTTGAACTTTCAAATTGTGAGCGCATACAGGGCAGCGAAAGCAGAGGGAACCTTGTGCAATACACAGAAAGAATTTTCCTAAGAAAATATAGTAAATTCTTTGGTCTTTGTTCAAACGTACCCACTGGGGCGTGCTTGCCAGGGTAGCAGTCACTAAAAATGTGCTTAGGGGATTTAGTTAACTTGTGTAGGTCTTTAATATCCTTTCCAGGGAGTTCTTCCTTTCAAACTTTCTTGGCTTCTTTTCTATTCACTTAAAAGATGGAACCATTGATTTAGTATATGCATTCAAGACTGGCAGTTCTTTCCAAATGAAATAAAACTTGAGATCCAAGACTGTGATCTTCAAAAAGTGAAATGTTGCATACTTGTACTTGGTTTTGCTAAAGATGGGAATGCAGTAGGTTACACCTGGGGGGAAAGCTCCAGTGTCCCCCTTTAGCCATACATTGAGTCCCTATCAGTGGTGTTTTCATGAGACATTTAACTCAATCTAATCTCCTGATGAGGAACATTATGCAATCAAAATCCTGAACTAATAAGAGGTTTCTCTTGGTAGGGGTGGGAAGTGGGAGTAAGAAGGGAAATTTTACTTCATATTTTATGTACAAAGCAGTTCAAATTTTATTTATTTGCAATGAGCTTATAATTCTTAACTTGGTACACTCTAATCTATTAGAACTTTAACTTCTATTTAAACATCAGGTTAAAAAAATTTAACAGATGTGCTTATACCTGTCTTTTCTGTGGCTTAACTGAAAACTAAGCATGGCCATTTCATAAAATAATTTGGGCTTCTGTGACCAACATTGCCCATTAGTCAGGAGAACCCACCTGGGGGATCACTCATAAAATGTGTGGCCAGTAAGTCCTGGGGCCAGTGTGTATTCTGGGGTAGATACGAATGGCACGCTACCTGATACCTGGCAAAAGGTAATGACTCCTCTGGTAGCTGATAAGAGGACAGCGACAAGTTGTGGTCAGAGTTTAACCATCACTTTGGGAGAAAATGTTTGCTTGTGGATGAACCATCCAAACCTTGGGGTGCAGGAGAGCCATGTGCCAGCCTTGCAGCTTGAGGGAACCGTCTACCGCCTTCCATCAGCTGTCTCCTTACTCTGAGTGGGCAGACCCCTGGGAGAAGGAGAATCTGGCTGGCGCTGATTTTCCAGTTATGTTAAATGTTAATCAGTGGCCTTCTGGTAGATGTGTGTCTCCTGAGTTGGTTACCAGTTAGCCTCCCTGGTGTGTAAACCTGCAGCCATCCCCTCTGGGGGTCCCCGTGCAAGGTGAGGGTCATGCCTGGCACACCAGAGATGCTTCAGAACTCTGTCAGATACCTGATGAGCCGCAGCCTGCTCCCGCCCCGCTACCCGCCCAATAGAAGGGTTGGGGGGACCTCCAGGGAGCAAAATACAGCTTGTGATGCAACAGCGCTGAGTTGACACCTGGTCTTAACATTTCTTAACCCGGCTTTGGCTCCAACCGGAAGGTACATTTTGTATTTGTCCCTCTTGATAGAAACTAAATTAAAAAAAAAAAGAAACTAAATTTTAAAAAATCATCACATTTTGAAAATCTTGTTAATTTTATTAAACAGATCTAATTCCACAGGGAGCACTGAGTTACAGACATTCTGTATAATGTACATAGATACCTTATCGAGGGGACCTTTCCCTTAAATGAAAGTCCTGTTAAATGGGGCAGGGAGTGCTCAGTCGTCAGTTAAGCTGCCTGTCTTCCTCAGGGGATACACCAGTTGCAGGTGGGATGTGTTGGCAGCCATGCCACTAGTGCCACTGGCCCGGCTAGGGCGTTACTGCTTGAAGAGATTACCACCCATAATAAGGTGCAGACCTTAGAAGGCACATTTGAGGTCTGAATAGAGGGTGAAAGCGAGACCTAAGTAACTAACTCATAAAGATCACTAGAATACAAGTAGTAATGCAAAAGGTACCCTGCTTAGGAATGGTGAGTCCCCTGACAGCCAGCTTCTGTGGTCCAAGTCCTGCATGAGGATCTATTGGCCTTTTCATCTAAAACCTAAAAGCATCACTAAAAACCATCTTGTGGTTTCAGGCAGAAGAGAGACTCTTAGTTTCCTTGAATGTTTCTTTGTCTGGAATGTTACACCTGAAATAGTGTGAACTATTTTGTGATGCTGTTTGTGTTACAAATAGTAGGTTCTGTTCCTGCCCACATGGCTATCATATGAAGTTTATAGAATTCAGCTCTGGAAGGGACGTTAGAGGCCATCTGATCTGTGTTTTGGGATCTCAGAGCGCATCTGAGTTTGCATCACGCTCATGTCTCCTCTCTCCTCTTGTCCCTGATACAAGCAGAGTAGCCACCTAGAGTCTAGGCCAGCTCCGTGGGTTACTTGTTCTTCCTGCTGCGGCCTGAACAGTCCTGGTTTGTGAGAGGTGCCTGGTCTCTGCTGAATGGAGTGCTTTTTAGAAGGAGATGCTGACCGGACCTGGGACTCTGTTTTTTTGTTAGGAAAGGTGCTCACAATCCTATCAGAAATGCAGTGCAGAGAGTTTCCCAAGGTATCAGGCACCTCGGCTGCTGGTGGGGGACTAAAGATAATGAAATAAGATAGGAGGGGAAACTAAGATCATGTGCCCCAGGAGAGTCATCTAGACGTGCTGCCAGGGCATCGCCTCCTCCCTTGACGTGATGGGTTGAGAAAGTAGAATGGCCTTGCAAATGAAGTGTGCAGAGCTGGGCCGACGTTGGACAATGCTGGGGAGGGAAAAACCAGAACACGCATGGGGCCCCTGCTTGCCAATCTCCTGGGAGAGTGGCGGGCACACAGGGGAAAGACATCTCTCTGAGTGAGTGGGGGCCAACCTCGTTAACCCCTCACTCTAGTTCTACATCAGGGTGGATTCATTCTTATGCGTGACTTTTCCTCTTTTTGGAGAGTAAACAGGTGGGATGGGGAGAAAGGAGTAAATATAAGCAGGCCTGGCTGGGCTTCTCATTCGCTGGAGGTCTCACTACATGAGGTCTTAGATTATCTTGGGTCTTGGAAAGCTGACACCCTTGGTAGCAATCTGTTTCAGAGGATCTGCTGATTGCACTGCGTTCCACGCACTGTGTTCCATGAAGTCATTTTTGTTATTACTTACAGTTGCGTGAACACTGACCAAAAAAATCATTGAAATGTAAAACGTGGTTGCCTTGAGCAGTTTGTAAAAGGGGATCTCTGCCAAGGGCCCTTTGCTTTGCCTGTGGATGTTGCTGTACCCGGAGATGTGAGGGGGAGAAGCTGCCCTGGTGGAGTGGGGTCAGCTGTGAGAGGTTTGCACCGCCAGGAGACGCATCTTCCAGTCGCCTGGGTGGTGCACTGCTGACCTCTGGGTTGCAGACGATGCTGCCTCTGAAAGGCTGGCACAGTGCAGGGTCCGTGGACCCTCTGTGGTCTGATCTGATGTCCTCCAGCATCAGCCCATGAAGGGGATGTACTTCAGGGGTTGATGTGATGTGGTTGAGGGCTTCTAGAATATGCCACAGATTTCCTGACGGTCTGGGGTTTGCCTTCTCTCATGGGTTCCTCGGGGCTGCGGCTGAGCAGTGTTGGCAGTCGTAACTAAATTTGCTCTTTACAGGCAAGGCGTCCTCTGTGGAAAGGCTGTCCTCACTAGGAGATTGCGTGGGCTTTCCAGATTGTTTAACAGCCTATTAGACATTCTTCTGCTGTCCTTAACGTGCAGCGTCAAAATTGGGCACAGGGATTCCTACCCTGAGTGGTGGTGACATTCAGCAATATGCTAGCGTTTGGCAGGAACTTGCTTGGGATGGGGCGGTGAGGGGTGGTTCCGAAGGTTGTCTTACTCTTGCAGTTGCTGTCGAAGAATGTTAAGTGCAGAAGTGTTAGAACCTGATTCAAAGAGAGTTTGGGCCAGGCAGAACAGTTTCAGGAAGGGCCCTTGCCTGCAAGATGGAAACACAGAATTTGAGCATGTGTGAAGCCTCCTTGCCAGGGGCGACCTCTCGGGAAGCACTGCAGCTGGAAAGGTGGCCATCTGCCTGGCCTGCAGGCTACCTTGTATGTGGTCATTTCCATAAACCAAAAAAAAAAAAAAAAAGAAGATGCCAAACCAGTTTAGCAAAAATCTGGTGGCCCTGCCCTTGGCTAGTTTCCTCAGCCTCCCAGCTTCCTCAAGTGGGCATCTTCTAATTCTGAACAGAACAAAACAACAAAACACTTCATGTTCTGTTTTTCCTTTAGAAACTTTCACCTCCGCCTCTGGTTTGGCAGCTGGGAGGGGGCTCCCGTCCCAAGAGCCGTGTCTGACAGTGTTCAGGACCCCGGAGTTCTTGGCCTTTGCGTCCTGGTTGCCCCACGGCGGGGACTCTGTCCAGAGCTTGATTGTCCCCGTGGCTGCTTTCTGGGGTCACTGATGTCTCTGTGTCAGGGGCTGAGGGAAGCTGAGGCGTCAGGGCTGCACATGTGTTCCACAGGCTGATTTTTTGAGGGAGAGGTGGGATATGATAAGAGCAGTGACTCTTGGGCTCCCGGAAACCAGGCCTTATTACCATCCCCTTCCTCTAAATCCCTTCCGTGTCTGTGGTCTAGTCACACAATTGAGTGTGTGGGCGTGTGCTCTTGGCGGGGGTGAGAGGAAAGAGGGTTCTTCGTTTAATGTGAGATCATCATTTTTCTCAGCCAGATTGGGAGCTCCACAAGGGGGCAACCGTGACCTTAGTGCTTTGTGCCGGACCCCCAGATGGTGAGTCCTGTGCTGTAAGAGGGACACGGACAAAGTGAAGCGTATCTTGAGCAGAAAGGCCAGGGCGGTGAGGGGGGCAGGAAACCAAACCATGTGAGAAATGGTTGAAATGTTTCAGGGCTTCTTCTAGAGAATGAGTTCAGAATGGGCTGCTGTTGGTAGTTGGGTGTGGGCACTGGGTGTGAACACTGTCTCCACATGTTCTGAGCTTAGCGTGGGACTGAGAGTGCAGTGGGGAGGGACGGGGAGAGTTGATGTAATTGAGGATTTACTCTGTGCCAGCCTTTAAGATGTCATTTCCTCTCCCTGAGGTCACAGCTGTGACTAGTGGGTGA
Source organism: Stenella coeruleoalba (assembly GCF_951394435.1). Lineage (NCBI taxonomy): Eukaryota > Metazoa > Chordata > Mammalia > Artiodactyla > Delphinidae > Stenella > Stenella coeruleoalba. The sequence continues at coordinate 23,670,175 of NC_137160.1, forward strand.
AAGTCTCAGGGAGAGAGATTCCCGCCCAGTCTAAGACATGACTCTCAGAAGACTGGAATGGTCTACCGACCGCTCCCTTGGGAGTGCTCACACGGGAGCTGGCTGGCCTTCCGTGGGGAGTGCACCCGCTCCATGGCTTGTCCACAGGATGTATTCAGTTGGGACCATTCTTTCCCGAGATAGTCCTTACTTTTGGGGGATTAAAATATCTATCCTTTTGGAGGATGTTGCCGATGGTCTCTGAAGTTAAGTAAATGTCAACTGGTCCATAGATTCTCCTTTAGAGATTATGGCTGCCTCCTAAGCCCTGTGTGTAAGACCCCTTTCAACACTGAGGTCCTATGGCTGTGGCCTCTGTAAAGGTAACTCTTAGAGAGCCTGGTATATAGCCTTACCCTCTGTAAATGGCTGCTAAACGTTAAAAAAAAGAGCTGTTCGTATAAAAAAGAATTGCCAGGAGAGCAGTTATCCTGGATTGAGCTCAAGTTAGGGATGTAGATGCACACCTGGCAGACCCTACTGTCGCTTCTGCTTCTGTCTTTACATTGGATATTCTTTTTCTTTTCTTGGCATACCTCATTTTATTGTACTTCATAACTTCATAGTGTTACATTTGTTTTGTGTTTTTTTTGAATTTTATTTTTTTATACAGCAGGTTCTTATTAGTCATCCATTTTATACATATGAGTGTATACATGTCAGTCCCAATCTCCCAATTCATCACACCACCACCACCCCTCCCCTGCCACTTTCCCCCCTTGGTGTCCACACGTTTGTTCTCTGCATCTGTGTCTCAATTTCTGCCCTGCAAACCGGTTCATCTGTACCATTTTCCTAGGTTCCACATATATGCGTTAATATACGGAATTTGTTTTTCTTTTTCTGACTTACTTCACTCTGTATGACAGTCTCTAGATCCACGCACGTCTCTACAAATGACCCAATTTCGTTCCTTTTATGGCTGAGTAAGATTTCATTGTATATATGTACCACATCTTCTTTATCCATTCATCTGTCGATGGGCATTTAGGTTGCTTCCGTGACCTGGCTATTGTAAATAGTGCTGCAATGAACATTGGGGTGCATGTGTCTTTTTGAATTATGGTTTTCTCTGGGTATGTGCCCAGTATCATATTGGCTTCTTTCACATAGCAATATGTATTTAAGCTTCCTCCATGTCTTTTCAAGACTTGAGAGCTCATTTCTTTTTGGTGTTAATATTCCACTGTCTGGAATTTATCCACTCACTCTCTTAAGGATACCTTGGTTGCTCCCAAGCTTTGGTAATTATGAATAAAGCTGCTACGCACATTCATGTGCAGGTTTTCACGTGGACATAAGTTTTCCACTCATTTAGGTAAATACCAAGGAGCACGGCTGCTGAATTCTATGGCAAGAGTATGTTTAGGTTTTGTAAAAAACAGCCAAATACTTAACGTCATTTTCATCTACCGAACAAGTACATAAAATTCACCGTTTTGCAATGTTAAGGCCCACATCTCACAGTAAAGGTTATGTCTTTAGCTTTACTTACCTAGGTATAAAGTGCCCCAATACATTCTGGGAAAGAGTTTCCACACTGCGTCTCAGTATACAGCATTTCCATTTTGATGACAGAGCCAAAGGCTAGGAGTCTACATTGACGTCTCTTCCCATCAGCTCTCCCGTCCCAGCTACTGCCAAGTTCCATCACTTGTACTCAAGTCCAAGTCAGTGCTGTCTTTCACCTAAGCCACAACGACCCCCTTGTAACTGATCTCTCCACCTCAACTCCTGCCCCCCAACCACTCGCCACAATGTAGCCAGAATGAGTAGTTAAATCTATATTGAATCGTGCCATGCCCCTCTTTAAAAATGAACAATTGATTCCCTTTGAATATAAGATAAGATCCAAATTTCTTACCTCACCAAAAGGCCCTAAGTGACCCTATTTAGGCCTATTTCCCTATCTTCATATCTAGCCCCCTCTACTGTTATTTACAGCATTCCTGCCCCTTTGACCTTTCCTACAGTTCTTTCAACATTACAAGCTCTTCCCTACCTTGGGCCTCTGCACTAGCTTTTCCCTCTGCTTGAAACAGACTTTTCTCCCTGACTCCAGCTGAGCTCCTTTCCCTCAGGAGCTTCTTCGCATCTCTTGCTTTCTAAATGAGGCCACCCGCTCAGGTCTGAAATAGGTACTCCTGTTGTTCTTGCGTCATCCTCTTCTGTTTCACTTACGCCACCCATCAAATTGATCATCTCACATTTATCTGTGTACCGACTTAGTGTTTGCCCCGCCCACTAGACCCAAAGCTATGAGGGCAGAAATCATGTCTGTTTTGTTTACAAGTGCATACCCGGTGCCTGGTGCAGGGTAAGCACTTAAATGATGGTTGAGTTAAAGAACTGATTGAACAAATAGGAGCTTGGTTTTTTGGTTTTTTAATTCTCAATCAGAATTCACTAAAACTCTACGGAAAAACTTCGGAGATTTTACTCTGTATAACAAAAGAAGTTCCCACAACTAAATGCTGGTATTCTCATAGGTGGAAATAAAGGGTAGCAGAAGCATATCTAATGTGGAAGGGTGCACACAAAGCCACTTCCCTGAGAACATGAGTTCTAGGGACCAGGGACCAGGAGGGAAGGGACCAGAAAGTAGTGAGTTCAAAGTCATCAATAAGCGAGTTATATTAGTTTGATACGATAAGGTCTTCTTGGACCCACGTGTCTAACGCAGAAACAGTCTCTGGCATATCAGATACACAGGTATTTATGGCACAAAAAAGGGAAAAGAAAGATCACTGAGTCTCCCATTGGCTCACAGGTGGATACTGCCAGGAACCTCTAGACCCTCAAGCAAATTTGCCCTTTCCTACACCAACACCTCAACTGGGCAGGTGAGCCTCTACTCCCTGCTCTTATATATTTAGACTTTCCACCCTTTTCTATCTTCTTGGCAAAGCCATTTCTGACCCTTAGGAACCAGAATTACGCCTTTCCCTTGTGTGAAGTTCTTACTACATGTACTGTTCATGCAGTTTACAATTTAATCATCAATTACCTTTGTAAATGGACAGACTCCTATAATAGGGAATGTACCTGGGGAGACCCCTCAATATCACCTGGTCCAAAGTCCTCATTTTGAAGGGAAAATCCCAAGGCACATGGAGGTGACAGATTTAGCCAAGGTCAGAGTCCAGGGTTGAGAGCACTAAAATGGGAATGTCAGTTGCCCAGCTCCCAGTCTAAGCCTGCCTGGTCACTGTCTCCCCAAGGAGTCAGTGTGCTCTGAGGAAGGAGCTATGTTATAACCTCTTGGCGTGTGGAGAAGCTTGCCGAATATCTGATGCCTAGCTAAGAATGTTAATGTGTATGGATCACCACGAAGCTCAGATTACACATAAACGTGCACCACTGGGTCTGCTCTTATCCTCACCATTACTCGGCATTTCCAGAGAAGAGCTGGCTGCACAAAGCACTGTCATTCTACAGCTCCTCTCATGCGTGAAGACTAACAACCACAAGAGACAAAGAGAAAGTTTAAACTCATTACCCTGGGTAGACTCTCAAGGAAGTAAGATGGGTTTGTCTAGAGCTGTCATTCACGTCTGAAACTAAACAGACCCTAGTTGAGATACAGTCAGCCTCAGAGTTAGGTGAACCAAACCCACAGCTAAGCACAGGCAGAGCTCCTCTGACCTTCGGAAAGACCTAAGAAATCAGGCACAGGTTTTGGTGCGACATATATTCCTCCCTCCCTGTGTTGTCAAAAAAAAAGAAAAAAAGATGCCTTCCTCCACTTTCTGACTCGGATATGTAATGATTTCAGTCCTTGCAGAAAACTTTTCATACATTCCAACCAGCTGGCATTTTCAAAGTGCTTCCACATGCTTATTCTCCTCCTTGACCCCCATAACCATTTTCCAAGTCTGGGCCTAAACTTGGAACCCAGGAAACCTCAAGCAGAGAGAGGTTAAGTGCCATCCAAAGTCACCCAGCTCAACAGCAGCAGAGCCCAGGCTTCCAGCTCCCGGTTGCTCTCAGAGTGCAGCGCGTGGTCACATCATCTGGCTTCTCACAGAAGGAACGAAATTGGGTCATCTGTAGAGATGTGGATGGACCTAGAGACTGTCATACTGAGTGAAGTAAGTCAGAAAGAGAAAAACAAATATCGTATATTAACGCATACATGTGGAATCTAGAAAAATGGTACAGATGAACCGGTTTGCAGGGCAGAAATAGAGACACAGATGTAGAGAACAAATGTATGGACACCAAGGGGGGAAAACCGCGGTGGGGTGGGGATGGTGGTGTGCTGAATTGGGAGATTGGGATTGACATGTGTACACTGATGTGTATAAAATTGATGACTAATAAGGACCTGCTGTATTAAAAAAACAACAACAAAAAGCCAATATGAAAAGGCTTCATGTTGTGTGATTCCACCTATAAGCCATTCTGGAAATGCAAAATTATGGAGACAGTGAAAATATCAGTGGTTGCAAGAGGATAGTAGGAAGGGAAGGATGGTTAGGGCAGTGAAACTACTCTGTATGATACTGTCATGGTGGACACATGTCATTATACATTTGTCAAAACCCATGAAACATAAAACACTGAGAGTGAAACCTAAACTCTGGTCTTTGAGTGATGTTAACAGCTGATGAGCCTGCACTGACATGCGATGTACCACTCTTGAGAGGGTGTCGATCGTGGGGAGGCTGTGCGTGTGTGGAGGCAGGGGGCACGTGGGAACTCGCTCTACTTTCTGCTCAATTTTGTTGTGAATCTAGAGCTGCTCTAAAATTGAAGTCTACTTAAGGCGGCAGAAGGCATAGGAGTTTGTGGTGCTTGTGTACTGATGGAAGATGTCTCCTAAAAGTTGATTTTAAATACGAAATATATCTTCTTTTAATCCATGTTAAATAGTTCTGGAAGCCCAGTGGACTGGCTCTGGGTAGTTGAGTGCTGGTTCATTTGGCTTTGAATTGGAACAGTCTGAAGACTCTGTTGAGGCTGTGGTCCCAGAAAGGCATGGGACCTCACTGGAACCTCTCTCTTTGTGCATGACCACAGCAGGTGCCATTTTATTCATTTATTTCCTCTTCTAGTTCCTGCTCTTGGCCTGTTAGTATGAAAGGAGCTGAAGTTAACTTTTAAAAACACATTAGGGACTTCCCTGGTGGCGCAGTGGTTGGGAATCCACCTGGCAATGCAGGGGACACGGGTTTGAGCCCTGGTCCGAGAAGATCCCACGTGCTGCGGAGCAACTAAACCCATGTGCCACAACTACTGAGCCTGTGCTCTGGAGCCCGCAAGCCACAACTACTGAAGCCTGCGCGTCTACAGCCCGTGCTCTGCAACAAGAGAAGCCACCACAGTGAGAAGCCTGCGCACCGCAACGAAGAGTAGCCGCTGCTCGCGCAACTAGCGAAAGCCCACGTCCAGCAACGTAGACCCAACGTAGCCCAAAACAAAACAAAACAAACCCACCATTTAAACTTACCTCGAAGTCATCTCTGACACTGCGATCCTTCCTATTTCATAAAGCATTTTTAGATCTATTTGTCTCGGTTTCTGAGATTCCGTTTAGTGCTCAGAAATTCTACCTCTCATAAACTAGTCAGAGAGGAGGTCACTTTTCTGATTGGTAAAAAGACAGTTGCCAAGTCTTATGTAAACACACTTAGCTTTTTCCTCTTCCTTTTTGCACCTGCTCTGATAGAAGAAATAGGATGAAACAACTCACTGCGTGTATTGGGAGAGCCAGGCAAAGCAACTTAATGACTCTTCTCTGAATAATTTGGGAGCATCAGGACTCTTTCATTAGAATGTAAATAAACTGCTGGAAGGTGGTTAGAAGCAATGGTGAGTGTACAAACATTAGGAAGATTTTAACTCAAAATATTGAGGGTGAGATGAAAAAACTTTTACTCAAGGATTACCAAGATACACATAGCTGGTTGAATACAGGCACTTGTAGTCCTTTTAAATCTTGCCCTAATATGGGTCGTATTTTAAAAGATGATGGTAAGAATACTGGTTAAAGTTATATTAAGCTCTACTAATGAAGAGCTTTGTTTTAGTTAAAGGCTAAATATATTTAGTTAAATTTATACCAGAAGAGAGAATTCTTAGCTCACTGTGCATACATGAAATGAAGTCTAGTTGTTTGTGCCACACGATTGCTTCTTACCTGGAGTGATTGCAGCTACTGTTTATGGAGTGTCTCCTCATGTCAGAGACATATACGTTGACGCATATAAATTTGGAAAAGTGTTTTTTTCTAACTTTTATTTTTTACATTAGTCTGTGAGTTAAAACCACTAGAAGAAGAGCTGCCATTGGGATTAAGGTCTGTCTGCTCTACAGCAGACCTTTCCAGTCTGTTCTGCTACCTCTTTACTGTGCTACAAGCAAAGTACTTGGAAGACAGACTTGTGAGTGCTGGCCTTATAAACCTAAGTGTACAACTTAATAGCTAGTGTCAGGCAGGGTTGTAGCAGAACCACCTTGGACAGGTGAGAATTTACGCATTCATTCCAGGGCCTCAAACAGCCCTTGCTGTGACTAATTCCAGTCACTCCTACCTCACTGTGGCCTGTCCCAGTTAGAAGTGCTTATTAAACAAGCTAATGGATTATTAATCTGTGCTTTTGCTTGTTAAGCAGTTTGAACTAAATGCCCTCATGGTACTTCCAGATAATAGGTAACAGATGTGAACTCAGACTGATGTTTGTAGACTAGACACAAGGCACCGAGATGGTTGAGGACTCTCCCAAGGTCTTTGAGCCCCACCTTGACTTTACCACCTGAACTCTGCCTGCTTCTCCCCAACATGCTGGCGGGCTCGGAGTTACCGTTACTAATCAAGGAAGGCATGGTGGAGCGTTAACGGTTCAAAGTTTAAGAACCAAGGGGGCCAAATTTAGCAAACAGAAAGGGGATTCTTGCCCTCAGTGTCATGTGGTCGTGGATTGTCAGACGTTTCTTGTTGACTTTTTGGGTAAGCTTTAAAATTTTTCACACAATCAATATACTTTGGTAAAAATACAAACAACATAGGGATCTCTGGAATAAGAAGTGAAGCCCACGTGCCCATATCCCTCCTTTCTCAGAGGCAACCTCTGTAATTCTCCAGGCACGCACACCTACACACACACACACACACACACACACACACACACACACACACGTGTGGAGGTTCTGCATAAATAAGGCAGGCTTTGTGAGGCGACCGCACACCCATGGAGCCCTGGCCCTGAAGGGACCCCCGTGTTCACAGAGCCTAGGGAAGCTGACTGCCCTTGTCGGGGTTCAGCCAGGTCCTTGGCCTCACGGGCATCTTGCTGTACCAGCTGATCATGTGCTTCCTGACGGTGGGAAGGTACGGATGGTGGTGGAGATGCGTTCCAAGGCTGCAGGAGTTGGGAGGCAAGGATAGTGTGGTCTTGTACACAGGCTTTGCTCAAATCCCCACTCACAGGCTGACGTGGTTTTATTTTTTTATTTTTTATGTTTTTGCGGTACGCGGGCCTCTCACTGTTGCGGCCTCTCCCGTTCCGGAGCACAGGCTCCGGATGCGCAGGCTCAGCGGCCATGGCTCACGGGTCCAGCTGCTCCGCGGCATGTGGGATCTTCCCGGACCAGGGCACGAACCCGTGTCCCCTGCATCGGCAGGCGGACTCTCAACCACGGCGCCACCAGGGAAGCCCTTGTTTTATTTTTATAAGGAAAACAAAGTATTTTTCCCAGGTTGCTGCTGTGCTTATCAGTTGCCAGAATATATTCCATCCTTTAGGAGTTTCTAATATTCTGTGTCCTGCGTTATTATTAAGATAACATTTCTCATTGCACACGGGGTCCCTCCTAGCTTGAGAGTCACTATTTTGAAGTGAACACTTGGGGCATTATATTTTGGTGCCTTCCGTAAGACATCCTTAGTTTTAACCTCCCAAACAATGAACATGACCATACTCTTTTTACTGAAATTAGAGTGTATAAAATGCAAATGTGCCATGTTATCCTTCTGGGTAAGCTGGAACGTTAGGTGATTAATTTGCGCCATAGGACGTCGATATTCTTGTGGAAGACCTAATCAGAAACTCACAATTACTTTATAGCCCTGACAATGAGACGACTACTTCAAATCTGCATTACCATGCTACTGGTAATAATTTTAGTTTGAGTTCCTGCACTTTTATAAGGGAAATAAACTCTAGTTGCTGCTTGCCTCAGAGTGGAATCCAGAATTCACCAATGTATGAACAAAGGGCATGAGTAACTTTCCAGTGTGACGTTATTTTTGGTTTTTAGTTTTGCAGAATACGTGTTTTTGATGAACACCAACTAATATACATAGATTTGACACCCACTCTGTGTAGGTTTTAAGAACCCCAGTATCAGAACTTAGGAAATGATTATTTTAGCTTTTCTGAGTCGTAAATTCAAGGTATAAATCACAGTAAAACATTTTAGGCAGGTTTCTTTGGTCGTTTGGGCCTGTGGGTGGTGGTGTACAGGGATCACCTGTTCTCATGTGGTTCTTACCTGGGAAAACTTGTGGTGTCAAGACCTGTGGGCAGTCAGTCTTGTGGTGATCGGGGTAACGGATAATGCTTTAAGCTCCTTTCTGGTCTCAGTGCTTAAGGTTTTAGTCAAATCTGAAATAAAAATCACTAAAAAGCTGTCCTTGGAATCATGCTGAAAGCAGTGGCACCTCATTTGCTAGACTATTACCTGTCATCTCTCATCTCTCTCAATATAGGAGGGATGTCTTTAGTTTCTTAACCCAGACTCATCATCCCTGAATGTTCCGTACAGGTTCCAGTGAGGGAGTACTTTCTCTGTGGGTCAAGCCCTGGGACACCCAGGGAAGCCTCTGAGATTCTGTGAAGCAGCTTATGCTGTATGACTAGGCAGGTGGCTTTAATTAATTGCCTGCCATCTCAGCAGGAAATAAGGGGGCGCTCAACCAGGACACGGGGTCAGCAGGCTGTGCTTTCCACAAGGTCCTGAAAATTGAACTGCTGTATAACGTGTTGGTCTTCAGCTGAAGAACTGCGGTCCGGAGAGGACTTCCTCGTTATGATGACTCACCTCTCCCGTGTACATAATTCTTCATTCCAATTACCGCTCTCAGCATGCCTCCAGCTTTCTTAGATCAGAGGCCAAGGAGGATTTGAACTGGGTGGGTGTTCCCCTGGGACACGGGCTCTCTGGGGGGGCAGGGGGCGGTTTGGTGCATCCCTGGAGCTGGAAGGTAGGCTGAGGAAGCTGGAACCCAGGAGTTGGTGGGATTCAGAGTGGACCCTTCCCCAAAGAAGCTTAGCAGATCCCCCAGCAATGCCAGGTGACCAGGTCAGAGAGCTGATCTCCCTCACATCCCTTGAAAATTATGTACTCCAGTGGTCCAAAACAGAGATCTCTGATACAGTCCAGTCCTAGCTCTGCCCAGGCTTTTTAACAAATCAGGGTTTCAGAAGGGAAACTAACACATATTAACTCTTACTAGGATCAAGTGTTTTTCCTGTGACACTGAAAATTTTCTTTTATTGGACTTCGCATATGTGTATAATTGTGGCAGGGAAAAAATAATGAACTAAATCAGCAAATACAATATTATAGTTCAAAAAAGGAAAACAGTAATGAATTAACATTTTCAAGTCATATTAATGCCTTTTTTTACAAAAAGGAAGAGCAACACATTAAGAAACACTTGCAAATGAGTGGACCTATGAGGTTCAGAGTACGATTGCACGTGGAGTGATGGCATTGAGGTCGCTCGAGCTAGATCTGACAGCAGAGCCCACCAGTATCCAGGAAGGCCTGATAATAGAATTTTAGGATTCGATCTTGAATCATGATCCTTGGGATTTAGACTCTTCACGAGGGAGCTGAGACCCAGAATGACTGACACCTCTGGGTGAAGTAGGGGAAGAACTGGTGGTGTCCGGTCCACTGTTACGGGAAGAATTCACGGTGGGTACAGTGTGATGGAAATTCCTTATCCTTGGAATGTCAGACTGGCATGCCAACCCAGTCTGACGTCTTGGCATGTTTCTTTATTGGAGCTGTTTTCACTGTGTGTGAAGGTATGGTGGGTGGGAGGGAGGTGTGTGTGGGGGGTTAGGAAGAACAATAAAGCGAAAGCAAAACTGAAGCCTGGAATAAAAAGGAAGCCAAGATGTCTCTGAATCAGATCCAAGGAAAGACTGGAAGCTTGTTTTAGGAGACAGCATCCAAGGCAGGCATCCGGGGGGTCACAGGCAGGCTCCTGAAAGCTGAACTTGACATTTTAACTTTAAAACCTGGTGCACGTGCTTTCTAATGACTGTGAGCCTTTTAGGGGCACAGTGGATTCATATATGGAGGGCACCTGAAAGCAGAGGTGGGCAGGGGGCTGTAGAGTCGTAGTAGTATAGCTTTATCTCTGGTTATGGGCTGTGGCATTTTTCACACCCATCAGTGCTGGTAACCGTTTCCACCCCTTGTCTACCCCACAGGATCCTAGGATTTGGCAGCATAGTTATCGAGCTCCTTAGGAGCAGATCCCTAAGTATTTCGTGTTTATGTGTCAGTGTGCCAGATATGCGAGAGAGATGAGGGATGGAGCAGGGCCTTTTCTAAAGAAGCTTCTGATCCTGTGGGGGAGATTAAACCCACAAATATGGGACTGTGTGCCAAGTGCTGTGACAGAGGCCTGCACAGGGCTCTGATGAAAGGTAATGAATCAAGTCAGGGAAGGCTTCCTGGAGGAGGAGACACTTGATCAGAGACTTAGAGGACATGGTAACTAGGCAGAAAAGGGAAGAGTGTTCTGGGCAGTGGGAAGAGCATGTACAGAAATAAGAAAGCAATGTGCACTCAGGGAAGTGGCAATGGTCCAAAATGTCTGGGGTCTCAGGGATGGGGGGCAAGAAGTGGTAACCAGTGAGGTGGGTGAGGTCGTTGGCACTGGGGTCAGGAAAGGTCTTGTGTGCTACCTAAGATGTCTGGATTTTACCTGAAGCAATGGGGAGCCCTAAATGGAACTTAGAGTCAATTTCATCACTAGGATATAGGGTCCATGCGCATGGGGATCATGTCTGTTTGGTTGACAGCTGTATCCTCAGGGCCGTGAATGGTGCCTGACACACAGTAGTTGCTCAGTGAACGTCATGAGCTTCATATAGTAAACAGACCATGTGCCGTGTGGGGGGTTGGAGGCATTGGCAAGGGTGCTCAGCAGGAAGTCACTGGAGTAATTCAGGTGACTCAGGAGGGAGCAGTAGTTGTGATTAGAGGAGAAACCTGCTTTGAGAGCGGTTCCAGGAAGACTTGCAGACTCACTGGGTGGGGCAGGTACAGGGAAAGAATCAAGGATGACTCCCAGGATTCTGACTTGGACACTTAAAGAAGGGAACCTAGTGTGGGGAAGAAGAGGGGCGGGGGAGGATGGTGAGTTGTTCGGGGCAGGTTGGGTCGAGACGTCTGTGGAACAGCTGGTGGTCCTGACCTTCAAGCCTTTAGACATCCAGTTCTACAGCACAAGAAGGCATTCCAGGCTCGAAATGGGGATTTAGGGTTTCATCAGGGATGAGGTAGGATGGAAACTGTGTCTGTAAGCTGTCACTTCCCTGAGTGTGTAGACGGAGATAAGATGGCGGCCCCCAGTGGAACCCTGTGAAATGCTGATGGAGGGAGGACAAGTAAGTGCGGGGGGCCGAGGGAGGGGACCAGATCACGCTCTTGTGGAAAAACAAAAGCACGGAATCATATGAAGTAAAAAGTCTGCCCCTTCCCTTTCCTACCTTATACCCTCCCCAGAAGTAGCTACAGAAGACATTTTGTCCTATATCCTTCCAGCTGTTTTCTGTGCCTAAACAAGCCTAAATATGTGTGCTTTTTATTTTTATCCAGATGGATTTGACTTTTATAACATCCCCTTCAGTTCTAAGAATCTATGAGTCATGCAGAGAAACATTTAGAGAGATCCCATAAAAATACAGGTTGAGTCTCATGGCTGAGTTAATTCAGATTTAACAGCCCTTGGTGAAAGTACAGAATTGTAAGTGTTATCCAAAACAGCAACATCTAGATGACTTGGTGGTGTTTGTGCTTCCTCACTGAACACATGTGGACGCAGGGTGGGGAGCGTAGCCCTGCACTCCGCTTCACCGCCTGGCTCCTTCCTACCTGCTGTTTGTGTTGTGGTGCACGGTTCACTGAGGTTGCCAGGCGAGCCCGGGCTCCTGGCTGCACTGAACTGAAGCGGGTTCACGCAGGAGGTCTCCAGAGGCAGCGAGGTCACCCGAGGGCAGGCCCCAGGTTTGCTTGTCTCTAGCCATCTGTATCCCCTATAAGAAAAGGGCTTTCCAGAGGAGTCCTTCTTCTTGGCCAATAAGACTATGCCATTCACGGGCCGTGTGACCTTGCGCAGGTGACTTCATCTGTCTGGGCTTTGGTTTTTCCATATCTAAAATGAGAAGCTTGGACCAAGATCTCTAATATTGTGTCTGGCACAAATATTTCAAGATAGCTGGCCCATCTACCTGCTATAGGTTAGACCGAGTGAAGGTTGAGCATGAAAGTATATTGAAAAAAGACCGCATACCATGTAATTTGCCGTCAATAAATCATTATTTGAGCTACTGTCTTACATCACCTTTTCTACCTTCTAGGGAAGTGGTATGGTAACTTGTATACCGGGAACGGCTGCTCCTTTAATTTAAAAAGCAAAGAAAAAGTTAAAAAAAAAATGTGAAGAGCCATGCAGGAAGTGTTTTGAAGTGTGTCGGTTTTTGGTAAATGGTTTCTTCCATCAATGTCACAGGCACCAGTGAAGGCCAATGGTGTAACAAGTCTGAAGGTTTAATTAGAACGGCTTTTGAGTTTTTAAAACACCACCATAGTGGAAAACCATTCATTTTTTTTCCCCCCTGATATGCCTTAGTATCCTTCAAATGACATTTTTTCTTTGTTTGCAGAAATCTTTTTTGCTGGGACTGCCACTGTTAAGTTAAATTCCAACCTCTTATGACTTTGGTTAAGGCTGGTTGGATAATCTTTTTAGAGATTTTGTTGTTGTTAGAATACAGTTTTTAAACAAATGGAAAAATACACTTTTTACGACAAATGAAATACATTTCGCAAGCTCTTTCCATCAACATTTTTAATTTAAATACCTCACTTTTGGGGATGATCCTAGGGGATTGCTGCTCTTAAAACCTTTAAAGACACCTGAAAGTAGGTCACTTTGTAGTCATTCTAAGATTTGCATCCTGGCGGGAGCTTCAACTTCCCTCTGTGCTGAGAAAGACGTGAAAATTCCGCAGAAACTTTCTCCTGCGGGAGGTACTTAATTGCGACCTCTCCTGGAGTTCCCTATTTTAAGGTAACTGATAGATCTGTTGAAAGTAAGTATCAAGCCCTGATGTGTCCTCGACACTGAGGGATTTGAGGGCCTGTGGGCTTGGGTCCTGCTGCCGGAATCTTTACTGGCACGTGGACTCAACCAGCCCGTGCATGTTGTCCTCTGAAGGCCTGGTGGATGTGTGTGGGGTGTGTTTGGATGAACCGTGTGCATCTCTTAGGTCCTTTCTAGGTGTGGCAAAGAGCTGTAAGAATGTATAATCGACGTGCTTCTTCTTGTGGACCCTTGTCGGTTATCTAACCTAGTGTTTCACTGGGTTGGGATACCAGCATCTCCCTTCGTCCTAGGCCGTGCTTATGTGTCACTGAGGAATCCATTTCTCTTCCCCTCAGTTCTCTTGAGTGTTGTTTCCAGGTTTATTTGCTACCGTTCTGCACGTATGTAGCTCATGCAGAGCATCTTCCAGAAACCTCTGCTATATTTTCCATTCAAGTCCCGTTTCTGGATGGGAGCGTGAAACGTGAATGAATGTCATAAAGGCCCACATTCCCATCACAGCTGTGCCTCTTGTCAGCTTCCGTTTGGGTGAGAGGGTGATAATACTGTCTGACTGGAGGATTGTTTCCTAAATGCCTACTGTGTGCTCAGCCCCAGGTCAGACTCTTGTGGGAGCAGCGACAGGGCAGAAGGTGCTGAGCAGATCACCTGAGGGCTCTAGGCGCACGCGTAGCAAACAGTAGGCCAGGGCTGCACACTGTCTTTCCTCTTTGACATTATGTTTTGACTTTACCTTGTGTCCTTCCCATGGCACCTTTCAGAAAAGGCTCTTGCTGTTTGTGCTTTAAGATACCCTCCAAGGAGACCTTCAGGGATTTTCTGGACCTGGTGCTAACGTTTCAGAATTTTTTCACTCTTATTCCTAGCCTTCGTGTATCCAGATGAATACTGATGTAACTAGTCATGTAGAATCCTTACCTCCAAATGGGTCAACCGCTCCAACTCCCCTTCCTGGGGCTGCTTCCAGCCAGGTACTGTAGAAGGCTGTGGTTCTGAGCCCGTGGAATGCTCACACTGCCACAAGTGGTTCTTGTCTCAGTAGCCGATGCTTCCTCCTGAATCCCACCTATGAGGCCACTCCTGCCCGCCTGAGTTAGGGAGAACACCTATCGTATTCTATACAACGGCTCTTCAGGTGTTTTCAAGACAGAAAACAACCTTCCCAAGGCCCCTCCAAGCTATAAACCTGTCCAGTCCCCTCCACTGTTATTCACTTAACAGACCTTCACTACCCTCTCCCTCCTGTGAGTACTCGCTAGTTTGCCAGTGATCTTCTTTATGTATAGTTGGTTCTTAGTGTGTAGTGCTCAGGGCTAGCTGCTTTTACCTTGATGGATTGGAACAAGCAACATCAAACTTAATAGAAATGTTAAGCGCTTCATTTAGGTTACAGCAGTTCCATCATGCAGGTACTAAATTCCCCTCGGCTGGACTGAAGTCTGTGTGAAGAAGTGATGGGGTTTTAGTTTAGCTCACACTGAACTGAGTTGGTAAGTTATCAGGAGTTTCTGTGATTCATCTTTTTTTCATTCTTGAAAAGAGACACTTACCTAACACATGTCTTCTGGCGCTTGTCTTCACTGTCATTTCTTACAACTAAAATGATGATGTTCTTTCACATGGTAAATCAGTACACTTGGATTTGCAGATTAAGGCGAAGTTGAGGGTACCTTGTTACTGACTGTGTTAGACTCAAGTTACCACTTAAGCTCTTGGTACAGCTCTAGCCATTGTGTTGACTTATGTTGGAATAGCCTTTTGGAGGCAAGGGACTAGTAACCTCCTGTGATGAGGCCTTTGGACATCTGGCACTGACATTGCAAAGCAAGGTGGACATGTGAAACCAAAACATTTATTTCTGCAGCTGTTCCACCTTACCCTTTGAACTCAGTAGAAAACACCCCCTATTCCTTGGTTTGAGCACAAACCCCAAACAAATAACATAGACTCCCAAATTCCCACTCAGAACCCCTTCATCCTGTCAGAGACTTGGATGGAGACATTGCTTCTTTGGTTGGGAAATGGATGTAGCAGAGTTTGGCTTGTTCACTAATATCTGGTCTTCCTCCCCTTCTGACCACCTGGTAGAATTGTACTTCCTCACCCAGGTGAACTTGGGCATGACTGTAGGGCTTGGTTTGGGCAAGAAAACGTGAATGGAAGTAACTTGTGACGTTTCAGGTGGCACACTTTGCCAGTCCCTTTTTGTCCCCTCTGCCATGGTAACCAGCGCTGTGCCAGGCAGGTGCTCCATCGGCCTGAATTCCAGAAGGAGGCCGATGTAGATCAGAATCCCCAGCCAACCCGTGATGAACACAGAGCAGGAGCAGGAAGCAGATGTCTGCTGTGCGCCAGTGCGACTTTGGGTGGTGTGTGACCACGGCAGAGCCGAGTTTATTCTGACGGATGTGTTAGATGAGCTAGCAGGCTTCCAGGTTAGCTTCCCCATAGGTAGCTGGCAGACTACTCGGTGGAGTCCAGAGCAAACTAAGTCCTGTTGGTGCTGGAAGTAAAATGGATTTCCCACGGAGAAACTATCATTTTAACGAAGAAATGGTATGCGGAGTTCTTTTTCCTCCCTCCCATCTTTCCTCCCTCCCTTCCTTCCTTCTTTTTTTTTTTTAGCTTCCAACTCATTGTCACTGCCTTGCTCTTTACCCCCTTTTAAAGAGAGATGTGGTAGGGAACAGTGGCTGGCTTCAAATCTAGGAGGCTGACTGGTTTCTTCGCTCTGTGATAATGGGTCAGTATATCTGACTTTATGCCTGAAATGACAGTGGGCCATTTCTCCTCTGCATGTGAACAAATTTAACCTTGCCCACAAACAGGTCTGGCTTTTTTTTTTTTTTTTTTTGTGGTCCGCAGGCCTCTCACTGTTGTGGCCTCTCCCGTTGTGGAGCACAGGCTCCGGACGCGCAGGCTCAGCGGCCATGGCTCACGGGCCCAGCCGCTCTGCGGCATGTGGGATCTTCCCGGACCGGGGCACGAACCCGTGTCCCCTGCATCACTCTCAACCACTGCGCCACCAGGGAAGCCCAGGTCTGGCTTTTGTCATGGTCAAACAATGTGATTCAGGGGTAGGGGCTGGATATTCCAGAAACACCAGTATGATTTTGGGTGGAAGCTGGCCACATCTTAGGATGGGGCGTGGCCATGCCAGAAAGATCAAGAACGATTTGGGGGGGTACTTTGAGCCATGCCCAGCGTGGCTGGAGATCAGCCTCACAGGCAGTTGTCTGGGGAAGACACCCTGTTTTCCTTTACTTTCACATAACCACTACACACGCAGCACATTTGACACCAGATGTGTAGGTTTTTTCCCCACACTGACCAAATCTCAGACACCAGCTGGGTGTCCAGCAATTAAATTCAAGTCTGACACTGTCTACCTGGAGTTGGCCTCAGATCCCACAGGTTAAGGGCTCAGTCCCACACGGCTGCCTCCACTTCAGACGCCAGTCTCAAGTGCTAGGTTGTGAGCTGTGCTTCTGACCAAACGGCTGAAAATCAGATTTCCCACGACTCCCTCGCTGGGTTTGATAGTTTGCTAGAAGGGCTCATAGAACTCAGGGAAACACAGGTCCTGGTGTATCATAGAGGATATAGTAAAGGATACAGATGAACAGCCTGATGAAGCGATATATAGAGTGAGATCCAGGAGGGTCCCGAGTACAGGAGCTTCTGTCCTTGTGGAGTTGGGGTACTTCACCCTCCTGGCACATGGATGTGTCCATCAGCCCAGAAGCTCTTTGAACTCTGTGCTTTAGGGATTTTTATCAAGGTTTTGTTGTGTAGGCAAAGCTCAATTTCCAGCCCCCCTCTCTCTCTGGAGCATAGGAGATGGCGCTGAAAGTTCCAAGCTTCCAATTATGGCTTGGTCTTTCTGCTCGCCAGCCCCCATACAGGAGCCCACTAAGAGTTACCTAGTTAAAACAAAAGGTGGTCCTATCACTCAGGAAATTCTAAGGGGTTTAGGAGGAGCTCTGTGTCAGGAACCAGGGCCAAAGACCAGATATTAGGAACTGGTGGCAGAAACCAATATATGTCTTTATTGTTTCACAGCAGTCAATCATGCCTCCATAATGAGCCCCAGTAAAAACTCTGAACGCCAGGGCTTGGGTGGCCTTCCCTGGTTGACAGCGTTCTGTGTATATTGTCACACGTCAATGCCAGGAATGGAATGCAGTTGGTATTTCTCCGACTCTGCCCCACATGTCTCTTCCTTCGGCTGATTTTGTCTGTATCTTTCCCTGTAATAAATCATAACAGTGAGGACAGCAGCTTTCAGTGACTCCTACTGAGTTCTTGAATCTGAGGATCTCTGAATTTGCAATTGGTGTTGGAAGTGAGCTTGATCATGTGGACTGTGTGCCCTCCGACTGGACAGTTGGCCCTAATTCTTGGCACTGTCCCCTTTGCTTCATGACTCTTCAGGAGTTCATTAGGTCCTATTTCTACCTCTCTGCTGACTGGAAAGAATCGGTTTCCATTCCTTTGAAGGCTGTCTGCTGTTTTGATTGCAAATCTCAGAAAGGAAGGACTGAGAATTTTCTGTGGTCTTGGAGGATTTCCGTCCTATAGCGGGTGTGACAATAGGCACACTTACCACTCCAGTCCCTCTGACTGTGGAACGGCTTCATATGGGAAATAATTTGCCTCTATGATGCCTAACAGACCCAATGACTGGATAACTCTTGTCAATTAAAAATTAGTTCCTGTGCATGAGGCATCACTTCAGTTTTCTACTCTGTTCATCGCCTTAGCCCTGTGTTTGGAAAGCGTTCGTACCTTTTTGTTTTAAAAAGAAGATAAATGTGTTGCTTTCCTTGGGCATCTTGCAAATAGTAAGCAGTCACTCATTTTCCCAAAATGGTAACTAATAAAGATAGCCTAGAGAAAGCAGAATGAAGTCATTTTAAATCTTCAATCTAGAACCAAATGTGAAATTTTGGGGTCTCTTAACAGTTATAGTGAACCTAAATGTCACACATAGCAGATAATAGGAGTGTAAAATTATGCATCCAGTAATCTAAGTTGATGCCATTTTCTTTGTAGTTCAGCTGATTGGTTTTTTACTCTTTTTTCCTAGGGTGGTTTTAACTGTAAAAAAAAAACTGGAACTTTCTGAATGATCCTTCTCAGCAGAAAAGAATTGACTCCCTTCAACTACGATATATGTTTAATTTATTAAATTGATTCTTATTTATTAAATCTGTATAATACATTTCTGTAGATTTGTTTATGTATGTAGTTTCAGGAGCTGTGAAGAGAGTGGGTCAAGTCGCTGGCGGGCTGGGAGCAGTGGAGGTGAAAGGGAGCAGTGTCAGGTCAAGTTGTGCTGGAATCGCCTTGGCTTTGCCTTGGAGCTATTGGGCTGCATCTTCTCAGGAAAGAGTGAAGACACGGCATAGATGGGACTAGCATGGATCCTCGCTTAAATCCAAGGCCCTTGTTACTTGCGTCTTGCCAGTGGTATGGTTTCCGGAATGCTGGGACCACTGTTCTTAAGGAACTTCTGTCACTCACCTGCAATCTTTTCCATTGACAGTCTGTAACTTGGCTGCATTTAGATCACGACAGTGAAGAAAGCCAATTCTAAAAATGCCAGGTTAAGCTGGAAATCATAGTTTGATGTTCATGGGTCATTTCTGGGGAACCGGGGGAAAGAGTCTTGATCTGCTAGGGCCCAAACCAAGGGATTTTTTTTTTCTGGCCCCATATGAGCCCCCTTTATACAATGGCTGAGTCATCTTCATGCACTGTGTGAATCTGGGAGAGGGTCCTGGCTACAACCCTGTGGATCCCTCTGTACACCGAACATCCTTGGAACTAGCCTTGTCTCCAAGAAGAAGAATCAGAGGACAGGAACAGGGATTTTGAGAACAGGCTTTCCGAAGGCCCATGGACCTAAATATTTCCTGTACTCTGGTCTGCCCAAAATGCTGCTGAGAGTTCCTCAAATTAGCTAAGCATTTTTACATTATTATAAATAAGTTATTTGGGAAGGGTAACCAGGAATTTATAAGCATGCATTAACTTAGCTCGTTTATTGGTTGAGAACAGGGTCCTAGCAAAATGGAAATAAAAGGTACTTGTTGAGGGTGAGAGAGCTGTGGATCCACCCTGGGCTGGCCATTGTCATGGGCCTGGTAGCACAAGGCCCCTCACTTCTCAGAACTGATATCCCAGGTCTTTGAATGTTCATCTTTCTGAGGGAGAATGGCTGGCCTTTGGTATTTAAACAAATTAGAACAAATACAGGGAAACTTTTCCTCTGAACCATCAGGAAATAGAGTAATAGTTTCTTCATTTTATGGGCAACTAAGAGTTTACTGAGGCATCAAAGTGCTTCATAAACTTTATTTTGGGAGGATTTATCAAATAGAGTTTATTGAGCATAATTTCACCTTATTTTCTTGATGATTCAGGATTTGTCCAAAAAACCCAATGTTTCAGTGTGGTTTAGATGAGATTCCTTCAGGGTCTAATGAGGGCAGGCTGGGCCTTTTATCCTTCTTCTAAATGGAACCAGAATAATTTAGCATTCTATTCCTGTGCTGTTCTTTAATTTAGTCTTCTCCTGAACTGCCCGCTCCTCTGCAGTCTCTGGTCCTGCTCCCAGCAGCACGACTCCCATTTGCTGCCTCTCCTGTCCCCACTGGGTTTACTTTACGTGTTCCCTTTCTCTCCATAGCTTCTTGCCATGAACAGTTCGTTTCCTGGGTGAGAAAGATGGCAGGAAAGAGTGCTGAATCCTGACATCTCTGTTGTGGCAATAAATGACAGTTAATTCAGCTCATCATGGAAAATATTCCTTCTAACACCGATGTAGTACTAAGTTACGTGTAGAAATATACATGTGTACTTTTGACACACGTCTCCAGAGGCAATTTATTAATAGACAAGTGGACAGAGCTGCACTAGACCTTGGAGACAATCTATCCAACTTCCTCATTTCCAGCTGAGAGAACAGGTGGAGTTTGGAAGAACAGGACGTTGTCTATGCTTCTTTACTTTTTGTGTGACCTTTGGTAGATGTCATTCTGTTATGCCAAGGCGGCTCTGAAGGTCCGTCCTATTTCCCAGTCATCTTTGGGTCTCCTAGGGCCTTGCACAGTGCTGGCATACAGCATGCTGAGGAATGTTTATTGAAAATGTGAGTGTGGATTTCCCCTTTTGGTGGATAAGACTGAGGACCCTCCAGAGGCACTGGGAGTGCAATGGTATGTATATCTTCAAAATCTTTGACTGGTAGATAAACTGCCTTGTGACCACTGTTCTTTTTGTAATTGCTTGAAACTTGTTTTCCCTTGAATTAGCTCATTCCAAAATATCGGAGCCTCCATTATAAAGAGCATCCTACAAGAGGCTGTGAGGGATACAAAGGTAAGCATTAGCCTTCCTCCCGGCTCCTCACCACCCCCTCAGAGTGTTTTATCTTTCTGGGCAGATAAACTGTTGATACCAATTGCTGTAATACATGAATGCCTACAACAAGGCCTCTGAATGTTTTGGCAATTGAAGATGGAGAGATCGTTGTGGACTTGGGTAGTTTGGGGATGGTTCATGGAGCTAATTAAACACCAATTGCCAGGCACTGTACCAGGGGCCTTAAACCTTTATCTCCTTTGATCTTTGCTCTAGTCCTCCAAGGTAGGAAGTTTTCTCCTCATTTACATTTGAGAGAACTGAAACAGGAGGATATTAATTTCCCAAAGAGCCATAAGTGGCAGGGTTGGAATTTGTCTCGGACTCTAAGGCCTGTGTTCCTTCCGTTCTCTGCCCTGCCTATTCTGGGTGCACTCAGAACTGCACTGCACACACGCACACGCACACACACACACACACATGTGCACATGCATACACACTGGCCTTCTGGAGGTCAGTTTTGAGCTCAGCCTTGGAGTATGATTTAGATTTGAATAGGTTGAGAAGAATGAGCAAGGGCCTTCCCAGAGTGGGGTTGGGGGGAATGTCATCTCACAGGCTTTCTATTTGTCACCTCGTGTTTAATTTCCCACCTGGAAATTACAATCGCAACCCCGTTTGATTCTTTCTTATTAATTTGCATGGATATAAAAAACAAAAAAATATAAATTAGTTGATGCAGTCCTTTCAGAGTCTGAAGGCAGATAGATAGTAATACAGGTGTAAGGCTTTCTTAGCCCCTAAATGGTGTATTCCAGTTGAAATGGTTTCTCTAGTTAAATGGCAAGAACACAGGAGGGTTTCTCCATGGACATGCTGTGTGACCTTGGGAGCATCACCTGAGTTAGCAGTTTCGTTCTCTATGAAGCCCCTGAATCAGCTGACCTTGTAAGGTCACAGATGAGAGGCTATGTGATGCTGTGGAAGAACCTTTCAATGTGGGCTCTGAAGATCTGCTTTCAACCGTGACCCGATTCCTAGGATGATAATGAGCGTTATCTAGCTTATGGGGTTTTTGTATGGATGAAAAGTGATGACATGAGAAGCACTTAAATGTAAATGCTGGCATACTGTAAAACTCTTAGTCCCGTTACAAACACCCACCAGAGGCCGGCTACGTGTCCTTAGCACCTAGCGCTGTGCAGCATTTCCTCCCAAGTCCATGGACAAGGTATCCAAGTTATTTCATAGCAGTTTCTAATAGGATCTAGACATTTCAGAGCCTGCTTTTAAAATAGTGAGGCTAATGGTGTGTAAGGAATCCAAGTTATTTTTAACATCCCCGCTTTATGTTTAAGAAATAAACAGAAAATTATCCAACTCAGCAATTCAAAAACGTATTCTCTCTACTATCTGAGAATGCTTGAGCCAAACTGAATTTTTAACACTGTCAAGCCCAGGGAGGTGGCTTTGGGGCAGCCGGGAATCCCTGCCCCTTTACCTAGTGGGTTCTAGTCTGCCGAGAGAAAGGTGTGTGTGTGTGTACAAGTGGGAGTGAAGTAAGCTTTAAGTGGGGCTTTGACTCTGGCAGAGACAGACATGATCAGCTCTTGGTATTGTTGAGTTATCCATTCTCCCGTTGTCATTACACAGTTGCTGTCTTTTAGTTTCTCCTATACTTTGTGTTCTGGCCCCACTTGTCAACTAGTGTGCCTTGAACAACCTCAAGCAGGCTTCCTTGAAGGGAGGAGAAAAGTGAAATTCGAAGGAAAGGTGGCTGTTTTGTTCTCGCCAAGGGGTAGAGGGAATGAGAAGAGGGAGATGGTTTCAGGAATATAAGGCAGAAGACAAACATGAGGGCAGAATTTTCCTGGAAACTTGGTCCTGAGGACCGTTGTTCCCCTGCGTTTTTCTGGGTTGGTGTATAGATCTAAAGAGGAAAAGGGGAGGGTGTTGTCTTCTTGGAGGAAGGCATACTTTATAATCAGGCAGAACAATTCAAAGCAGCCTTTATAGTAGCTTCTAAGAACTTAATTCCAGCGCTCAGAGTCTGTGTCTAAATGATCTATCGCATGCAAGAGAGCTCTGGAGTAAGCTGCTGGAGGCATTGACTGACTCTAGGCATTAAGGGAGATATTCAGGTGGCTGAGGCGTAGTCTTTCCTTGCAAAAAGTGTACAGTCTACGTGGGAAACAGAATTCAGGAAGAGAACATATGAGGGGCTTCTTGAGGAACTTCCGGGGCACTATTCCCCTTAGCAGGAAGCTGGGTTGTCTCCACCTTGACTTCTGCAGCCCATGCAGCAGCCCCAGGCAGGCGAGAGGAGGACCATGGAAACCCTGGAACAGCAACCCCGAGGCTGCTACTTTTATTTATTCCCAAATCACTGTTTTTACTTATTTTTGCTTATATTTCTTGTCTCCTAAGCCCAAACCCTCTTTAAAGTGTAAACAACAAAAAGGTGTGTTAGGTAATCTATTGACATAGTTCAAGATTCCAGCAACTAAGAGGAATGTGGTGATACGTTTCTCTCCACCTTTATCCCCAGTCAGGCATTTCCTTTCTCTGAAGGTGACGGATGGGATCTGGGATCTCATTTCTTGGGGATTATATATATACACACACACACACACACACATATGTATATATGTATATCCTTATCTATATATAAAATATAGTATAATGTCTACTTTATATTTTATATGTAGATAAAATATGTCTCTTATCTATATAGATATCAATTTGTTTGCAATTACATGTATATAATCTCTCTACCCCTACCTTTTAAAAATATTTATTTCTCCCATGTTCCCCACAGCTTTATTGAGATGTAATTGACATTTAACATTGTATAAGATTGAAGTGTACAATGTGGTGATTTGATACACGTGCTGAGAAATGATTACTACAGTAGGGTGAGTTAGCACTTCCATCACCTCACATAATTACCATCTTTCTGTGGTGAGAGCATTTAGGATCTACTCTTACCAACTTTCAAGTATACACTACAGTATTGTTAACTATAGTCACCACATTGTCTGTACATTAGATCCCCAGAACTTATTCATCTTATGACTGGCAGTTTGTACCCTTTGATCAACATCTCCCCATTTCCCCTACTCCCCAGCCCCTGGCAAGCACCATTCTGTTTCTAGGAGTTTGGTATTTTTAGATTCCACATATGGTGATATCATATAGTACTTGTCTTTGTCTGAGCCTTCAGGGTCCATCCATTTTGTCAGAAATGGCAGGATTTCCTTCTTTTTCATGGCTAAGTAATAGTACATGGTAATAATAAACACACACGCTACATGATCTTTATCCATGCATCCTTTGGTGGATACTTAGGTTCTTTCCATGTCTTGGCTATTGTGAATAATGGTCAATGAACATGGGAGTGGAGATAATCTGTTCAAAATCCTGTTTTCATTTCCTTTGAATATATACCAGAAGTGGGATTGCTGGGTCATAAGATAGTTCTATTTTTAATCTTCTGAGGAACCTCCATACTATTTTCCATAGTGGCTATACCAGTTTACATTCCCCCCAACAGTGCACAAGGATTTCTTTTTCTCCACATCCTTGCCAACACCTGTCTCTTGTCTTTTTTATAATAGCTATGCTAACAGGTATGAGGTGATATCTCATTGTGGTTTTGACTTGTATTTCCCTGATGATTAGTTCCTTTTCATGTACTTGTTAGCCATCTGTATGCCATCTTTGGAAACATGTCTATTCAGGTTCTCCACATATTTCTAAATTGGATTATTATTTTTTTTTTTGCTATTAAGTTGTATGTTTTCCTCATATAGTTTGGATATTAACCCCTTATTTGATAAATGGGTGGCAAATATTTTCTCCCATTCCATAGGTTTCTTTTTCATTTTGTTTCTTATGCAGAAACTTTTTAGTTTGACATAGTACCACTTATTTTTGTTTTTGTTGCTTGTGCTTTTGGTACATATCCAAAAAATAATGTTGCTAAGACCAATGTCAAGAAGCTTCTTCCCCATGTTTTCTTCTAGAATTTTTATGGTTTCAGGTCTTATGTTTAGGTCTTTAATCCATTTTAAGTTAATTTTTATGAGTGGGTTATGATAGGGGTCCAGTTTCATTCATTTGTTATCAGTTTTCCTACCACCATTTATTGAAGAGACTATCCTTTTCCCATTGAGTAGTTTTGGCTCCCTTGTCAAATATTAGTTGACTGTATATGTGAGGGTTTATTTCTGGGCTCTTTATTCTGTGGGCTCTTTATTCTGTTCCATTGGTATATGTATCTATTTTTATGCCATTACCAAACTATTTTGATTACTGTAGTTTTGTAATATACTTTGACATCAAGTATGTCATGCCCCCCAGCTTTGTTCTTCCTTTTCAAGATTGCTTTGGCTATTCACTATCTTTTGTGGTTCCATCTAAATTTTAGGATTGTTGTTTCTGTGAAAAATGCCATTGGGATTTTGATAGGGGTTGCAGTTAATCTGTAGATTGCTTTAGGTAGTTAAGGAATTTTAACATTTTAACAACATTTTTCCAATCCAAGGACACAGGATATCTTTCCATTTATTCGTTGTCTTCAATTTCTTTCATCAGTGTCTTAGTGTTCAGTGTACAGAACTTTCACCTTCTTGGTCAAATTTATTCCTAAGTATTGTTTCTGATGGTATTGCAAATGGGGCTGTTAATTTCTCTTTCAGATAGTCCATTGTTAGTGTATAGAAACAATTGATTTCTGTTTCCTCATTTTGTATCCTCCAAGTTTATTGAATTAGTTTATTAGTTCTAACAGTTTCTGGTGGAGTTTTTAGGGTTTTCTATGTATAAGATCATGACATCTGCAAACTCAGACAATTTAACTTCTTCCTTTACAATTTCGATAACTTTTTTTTTTTCTGGCTAGGATTTACAGAACTATGTTGAATAGGAGTGGTGAGAGTGGGCACCCTTGTCTTATTCCTAATCTTAGAGAGGAAAAGATTCCAACTTTTCACCATTGAGTATGAGGTTAGCTATGCATTTGCCAATATATGGCCTTCATTATATTGAGGTGTGTTCCCTTTATACCCAGTCAGTTAAGAGTTTTCATGATGAAAGGTTGTATTTTTGTCAAGTGCTTTTTCTGCATCTATTGATTTTTTTTTTGGCGGTACACGGGCCTCTCACTGTTGTGGCCTCTCCCGTTGCGGAGCACAGGCTCCGGATACACAGGCTCAGCGGCCATGGCTCACGGGCCTAGCCGCTCCATGGCATGTGGTATCTTTGCGGACCGGGGCACAAACCCGTGTCCCCTGCATCGGCAGGTGGACTCTCAACCACTGTGCCACCAGGGAAGCCCTGAGAGGTTTTTGATTACTACTTTAAGCTCCTTAGTTAGTGGTCTGTTCAAAATTCCTATTTCTTCATGATTCAGTGTTGGTAATTTATATGTTTCTAGGAATTTATTCTAGGTTATCCAGTTTGTTGGTGTGTAATAAAAATCCTTTGTATTTCCATGGCATCAGTTGTAATGTCTCCTTTCGTTTCTAATTTTTTCTTCTCTTTTTTTCTTAGTCTAGTTAAAGGTTTGCCAATTTTGTTTATCTTTTTAAAAAAGCTGCTCTTAGTTTCACTGATTTTTTTCTATTTCATTTTATTTCTGCTCTCATCTTTTCTTCTGCTAACTCTGGGCTTAGTTGTTCCTTTTCTAGTTCCTTGGGGTATAAGTTTAGGTTGTTCTTTTGAGAGCTTTCTTTTTTCTTAATGTAGCTGTTTATTGCTATAAACTTCCTTCTTAGAATGGCTTTTGCTTCAGCTCATTAGATTTGGTATTTTCCTATTTTCATTTGTTTCAAGACATTGTTTGATTTCCCTTTTGATATCTTCTTTCATCCATTGGTTGTTCAGGAGTGTGTTGTTTATTTTCCACATGTTTGTTAATTTTCCCATTTTCCTACTTTTATTTCTAGTTATATACCATTGTGTTTGAAAAATACACTTGGTATGATTTCAGTCTTCTTAAGTTTGCTAAGACTTGTTTTGTGGCAAGCATATGATCTGTCCTGGAGAATTTTCCATTTTTTCTTGAGAAGAATATGTATTCTGCTGCTGTTGGAATATTCCCTCTATGTCTGTTAGGTCCATTTGGTTTAAAGTATAATTCAAGTCCAACATTTCCTTACAGATTTTCTGTCCTGATGATCTATACATTATTGAACATAGGTGTTAAAGTTTCTTATTGTCTTTTTCTTCCTTCACATCTGTTAGTATTTAATATATTTAGGTGCTCTGATGTTGAGTGCATATATGTTTATGATATATCTTTTTTGATGAACTGATCCTTTTATCATTATGTAATGACCAGCTCTATCTCCTGTTACAGCTTTTGCGTTAGTCTGTTTTGTCTGATATAAGTATAGCTACCCCTGTTCTTTTGGTTTCCACTTGCAGGAATATCTTTTTCCATCCCATCACTTTGAGTGTATGTGTGTGCATAAAGCTAAGTGAGTCTCTTATAGGCAGCATATATTTAATTTAGATCTTTTAAATCCATCCAGGCACTCAGTGCCTTTATATTGGAGAATTTAATCCATTTACATTTAGAGTAATATTGATAAGGATTTGCTAATGCTGTTTTGTTTTTTGGGGGGTTTTTTTGGCTGCTTTTTAATTCCTTTGTTCCTTTCTTGCTGCCTTCCTTTTTGAATTGATGATTTTTCATAGTTGGTATGCTTTGATTCCCTTCTCTTTACCTTTTTGTGTATCTACTGTAGGTTTTTGCTTTGTGGTTATCGTGAGGCTTATATAAACATCTTATTGATATAACAGTCTACTTTGTGTTGATAACTTAACTTCGACTGCATACAAAGACTCTACCCTTTTACTCGTTTGTTTTAACGTCACAGTTTACCTCTTTATGTTGTGTGTAACGAACATCATTAGCAAATGCAGCTATCATTATTATTATTATTATTATTTTGGCTGCGTTGGGTCTTCGTTGCTGCACGTGGGCTTTTTCTAGTTGCAGCGAGTACGGGCTACTCTTCATTGTGGTGCGTGGGTTTCTCATTGCGGTGGCTTCTCTTGTTGTGGAGCATGGGCTCTAGGCACGCAGGCTTCAGTAGTTGTGGCACATGGGCTTAGTTGCTCCGTGGCATGTGGGATCTTCCCAGACCAGGGCTTGAACCTGTGTCCCCTTGTATTGGCAGGCAGATTCTTAACCACCACCAGGGAAGTCCTGCTATTGTTATTTTTAATACTTCTGTTCTTTTAGTAGAGTTAAGTGGTCAACACAGTACCTAATTACTGTATTAGAGTATTCTGAATTTGACTATACTTACCTTTACCAGTGTGTGGTATAGTTTCATATGTTTTTATGTTACTAATCAGTGTCTTTTCATTTCTGCTTGAATAACTCCTTTCAGCATTTCTTGTAAGGCAGGTCTAGTGATGAACTCTCTGTTTCTCTTTGTCTGGGAACATCTTTATCTTTCCTTCACTTCTGAGGGAAAGCTTGCCAGGTAAAGTGTTTTTGGTTGGCAGTTTCTCTTTTGAGCACTTTGTAGTATCTCACTCTTTCCTGACCTTTAAGGTTTCTGCTGAGAAATCTTCTGATACCCTTTTGGGAATTCCCTTGTAAGTTATAAGCTTCTTTTCTCTGGCTATTTTTTTTTTTTTAAGAAGATGTTGGGAGTAGGAGTTTATTAATTAATTAATTAATTTTTGCTGTGTTGGGTCTTCATTTCTGTGCGAGGGCTTTCTCTAGTTGTGGCAAGCGGGGGCCACTCTTGATCGCGGTGCACGGGCCTGTCACTATCGCAGCAGCCTCTCTTGTCACGGAGCACAGTCTCCAGACGTGCAGGCTCAGTAGTTGTGGCTCACGGGCCTAGTTGCTCCGTGGCATGTGGGATCCTCCCAGACCAGGGCTTGAACTCGTGTCCCCTGCATTAGCAGGCAAATTCTCAACCACTGCGCCACCAGGGAAGCCCCTCTGGCTATTTTTAAGATTCTCTGTCTTTGATTTTTGACATTTTTATTATAATATGTCTTGGAGAAGATCTTTTTGAGTTGAATTTGTTTGGGAATGTATGTGGTTCACGAACTTGGGTGGCCAGATCTCTTTCCAGATTTGGGGAAGTTCTCAGCCACTTTTTCCTTTAAATTAGCTTTCTGCCTCCTCTCCCTCTCTTCTCCTGGGACTCCAGTATTTCCCAGGATGCTTCTCTGATGGCATCCAATAGTTCACATAAGCTTTCTTCACTCTTCTTCATTTTTATTTCTTCTCCTCTGATTGGATAATTTCCAAGGTCTTTTCTTCTACTTTTACAGATTATTTATTTTTTTGCTTGATCCATTCAGCTATTTATGCTCTTAATTGCATTTATCATTTCATTCTGTTCTGCAGTTCCAGAATTTGTTTGGTTCTTCTTTATGTTTTCTATCTTTGTTAAACTTCTCATTTTCATGTCCTGTTTTCCTAATATCATTGAATTGTCTTTCTTGTATCTTGTTGTCTTGTAGCTCATTGAGCTTCCTTGAAATAGCTATTTTGAATTCTTTATCAGGTGAACTGCAGATTCATGTCTTTGAGGTTGGTTACTGGAAGGTTATTGTGATCCTTTGGTGTTATGTTTCCTTGATTTTTCATGTTCCTTGAGGTCTTAAGTTGCTGTCTTCACATTTGAGGTGGTAGGTACCTCCTTCAGTCTTTTTTTTTTTTTTGCGGTCTGCGGGCTTCTCACCGTTGTGGCCTCTCCCGTGGCGGAGCACAGGCTCCGGACGCGCAGGCTCAGCGGCCATGGCTCACGGGCCCAGCCGCTCTGAGGCATGTGGGATCCTCCCGGACCGGGGCACGAACCCGTGTCCCCTGCATTGGCAGGCGGACTCCCAACCACTGCGCCACCAGGGAAGCCCCCTCCTTCAGTCTTTACTGACTTCGGGAGACAAACACCTTCTGTCAGCCCTGCTAGGGATTTGGGGCTCTCAGAGCTCTGGAGACACGTGCTGCACATTTCTTCCTCCCTCTTGTGGCAGAATTCTTAAGCTTATACGCCTTCTTGTATCCTGCAATGTTCCGGGACAGGTGCTGACAGCCTCCTTTCTGCTTCCCTAGGGCTCAGGTCTGTGGTCGGGCCCTGGCCTGCAGACTTGCTGGGTTTGAGTGGGCTCACTAGCCATCTACTAAAGCTTGCTTGCACTGCCGTCAGGAGTGTGCAAGGGGAGCTGACCACGGGGTTGGGGTGTGCATGGCTGGGGAGTTTGGAGTGCTGGGGCTGCCCGTGTGCCAGTTGGCGAGATCCATGGGCAAGGTGTCCCCAGCGGCTTGTGGGCAGGCTTCTCAGTGGCGTCTGCAGCCTGGTTAGTAGGATCTGTGTCCCTTTAACGCCCTCTGAGAGTCCTGTCTGCTGCTCTGCTAGTCTCTTCCTGCCTCCTAGACTTAGTACTCTGAATGGGGCAGGAGAGAAATGAACCTCTTTGGAATCGTCCCAGCAGCGGGGGAAGCTGGATGCTCATGCGCGTGCTCTCACCCCCCATCTCATGGGAGAAATCATTGCTGGGACTGTCTCTCTTGGCACTGAGCTGTGCTGCCTTGGGAGAGGGTGATGTGAGTAAAGTCACACTGGTCCTCTTACCTCTCCGAAGCGTCCAAATGGAGATTGTTGTTGTTGTTGTTCCAGCGGTATGCTAGAACGTCTCCACTGGACTTTTGGATTTCCTTGAATGCTCTCATCTGCATGTGATTCTGCAGTGTTCTCCAGCGGTGGCTAGAGCCAGTTCATGGGCCACTTCAGAGTCCACAGCTGGGACCGAGGTCTGTAGGCTTATTCCCTGACACTTGGGTGGGTGACGCCTCTCCCAGGTCCCTTGGCATATGGTGCTGGACCCCGCAGCTCCCACAAGGCAGTTTTGTCTGTGGATGGTTGGATGCCAGATTGTTGTTGGGATGAGGGAGGGGGGTATAGGAGCAGAGGATATCTTATTCGTCTGTCTTGCTGATGTCACTCCTCTCCCTTCATCTTCAGTCCCCATCTTCTCTTGTATGTTTGGCAGCTAAAGACACTGTAATATACTTGCTTTTTTCCCCTTAACAATGTATCTTGAAGATTCTTGCGTTTTTGTTGTTTAAAAATTTTTTTTTATGGCTTCATGGCGGTGGATCTCAAACCTGATGTGGACAGACTCACCTGGAGAGCTAATAGTAAACGCAGGAACCTGGGCTCCTGGAGTCATGCAGGGCCTGGCCCTTTCCTGCTGACCACGTTCCCCAGGTAATTCTGAAAAGGCCAGAGGGGGAGAAGCACTGCTCTGTGCTGTGAAAAATCAGGCAGTTGCCAATTTCTGGAAACCCTGAAAGGGTATCGGAGCTGGACTTCAACACACCAGGGCAGTCGTGGGGAGGGATGGGGTGATTTATGTGTTTATGCAGCTACCCTTGGTTCTAGGTTCTGAGGAGCAGTGCAGGTTGTACATTCCTTGGCAGTTTCTACAGTTGTTGGCACCTGCCTTCTGGGTTCCATTGCTGAGGTCCACAGCGTATGAACTTTGAGTCTCTTCTACGTCTCGTTCCACCTCTCCTTCCCTTTCCCTTTCTTTCAGCCTCCCTTTCTCAGTTGTGCCGAAGGGATGCCACTCTCCTTCCCCCACTGCCAAGCACTCCTGGAACGCTTATTCCCAGGGCAGTGGTTGGTGGGAATTGTAATCCCCCGAATGGTTCTTTTGTGTGACTGTAGAAAGTAGAAATAGGAATAAATGATTATTTAAAAAGTAAGTGAAGCTTGGGAAATGTGATTAAATGCAGTAGTATCAGGGGATTTACTGAAGCCGAGCATATTTTTACATCCTTTTGAGTAACTATTCCAGGTTAACAGCTGGGTGTGATCAGAGCAGGTTGCTGTTCCTTGCACTGCTTTGTCCATCTCTGAGGGCCTCCTGCCTCGTGCAGAACTGGGGAGCCCTCTGGAGCGTGGGGCAGGCCTGGTGTGGGATGTGAGGGGGGGATGGTGCTTTTCAGTTATCACTGAGTGTTGGACAGGATCTTAGAAGTCATCTTGATCTTTGAAGTTTTAGTTTCACTAACGGGAACCTCCTCTCTAATAACCTGATAAGCAAGTATTTACATTTCTGAAAAGGCAAATGATGAAAATCGCAGACCATGGACTGGACTTCGCTCTCCCTTCCGGATTTCGTAATGGGTTATTATAGAGGATTCTGACACATAAGCTTGCCATTGGTTCCTCACAGATACCTGGAGATGATGACTGGTGCTGTTGCAGGTTCTTTCAATACTTTGGACTAGAAATGAGACTCTAACGTTAGTGTCACGCAGAGCAGTGAGCATTCTCCTGACCTCCTTTTTGATCTTGGTCTGTAGTATCTTCTTTGTGCTTAGTTTTACCTTTGTCCAATTGAGCAGAGCCCCCAAATAGAGAAAATGGAGAATAAAGAAAGAAGATTGGGCTTGTCTTGGGTTTGATGTGTCTTCTTATGCCTGGGATATCGTGGTGCATTTTGGAGTGCTTTTAAGGGGGCATGAATAAGGAATGACTTGAAACTCACTCCTCCTTGCTGAGGTTTTTGCTTTTTCAAGAAGAAAACAATTAAATCCTGGATTAATTCTGTCCTCAGCAGCATAGGCTGGTCTTGGAGAGTCTTCTTCAAGTCTCGTTAAAAAATAACTATGACCGCGGGTCTCTGTAAATTCGTAGAAAACACCACCCTTAATTGATTTAAGTTAAGACTTTTAAATACATCTGAGTGACTGGTTGCAATTGTGGGTATAACCACGGTGCTGTGAGAAAGATGTGAAGGAAGAAAATGTTAATGATTTTAAGGGATTAAAAGGTGTTTATAGAATTTACTTGCCCTTCAAGTTTTAGCTGAGGTACTTAAAATTCCTGAGTTTCACACCCCCACTTAACTCCTTTTAAACATAAATTAATGCCTATTTCTTCTTGCCGTTTGCTCTATGACAGCTCTCATAATCTGTTACTGAGCAAATCTGAGCAGGCAGCCCTAGTCCCAAGAAGAGAGATGGTGAAGAAGGGGGAGATGTGGCAGAGATAAGCATCTTACTGGGTACAGTGACATGAGCATTAATGCTCATTTTCTTCCCCAGCCTACAGCAGACTGCTATTAGCCAGGCTTGTTAGTCCTAGGAAAAGCATTATCAATTATTAGCATTATTAATTGACATTGAACCATTATGATGTGAATCATATCACAGAACCTGACATATATATTAATCTTATACTCAGTCCTTTCAACTGTGGAAGGAGGGGAGTTTCTGTTATCTCTATTTAACATCACAGAGAATTGAGGCCAGAGAGGTTTAGTAACTTGGATAAGGTCACACAGCTAGGAAGTAGCGGAAGCAGGATTTGAGCCTCGGATACATAGCCACTACATTCTTTTCCCCCAAGCATGTTCTGATGTTCACTGTTCTTACATTTCTGGAGGATTCTTGAAGGACAGCAGTGGACACTCTTTCAAAGCAGAAAGTGGATGGTGGTTTCAGGGATAGTTTTCTCTCCTTGATTTTGTGGGATAATATCGAGTCCTTGATTTTGTTCTTAAAGTGGAGAGGAGGTATTGGCCTGCTAGGGGAGGGGAGAAAACAGGAAATGTGTTGTTTGCCAGTGCCCACTGTGGACGCAGAAGCCCCTTTCAATAAAGGATTTTGCAAATTATTATTTGTTGGGGAAAATGGTGCTGGTGGGGAAAACTGCAGGTACAGAAGCTAAAAATGTTGTCTTCACAAAAAGTTCAGGCACAGATCTGATTGTGGACTGTGGTTGGTTTGGTATTCAGCCTGCTGAATAATTAGCGTGATTCATAGTTCATGCAGAGAGTGTGTTTGGAAGTCCAGCATTGCTACAAATGATAGAGGGGAGGAGGTTTTCCCCTGCTGTTTTGAAACTTGTGAAATGTCACATTATCACCTCCTGTCATGGTGACAAATAGGTTTCTGCACTGATCTCAGTATCCAGCTAAATGCTTTGAAATTGCCTGTTGCTTCCATGGGTTTTGGAGCTACAAATGCTTTTAAAGCACTGCTCAACCTACCTTTCTATCAAAGAATAGTAATAATTATGATGACGATTTAGCAGTCAAAGCACTGTGCTGAGTGCCATGGCAGTGTTTCAACGCTTAGGGCCAGTGTCAGAAAGGAGGCTTATTTGGTGGGCGTTTACAGGAGATGGCAGGTGGGCTGGGGGCTCAGCACCTTTTCCTTTTCCATTGACACTGATTTTGCATGTGGTTTGAGACCATTTCCCATAGGGCTTTGGCTGCCGGTCTTATAGTCCTACTGACATATTCAAAGATTCATGGTGCAAGTTGTGCATGAATGGAGCGAAATGTCTCTTGTAGCTAAAGCCTGGGTGTGATAGGCAGGGAGTTGGAGGGTTGGAGCTTGAAAAATACTGCTTTTTCAACATTAATATATTGTGATCAATTATGAGGACTCTCTCAGGTAATTTCTTTCCAGTAATAGTTAATAGAGCAAAACTTTTTTTTTTTCTGGCTGCATGTGTTTGTGTGTATCTTGATTTCATGTCATTCCTTTATCAGTATACTCAGGTATTTTAGAATGTTCTCTTGAGAGGGTGTGGGTGGGACAGTGTTAGGACCAGGAGCTAGAAATTGCTCTATCTCTGCACATGCCTGTGAGAGTCTTTCTCAGGCTGTGAACCTCACCTGGCATTGATGTATCCCTGGAGGACGATAGTTCAAGCACGGCTCCAAAGAAGTAGTGTTCAGTCCTGTCTATCTCACTCTGCAGCTTAGTAATCGGTTGTAAATCGTCACATATGACAGTGGTGGGAGGAAGCAGGATGTGAGGGGAGGAGGAGGAAAGCAAGCATCGTTTGCTTTCTCCGCTAGGGTCGTCCGTGAGGCTACAGGGTGGGAAGTAGGGAAAGGCAGAGGGAGCGGGTGGGAGGAGTCACTGGGGTTGAGGCCTCCAGAGTGAAGCACCAGGCCTTGCCCAGCACAGCATGGGGGTTATAAGGAAAAAGTGTTGGCCCCCAATCTTACAGTTTAGATGGACAGATCAGATGAACGTGTCAAACAGCTGGTGATAAATTGATGCTAAGTTATTACTGAGCCGTGAATCAGAGTTGACCTGAAGGCACAGGGTCGAAGGCTCACCGCTCCATCGACAGGCTGGGGGTTTAAAGGGTTTGGGATGATGTAGGGTGGGGTGTATGAGAGTAGTTTCACCTGCTTCCATGAAGCGGGAGAAGTGCCTCCTGGACATGTCTGGAGGCCGTTTGCACAGAAGTCTAGTAGTGGAGTGACAGAATTACCCATCAGCCCACTTGAATTTTCAGGAATTTGTGCTGAAAACGAGGATGGGTGATGGAAAACAGAAGACCTTAGAAGTACTATTTCAGGTGGGCTCTCACGTGGTGCTGTGTATCCATGGCATCTGTGCATGTGGTGAGCTCCACGGCAGGGCCCTGGGAGGTTAGGGGTCACAGAGGATGCTGTCTGAGAGGGATTCACTGAGGTTTCTTGAGCTGGCAGTAGCCCCTCAGCAACCCTCACTGAGGGCTGACCTGTAACTGACTTTCAGAAGCACTTTCCTCTTGTGGGAATTTATGTAGAACCATATGTATTGTTGACTCAACCAAAGATATTGTTGGTTCTGGAAAATTACTTATCACTGGGCATGTTCAGAGGAACCTAGAAAGAAACTTAAAAGATGAAAGTGAAGATTTCACACCATGACTTAGAATCTGTAATGTTGGAGCTAGGGAGAACCTTAAGTTATCTCACCCGATCTCCTCCTCTTACAAATGACAGCACTATAGCTGGAGGAGGTCAGATGACTTGCCCAGGGTCACAGAGAAGGTTAAAGGGCAGAGCTGAGACTACACTCAAGGCTCACTGGTGGATCGGTGCTGTGGTCTTCCTCTTTATTGTGGGGTCCTGCATTCTTGTTTCTACTTTCGTCACTTGGAGTCAGGGGGCAATGAGAAAATGCTCAGGCTCCTCTGGGGACACTAAAGGGAGGAGGCCAGCACTGCATCACAGGGTGGCGGAGCAGGCAAACCAGATGAGCATGACTGGGTAGGCTGGAGCCAGTGGGAAGCTGGGAGAGGATGAGCCTGGGAATAATTGTGTGCGTTCCAACCAGTTTTTAATTGTGGTCTGGTGATTTCCTGTGGGGCAGTGTGGTAAGCAGGACACTATTCCCCAGGCTGAGTAGCTGGGTGTCTTTCAGAAAAGGACCTAACCGGCCAGTTAATATCAACACATTCATTGGTTGACCATACCGCCCTTTAACAGTGACTTAAGGAATCGTTGTATCTTTTATTTATTTATTTTTATTTTATTTATTTATATTTATTTATTTTATTTATTTATTAAAAAGTAATCTTTGTTTTCTTATAATCTTAAGTAAGCTTTTTATAGAAATGTATGCTTTTTCTGTCTACTTAGTGTGTGTGTCACAGGCAAGCGCAAGGGGGCCTGACTTTTGCCTCTGATCCTTGGTGTTGGGGATGACACACTCCCAGCACGTCTGTTGCCCGGGGGGCGCAGGCCAGTTCTTTCCCCAGTGTTGGATGTTTGGCAGTAGCATTTTAACCATCGCCCAGAGTCTGCTAGTTGATGGGTGCATCTTAGAGGGGTGGTGCCTAAATCTCCTTATAACCCCCTGTAAAGCTTGGCCCTGAACAATTTCGCCTGATTTCTTCCTCTGCTGTGAACTGGATTCCATTCAGTATGACCATGGTCTCTCCTCCTGTAGCCTGACTTTTACTTTAGTGTCAGGACTCCCTTTCAGGTCTGAGTTTCAATGCCGTCCGTTCTGTGATTCAATGCAATGAATGATTAGTACTGGCCAGCATAGCGCTTTGATGTTTGTAAAGTGCCATGACCTACATCATTTCATTTGATTCTCACAAAAAGCGCTGTGACCTGAGCAGAACACGCTTCTCATCCAGCACTTACAAGAACTGAAGGTTGGGGGAAGAGGTTTGCCTCACGCTGCACAGCTGGAACATGACAGGCCTGGGGCCCGAGCCCAGGGCTCCTGATTGCCGGGCAGAGTTCCTCCTGCCATGTAACCGTTCAGCTTGGGGTAGATGACGCCTGGCGTTCCAAACAGAGAGGGAGGGCTGTGGAGTCCGCCAGCAGCAGATGGACTGGGGCAGAGGGACAGGGGTGGAGGAGCCTCTACTCAGGGTCCTAGGGCCCCAGGGCAGCTACAGTCAAGCCTCACAGAGATGAGTTCATTCAGGATTCCTGAAACGTTTGATATTAGCAAGCACATCACAGTGACTTTATACAACTGGTCTTTTGCAAACTTGAGCAGATGAGAAATGTCCAGGGAGGGGTAGGTGGCATCCTGTACAGAGGGTTTTGTTGGTCCATCTATACCACTCTTCGGGCCGGCTTAGAGTTTTTCTCCGGTACGGCGGGAGGGGTGACACACTCTGTGTGCTTCCCTATGACAGGTAAGCCCTGTAAGTTGTTCGTGATTTTAAAAAATCCGCTGAGGGTGCTTTTTGTTTCCTGATTTGTGTCAGTGCCCATCAATTCAGGTGAGGTAGATACCTCTGGTTCTCATCTCCTTGTCTCCTTCTGAAGGAGCCTTTGCCAATGCCCAGTAAGACCTTCTGTAGCAGCCACGAAAATGAACTGTGTATGTGCACTTATCAGGGTAACTTCCAGAAGCTACGGAGGTTGTCCAGACTCTCCTCTGGAAGCCTAAGGATGTTCTCAGGCCTGAGCCATCTCTGTTGACCATCATCCATCAAATTCTACGGCAACTGGGGCATTTTCCCTCCTCCAGGAAGACTTAATTACAAGTGCAGGGGCCTTCTGCTGGCTAATCGTTAACCAGCAAAGCTCTTTGCTTTGTTGAATAAATTCTGGAAAAAGTCACAGGAGAGTTGTTTTGTTGTTGTTGTTTTTTAAGATGGGGCTGATGTATTTTTAATTGTACTTCCAGCATTAACCAGCATTTTAAATCAGATCACTGGGTAGCTGACAGCTGATTCCAGCCCAGCCTCTGGGCAGCCTGCCTGGCCCTCAGCCTCGCTGGGGTTGCATCTGCATTTCTGTTTTTGAGGAGCTGCTCTGGACATGCTGAGTGTTCAGGTGGTCTGGTGAGCTCTGTGCTGCTCATCTCCTGGGAGCTACCTGGGAGGGGTTTGCAGGAGGGTGGCAGGCAGGAGGGGGTCATTGAAAAAAAATTGGTTAGGTTTGGTTTCTGTTCTTCTGCTGAAAGAAGGGTATCATGTTCATTTTAGAAAAATCAGAAAAGCCAGGAGACAAAATAAAGCCTCTCCTCTGACCTTCCTTGTTGGGCAGAGGTTCCTGTAGTATCAGCCCTGTTTTTTGCCCCTTAGAGATGGAAGGTAGAGAATATTAGGTTGTACTTCAGCACTTTCTAAAGAGCACAGATTCGGGAGACAGACTGTTGCATGGGTTTGAATCCCAGCTCCATTTATTACTAGTGACCCTGGGCAACTTACTTCACCTCTTCAAGCTTCGGTTTCCTCATCTGCGAAATGGAGATGATACCTTCTAGGGCTGCGAGAATTAAAGGAGTTACTATGTGGAAGGCACTAGGAAACAGGACCAGACACATGGTAAGCTCTTGGAGTGTAGCTGTTGTTATTACAGCTCCAGTATTAACTTGCTCATGGATCATTTGTCTGCTCGCCCTCAAGGCGAAAGGAGGATAACAGCACCAGTGATTTGAGCTTTCTGCTTTATCAGAGTCTGATATTTCCGGTTCCCTTTAATATTCAGGCATGGAGCATTTATGGTCTCTTTGTTACAGTGGTTGTGCATGACAGAGACTTAACATAGGCAGAATCTTGCCCATGATAAGAGTTCCCTGGAGGGAAGGGGATGCCCTGAGTTTGTGGGGTGACTGCTGTTATGGGTTTGTGACTATGGGGTTTCAAGCATCAGTTGCAGGAATTGTTTGGCTCGGTCCTTGCCTCCTCCAGAGTGTCCTGCTTTGGCTAAGCCTCCCATCCCCCGGTCCCCACTCAACAGCCTTCACCTCCACCCGCACAGGGCAAGACCTGGGTGTTTCCTTCAACATGGCTGAGTGTTCCCTGCCACGTGATCTCACCTGAGCTGAACATGACATCCCCGGCAGTAGTGGGGAGGCTAAGGCTGTGCGGCAGTGACTCATCCCTGAGATTTAGCAAGTCGTTTTTAGGCCTTGGGTGGAGGGGCCTAAAAACAACTTGCTATGGAGGCGATTCTCTGCAGGTTTTGTCAATAAAAAACCTGCTTTTCCAGTGGACTACAGGCTGGTTTGGTGCTTTCATCAGACTTTACACCAGGGCAATTTCCACTGGTGCCTGCCCTCTCACGGGGCCACTTCCTGCCGTGATGTTCTTTCATTTTATCTTCACAGTCCTTCTCTGAGGTAAACAGCTTGGTTCTCCATTTCACAGATATGGAAATTGAGGTCCAGAGGGGCTGAGGGACTTAGGAAGTGTTAAGTGATCTCAGATTATTAGGTGCTGGCAGGTGGCCTTCTCTCTGGGGTGTTTGGCCTTTGTACCTGGGCAGGGAGTTGAACTGCTCCCAAGCTGATTAAGTCACAGGGAGTGTGAGAGTCTTCCTGCTTTGAAAGGAGTAAGAGATTTCCTGTCAGCCTGCACCTACACACTGCCATATCTCTCTCTCTCTCTCTCTCTCTCTCTCTCCCTCTCTCTCTCTCTCTCTCTCTCTCTCTCTCTCTCTCTCTCTCTCACACACACACACACACACACACACACACATCTCCTCCTACCTGGACAAATATAGTGGCCACCTTGCTGCAATCTTTGCTACTCTTATCTCTGTAAGATTCCTTTTCCTAAAGTTCAGCTTTTTGTGTGAATCCCAAGATAACAGCATCCTGTCTGTCTGCCTGCTTGGAGGTTCACATGCAGAATCCACCAGCTGTCTTCAGGTTACCTGGTCTACCTCACAATCCTCATTCCTCTGTTTGTCCCCTGTCCCCCTTCAAAGCTACTCTGTCATGTCCTTCCTTATTCATTTGTTCCCACCATCTTGCCTTTTTTCATTCTGTTTCTTAGACTTCTGGAAACTTTCTTCCCCCTTTCTCTTTGCCGAGCCAATGATAGTGTATTTAGTCTGGGTTCTCCAGAGAAACAGAATCACAGAATCAGTAGAGGGTGTGTGTGTGTGTGTGTGTGTGTGTGTGTGTGTAATAGGTCCTGGAGACCCAGGAGAGCTGATGGGCAGTTCCAGTCTCAGTACAAAGGCCTGAGAACCAGCAAAGCCAATGGTGTATGTTCCAGTCCAAAAACCAACAGACTTGGGACCTGGGAAGAGCCGATGCTTCGATTTGAGTCTGAAGGCAAGGAAGAGCAGATGTCGCAGCGCATAGACCGTCAGGCAGAAGAAATTCGCTCCCCTGGCCTTTTTGTTCTATTCAGCCCTTCAACTGCTTTGATGAAGCCTACCTACATTAGGGAGGGCAGTCTGCTCAGTCCACCAATTCAAATGGTAATCTCATCCACAAACACCCTCACAGACCACCAGAATAATGTTTGACCACCTATCTGGGCACTACGTGGCCTAGTCAAGTTGGCACATAAAATGAACTATCACACGTAGTGATCCCTGAAGCCTCATTTAAATCCCACTTGCTCCACAACATTTTTCCTGGCTATATGAGCTGACGCTCGACTCAGCCTAGCTGGATTCCTCTTACTCTTGTTGGCTCCACCAGAGCTCAGAATGAATGGCACCCACCCCTCCATATTTTTTTCTGAGTATCTCTTGCCTTCTCCACCATGTTTGAAGGACACATACCTAAAGTTCTACCACTTTTGTCTCCCCTGTGGGGTAGAGTGCTGGATCTATGCCAGTTGCTCAATCAAATGCTTGTTTCCCAATGGATGAAATGAAGGATACCGAATTTGCCTCCTGGGATTACAGACCACCATGATGGGTTTGGAGAACTTGGAATCTTTCTTCCTACAGGCAACCAGAGAAGGGGTAGCCAGTGTTTGGTATGCCGTAGGTATCCAAATGTTGTTGAGATGCTTGAAATTTTCATAATGTTCTTTTGGATTGTTGTAGATTCCATGGCATGGTGGGGAAAACAGTAGACTCCAACCAGCTACATGATCTCAAGCAACTTGCACTTTGCCCCATTTCCCATCTGTTAGCTGGGGATGGGTTGGTCTTGCCCTACCTGCCTCTTGGGTCTTGTGAGGATGGAATAAGGTAATAATGATGATGATGATAGCTAACTTTATTTTTATATATGACAAGCACTGTTCTTAAAAACACTTTTCACATGGAAACTCATTTAATTTCATAGCCCTATGAAGTGTATACGTTCCCATTTTTGAGACCAAGGTCTAGAAAGATTTAATGACTTGGTCAAGGTTACAAAGCTGGAGAGTGCCAGGGCTGGGATTATAACCA
Organism: Stenella coeruleoalba; assembly: GCF_951394435.1. Lineage (NCBI taxonomy): Eukaryota > Metazoa > Chordata > Mammalia > Artiodactyla > Delphinidae > Stenella > Stenella coeruleoalba. Next base: position 23,711,339 of record NC_137160.1, read on the forward strand.
GGAAAGCTGGTTGCACAGCACTCTCTTACCCACTGTGGCATGCCTTAAGATTGTGTGGAAGGGCATCGGAAGGAAGCTTGAGAGCCCTGTGGCTGTTCTGAGACTCATTTGAGCAGGTCCTGGCAATGACGAGTGTGTGACTGCTGTCTGCCGGGGAGTTGGCCAGGCCTGGTCCGCGTATGATTTGAGGGCAGGAATGTGTGCAGCAGCTCTCATCGAGGCCGTTGGTCACCAGAATGACATGTTGGATTCACTACAGATATTTCAGACAACTTGGGATTCTGCTGCTTCCCAGAGAGTCTCCGCTGCAGCTCCCCTGTGATTTGCCCTCTGAGTTCTGGTTTCACCTTTGTGGCCTGTGCCTCAGTTGTAATTAAACGACCACTGGTGTCTGTCTCCCCAGTGGACGGTAGGCTCTGTCAGGGCAGGAGGGGCGAGGCTGTAGTGTTTACTGCTGTGTCCCTAGTGGCTGGTGTGGCACGTGGACGGGGGTCCCCATCTCGACAATGAACGTTACAGTAACGGGCCTACCTAATAGAGTTGTTTTAATCGTGGTAAGATACACGTGACAAAATTTACCATCTTAACCATATCTTAATAATTTTTCATGGTAGAGTTTGGTGGCGTTAACTACCTTCACATTGTGTGCAACCATCACCACCATCCGTCTCCAGAGCCTTTTCATCTCCCCAGACTGGAACTCTGCACCCCTTAAACACTAACTCTCTATTCCCATTTCCCCTCATCCCTGGAAGCCATCATTCTGCTTTTTCTCTCTAGGAATTTGCCTATTCTAGGTCCCTCATATGGGTGGGGTATACAATATTTGTCCTTTAGTGTCTTGCTTATGTTACTTAGTGTAGTATCTTCAAGGTTCGTCCATGTGGTAGCATGTGTTAGAATTTCCATTAAGTGTGGATAATTTTCCATTGTAGGTATTAGACTACTTGCTGTTTATCCATTCATCTGTCAGTGGACGTTTGGTTTGTTTCCACCTTTTGGCTATTGTGACTAATGCGGCTATAAACTTTGGTGTGCAAGTATCTGTTTGAAATCCTACTTTCTGTTGCTCTGGGTATGTACCTAGATGCTGAATAATCATAGGGTTGTTTAGAGGATTAAATAACCTAGTACTTGTAAAGCTCTTAGAACAGTTCCTGGCACATAGCAAGCGCTAAATATAAATATTTGCTAAATAAAAATCAAACTCTAGGTGTCCTCATTTATTTCGATGAATCCCTTAATTCAGTCAGTTTCTTTTCAGTTTAGTATTTAGAAAGGTTTACAGCATCGTACCCTTGGAGAAAGGGGTAGAAGTAGTTTTATGACCCCCTCCAAGCCCACCCAGATGGCCAGGCGTCCCTGGTGCCTGTTCCTACAGGAAGGAGTTCAGAAGGAACGTGCCTTTGTCGGGCCCCTGTAACCTCCGAGCCGTGGAGGCTGGGTTTCTGAATACTCCTGTACTGTCTGCTCATCAGGTCCTTGATTTGAGCCTGTTTCCAGCGCTGCGGTCTCTTTGTTAACCTTTATCGTGTTGCCTCTGTCCTCTTTTAGTCTGGAGAAATTAAAGTAGGGCTTTTCCATTCTTACTTGGATGTCTGTAGTTTATCAAGAAGGATAGTATAACATTCTTGAAATAGGTTCACTTGAAGTTTATCTTTAAAAAGTAGCGTATGCCATTCAAAATGATCAAGCAGCAGGAGGGATGTGCGAGAAGCAAACAGTGATATATGGAGTAAGTGATGGGAAGGACGCCATGCTAAAGGTTTGATACTCGGCTCATAGGTTTATGCATCTTCTGGATTGGAGATTTGCACAGGACTTCCTTGTAGTTCATACATGTATCTTTCCTCCTGGTTTCAAAGCATTTTCTGGTTCTGTGGTATTCCTATCGTTCAAGAGAATTTTTTTTTCCTCTTTAATGTTCACTTGAAAACAGAGGTGAGAAAAACATCCACGCTTTCCCTAAACCTTTTAATAAAACAGAAGAAAGAACATGGTGATGGCTTCCATAATGTAAATGCTACTGTGTCTTGAGGGCGTAGGATGGGGCCGCTCGGTGCTTGGGACAAGATATCCAGTCTCCCCTGTGGGCATGAGTGTTCAACTAAAGAAGCCACATTTTGATGAAAACATGTTTTAGCACTTGTGTCAGAAAACTTGTAAAGAATCTCACAGTTTTACTGTGAAGTCTGTAAAGCCTTGAGAATAAAATTGTGGTTGCTAGAACTTCTGTTATCAAAAACCAGTTTAAGTAGGCAGAGGGGATATCTAGTGTTGCAGAATACAAGGAAATCTCATGGTAATCACAGGTCATAATGTGGTTTTGCTGAATATTTAGATGGTAATTCAATTAAATTTACTAAGTAGAGCAAAAAGTGCAAGTAACATGCTATAGTGGAAGTGGTCTTATTTATATATACACAGTTCACGGGCCAGTTACTCAGATGACTGACTGAGCTTGAATGGGAAAAAAACCACATTATGTTCTGTGCATGGCTTATGTCTGTGTGTTGTGTATAGGCACCAAAAAACCCTGCTTAATGATACAAATGGTCCACAAGGTGATGAGATACATGAGGGCAGGTATCGGTATTGAGCCCAGTGCCTGGCACACAGCAGGCTTCCACTAGGTACTTGAGAAATGCCTGAACAAGCAGGGACACATTTACATCCTACTATTTGAAAGTAGAAATTTTTTTATCTTCTTATAGAGGCTTTAAAAAAATTTACTGAGGTGAAATTTACATAATATACCGGTGACCATTTTAAAGTATCCAATTCAGTGGCATTCAGTACATTCACAGTGTTGGGCAACTACCACCTCTGTCTGCTTCCAGAATGTTTCCGTCACTTGTGAAGGAGATCATGTACCCATTTCTCCCTTCCACTAGCCCTGGCAACCACAAATCTGCTTTCTGTTTCTATGGATTTGCTTATGCTGGATATTTCATATAAATGGAATCATATGATATATGACCTTTCATGTCTAGCCTCTTTCACAAAGCATAACATTTTCCAGGTCCCTTGCATTGTAGCACGTGTCAGAACTTCATTTCTTTTAATGGCTGAATAATAGTCCACTCTGTGGATCTACCACATTTTGTTTATCTCTTCCTCACCTGATAGACATTTGGGTTGTTTCCCCCATTTAGGCCATAGTGCACACACAATGCTGCTGTGAACATTTGTGGAAGAGAATTTGAGTACGTGTTGTCAGTTCTCTTGGGTGTGTGCCTAGGAGTGGAATTGCTGGATCATGTGGTATTTCTGTGTTCAGGTTCTTCAGTCAACACAAAACCCTTTTCCACAGCAGGTGCACCATTTTACTTTGGAGTCAGCAATATATGAGGATTCTTATTTCTCCACATCCTTGCCAACACTTGTTTATTTTCTATTTTTTAACAAATTCTAGATATCATAGTGGATGCAAATTGGTATTTTATTGTGGAATTGACTTGCATTTTAGGGCTCTGTTTTTAAAATAAGCAACACGAGGAAGAACCATATTTTTACTTCTCTCAAGGCAGACTTCCTGCAGGGAGTGAATTGTGTGATCAGGAGACATGTGACTTGGTGATGAAAATTGCCATGCAGTGAATGCCTTCTCTGTACCAGTATTCTAGTGCTTTCTGCACACTGTTTAGTTCTCAAATCACCCTTTTTTTTAATGTAAGGAAGCAGAGGCCTAGAGAGGCTAACTTATGTGTCCTAGGTTGCATAGCTGCTAAGTAGCAGCTTTGAGGTTCAGTTCAGGGCTGCCCATCTGACTCTAAAACCTCGCAAGAGCTCATGCTCTTTCCATGGGGAGTTTGCATCTTGGGAGCAGGGAAAAGAAACTAAAGATGGTGTCCATTTGAAATATTTTAATGAAAAGCAAAGTCTTTACAGTCTGTGATCAAAAAGGACTGATGTTGGTACTTGTTTGGGTCCTGGGAATCTGCAGTGTCTGATATATTCGTGAGTTGTGGCCTCAGGTGCTGATGTGTCCCTGGGCTGGAGGCTCCTGAAGAGAGTGCCTGCTTGTGTTTGTGGGGCTACAGGGTCTCTTTCTTGCCTCAGGAACTCTGTTAAGTAGAGACTTTGTAATTACATGGAATGATGAGCATAGGGCAAGTCCCAGCTACAGCCAGTTCTGAAGAACAACTTCCATTAGGTGATAGCTGGTTCTCAGTAAATGTTGGCTGAATTAAATTGAGTGCAAGTTCCTGAAAAAATAAATATCAGGGCTTCCCTGGTGGTGCAGTGGTTGAGAGTCCGCCTGCCGATGCAGGGGACACGGGTTCGTGTCCCGGTCCGGGAGGATCCCACATGCTGCGGAGCGGCTGGGCCCGTGAGCCATGGCCGCTGAGCCTGCGCATCCGGAGCCTGTGCTCCGCAACGGGAGAGGCCACAACAGTGAGAGGCCCGCGTACCACAAAAAATAAATAAATAAATAAAGTAAATATCAGACTGAATCCTATTATAAATGCACAGGAACCTGATGATATTTAGAAAAAGAGTCCTCTGGTGAATCCTGTTGTACATAACCCTTTCGATGTATCTTTTAGGTAAATCTGATTTTCACATGTTGTTTGTTTAGTGTGAGATAGACCAGCTTTGGGAATTTATTTAAAAAGGTCATTGATACCGTAACTGAATTATCTTACTATATAGAGATAGTTCGTGTATTCTAACAAGGTTTATTAAACCACTTTGGTGATTGACACTGGGGGTGAAGAAATAAGTGAGGCCTCAGGATGCTTATACATCTAGAAGGGAGGACGGAGATACAAAACTGCAAACTACAGACCATGCAGGTACACTAGGGGTGCATACTGGGCACACACAGTGGGGGCTGACAGTGCCACTGGGAGAGTTCAGAGGGGGTTTCATGAAGGCATCTGCAGGGAAGGAAAGGGAAAGAACTCTCAGAACAGAAAGGTTTTGCCGAGTGGGGACCCAAACTAGGCCTAGAGGAATTTGAAAAGCCCCTGGGGAGAAGGGAAAGCATTTCAGGTATGGGGAGTGGTGTATGCAGAGGCCCAGAGAAGAGAACTTACAGCTAAATTGCCAGTGGGTTGCTGCACTGGCTGGCTTTTGAGCTGGAGGGCAGGTCAGAGGTGGACAGCAAGAGATCGTCAGTTGCTGAGTCTGGCCTAGAAGTTCCTAAAACTTGTAAAGCAGAGCGTGGGTAAGTGTCACCATCTGCTAGCTACTCAGGAAGTAGCAGTGCTCATAAACTATTCTTTTTTTTTTAAAATCATCTTTATTGGAGTCTAATTGCTTTACAATGTTGTTAGTTTCTGCTGTATAACAAAGTGAATCAGCTATATGTATACATGTATCCCCGTATCCCCTCCCTCTTGCGTCTCCCTCCCACGTTCCCTATCCCACCCCTCTAGGTGGTCAAAAAGCACCGAGCTAATCTCCCGGTGCAATGCAGCTGCTTCCCACTAGCTATTTTACATTTGGTAGTATATATATGTCAATGCTACTCTCACTTCATCCCAGCTTACCTTCCCCCTACCCGTGTCCTCAAACCCACTCTCTGCGTCAGTGTCTTTATTGCTGTCATGCCCCTAGGTTCATGAGAAGCATTTTTCTTTCTTTTTTTAGATTCCATATATATGTGTTAGCATACAGTATTTTTTTTTCTCTTTCTGACTTACTTGACTCTGTATGGCAGACTCTAGGTCCATCCACCTCAATACAAATAACTCAATTTTGTTTATTTTTATGGCTGAGTAATATTGCATTGTATATACGTGCCGCATCTTTATCCATTCATCTGTCAACGGACACTTATGTTGCTTCCATGTCCTGGCTATTGTAAATAGAGCTGCGATGAACATTGTGGTACATGACTCCTTTTGAACTATGGTTTTCTCAGGGTATATGCCCAGTAGTGGGATTGCTGGGTCATATGGTAGTTCTATTTTTAGTTTCTAAGGAACCTCCATACTGTTCTCCATAGTGGCTGTATCAATTTACATTCCCACCAGTGCAAGAGGGTTCCCTTTCATCCACACCCTTTCCAGCATTTATTGTTTGTAGATTTTTTGATGATGGCCATTGTGACTGGTGTGAGGTGGTACCTCATTGTAGTTTTGATTTGCATTTCTCTAATGATTAGTGATGTTGAGCATCCTTTCATGTGTTTGTTGGCAATCTGTATATCTTCTTTGGAGAAATATCTATTTAGGTCTTCTGCCCATATTTGGATTGGGTTGTTTGTTTTTTGATATTGAGCTGCATGAGCTGCTTGTATATTTTGGAGATTAATCCTTTGTCAGTTGCTTCGTTTGCAAATACTTTCTCCCATTCTGACGGTTGTCTTTTCATCTTGTTTATGGTTTCCTTTGCTGTGCAAAAGCTTTGCAGTTTCATTAGGTCCCATTTGTTTATTTTTGTTTTTATTACCATTTCTCTAGGAGGTGGGTCAAAAAGGATCTTGCTGTGATTTATGTCATAGAGTGTTCTGCCTATGTTTTCCTCTAAGAATTTTATAGTGTCTGGCCTTATATTTAGGTCTTTAATCCATTTTGAGTTTATTTTTGTGTATGGTGTTAGGGAGTGTTCTAATTTCATTCCTTTCCTGTCCAGTTTTTCCAGCACCACTTATTAAAGACACTGTCTTATCTCCACTGTATTTTCTTGCCTCCTTTATCACAGATAAGGTGACCATATGTGCATGGGTTTATCTCTGGGCTTTATAACTTTTCCATTGGTCTATATTTCTGGTTTTGTGACAGTACCATACGTTCTTGATTACTGTAGCTTTGTAGTATAGTCTGAAGTCAGGGAGCCTGATTCCTCCAGCTCCGTTTTTTGTTCTCAAGATTGCTTTGGCTATTCGGGGTCTTTTGTGTTTCCATACAAATTGTGAAATTTTTTGTTCTAGTTCTGTGAAAAATGCCAGTGGTAGTTTGATAGGGATTGCATTGAATCTGTAGATTGCTTGGGGTAGTAGAGTCATTTTCACAATGTTGATTCTTCCAATCCAAGAACACGGTAAATCTCTCCACCTGTTTGTATTATTTTTAATTTCTTTCATCAGTGTCTTATAGTTTTCTGTATACAGGTCTTTTACCTCCTTAGGGAGGTTTATTCCTAGGTATTTTAATCTTTTTGTTGCAGTGGTACATGGGAGTGTTTCCTTAATTTCTCTTTCAGATTTTTCATCATTAGTGTATAGGAATGCAAGAGATTTCTGTGCATTAATTTTGTATCCTGCTACTCTACCAAATTCATTAATTGGCTCTAGTAGTTCTCTGGTAGCATCTTTAGGATTCACTATGTATACTATTGTGTCATTTGCAAACAGTGACAGTTTTACTTTTTGTTTTCCGATTTGGATTCCTTTTATTTCTTTTTCTTCTTTGATTGCTGTGGCTAAAACTTCCAAAACTATGTTGATTAATAGTGGTGAGAGTGGTCAGCCTTGTCCTGTTCCTGATCTTAGAGGAAATGCTTTCAGCTTTTCACCATTGAGAATGATGTTGGCCGTGGGTTGGTCATATATGGCCTTTATTATGTTGAGGTAAGTTCCCTCTGTGCCTACTTTCTGTAGGGTGTTTTATCATAAATGGGTGTTGAATTTTGTCGAAAGATTTTTCTGCATCTATTGAGATTATCATATGGTTTTTCTCCTTCAATTTGTTAACATGGTGTATCACCTTGATTTGCAGATATTGAAGAATTCTTGCATTCCTGGGATAAACCCCACTTGATCATGGTGTATGATCCTTTTAATAGGCTGTTGGATTCTGTTTGCTAGTATTTTGTTGAGGATTTTTGCATCTGTGTTCATCAGTGATATTGGCCTGTAGCTTTCTTTTTTTGTGACACCATTGTCTGGTTTTGGTATCAGGGTGGCGGTGGCCTCATAGCATGAGTTTGGGTGTGTTCCTCCGTCTGCTATATTTTGGAAGAGTTTGAGAAGGATACGTGTTAGCTCTTCCCTAAATGTTTGATAGAATTTGCCTGTGAAGCCATCTGGTCCTGGACTTTTGTTTGTTGGAAGATATTTAATCACAGTCTCAATTTCAGTGCTTGTGATTGGTCTGTTTATATTTTCTGTTTCTTCCTGGTTCAATCTTAGAAGGTTGTGCTTTTCTAAGAATTTGTCCATTTCTTCCAGGTTGTCCATTTTATTGGCATATAGTTGCTTGTAGTAATCTCTCATGATCCTTTGTATTTGTGCAGTGTCAGTTGTTACTTCTCCTTTTTCCTTTCTAATTCTGTTGATTTGAGTTTTCTCCCTTTTTTTCTTGATGAGTCTGGCTAATGGTTTATCAATTTTCTTTATCTTCTCAAAGAACCAGCTTTTAGTTTTATTGATCTTTGCTATCATTTCCTTCATTTCTTTTTCATTTATTTCTGATCTGATCTTTATGATTTCTTTCCTTCTGCTAACTTTGGGGTTTTTTTGTTCTTCTTTCTCTAATTGCTTTAGGTGTAAAGTTAGGTTGTTTATTTGAGATGTTTCTTGTTTCTTGAGGTAGGATTGTATTGCTATAAACTTCCCTCTTAGAACTGCTTTTGCTGCATCCCATAAGTTTTGGTTTGTCGTGTTTTCATTGTCATTTGTTTCTAGGTATTTTTTGATTTCCTCCTTGATTTCTTCAGCGATCTCTTGGTTATTAAGTAGTGTAGTGTTTAGCCTCCATGTGTTTGTATTTTTTACAGTTTTTTTCCTGTAATTGATATCTAGTCTCATAGTGTTGTGGTTGGAAAAGATACTTGATCTGATTTCAGTTTTCTTAAATTTATCAAGGCTTGATTTCTGATCTAAGATATGAGCTATCCTGGAGAATGTTCCATGAACACTTGGGAAGAAAGTGTATTCTGTTGTTTTTGGATGGAATGTCCTATAAATATCAATTAAGTCCATCTTGTTTAATGTATCATTTAAAGTTTGAGTTTGCTTATTTATTTTCATTTTGGATGATCTGTCCATTGGTGAAAGTGGGGTGTTAAAGTCCCCTACTATGATTGTGTTAATGTCAATTTCCCCTTTTATGGCTGTTAGCATTTGCCTTATGTATTGAGGTGCTCCTATGTTGGGTGCATAAATATTTACAATTGTTATATCTTCTTCTTGGATTGATCCCTTGATCATTATGTAGTGTCCTTCTTTGTCCCTTGTGATACTCTTTATTTTAAAGTCTATTTTGTCTGATATGAGAATTGCTACTCTAGCTTTCTTTTGATTTCCATTTGCATAGAATATCTTTTTCCATCCCCTCACTTTCAGTCTGTATGTGTCCCTAGGTCTTAAGTGGGTCTCTTGTAGGCAGCATATATATGGGTCTTGTTTTGGTATCCATTCAGCCATTCTATGTTATGTCTTTTCATTGGAGCATTTATTCCATTTCCATTTAAGATAGTTATAGATATGTATGTTCCAGTTACCATTTTCTTAATTGTTTTGAGTTTGTTATTGTAGGTCTTTTCCTTCTCTTGTGTTTTCTGCCTAGAGGAGTTCCTTTAGCATTTGTTGTAAAGCTGGTTTGGTGTTGCTGAATTCTCTTAACTTTTGCTTGTCTGTAGAGGTTTTAATTTCTCCATTGAATCTGAATGAGATCTTTGCTGGATAGAATAATCTTGGTTGTAGGGTTTTCCCTTTCATCACTTTAAATATGTCTTTCCACTCCCTTCTGGCTTGCAGAGTTTCTGCTGAAAGATCAGCTGTTAACCTTATGGGGATTCCCTTGTATGTTACTTGTTGTTTTTCCCTTGCTGCTTTTAATATTTTTTCTTTGTGTTTAATTTTTGATAGTTTGATTAATATGTGTCTTGTTGTGTTTCTCCTTGGATTTATCCTGTATAGGACTCTGTGTGCTTCCTGGACTTGATTGTCTATTTCCTTTCCCATGTTAGGGAAGTTTTCAGTTATAACGTCTTCAAATGTTTTCTCAGACCCTTTCTTTTTCTCTTCTTCTTCTGGGACCCCTATGACTCGAATGTTGGTGCATTTAGTGTTGTCCCAGAGGTCTCTGAGACTGTCCTCAATTCTTTTCATTCTTTTTTCTTTAATCTGCTCTGTGGTAGTTATTATCACTATTTTATCTTCCAGGTCACTTACCCGTTCTTCTGACTCAGTTATTCTGCTATTGATTCCTTCTAGAGAATTTTAAATTTCATTTATTGTGTTGGTCATCATTGTTCGTTTGCTCCTTATTTCTTATAACTCCTTGTTAAACATTTCTTATATTTTCTCTATTCTATTTCCAAGATTTTTGATCATCTTTACTATCATTACTCTTTATTATTTTTCAGGTAGACTCCCTATTTCCTCTTCATTTGTTTGGTTTGGTGGGTTCTTTCCTTGCTCCTTCATCTGCATATTTCTTTATCTTCTCGTTTTGGTTAACTTACTGTGTTTGGGGTCTCCTTTTCACAGGCTGCAAGTTCATAGTTCCCGTTGTTTTTGGTGCCTGCCCCCAGTGGATGAGGTTGGTTCAGTGGCTTGTGTAGGCTTCCTGGTGGAGGGGACTAGTGCCTGTGTTCTGGTGGATGGGGCTGGATCTTGTCTTTCTGGTGGGCAGGGCCCCGTCCAGTGGTGTGTTTTGGGGTGTCTGTGAACTTAGTATGATTTTAGGCCACCTCTCTGCTAATGGGTGGGGTTGTGTTACTGCATTGCTAGTTGTTTGGCATAGGGTGTCCAGCACTGGAGCTTGCTGGCCATTGGATGGAGGTGGGTCTTAGCCTTGGGACGGAGGTCTCTGGGAGGGCTCTCACCGATTGATATTACGTCGTTTCGGGAGGTCTCTGGTGGTCCAATGTCCTGAACTCGGTTCTCCCACCTCAGAGGCTCAGGCCTGACACCGGGCTGGAGCTCCAAAACCCTATCAGCCACACAGTTCAGAAGAAAAGGGAGAGTAAATGAAAGAAAATAAATAATAAATTTTAAAAATGAATAAAATAATATTATTAAAATAAATTTTTAAAGTATTATAATAAACAAATTTAAATTGTAATAATAATATTTTTTAAAAAAAGAGAGTAACCAAACCAATAAACAAGTCCTTCAATGATGACAAGTGCTAAAAACTATACTAAGATAAACGTAAAAATCAGAAAACAGCAAACCCCAAGTCTACAGTTGCTCCCAAAGTCCACTGCCTCAATTTTGGGATGATTTGTTGTCTATTCAGGTATTCCAGAGATGCAGCATTCATCGAGTTGATTGTGGGGATTTAATCCGCTGCTCCTGAGGCTGCTGGGAGAGATTTCCCTTTCTCTTCTTTGTTCGCACAGCTCCCGGGGTTCAGCTTTGGATTTATCACCACCTCTGCATGTAGCTTGCCCTCAGGCATCTGTTCCTCGCCCAGACAGGACGGGGTTAAAGGAGCAGCTGACTACGGGGCTCTTGCTCAATCATGCTGGTTGGGGGGGGGAGGCGAGGGAGGGGTACGGTAGTTATAGTTGGAGTGCGGGACGAGCCTGCGGCGGCAGAGGCCAGCGTGATGTTGCAACAGCCTGAGAGCGCCATGTATTCCCCTGGGGAAGTTGTCTCTGGATCCCAGGACCCTGGCAGTGGCAGGCTGCACAGGCTCCTGGGAGGGGAGGTGTGGATAGTGACCTGTGCTTGCACACAGGTTTCTTGGTGGCTGCAGCAGCAGCCGTAGCATTTCATGCTCATCTCTGGTGTCCGAGGTGATAGCCATGGCTCGCGCCCATCTCTGGATCTCACTTAGATGGTGTTCTGCCTTTTGTGGGCACACGCGGAAGGAATCCCGTCTCCTCGTGCACCTCGAAACAATGGTCTTTTGCCTCTTAGGCAGCTGCAGACCTTTTCCCGGATTCCCTCCCGGCTAGCTGTGGAGCACTAGCCCTCTTCAGGCTGTGTTCACGCAGCCAACCCCAGTCCTTTCCCTAAGATCCGACCTCCGAAGCCCGAGCCTCAGCTCCCAGCTTCCACCCGTCCCGGCGGGTGAGCAGACAAGCCTCTCAGGCTGGTCGGTGTTGGTGGGCACCGACCCTCTGTGCGGGAATCTCTCCGCTTTGCCCTCTGCACCCCTGTTGCTGTGCTGTCCTCCATGGCTCCGAAGCTTCCCCCCCACCCAACCCCCAGTCTCTGCCATTGAAGGGGCTTCCTAGTGTGTGGAAACCTTTCTTCTTCACAGCTCCCTCCCCAAGGTGCAGGTCCCGTCCCTATTCTTTTTTTTTTTCTGCGGTACACGGGCCTCTCACTGTTGTGGCCTCTCCTGTTGCGGAGCACAGGCTCCGGACGCGCAGGCTCAGCGGCCATGGCTCACGGGCGCAACCGCTCCACGGCATGTGGGATCTTCCCGGACCGGGGCACGAACCCGTGTCCCCTGCATCGGCAGGTGGACTCTCAACCGCTGCGCCACCAGGGAAGCCCTCGTCCCTATTCTTTTGTCTCTGTTTTTTCTTTTGTCCTACCCAGGCATGTGAGGAGTTTCTTGCCTTTTGGGAAGTCTGAGGTCTTCTGCCAGCATTCAGTAGGTGTTCTATAGGAGTCGTTCCACATGTAGATGTATTTCTGATGTATTTGTGGGGGAGAAGGTGATCTCCACGTCTCACTGCTCTGCCATCTTGAAGGTCCCCCCTCAGCTACTCTTGTGAAGGTGGGCCAACCTCAAGGTATTAGCTAGTAGGTGGACTCACCTGAAAGCAGAGGCAGCCCCTTACCCTGGCACAAATCATTCTCCAACCACCAGCCAAGCAGGGATTATCTCTGTCTCACATGTGAAGAAATGAAGGCTCACATGTGAAGTGACCTCCTTACGGCCAGGCGACCTAATTAGAGGAGGGCCTGGGCTGGATCTGGGAGCAAATGACACTGGGTGAGGAGGGTGGTGGCTGGTGGACCAATGCTCCACTTTCCAGGAGTGCTTCCTTAGGACGTGACCCATTGGGACCTCACAAGGGTTCTGTGGGTCCCAGCAACAAACTCATGTTGCCCTGAGAAGTGAGGGGTCTCTCTTCTGCCCCCTGTCTTCTTCCGTTTCATCTTTTAGTGAGTCAGGGAAGGGTTTCAGGAAACAGACTCCAGAAACCTAGACAAGCTCTTGCTTCTTGGTGGAGGGAAGATTGTTTCCGGGTAGGAAGCTGTGTGACCTTTGGGCCATGGACTCTGTATGAGGCCTGCCTCAAGCAGACCCAGCCTTCAAACCTCCAGAAGAATGCTGACTGTGAAGGTCGGGAAGCTGACCAGTTTCGGATGTCCTGCGCTGTCTCCAGAAGGAAATTAGACGGCAAAGCAATGCTCGATGAGCCTTTGTTCCTTCTCTCCATCATCAAAGTAGAAGTGAATTGCTTAAATATTTAAGAAATTTAGCAAACGTATACACACGCACAATATTGTTTGTGGAGTACACAGTGGTGTTTCTCATTTATACCTTTTTGAAGTCCCTGTGTGCTAGAAGGTAGATATTTTAAGAATTATGTTTTTGGCGAACCCAGCATTCATCTTCAGAGCTATGAGAATGATCTAGTCGATTAGCTCATTAAAAATATTTCTACCTATTGGGCTTCCCTGGTGGCGCAGTGGTTGGGAGTCCGCCTGCCGATGCAGGGGACGCGGGTTCGTGCCCCGGTCTAAGAGGATCCCACATGCCGCGGAGCAACTGGGCCTGTGAGCCATGGTCGCTGAGCCTGCGCGTTCCGGAGCCTGTGCTCCACAACGGGAGAGACCCCAACAGTGAGAGGCCTGCATACCGCAAAAAATACAAAACCAAAAATGAAAACAAACAAAAAATATTTCTACCTATTAGAAGGTATACAAAGCAAACTAAAGATTTTTGCTTTCATTGGCAAGATCCTGTCTAGCTAATCCTGTTTTCTTTTAGAATTTTCTAAGAAGCCCTGGGAGAAGTAATTGAAAAAGATCAGAAGCGGAGCTCAGTGATGGGCCTGACTTAAGCAGGCTGATTGATATTGGTGGGGTTTTTTCCCTTTAATACCCCCTCCGTTAGCGGGGAAAGGAAGATGTGTATAAATGCTTTAGCTGGAGATCAAGAGGACTAATTCTTGCTGCTCGCTCACTCTGGGCCTTGGGGCAAGCCACTGCATCTCTGGGTCTTTCTCATCTTTAGAGTGAAGAGATTGTCCTTTCCGCCTGAGTTTCTCTGTGACCCTGTCACGGGAACTGGGCGGGCCATTGAGCAGAAAACTTCTGTAGCCCATGAGATTACTCTATCTGCAGCGACAGCAATCTGTGAATCCACATATAAAACGTTTAGGGAGATGGAATGCAGCTGTTGGTGTAATGAGTAAGGAGAGAAAATAGAATTTGTTGAGGATTAAAAAAACTTAAAGCTGAACGATGTGAAAGCCCATAGGGTAATTGCTACTTGGCTGTATGTTCACAATTGGCATAAGTACGTCCCAAGGGCCTCTTGTATGTAGAACAGCACTCCTCAAAGTGGTCCCCTCTGCAGAATCACCATCACCCGTGAGCTTCGTAGAATCCAGCTTCCTGGGCCCGCCTCAGACCTGTTGAACCAGTAAGTAGAGGGGATCCCAGAATCTGTTTCAACAAGCCTTCCAGGTGATTCTTCATGCTAAAGTGAGAGAAACACTGTTTTGGAAACACAGCATTTGAGGAGCACTTAGGGGTCATATATACTTGTAGGGGTCATGCATACTTATAGATAAAGAAACAAGCCTAGGAAGGTCAGTGGCTTCCCAGGAAGGTCCATAGCTGACTCAGGCTTTGTCAGGGAGTTAATAGATGAGCTGCAGCCCAGGCCATTCCTCTTCCTAGTATGGTCTGTGACCAGCAACCTCAGTGGCACCTGGGAGTTTGTAGAAATGCACATGCATGGGTCCCAGGCCAGAACTGTGGACCGGAATCTCTGGGGGTTAGTATGTTTTATCAAGCCCTCCAGGAGACTCTGAAACCCTGTCACTCGTCTAGGCTCTCTGCTCTTAGTAGTTGAGTGCTTGTCACCAGAGAGACACTTTAAGTTGCTAACGGCTGTGATGACCCTGTCTCGAGACTGTGTTATTGGGATTCAGATGGAAACATGTGGTCCTACCTACATATTTGTTTTTCTGTAGCAGCAGCCTAGGATCTCCTGGTCTCAGGGTGACCACCTGTCCTATTTTGCCTGAGACAGAGGGGATTTCCCCAGACGTGCTAAACTGGGAAAGTCCCAGACAAACTGGGACAACTGGGCATCCTAGCTGGTCTCAGGGTTTAGGGGAAAAAAGTTGGTTGTCCTACGGAGTTGGAATCATTTGACAAACATTTTCTTGATTGCATTGAGCGTAGGAGGCTGAGGGGGTAATAAAAAGGCCGTTTTCATTAAGCCTGTGGTAATGTATGGCTGTCATTGCTGAAGTCCATTATCCTCTTCTTTCTTTCGTCTCCACATGGAACCTGGCAGTGCAGGAGCACAGTTGTGGGGAGGAGATGGGACCGCCCAGCACTCGTTTTTTACTCCTTTTGTACAGTAAGTGGTTATCACATGGCGTGCCACGTGGTAGGGATATTATATAAGCCAGGGAGGGGCCTGTTCTGTGGGTTCAAGTCCAAGGCAGGGAGGGGTCTGAAAGAGGAAGGGATGTTCTTAGTAACAAAATCATTTCATTTGTCAGCTGAAGCTGGGAAGCGCTTGGGCATTTGCCAGGTGTAGCTTTTGTTTGTCTCCTGCTCTGCTGGGAGTGCCGGGGCCTACGGACAGAGCAAAATGGCCCTGTTTTCTTCATGCACTTACAGTTTTCTGGGCTTTTCAGAACGTTTAAGAAGCAAGCAGGTATTCTAATTCTCCCATTTTATAGGTTATAAGATTTGGTTCTAGAGAGGAAGAAAACCAGACTCCCAAGGAGAAAGGGGGTGATGGTATACGGTGTAGAGTTATATAGTCCAAAGTTTTTCAGGTTTTTTTTTTTTTTTTTTTTTTTTTTTTTTTGCGGTACGCGGGCCTCTCACTGTTGTGGCCTCTTCCGTTGCGGAGCAACAGGCTCCGGATGCGCAGGCTCAGCGGCCATGGCTCACGAGCCCAGCCGCTCCGCGGCATGTGGGATCTTCCCGGACCGGGGCACGAACCCGTGTCCCCTGCAACGGCAGGCGGACTCTCAACCACTGCGCCACCAGGGAAGCCCAGTTTTTCAGGTTTTATTACTGATGTCCCTAGAGCTGTTTCTTGTCCTGGGCTCAGGGATCATGGAAACTTGCTCCTGATCCATAAGTGGGGCTGGAAGTGCCGTCCCAGGCCTTTGGAGACTGGCTTTATGCAAAGGTTTTTTTTTTTTAATTTATTTATTTTTGGCTGCGTTGGGTCTTTTTCCTGCACGTGAGCTTTCTCTAGTTACGGTGAGTGGGTCTACTCTTCCTTGCGGTGCGCGGGCTTCTCATTGTGGTGGCTTCTCTTGTTTCGGAGCTTGGGCTCTAGGCACGTGGGCTTCAGTAGTTATGGCACACGGGCTCAGTAGTTGTGCCGCACGGGTTCTAGAGCGCAGGCTCAGTAGTTATGGCGCATGGGCTTAGTTGCTCCGCGGCATGTGGGATCTTCCCAGACCAGGGCTCAAACCCATGTCCCCTGCATTGGCAGGCGGATTCTTAACTACTGCGCCACCAGGGAGAAGGCTGTTATGGGGACATATCTCTCCACGTGTTACCGGGAGATTGCTTGTGAAAGAAAAGTAGCCCCATCTTTCGTGGAGTGATACCAATTGTATGTCCTGTAGCTGAGAACTTTGGTCTCTTAGCACCACAGGAATGTGGTATGATTATTCTTAGGATTCTGTCCTAGACTTTCAAGTTTTGTTAATTAAATTTGTTTGACCCATTCTCAATCATCTAGGAAAACATTATCGCGCTTATTAGAAATCACTATATTTTAATTCAATGTCTAAGTCCTGGGGACATGGAAGGAGTTATGATGTTGCATTATTTCTTCCTCTTGTCATCTCTGATTAGTTGTAGCTGGAAACATTCCAAGCCTGTTTTTTTTCCCAGAGTAGACGGGGATCAGCTAATAGTTATCTTTAAAAAGGAAACAACGCCCCTAAAACATTACATGCTGACTCACCCTTGTATACCCATGCAGAATCCTCACCAGGAAATCTGTTCACTGCTCCTAAAAATCCCCCAACATGTTACAGGAACAGATATCTGATAATGGTGATTTAAATATTGGAGTAGGTTATTTAGTAGTTCTAGAATGTTCTGTAAGATTTTGAAGCCAGACTGATGACTAGGCTTCAGCAGTAAACTGTCAGGTCTGTGAGGATAGGGACACTGTTTTTTTGCTATGGTCTTTCTAGAGCCTGGCACAGGGCATGGCCATGGTTGGTACTCAATACATATTTGATAAAATGGGAATAGAAGTTCTCTTTGAAAGAAAGAGGTTACATAACTGTCAGCCTCCCTTACGTAAGGCTAGTTGAGTCTAGCCTTAAGACTCAATTCCGCAGACATCTTTTGAAGATTAGCCAAGGGCCCGCTCCTGTCTGCGTGTTGTGAGGAGTGAGGGGGAAAGGCCTGAGGCAGAGAGAGTAGACTGCAATGAGCAGTCTAGGTTGTCACCCCACCTCAGGGTCAGTGGAGAGCTGTTGTCACTCGTAGGACAGGTATGGTGGAGCAGAGGACAGAGGCGCAGGTGTGGAGTCAGGTGTAAATGACAGGTAAGTGCACACTGAGGTGTGGGGCCTGCAGTGGGCCTGCAAATCACGGAGTCCGAAGGGGTGCTGACAGTGACATCGGCTTTGTTCCCCTTCTGTACTGGTGAGGAAACTGAGGCTCAGAGCAGGAAAGCGACTTGTACAAGATCAAACAACCTGTTCATGATAGAGTGCAGAGTAGAACCTGGGTCTTCTGGCTTTTAGTCCTTTTTTTCCCCCCGGTATCTGTGATTTTCAAATGCCCTGTGGAGCAACGAGGAGCCTCCTGGGTGAGGAAAGGGGGCAGGTAGCTAACCGTGTATATCTTCTCCTAAGGAAGGTTCTATTGATATTTATCCGTAGATCTCTGAAAGCACCGCATGGGCTTCACTGAGGAGGCGGCCACATGCTCCAGCTGTTGAAGTAGCGCCGACGTTGCTGGTCGCCCTGGCACCTCCCAGCCTTCATTATCATCACATTTTTGCTCCCAGATGTGGTGGCACTGATCCCTCGAGAAGGATGAGCTCTCATTCCTGCTCTGGTCCTTCAGCTCTTTGCCAAGTTCCCTCTAGGGCAGTGTGAGTTGAGGCTTCTGAAGGAGTCAGCTGACACTTGAACATTCTTGTCCAGCTTGGACAAATGTCTGAATTGGGAGTGGGTTATGTAACTTTATTACATAAACCTGATTCTCCCCCAGGCCTCAGTTACCCCTTAATTAGAAGCCAGCTGCCCTCAGAAACCTGGCTGCCCCTCTGGGCTCTTTGAGTATTGTTTGGGTGCCTGTCACATGATGAGCCTTCCTAAGTGATATCTTGGTGACCTGGACGAGTTAGTGCAGCTTTGAAAGGTGCACTGAGAAGTATCAGGCAAGTCAGCGTTGCTGTGACGTTCCAGCACCTGATTTTTCTGCTGATTCATTTTTATCATTATTTTCCAAAAACATCAGTATGATAGTTTGGAAATTTAATACATGGTCCTTCACTAGGGATAGTTTGAGAAGGTCTGAGTCATCTAAAGCCTTACCTTGAATTTAGTAATCATAATGGTTAACACACATAAATCATATGCTCAGTTAGGCTTTATGGTAATTGCTTTGAACTTTTTTTTTTTTTTTTGCGGTACACGGGCCTCTCACTGTTGTGGCTTCTCCCGTTGCGGAGCACAGGCTCCGGACACGCAGGCTCAGTGGCCATGGCTCATGGGCCCAGCCGCTCCGCGGCATGTGGGATCTTCCCAGACCGGGGCATGAACCCATGTCCCCTGCATCGGCAGGCGGACTCCCAACCACTGCGCCACCAGGGAAGCCCTGAACATGTTTTTTAATCCTTCTGATCTCCCTGTGAGGGCGGTACTCCAGGAGACGAGTATCCCTGGCTCACAAATGCAGAATCTGGGCCTTGGGGGCCCATAGCCCACCCAGAATCAAACGGGTGGGAAAGGGCAGTGTGGGGCCTTGACATCAGGTCTGCTACCTTCAGAGCGTGGCCTGCGCTGAGCCCCTGAGCTGGGCTGGGCTGGGCTTGGGAGGGGCTCGTGTGCTGGTCCACAAATTTGTTCCCAGGGCTGAGCTGTGGCCCTGCACTGCCCTGGACTTCATGGCGGAGGAGGGTCTGCATCTCCCACTCTTCTTTTGCCTTCCTCCTGCCTCGCTGGTTTGTGCTCATGGAACAAGTGGCAATGAGAAGACTGTTTCTTGGACTAAATGACAGCAATTGCCACTCATTCTTACTGAACATGTCTTTTTTTTTTTTTTTTTTTGGTCTTAATGTAATGCCTTCTGCTGAGGTTTTGGGGAAGACAGACCCGCCCCCCATAGAAATGGGTTCTGTAGGTGCAGGTGCCCATCTATAAGAGATGGCAGTTGGCACTTCTGCCTTCCTCTTTTCTGATGCCAACTGTCGCTTCCTCTCTGTCAGTATGTGGGACAGCAGGCCTGCCTGGGGAGAGTGATTGGACAGTGGGCAAAGGCCTCGTAGGAGTCCAGTAGCTGAAGGCTTGGCCCCATGTGAGACATGGGCTTCCTTTCTCTTTCTTCCTTTGGGAAGCTGTGACTTGACTTCTGTGCATTCTCCAAATTTTATGTAGCATAAATTCAGTATTAGAATAGCATGCTTTAAAAAAGCCAAATTCTACCACCTTTTCCTTATACCTGTGCCTCAGTTTATTCATCTGTAAAATGGTGATAATTGCCACTGCTTGCTTCCTAGGGCCAAATGAAGTAACAGCCTGGTGTGCTGGGTGTTTTAAAGAGAGGAGGCAAAGACCATGAAATCAAGCTCAAGTGGCAGATAGATTTTAATGCTGTAAATGGGGCTGTGAGATGGAAGTTTAATCTTTTGCAATCTGATCTCATTTGTTCAGTCTCAGGACTTAGCTTGGGAAATCGATAAAATGAGTTAATTGTGTGTTCTCTTTTTTCCATTGGTGTAGCAGCTCTTTAGGCTTTGGACAAAAGCTAAACTCCCATGTACTTAAAGAAAAATAGCATTTGAGATGCCTGGGAGATAAGAACTGGCTCTCAGCCAGGACGATAATGAAAGCCGGGCAGGAGAGTGGGGAGGCGGGGCCTTTAGAAGGCACCCCCCCGATGAAGTCTGCCGTGATGAACCCCTGCACTGACCTCAGTCTTCATGGGCCTCGCAGCACCTACCTCTGGGTAGTCGATGCATTTTGGGACATTCTTTAATGTACAGAAACAAACTGCAATTTCCTATCTGAACCTGATAATTATGAGGCCACACTTGATGTTCAGACATAAAGAAAAGGAAATAGCAGCTCTCTGACTTGAATAATTAAACCCCATCAGAGCAGCGAGCGTGCCGTAGCCCCGTGATGAGCTTTTTCTCTGAAGTTCATTTGTCCCTCATCTTTAGCACAAATGTGAAATGTGGTTGTCTGCCTCCACGTCATGGCGAGCCTTGCAGTAAAGTTGGCGGAATTTGTTACAGCAGCAGCAGGGAGGCATCCGTGACTCTTGGGAGAGGTCAGGCTTCTGGTGTTATGTCGGAGCAGCGCTTGAAATGGCTTTAGAATGGTAAGCTTCCTGAGGGCAGGAGCTTTTGTCTGTTCTGTCCACTGTTCTATGCCCAGTGCTTAGAGCAATGCTGGCCACAGCGGTGCTGAGCAGATGTTTTTTGGAGCGAGTGCATGGGAGCTTTAGGAAGTGCCTCCTTACGTTCAGCAGTGTTGGTAGTGGGGGCAGGGGGCTAGAGGCACCGCTGAAACAATCTCTTTGGGAAACAACTATTAAATCCTGGTGATGGGAAAGGGCTCCAATGTACATTATTCATAAGCAGCCACTCAGCTTCCATGTAACCTTAATTAAATGAAATGATTTGAAAGTGTAATATTGGTAGTCATATGCTTGGGTGTTTGAGATTGGGTGATTGCTGTTGCATTAATAAATGTCTTACTGAAATAAATGACCCAGTTTGTTTTAATACAACAACATTGTTGTAGCGCAAATAGAAAGCCACTCAGTTGGGCGTTACACTGTTGCAAATTGGTTCATTTTCATAAGTGTCTTGACAATGGGGATTTGATTATTGTCATTAGTCATTGTTATTTGTTGTCTTGGATCAAACAGTTGAGCTTCTCCCTGCCAGTTCAGAAACATCCAGTTCACTGGGGAGTTTATCTCTCTGATGGAAGTATGTATACGGGGTATTTGGGACTGGAAGGGCCTGATATCTGCTTGGGGCAGACAGAAAAGGGTTTTCACAGGGAATAACTCTGTCAAGTATCACACACAGTGGGTGGTCAAAGGAAGACACTGCTGCCGGTGCTCAGCTGGTTAAGGTGCCATGGCGTCTTCCAGCCTGGGTGCATGGGTGTCCCCTACTGTGTGTCTGCCTGTGGAGTCCAGTTTGGTGGGTGCAGGTGGATGGGTGGCCCAGTAGGAGTCCTGTCTTTGCCTCTTGGTGAGACATCTCAGTGTTGATGCTATACTTACTGTGATGGGTCAGTACCGTCACTGTTGTGTACAAAGGACTCCGTGTTTATCCTATCGCGGTGTTTCTCAGTGAGGTTCTTGGAGCACCCGTAACAGAGTCACTTAGGTTGTGTGAAATGTGGACTCGTAGAAGCATCCCAGATCCTCTGGAGAAGCACTTTGGTCCTCTTTATTTTGCTTTCCTCCATGGAAAAGCCTTAGTGGGCTTTGGGGCCTTGCTACCTCATTTCCATCTTGTCTCCTCTCTGTTGTCACTTCCTTGGAAAGTCCGTCTCTGACTACTCTGTCTGAAATAGCACGCTTGGTTCCCCCATTTGGGTTGTTTCCAAGCCCCTTACCATGCTTTACTTCTCTCTGTAGCAGCTGTCTGTGTATCTGATTTTGTCTCTCTCGTCTACTAGAACGTGAGTTCTCTGAGTGCAGGGATCCTGTCTTTTCCTCCTCTCATACCCCATTGCCTAGGGCCTGCCTGGCAAACAGTAGGTGCTCCATAAATGCATTGCATGAAGGTCTCCAGATGACTCTTGTGTGTGCTCAAGTTGCCTTATAGGAAGAGGGGAGATGAGTTGGTAAGAGATAGTTCTTCAGTAGGTTAAAGAAATGGTGGAGGGCTTCCCTGGTGGCGCAGTGGTTGGGAGTCCACCTGCCGATGCAGGGGACACAGGTTCGTGGCCCGGTCTGGGAGGATCCCACTGCCTCAGAGCGGCTGGGCCTGTGAGCCATGGCTGCTGGGCCTGCGTGTCCAGAGCCTGTGCTCCGCAACGGGAGAGGCCACGACAGTGAGAGGCCTGCGTACCGCAAAAAAAAAAAAAAAAAGAAATGGTGGAAAAGGCTAGAAACTCAAGTCCTAATATTAATAAGCTTGCACTTTTACCTTAATGAGATAACTTTACCATTGTGAACCGCAGAGAATTTAAGGACCTTAATAACTACTGGTGGTAATTGCAAAACTTTCTGCAGACATACGGCAATAGATGAAACAATAATGGCCATTATAGATCTTAGTTATGACTGACCCCTTAAGGAAGATAGGGTTTTAGCAGATTCCTGGTTCTTTTGAGTTCGTCTCAACTAATTTAACCCAGAGAACATGAATTTGAGGGAAAGATGCAACCTGTCTTGAGAGCTCACACCAGAGCTTGCAAAGAGGACATAACCCAGAAGGATCTGTTCTCCTGTCTACTAATTTAAATTATAGTCTTGAAGTCGGGTGCATCTCTGTTTCAATCTATGACTAATCAGTGCCCTTTGCAGGGTAGGAACTTGGTGGTTTTATGAATAGAATTTGCTTCTGTAAAATAATCAGTTTAAATCCTTTTATTTGACAACTCGAGCAAGAAACTCTACTGATTGTAAATGATGGTAGTGATGCCTTTAGCGCCGGCCTCACTGCGTCCCTTTGAGTTGGTAGTGGTTAAACTGAGGTGCCGACAATACTGTGAATAGAAGGCACGGCCTCGGTTCCCACACTAGTAATCTTGGAGCTGATCTAATCTGAGTATTCTTTCTTTCTTCTTTTTGCCATTTCCTTACTTAATAGGATCTCCACCAAAGAATGAAAATCTTAACAGAGCTGGTCCAGAGGCAATATGTGACATAATCCTGAAAAGAAATCTCAGTATTGTAGAAACCTCATTATTGTGAGCATTTATTTAAAAGTAGCTCTCGTATCTGCTGCTATTCTGTTAGTAGTGCACTATGATTGTAGGATCTTTTTCTGATGTATTTATGTAGAGTAAGGCATTCTCTAATCTGAATCCAGAGGTGTTTGGCTTTGTGTTTTCTCCCTTTACCATATTTTAAACTGTATATATATGTGTGTGTGTATATATATATGTGTGTGTGTGTGTGTATGTGTATATAATTTTGTTGACATTTTCAAGGTCTTCCAGGTGGTTAATATTGCTAATAAACCCATCCTCACCAATCTGTGCTACAAACATCTTTGGAAATTCTTTACTAATGGAGTAAAGGTTTGGTTCCTTAACTTCCACCTTCAGTAGATCCTATAAAGGGTCTGCATTTACAGAGGGACTGGCTGGTTTGAGTGACACATGTTCAGGGATTTTTAAAAAAGAGCACATTTGGGCTTCCCTGGTGGCACAGTGGTTGAGAGTCAGCCTGCCGATGCAGGGGACACGGGTTCGTGCCCCAGTCCGCGAAGATCCTACCTGCCGCGGAGCGGCTGGGCCCGTGAGCCATGGCCGCTGAGCCTGCGCGTCCGGAGCCTGTGCTCCGCAACGGGAGAGGCCACAGCAGTGAGAGGCCCGCGTACAGCAAAAAAAAAAAAGAAAAAAACAGCACATTTGACTGACTCAGGAGGAAAGGCAAGGGTGGATTCAGAGCCTTGCTTTGGAGTCCTACAGATCCAGGGTCAAATCCTGGCGCTGGTAATTTTTAGTATGCTTGGCAGGGTGTTTAATCTTGCCAATTAATTACCCCACTTTCTTAGGTAAACTGAGAGTAAATACTATTTTATTCATTCAAATACCAACTGCGATGGTGGGCGATGGCTCTAGCCCACATGGCGCTTACATCAAAGTGAGGCAGACAAACAAGATAAAGTATTTAGTTCCTAGACACTGTTAAGTGCTGGGGTGAGGTCGGGGTGGGGAATGAAGCCGAGAAGAGAAACATGCGGCGAGGAGAGAGGAGTGATGGTGCGATTTGAGGCTGTGCTGAGAAGTTCCCCTTTGGGCAAAGACTTGAAGCAGGTGAGGGAGCAAGCAGTGTGGGTATCTGGAAGAAGAACATTCCAGACAGAGTAACAGCAAGAGCCCAGGCCCGAGGTGCAGTGGGCCTGGGAGTTTTGGGGAACAGCAAGGAGGCCTGTGGCTGGAGCTGAGTTGGGAGAGTAGGATGTGAGCTCAGAGAGGGGGCACAGGCCAGATCGTGTGGGGTTTTGGAGACCATTGCAAGTCTTTGGACTTTTACTCCAAGATGAGGAATAAGTGGAAGATTTTGAGCAGGACAATGACACTATCTGTCCTCATCTTCACATGACTTTAAGGTTCTTTTGAGAATTTGCATTTGTGTATGAAGGGCACCTGGCATGCAGTAGGCATCCTGTAAGACGATTCACTGGAATGCTGCTGTTAGTAGGATAAGGACGAAAGCCTTGTTCTTGTCCACTAAGCCCTGCCACCTTTGAAAAAGTCACTGTTGGTGGACCTGGTGTGGGTGAGGTTGGCAAGCTGCTGATCTGGAGAGCATGTTGTACAGGACTTAACTCTTCTGGGGGCGTTTTTCAAGATTTGTGGCTGCTTCTCTCCCTACTCGGGTGCCCAGCATTCACGGTTCTTCCCTCTGGTCCTGTAACACTTTCTGCTTTAATAGGAAGGTATGTGGTCTGTTATTTAGACTCTGGTCTTGATTGAGTTGTCATGTGCCTGTGTATTGACTTTGGAAACTTCCTCATCGTGGTTTTTAGAGCAGTGGAAGCTGTGTATGGGAGAGGTAAGTGTAGGCAGGGTTTCTAGGGCCTTAACTAGTGCCAGTGACCAGTTAGCCCTGGCCCATGTAGCTAATCTCAGAGTCATCAACCCAGTGACTTTATTCTTCTTGGAGCCTTGGTCAGAGAGAATCAAGTTCTAGCACGTGGGACCCTTCAAAGCCAGGTGCACTGTATTGTGTGAAAGGAAAGAAAAGCGTACCTCTTCTCTTACGGGAATAGCCCAGCTCTGTGCTGGAAGCAACACATGGAGCCTCAGTTAGACTTGAATAATTCAGAACTGGTTAGGGTGAAGGTTATTTATCAGTTTCTGTCTGTATACCTGGTATCATTAGCAGTAGAGTTACTACTTATTCTTATTGATTCAGATTTTATTTTTAGGACCCGATCTGTGGGCCACTAAGGAAGCACTGTGGATTGCTGACGATTTGTGTTTGTAGGAGGCCCACCTGCACGATTCCCCATTTCCTGGCTTTCTAGAACCATCCGGCCAGTGAAGCCTGCTTGGAGAAGGGGTCGTGTTCCTACCTTGGATACTCAGATATTTTCATTACAGTCATGTTGAAATTGTGTGGAGTCAGTTGATTCCGTGTTGATGTTAAAACATAGGAGAGATACCCTTCAACATTTAACACAGATCAACACGTTGTGGTGTATTCATACAATGGACCAGCACACAACAGCTAAAACAAACTTGAGCTACACACAGTAACGTGAGTGGATCCCACTTTACGCAGAGCCAAAGAAGCAAGACAGAAAGCAATACAAACTCTGTGCAGTTCAGCTATAGACAAAGCTCAGCTCTGTCATTCAGAGATTCTTATATAAGTGGGAATTATTTGAAAAGAGGTTCGTGGTTCACCTTTAGAGGAAGGGGCACTAGTGTTCTTGGCTGGGGCTGTAGCTACACAGATACTTCCTAATAGTTATTCTCTACGTGTGTGTATGCTGTGTGAGCTCTAGCATACACAGCTTTAAAGTACGTGAAAACCTGGAGAGAATGCTGGAATCCCGAGGCTGGTTGCTGGCACTAAAAAGCTGTGTGACCAGAGCCAGTCTCTGAACCTCTTTGTGTTTCAGTTTTGTATCTGTAAGTTGAGGGGGTGGAATTGAATTTGGGGTCTTGTCCAATTTTAGCATCGAAACTCTTTCTCAAACCCAATCTTAAGTGAAGCTCAAGATGAAAGAAGGTCGTGGCCTGATGGGTTGTCTGAGCCCCCATACCTCTGGTCTTGGGTGATTCTTGGAGCCCTGGGAGTAACCCTAGAGTTTGAGGAAACCCTGGACCCAGTGATCTCCAAGGTAACCTCCAGCTGTGAAAAGTACATGATTCAGAATCAGGGCAGCCTTGGTTCCCATAATGGGTTAGTTCCCACTGCTGGGCTGTTTAGGGTGGGATGTTCTCCTCCCTTTGAATCCTCCCTCAGTGAAGGCAGCAGAATGAGGCTTGGTCAGCGAGCATTTCTCCAGGGCTTGCTGAATGGGGTGGGGGAGATGGAGGGTTACAGGACCACACCTCACCCAGGAGAAGCTGAGGAGACAGACTTGTCTGACAGCAGACCTTGAGCTCGTACTGTGAACTAGGTCTTGAGGATGCGGCAGTGAATAAGATGCTCTGCCTTCTCAGCCTTGCGTGTAGTGGGGGATGCAGACATGTTGCCTGACAGCATGGGGTCGTGGGGCCTGTGAAGGGGGCGGTGCGGAGGAGGAGGGATGGCTTGGGAATTGGACCGTTTCTCAGGGGAAGTGAAACCCAGACTGCAGTACCTGCAGGTGGGAGTAGCCAGACAATGGGAGGAAGGGGTGGGAGAGCGTTCCAGGCAGAGGGAGGGCCTAGGAGAGAAAGCATGGTGCAGTCAGGGAAGCGAAACTAGTGTTACTTCCAAGGTGGAAATGGTTAGAGACCTTGTAGATGCACGAGAAGTCGATCCTGAGAGCCGTGGAGAGGTCGTTGAAGAGTTCTGAGCGACGGAGGGAAATGATGAGATTCATATTTTGAAACATCACTTTGGCTGCACTAAGGAGGATGGATTGATGTGGGGGCCAAGCTAAAGACCAAGGGTCCACTGCTTAACCCAAGTGAGAAAAGGGGCCGCCTGAGCAGGGGTATTGGCGTGGCGGGGGAAGAGAAACAGTGAACAGATTCAGGAGAATCGGGGGTCTGCTTGCATTAACAAGGCAGAGGGGTAGTCAGTAGAGTATTGAGGCTTTTTACCTGGGCTCCTGGGAGGATGGCACCCCTCTCTGAGACAGGGAGCAGAAGCAAGGGGGGCTTGGGGCTCCAGAGTGGGAGGAGATGAGCTCAGTTTTGAATAGGATGAAGTCGGAGAGTCTGTAAGAAACAGCTGGGGAGGGTGACTAGGGTGGACTACATAAAAATGGGCCAGCTCATGAGAGTCTTTGAGAGTTAGCCTAGAGCTCTGTTGTCCTGCCAGAGTCACCAGGAGGAGCTGGCCTGGGAGGGCCGGGGTGGCACTTAAGGAAGCGACTCGGTGGCTTTGTCCTTAATTGATGTGTTTTCTCATGTTTCTGGGATTCTGTGTGGCTGGTCCAGAGCTCAGGGTTAAGGAGACCTTGCTGGACCTTGCTGGTCCAGAGCTCAAGGTCAAGGAGACCTTGCTCAACTGTTTTGGTTGATGGAAAGTAATGGTTTGAGACTCCAGGTTGTAATGACATCCTGGCTCCAACATTCTTTCGATCTTCACAACTGAGAGTCCCTCCAGATCCCACCAGATCCCACCATCCATCCTGGCTGCCTGCCCGGCTCTGACACGCCCTGGGACCAGCAGCTGTTTCTCTGCTTCTTACCATGCAGTGCACCTCTCATTTATGCCCAAGTGGTAGTGACTGGCCTTGGTCTTGTTTCGTCATCCAGCCTCATCCTGGTCTGAATTCCTGCTTTTTTTTCACACCTCAGTCTGTAGGGAAACAGTTCTTTTCCTAAACCTCAGAAGACAAGTCTTTGCTTCCTGCTACCAGCTATCCCTGTGTACGCCCTCTTCTCGAGTCCTCCTGGTATGTGGTCCTCAGAATGCTGCGTTCGAGCCTCTCCAGCCGAGCCTCAGCCTGCCCGCAGGTGCTGCTTCTCTGGCCTTTTGTGGTTCTGGGATTGCCGGTGTTTACTGTGCATTCTGGCAGGGCTCTTGTCCATCTGCTTCCAGTTAGAAGATCAGTAAGGGTAGATGCTACTTTGGGAGTCCACATCTGTCTGTGCACTCTCTGGCTCAAAGAGTTGACCCCCAGGGCCCCGCAGAGGCCCGGCCTGCTGATAACATGGCAGCCTGTCACCACATTGGCTTGATTTTCACCTCTTACCATCTGTGTCATCAAATAGCTCCATCTCCACATTAGGTGTGGGATTCAAAAGCCGTGCGTCACCTGGGTTGCCCTCTTTCCTTTTCTCTTTCCAGATCTTATTTGTCTGATACGTTCACCCTCTGTTCTTCCTTCCGCAGGCACTAGGTGCTCAGGTGCTGCTTGGTTTCTACAGTCGTATACTCCTAAGAGTATGCCACTACCATGGAGAGTTTCGAATAGATCTCATAGATCAGGGGCCTTTGAGTCTCTTGGAGGTGCTCCTGCCTGGTGCTTGTGACTCCAGCGTCGAAGCCTGACGTGGTGAGAAATCCTTGTGTTGGCTCTCCTTCCTGGAGTGTGGTGGCTGCTACTGCCCGCCTCCGTTCTTGATCCCTGTTTGCCTGAGCGTGGTCCCCTGAGGAGTAGGGGGAGTGACCTTCAGCCTCTGTTCAGAAGCTGCAAACTACTTGTGTATCCTTAACATTTTTTCTGGTTGTAACCTGGTTTCCATTGGAGGATGCGCCTGTGAGGCCAGGTAAAAAGGTCAAAACTGTGGTGTTACAGAAATAAGTTCAGTGTCAAGGAGTGTGAATTATCATCTTTAAACTTGGGAAAGGCTGTGAAAGATTTGTGTTTACTTAACTGAAGCTTAAGAGAGCGTGGTCTGTAATTGATTGTTATTAATGATATTATTAGCGAGGAACTTGTTTCATTGTTGTAGGAAACGCAAGAATGCCCTTTTTCCTGATTCCCACCCTATTGGAGCATTATTCTTCATCCAAGGAGAGATAAGAACCATCACAAAGATGAAAAATTTAATTATAATTTTTCATGGTGCCAACCTAAACTAAGTCAAATTAAAAAAAAAACTGGTACTTTTTACTAAGGAGGAGATTCTTACTACATAACATGTAAACCATATTCCAGAACGACGCTTCCTGGTTGCTCTGCCCATTTGGAACTCCGTGCTCTGGTGGCAGATTGTTAGTGAGGACCCACCAGATTCCCAAGGGCCATCTGGTTATAATGTTAGAAAGAGTTGTTAGGAGTTTGACTGGAATCTTTATAAAGAAAAACCAAAAGGATTGAGATTTAAGGATTTTGAATAAGAGTAAGATTGTGAGATGCTGACAGTAACTTCCAGGGAGGGTTGAGCTAGAGAGTCTTTGTCTCCCCAGCCTCTGTGGTTTGGGCTGATAGAATATCCACAGCAAAAACTAGTTAGAGATGGTGGCTTCAGGAATGGCTAGTCAGCACTCTGTTATGCTCAGATTCAGGACTGTTGGTAAGTTGTTGAGGTCATGATGTTGCCAAAATGCCAAGATGGCTCTGAGTCTGCAAAGCAGGCCACGTGGTCTGCTAACCAAAGGATGCTTACAGGAAGCCCAAGGTGAACCTGCAGTCCTGAGCACAGGCAGACAAGGAGGGGTGGGGCAGGAGAGAAAGGAGAGAGGGCAGAGTTTGTTTCAAGAGTGTAATAACTCCACCTGCTGATAACATCCAATCCTTTGGATTAACTACTCTTCTCCTTTGAGAGAGGAATGAGTTTGGGGTGAAGTAAGACAAAAGACTGCCTCCTCACTGCTCCCTGGAGAGGGCAGAAAAGACTCTTATGGGCTGAAGCAGAAAATGGGGAGAGGAAAGAAAGGCCTTTGAGAAATTCTGGGCTGGCATGGGGCCATGCAGTTCTTTTGCCTTGGTGATTTGGGGAAAAGCTCAAACTATAGTGTGCATGCAAAAATGGAGATTCTCATTCATTGGGTCTGGGTTGGAGATTCTGCATTTTTAAGAAGCTCCCAGGTGTTGCTGCTGCTGCTTCTGGTGTGTGAACCATACTTGGAATAGCCGGCTTCTGATCCATTCCTCTGGGCCATGCTGGACTGGGTTACTGCTATGACAGCCTTTGCCCTGTATCAAGGTCACTTACTAATTGCAGACTCTCCCTCTGGCTTAGTATTCCTAATATGCGGCCATCTCTACATCTCTAGCTTCTCAGTGGGTCTGTGCAACGCTGGACCATTGGGAAGGTTTGTTACCTGGCTCTTCTTCATCTGGGTTACATTCCTTCTGCGAATTCTCTCTGAACGTTTTGCCTTTCTTTCCCTATGTTAAAAGTGAGGGAGTGGTTTTTTAAGTTACTTTTTTTTTTTTAAAACTGTAGTGTGTGGCAATCAAGATTGCCTTAGGACTTAAAGTGAAGATTGCATGCTACAGAGATGATATGGTCAGGGACTCAAGGATGCCTGACTACTGCCTCATAAGCACCTGTACTCTTCCCTGGGACCCTCTTAAGGAACAATTGCCAAATACTAAACAAAGTTCCACTAGATTTTGATTGGCCCCAAGCCCAGTGCCTTCCAAAGCAGAGTTCTGGGTTGGAGCATTGCAGTGTTTTGGGTGGTGGAAATGGCCTCAGCTCACCTGAGCCACATCCGTGTCTAGGGGTCTTACCATGCTCTGGTTGTGTCCCCTGCAAAGCAAAGACAGGAGGGAGAGAGCAGAGAGGGCCTGACATTGAGGAGCCTTTATCTCCGGTTCAGTTTTGCTGATCCCTGGACCTGGAGGAGAGAAGGTGAAGAGAAGGGAGAAGCACCGTGTGTCACCTTAGGCTGCCAGTGACCATGTCCTAGTAGTAGTCAATGTCCTGGATCTAACCAGTTGGTATTATGTGCTTTGGGGGAAGAGTGAGGAACTAGGTGGAGAGGGTGGTAGGCGCCTTTCATACTATGCAGGCATTTTCCTATTGGGACATAATTTAAGGATAGCTCTGTGTACGGCAGCTGAAGTTTTCTTGTCAGTGGGCATACTGCTGCACGGTAGTTAACGCTTCAGAGATGCTCAGTGAAGCTGGGATTCCCACGTGTGAAAAGGCATTCTCTCAAGCCCTCACGTGAGCGGCATCACGCATCACTGTCCTCAGTGTGGCAGCTCAGGAGAAAACAAGATCCTGATTTAGCAGAAGCATATGTCACATAAAACACTGCTTTAACTATGACAAAGTGAAACTGAATTAGTCATTTAAGAATTTACTCTAGTGAATATCCAAACATGTGCTAATGTACAAGAGAAAACTTGCTCCTCCCTTGCTGTCATTGGACCACACCTGCGTGTGGTTTTATGTTCTTCCTTAAGTTCCCAGCCAGGGCTTTGCTAAAACATCTGGGCCGTGAATCTTGGCTCTGAGTTTGGGTTATGGGTACTGGGTTATGGGTGGTGAATCCCTGAAGGTGGGCTCAGGACACGGAGGGCCTGTGTGGACTATGGAGCCCTGGCCCTATGTCCAGTGTTTTCAACCAGCCCAAGGAGCTCATGGCAGGCACATGGGGCCCTGTTGAATATTTGTCAGTATTTAGTTAACCCTTTTGGTAGAGGATAACATTAATGTGTCCAATGTTGGAGGCCCATTAGCATCAGTGAACCAAGTTGGGTTTGCAGGGGAAAAATAACTGCAAGATATCTTGTATTCCTCAGCTAACCGTTCTGCGGATGCACATAGGGGCAATTGCTGAAAGGATGTGCAGCTCCAGCCCGCCACTTAAAAGCAGCTCAAAGCTCAGCCAAAAATGTCTGTAGGGGGCTTCCCTGGTGGCACAGCGGTTGAGAGTCCGCCTGCCAATGCAGGGGACACGGGTTCGTGCCCCGGTCCGGGGAGATCCCACATGCCGTGGAGCGGCTGGGCCTGTGAGCCATGGCCGCTGAGCCTGCGCGTCCGGAGCCTGTGCTCCGCAACGGGAGAGGCCACAATAGTGAGAGGCCCGCGTACCGCAAAAAAAAAAAAAAAAAAAAAATGTCACCTGTGGTTGAGACCTTCTCACTTAGGGTAGGGTCGTTGTGTTCTGGGATGAACCCTTGGAGGTGAGAATCTCAAGAGTCACCTGCATTTTACTCACCTAAGAGGCAAGACTGCTGGCTCTGTATCTAAGCCAGGACTTCGGAAGTGGAAGGAAACTCAGACACCTTGTCAAGCTGCAGTTCTCTCATGTCTCCCTTGGCCTCTGCTGTGTGTATCACTGTTGCTGGACAGCCAGTCCTGAAGCATGGTCTTCACATGTCACTGATCTGTTCTGGAGCCTCTGACAGCCTCTGGTGCTGAGAAGCCTCCCAAATCTGCCTTACCCGACCTGTCCAAACCCATTTCCCGCTATTGCCTGACATGCATTTTCTGTTTCAGGTAGGTTTTCTTTTTCCTCCCCATATTTCAATTGTTTTTCTTCTGACCATTAGGTACAAAAGATAAGGACATAGAAAATGTCTTAAGTTGGAAATGTGCAACTTCAAACTTCATGAAGGAACTCCAGATTTAGACATGCTGGAATGTGTATTGCATCCATGGTTAGAGAAGGTGGATTAAATGCAAACAAAATGGCAAAGTTGTGTTTCAAGCCTAAGCAGTTACTAAGGGTCACTCTGCTCTTAGAGTTGCGCTTGGATCATCCATCTAGAGGTCGCTGCTATCTATTCTTCACATTCATTCAGCGGAGGATAAAGGTGTATAATACTGACGGTCAGTTGGGTGCTGAGGGAGGTACTTAGGGGGCAGATGGCCTTGGTGTCCTCGGGGTTTTTCGTCTTTAGTTGCAGGGCCTGTGTGGGTCGGGTTCCACGTTCTGACCTGCTCCCCTCTGGTGAAGATCTCTTC